>NC_081412.1:36339213-37044501 GCF_030272615.1 Cryptomeria japonica | reverse complement strand
ATAAAAAACCCTAATCTCCCATTGACATAAATGACTGCCGGTGAAAGATACCGGATCTCGCTCAGAAAATATCCATGCTAGAACCTCTTCCCGGGGTATATGCAACATCTTCATGAATTTTGCCTACCCCTAAGGCATTTGCCTTAGATACCGAATGAGCTTCCTGCTGGTGTCAGAGAAGCCTCTTCTGCTAGATAAGTAACCGGTAAATTCCCATCTAATGATTGTTCTTCAGTCTTCTTAACCCATCTCTGAGTATGGTCTTGTCAGATTTCACTAACCTTCTATTTTCCTTTTTCATTTGATCCTCCATTACTAACCGGTGGATTTTCGCTTCTACAAAACTTAGAAATATGTCCAACTTCATTGCATGAAATTGCTTGACCTGCACTGATTAGCCATGTGCCCAAATTTTCCACAAGCATAGCATTTAACATTCATTCTGCAATCTTTTGTCTTATGAACAAACTTATTGCATTTAGAAAATTTACCGAGAGCAGAATCAGGGTTCTGATTTGCTCTATTTCTACATTTCCTAGTCACGTGACCAAATCTATTGCAAATAAAACATCTACCATTGAACTTATAAGAATTGAATCATCTTACCGGTGCCTTATGGTTTTGATCTTCATTAGCAGTACCAAAACTCTGTCCTTGCTCAAATCCAAGTCCACTGGAATCTCCAATCTGCCTCTGTCTCTTCAATAACTCATCAAGTTGTGCTGAGCTGATCTTGATTTTTTCTTGTACTCACTTGTAGTAGTTAAATATTCTCTAAGTATTATCATTTGTCTCTCAAGCTCTTGCTTATTATTCTAGGATTGTACCAAATTAGTTCTCAACATATCATTTTCATGAACCAACCTACCACATTCTTCAAATTTGCTCTTCAGGGATACAACAAGATTTTGTTCCTTTTTCTTTCTGTCCTCAATCTCTTAAGACATCCTCATAGTTATAACTTGCATTTCATTCTTCATAACCATTTTTTCTTGACTCAATTTCTGACATTGTTCCTTAAGTGCATCTTTTTCTTCATCATCTTGATTTTGCAAAAGTTTCTTCCTTCTAGCTTGAATAGATGACAACCTCTCTTGTAGGAAAAGAATGAATTCCTTGGCAGAATTCAATTCATCTTGTATCTTTAAGTTCTTTAACCTTTCAACATCATAATCTTCAAGTGCCTGCCATCTCAAGTTGCTTCTCTAAAGCCATATTCATGGATTCCGGTTTTAGGATCTTCCTCAAGCTGTTAAACTTCCTCCAAGGCACAAGGCTCTGATACCAATTGTTGGAAACCAGTATCATTGAAAGGGGGGTGTATCAATGTTATACCATAATAGTAGACTTTAGCCTTATTAAAACATTCATACACCAACTGGTATATTGATACACATAGAATTGAAAGAAGTAAAGAAACCAATAAGCCAAACACATAAATGAGAATCATAACACATAGATTTATATGTGGAAAACCTCAAAGAGAAAAAAACACGGTGGGATTTGTGACCCACAATATCAATCCACTGGCCATATGAAGAGATATTACAAAATATAAGGGGCCTGCACTTGTAGGAAGGCTTACAGCCTAGAGCACATTGCTCAATCACAGCCTCATTGACTACAAAATTTCAGACTACAATCTGGAGAAGTGTTGAACTCCAAAGATAGCATCTCTTATTCCAGAATACAGTTCCGGTTTAAGCTTTGTCTGTTTCGGTCTAAAACCCTAAACCCCTTACCGGATAACCCTTACAATAATTTCCTCACATACATAATCTCTCAGAATAATTTTGCATCATATTACATTCACATATCCATCACCATGTCTATATCATTATATCTTCCTTATCAAAATGATCTAATCTTAACTAACCTATATATCCTATACAACTTTTATGCATTATGTTGGCTTACAAAGATATATACAATAGCAAATTACATATCGGCCAGATAACATAAATGTATGAACATTAAAACAAATTGTCGATGCCGGATCCAAGATATGTCGGCCTCCAATACCGATAACCTTTACTATACCATGTCAACCTGCATTGCCAGTGACCAAAGAAATCTTTTTTGTCTTGCCAGTGCTAGTGCCGGTGTAGAATCTATGAAGTGCCTGCCGGTACACCATATGAAGCCGAAACACAAAATCATGTTGCCATCAATGACAACATAGTGAAACCAACCAATAGAGTGTCAATTACCAACACACAGATCTTTACAACTCATTACAGATCATCATATGGATCATCATAATCAATTATAAATCAATATCAATTGTTGAATGATCATAAGTCGTCACAACAAGTCGATTTGATACAAAGTCAAACCCTTAGCGCATTTTGCTAATCACTTTGCACATTCCCAAGAAATTCCATCTTGATCGCACGACCAAAATATAATTCAAACACTTCACGCGGGTTGTGCCACATCATCACCAACATGTGAACTTGATGTAGATCACCGCCAACCAAAAATCATTACCGGTTAAAAGAATTCTTTACCGATCCTTAAACCCTTCTTAAACCCTAGCAAAAACTCAACAAAAATTATAAACATAACTTTCGGTTGACACAACATGATGCGGTTCCGGTCAAATACATGTTACAATGATAAAAAGTCACATTCAAAACCACAAAGCCTCAATCATCACCAATCGTCAGATACAATCAAAATATTTCCTCGTTTATCGGTTAAGGTCCTAATTCCTAGTTTGTTAATTCTTTACCGGTAAGCTCTCTCTGGTAGACCAAAAAGATTTAGATGACACAATACAACATAAGTAAACATCAATAGACATGAATAAACATTAGTTGCCATCAATGAAAACATAAATAACTAATCAAAGTCATCCATCATGCAATATCAATCTCTTCATCACAATGTCATCACAAACAATGTTTTATCGGTTCAGTCATCATTCTCCATCTGCATCAGTTATGCCAATCATTCCAACATTCTCTTCATGGACATTGATCATAACAAAGTTTTTCGAGCACAGTCTTATTAGACCCTTGTATTTATGATCCATAACATCATATTGAGCAATCATAGTAGGATTTGTGGGTCTTGATACATTTGCATCAATAGCATCCCATAAATCTCGATATATTAGTAGATTTTCCATCTTCAACTTCCACATCTCAAAATTACTTCCATTATATTTCTCCACCTTTATTCTCCCTGACGAACTTGCCATTTGAAAATTCCTGCAACAAGATTAAAAAGTGTCTTCTTCACAAGCTCCCACTCAAATATAGATTAGTTCAAAAAATCCAACAACCCACAACTAAAACCAAAGGTGATCAAGCTTTGATACCACTTTTAAGGAAGTGAAGTACCAGAACAACTTCCTACACTCACTTTGAGAGGAGGCTAATGCAGAAAGTTTTACATATTGTTACAAAAGCTATAAAAAATTAATAGAAATAGACATAATAACATTCATACCATAACACAGTGATTTACGTGGGAAAAACCCTTTCGAGAGAAAAACCCTACACTCCAAAAGCCACCTAATATATTTATTCGGTAATCAATTACAGACTATAATATACTTACAGAATAAGCTTTTCACATGAGTACCACTTAATAGAGATTCAGAGGTAACTCAATAGCCATAAGACTCTTACACACAACCTCTATCTCTTTCACCTCATATATATGAGACACAATACAAGAAACTGTCAAACAATATTATAAAACCATGGGCTAAAACCACCCAATTAAGTAGTGCTGACCTTATCTCCAACCTAGATGCCCTATGACATATCAAAACACACATGAACACATGTCCCTCCCTTTAACAACTCATTTATGTGTATGATGCATTTTATATTTCCTATTTCAAGATTCCAAACTTCCGGAGGCCATAACTTGTGAACCATGGTTCGATTGATTAACTGTTTGAAGCACCAGAAAGCTCGTGAAGTGCTCTATCACCTCATAACTTGCTATGCTAGTTATGCCCACTTTTCAAGGCATTTGACAGGGTCTAAAGTTCTCAAAATTAAATTTAAACCTTTCATTGCACCCTTCAAAAATGAAAACTTTAATATCTTCAAAACTAGTTATGATCTTGCAACGAAAATTTACTCACATGCTTATCTAGCCAATTTGAAGCTTTGGGGAGAATTTCGCACCATTTTGTGCTCAAATGAAAACTTACTATAAATAGTAGCCTCATGTAAATGCAAGGTTTAGACACCATTTTACCAACATAAAACACCTGCAACCTACCTTTGGTCAAGATTTGTCCACATCGAGGCTCCTCAAAAATTCTCACCTTCTCATGTTTGAATCTCGCTCTGATACCACTTGATTATGGTCAAATTTAAAGGGTTCATAATGGACTGTCCAACCTTGCAGCCAAGCATGCACTGAATCACAACACATAATTGAATGCAGTAAGAGACAAAAACTTTTATTTATGGATATAGAATGACTACATGCCTACATGCCTTCACATGTTCTTTATATTCAGTCCATTGGCTCCACATGCAAACTCACAAGCCGCCATGGGCTTATTACAATGATAACAATAAACGTGTCTTTCATATCAACCTTTCCCTATATACTATTCCCTAACTACTCCTCTAACTACTGTTGACACTCTCCTATGTCTCTTGATGTGTTTAAATAAGAATCTCCATCATTGGTAGTGATCTGTGTCAACCTCCCAGGTCCTAAAGTTTGTGTAATGTGTGTATGAGTCCTGGTTGCTTAAGAGAGATCTAAATGTTGGTGTGAATAGGTTCAGACCTAACTAGATGTCATTTGATTCCATACCAATCACATGAAATGATCCATGAGCTTCATGAGGCTTGGGAAATGTTTGCATGTTTCTATAATTTGGTCTGGTTTGCGTTCTTTTGGGATGCCTCTGTGTCACAAAACAAACGAAATATGAAATAATAAAGCATACAAAATATTAAGACCTCAACATTAGGATTTCAAGATTGACACACCATATCCCAATAGATCTCAGAATAGTGTGTCATAGTTTATAGCCTAAGCGAGACATTGGAAAAACAACATATATTAGCAAATTTTAAGTTGTATCAAATATATAAAACACACAATCAAGAATTCAAGGATGGTTAAACCAAAGTCTTGCATCATTTTCTAAGAAGATTCATCTTGTGATTACAAAATAATTTTTTTTCTATCATTTTAATTTTGTAATTTATTGAGTGACATTATTTCATATTGCACAACTTCCACTAGAAATATAAAATCTCTATAATTTCTTAAAATTATATTATTTACTCCCATATCTAGTGGATCGATATTTTCAATATCATTATTAAATATTTTATTTACTATTAATTTAGTACTAATAATTTTTTTAGACCTATATTATTATTTAGCCTTTTTCTCTTAGCACATATATAAAAATTAAAGTAGAGTGTAATACATTTTTGATATTTTTCTAATAATAATTTGTTACTTTTCTTAATTTCTTTAATAGAGGTCATTGTTGTGTGTGTGTTGGTGGGGTAGTGAACCTACATCCATTAAAAAATTAAAAAGTATATAATATAAAGAAAAGATAATACAAATCATAATTATTGAATTTAGGTAATACTATGAGAGGCATACTTACAAAACCACATTGCTAAATGATTTCATTTGATCACCCAGAAGGTGAAGCAAAATTGTCTTTTGTTAGTATCTTGATAAGTGTGGAGGAGACTCTATTAAAAGTTTGATTTAAGATTAGAAGGTTCTATCCAAGGGAGTTTAATCTAACCCCTTCTAGTATAACACATCAAATACAATCAGTCTAGATTAAATCATAAATTCTTCTAAAACATGTCCTACAAGCACTAAATACTATTATGGGATGGGCCATTTAGAACATTGTTCCAAAGATATTTGAGCATTAATAGGTAGATAAACATTCATTAGTTTATAATATTATAAAATGAAAAATAAAAAAATGATATCAAAATACTTCCCTTAATTAAACCAAAGTTCTTTATTAACCTAATCTGTGCTAATCTCCACACCCAAGTTGTATTTTGTATCCCCTATACACTTTATGTCAAAAGGCACTAAAAAACTACATTTTGAGCTTGCTAATCATAATTTTTTTTGTTTCTAATAAAATCCTCATCAAAGTACAAAATAATTATAAGTAATAATCATCAATTAATTTAAATTAAACACAATGATTGACCTCTCTCCTTACCAACCCAAGTTCAAATGTAAAAGTATTGAACTTCTAATACCATATTTGAGGTGATTCTTTAGACAATACAAAGACCAATTGAATTTAAACAAACAAATTTTTACTTACATCTTTACCATAAAATTTTATGTTATTTTATATGAATTACTTCTTTAAAATTTGCATTCAAAAAAATAGTTTAAACATCAATGGGCTCTACTTGAAAATTAAAACTAGTAATAAAAAGTTGAAAACTTATATTAGTAATTTTTACAATAGAGGATGGCGCGCGTGCAAGCTTCTGTGGGCGACCGAGCTAGGGCTTTGATGCCCTGGCTCGAGGGAGGCAGAGCTGTCGGTGGGTCGTCGGGGGGGAGGTAGGTGCAGGCACTATGGGGGAGTGGTGTTGCAGGCGGGGAAGAGTTGGGTTTTGCAGGGGGAGGGGTGGGTGTTTCAGGGGGCTGTGGGTGGAGTGTGGTCTGTGTGCGGTTGGGCGTTGGGGTTGTTTTGGGTCGTGGCTGTTTTAGGGGTTTGGGGTTTTAGCAAGCTCTCCTTCTCGGTGGGCTTTGAGGAGGTGGGGTTGCAGGTCCGATGCTTTCTCGAGAGGCCCTTTGGGGTGGGGGCCATTTTTCTAAACCTTATTTATTTTTTTCAGAGCTCTGATGTTGAGTATTGGTGGTAAGGACTCGCAAGTTCCTCCAGTCATAGATTCTCACGCTGTGATGGGCTCAAAACCCCCATTCTAGAGTATGAAGACTATTAACAATAACCTTTTGTCATCTGCATCGGGATCGAGGACTGCTGGCGGTTCTCGCATTATGAAGATTAATCATTTCCTGGAGAGATGCAGTGAGAGACCAAAGCTGGTTATTCCTCTTGAACTGATTGTTGAAGACGTTGAGTACTTTTCAAAACATTCACTTTATTGCAAGTTTTTGGGAATGAGGGTTTCTTTGCAGGTTATGGATAATTGGGCGCAGAGGACTTGGGCTCCGGAAGGGGAAATGGAGATTATGATGCTGGCAAACAACTATTTCATGGTTACCTTCAACTGTATGGAGGATCGCAATAGGGTCTTTGAGGGAGGTCCGTATTTTTACAATCAGGTGGGGTTGTTCATCAAGCCTTGGCATGCAGGGTTTAACCCTTCAGAGGAGCTCCCAATTAGGGTTCCAGTGTGGGTTCGTTTGCCACGTTTTCCCGTGGAATGCTGTCGGGAGGATGTGCTATGGATGCTGGCCGCATTGCTTGGGAAGCCAGTGGGATCCTCAACACAAACCCTAGGAAGAAAGGTAATGACTTTTGCTCGTATCTGTGTTGAAATTGATCTTAGTAAACCTCTGCCAGATGCTATAGATATGAGTGCGGGCTCTTATTCACGGGTCCAACAACTAGATTATGAGACTTTACCTTTTCGTTGTCGTCTATGTCATGAGTATGGTCATTTATAGCGTAAGTGCCCTAGATATAAACCGGTGGTACGCCAACCTCAACAGCCGGCTCAGAGTCAAGATAGGGCTGATAAAGGAAAAGCTTCTCTGTCGACCGAGGTAGAGGGTGTTGATGGTTTTGTCTCAGTTAAGACAAGGAACATGAATCGAGGACAAAAGAGGTCCTTACAAGAGAGACATGAGGAGGATACCTTTAACAAATTTGAGGCCTTGGATGACCTTAGCCATCAAGAAGTGAACCTAGGGTTAACTCCTTTGGAACTAGGTGCTTCAGGAGGGGGTTCAGAAAGTGGTATTGACGATTTTACTCAAGCCCTGCAAGTGATTGGAAGCCAACAAATAGAGATGGACCATACAGTAGGGGTCCAACTGGGAATCACTTCGGGTTCGGAGGTAAATTCGGTTTGGGGGGAGGGCTCTCCGATAGCCCTGGAATTGGAACCGACTAGGGCTAAAAGTAACAAGACCTCCGTTCACTTGGGTCTGCATCAGAAGGATATTAAGAAAAGTGCTACAGAGAAGAATTCAAAGGTTGGCAAAAAGAAGGATTTGGATAAAATCAAACAGATGGGAGAAAATTTGGTTGAGTCAGGGTCAGTAAAGACTTTGGATTCTCACTTTTCCAATCTTCCTAAATGATTGTGCTCTCATGGAATGTAAGGGGCTTGAAGAGCGGCCCTAGACAAAAAGTTGTTTAGGATTTGATCAGGAATCATTCACCTGATGTCCTGCTCTTGCAAGAAACTAAACTCTCAGTGGAGAGTATGATTGGTCTAGTGCCGAAGCTCTGGGGGCGAGGCGAATGACAGTGTATTGGGACTGTTGGCTCCTTTGGAGGGGTGGCCTATTTTTGGAACCCTTCAAGGATTCACCCTATTTGATGGATGGCTTCCAGATCATCACTATCAAGGGTTGCCTCCAGTCTGGAGATCGAAGACCTTATTTTGTTTACTAATATATATGCTCCCACCGATTTCTAGGGCCAACAGAACTTATGGTCTCATATTTCATACATGCGAAGGCTGGTCCCTTTCCATCCTTGGATTATGGCAGGAGATTTCAATGCTATCCTGGAATTGAGTGAGAAGAAGGGGGGTGTCATGTGGTTGGAGCCCTCTTCTCTCCTTTTCTGGGATAGTATTTCATTGTTGCATCATGTGGACATTAAGCCCGATAATGGTCTGTTCAATTGGAACAATAGGAGAGTGGGGGAGGGTTGGATTGATGAGAGGTTGGACCGATTTCTAGTTTCCAATTTTTGGGTTGGTGGGGGGTGGTCCACTAGTTCTGAGATTCTTGACTGGAGAGGGTCACACCATTGGCCTATCAAGCTGGTTTCTTCTTCTGCCCGGGTTGCTCGCTCTCCTTCTTTCAAATTCCAACTTATGAGGCTTAGAGATCCTGCTTTGCCTACTCTTGTTGAGCAGTGGTGGAGGAAGGGGAGGCCGACCTTTGGTACAACTATGTACACTTTTGCCAAGTAGCTGCAGTTTGTTAAGTTCCAGCTTAAACAATGGAATCGACAGGATTTCGGGAACACTTTTCGTGCTAAGAAAGCAACCCAAACAGAGTTAAATGGCATCACCAAGGAAACCAGAGAGTGTGGTTTGTCTAAATCTTTGCTTAGGGAGGAGGAGAGGGCTATCATGGCCTTAGAGAAATGGGAGCTCAGGGAAGAAATTTACTGGAAACAAAGAGCTCGTATTGATTGGCTTCAAGCGGGCGATAAGAACACAACTTTCTTTTTCAACTCTATGAAAGCAAGATGTCATGGAAACTCCATTCCTGCTCTGGTCAATAATAGAGCTGAGGTGTTATTATCCTTGCAGGAGATATCTAGGGAGGCTTTACAGTATTTCTGAACCCTTTTCAGTGAGGAGTCTCAGGGGGAAGCGGTGGAGGAGAACTAGGTTCTTGCTTGCATTCCTCCTCTTGTTATCGGGGAGATGAATGAGCAGCTTATGACCCCTATTTTTCTGGAAGAACTCGAGAGGATTGTTTTTCAATTGAGGAAAGGAAAAGCCCCTGGCCCAGATGGGTTCCCGGTTGAATTCTTTCAGGAGTTCTGGGATATCATCAATTTGGACTTAGTGGTAGTAGTCCAAGAATCCCAGAGGAATAAACAGATGTTGAGGGCCCTGAATGCGACCTTCATTGTGCTTATCCCTAAGTGTGAGGGGGTCAACAGGTTAGGCCAGTTATGCCCTATATCTCTCTGCAATGTCATTTATAAGATCATCTCAAAGCTGATTGCAGAGAGGCTGAAGAAGTGTCTTGGGGGTGTTATCTCCGAGGAATAGAGCGGGTTTGTGGAAGGGCATCAAATTCTGGATGGTGTGGTCATTGCTACGGAGACCATTCACTCTATGGCTACCTCCAAGGAAAAAGCTATGTTTATCAAGTTGGACATGGCTAAAGCTTACGATAGAGTTCGTTGGTCTTTCCTCCAGAAGATCCTTAGGGCCTTTGGTTTTGCTGAGGAATGGATTCAATGGGTTATGAGTGGAGTTACGTCCACTTCTTTCTCAGTTCTAATCAATGGGGTTCATGGCGAGTTGTTTGGTGCGTCTAGGGGCCTTCGTCAGGGGGACCCCCTCTCCTCTTATTTATTCATTCTCCTGGCTGAGGGCCTAGGGAGGCTGATCAAACATAATGTCGGTCAGGGTAGTATTCAGGGGTGGAACTGGGGTAATGAATTGCAACCACAGTCTCATTTGCAATTTGTTGATGACACGACCTTGATGGGGCTTTCTCGGATCAAAGAAGCTACGAATCTGCGTAAGGTTCTGGATGTTTATCTGGCAGCCTCAGGCCAGTTGATCAATGAAGAGAAATCTTCCATCATTTTCTTCAACGCCCCTGAAGCTATTCAAAGGAGGATTTCTCTTATCTTGAGATTCCAAGTTGGCTCCTTGCCCTTGACGTATTTGGGTATTCCTATCTCTCCTGGTAACCCTCCTCGGGAGTCATGGCAGGGTATCTTGGATAAATTTCGTTCAAAGGTTGAACATTGGACTCATAGATGGTTGTCATTTGCTAGGAGGGTTCAACTGATTCAGTCGGTGGTTCAAGCTCTTCCGACCTATAGATGTATGCTTCAAGTGGCTCCCAAGTGGCTCTTGAAGGACCTGGATTCTTTGGCAAGGCAATTCTTATGGGCAGGCAATCTATCCTCGTCCAAATGGAGTCTGGTCAATTGGGACCTGGTGTGTAGCCCAAAGCAATTGGGGGGGCTTGGTTTAAGGCAGACTATTCTATTCGGGGAGGCTCTAGCGGCAAAATTGTACTGGAGGTGGTGTGTTGAGCATGATCGTGGTTGGGCTAAGATTTTGGCCTTCAAATATATGCAAAGGATACCAACTCAGGAGGTTCCAAGATATCCGCTAGAGGGTAAGGGCTCTACGATTTGGTATACTCTCAAGAAGGGGGCCTCTCTCATTAAGGAAGGACTCTTCTAGATCTGTAGGAGGGGGGAAGAGGTCCTTTTCTGGAATGACTCTTGGGATGGGTACCCCCCATTCTTGATCAGTTTCCTAATCTGGGGAACCTTAGCTAGAGGTTTTTGGAGGCGGGGTGGCCAAGGGTGAGTGACTTCAAGACCGTTTACATGTGTGGGAGGCTGGAGATGGAGCGGTGGAAGGATCTTAATGAGTGGCTAGTTGCTGGGATGGAGGAGGATTGTGCTGAGTTACAAGGCATTCTGGTGAGTAGACATTGTAGTGGCATTAAGGGTAGGGATGGACTTGCCTGGTCTCTGAATCCTAAGGGAGTCTTTACTGTAGCTAGCGGTTACAGGGAACTGTTGAACCAAAGATTGGAGGGAAGAGAGGTGCACTGGTGGAAATAGGTTTGGAACAATTCTTCTTGGCCAAAGTGCAACTGCTTCGCGTGGACTCTGGCCTGAAATAGATGCCTTACCTGGGATAATATTCGCAAGTGGGGTTTCTCGGGGCCTTCAATTTGTGCTTTGTGTGATAATGAGGAGGAAGACTCCTCACATCTGTTCTTCAAATGCCCCTTTTCTAACCTTATTTGGCATTACTGGTGGGGAGTGTGGAAGTGTCCTTGTGTTCACGTAGATTCTCTGCTGGAGTTTTGGAGCAGTTTGGGCAAACCTCCTATCTTGTCCCCCTTCCTCCAAACGGTCTGGTATATTGGGCCCATCTTCATTCTCTGGCAGATCTGGCTTGAGAGGAACAGAAGGATCTTCCGTGAGGCCAGACTGCTAGTGCAACAAGTGTGGAACAAAATCATGGTTATGATTCGGGAGATAGTGGAAGCTAAATGTGAGGTGAATTTTCCTTTGGACAGAGTTGAGGCAGATATCGTGAGTAGGTTTGGTTGGCAGGAGTTGTCTCTTGCCTCTACTTGTGTCAGAAGAGGTAGGTATGCTATGAAGAAGGTCCAAAGGTTGGGAAGGTGGAGGCCTCCTCAGGATGAGATTATCAAGATTAACACCGATGGCTCCTCCAGGGGTAACCCAGGCCCAACAGGGGTTGGAGGTGTTGGTAGGAATTATTTGGGGGAGGTGGTATTCTTCTTTTTAGTGCATAAAGGGAGGCGGTCTAATAATCTTATGGAGGGACTTGCTATTCTCTATGCCCTGGATCTGACTTGGGAGTTGGGTAGAAGGAAGGTTATCTGTGAATCGGACTCACAAATTATTGTGAATTTGTTGACTGAGAAGAAGGTAAGTGGGATTCATTGACAGCTGGCAAGGATAGTTCATCAAATTCTTCAAATTAGTTCTTTAATGGAGCAGGTGTCCTTCATCCACATTCCTCATGAATGGAATAGAGTAGCTAATTGTTTGGCTAAGTGAGCTTCGGAACATGACAGTGACTAGAAAATTGAAGGATGGGAGCATCTCTCCCTGGATTACTGTGAGGTCTTGCAAAAGGATTTTGCTGAGGATATGGATAGTAATGATGATGGCTGAGCTTGGTCAGAGCCTGAGGTTCTCTTTTTGAAGCCTCGGTGCTTGGGCCCTCCTTGTAATTTTTGTGTCTATGTTTCAATAAAGTTTTTACCCCTTTTATTCAATTTTTTATTTTATTTTTACAATAGAAAAAACTATTTCACCATATTCCACCCTCTAAATCAAAGAGTAAACTTTCACTAGAAATCTAGCCTTGTACCTTTATGACTTATCATATGCTCTAAATTCCTATTAAACACCTATTTGTATTTAATGACCTTCCTTCTCTCAAGCAACTCTGGTATATTCCAATTCTAACATTTGTTTAAGGCTACCATATAATTATATGATCTCTATTCGAGATTCATAGTCATTTAAAGATATATATTTTTTCACGAGACTAGATTTATCATCACTATAAGATAAAACAAATACACAATTGTAAATTTAGTGGGCTATACCTAATAACTAGTTTTTATTGGTTTGTGGACCTTTTCAAGGGTATAGTAAGATGCTTTTCGTTAGGTCTAATTTAAAATCTTCTCTAGAACTTCATATTTCTACGCTCCCCTATCCAACCTACGAATTGCATATGTGAATCTTCTTGCTCCTCTATTTTGGTTTCAAAATGTACAACCTTCTTCTCATTTTCTCTTGGATTGTCTAAGATAAAAAATAGCACTAATTTCCTTAAAAACCACATCTCAAGGATTAACCATTTCAAGATTACTCTTAACATTCTCACCATATCTAATGAAAAATATATTTTTCAATCTTTAAAAGATAATCTTTAAATAAATTTTCAAAAATTATAGGAAAGACCAATATAAAGTTAAATAGTTTAATATGTAGAAATTTTTTACTTTTACTTGTCCACACTTTATATGATATCTTATCAACTAGAGTTAAAAATAGATCTATTAATTAAATAACAATTAAATAACAATTAGTACTTGCAACATAAACCTAAAAGTACTAGTCCAATTGAACACTACTCAACATACTTCTATCTAAGTTATCCATCAAAGTTTTGTTACAACATTCTTATAGTTTCATTTTACTATTGTGTATATGGAGTTATCTTATAATACTTGTATGTCTAATGAAATTGCCAAATTATCTAGAGAATTGTTCACTTCACTTTATTAATTTTTTGATGGAGGGTTTTATGTCCAATCCATATTATTTTTGTAACTTGATTTGGGAGCATGAATCTAAGCTAATACCTATTTGGCCAAGAGCTATGGATTAAGGGGTATCCATTTTCCCAAATTCATATGGGGCACGATTCCAATCACTTGTAGACTCATTCACATCCATTCCACTTTAGTAGAGTAAGAGCTCTTGAAATCAATAAGACACAATACTTTTTTAGATCTATGTAATTTTCTACAAGAAGCTTAAAATACATAAAGTTATATACTACCTCACATTTTTTAAATGAAAAATAAATCCAAATATAATGAGAATAGTCATCAATTAATGAAACATAATAATGAGATTTATCAATGGAAGACATATCCATAAGACCAAAAAAATCTATATGAATTACTTCTGGAATCCTCTTTACCCTAATGCTATTTTAACTCTATAATATTTTCCACATATATAATGCTCACAAAACCAAAATCCATAGAACAACACACTGCTTTATTTTGTTTATTTATTTATTTTATGGAAACATGTTAGCATACATAAATGTCAACATCTTTGTCTTTATATAGCGAATTATAACGATTTGAATAAGCATACATCCAAACTACAAGCTTCCTTTGACTAAGCATCCACGTGTAGGAGACCTGGTTTGTCAAATTCACCCAAGGGTCAATCAAACCTAGCATGAACGTACCTCCAAAGATTTGAACCTTGGTGGATGACATTCTATATCTCATACCATCATCCTCACCAATTATATTCAAGGGATTGAATTACAACCATTTGACAACCTTTTCTCCATATGATATTGTTTCCTATGGTTCATTTCTTTGATTGTTTGGTCCCTAGTCGCTTTCCACATGTTTAAGTCTCATACACATGTTTAAGTCTCATTGATATTGGAGGTTCTTGTTACAGCTACGAGTCGCACTTTCTTGCCACGTGTCAATTATGACGAGTTATCAAAGCGAGAAGGTAGAGTGGTGGTTAAATATTGCTGGCATCCTATAATTCATTGAAAGTGACTTACACTAGAAGACATTTCGTAAAATTCCATTAAGTCAAATGTATCACGGTTTCTATAGAATGTCATTTCATTAGAATGTTAGTTTTCATTGGACAACATAAAATTTCATAGACACGAGAAAAATTTGACACCTATCAAAATTTCCTACGCAAGCTGAAAGGTGATCCATTAATATCAGCTATCTCAAAAGATTGAAAGCTGAAATTCAAAGTTAAAATAAAGGAGTATCAAATTTGCCTGCACCTTTCCAATTTTTTAATTTTTTTTTATGTATTTAATATAGAGTTGCAAAATGAATGAGTAATTCCACTCTCGGCTTTTAAATCATTTACGTTACCTCTTGTATCAAGCAAGAAAGAAATCAAGAGTACGCCTCAAATCAAAGTTTGGTGCTATTGAAATTAAGTGCTATCAAGTTTCCACAATCTAAGTTAATGAAGTTCCATTGAATTTAATCTTGAAGAGAAAGGAAGGAAATTTGGTCCAAATAATTTTGTTGACCAAACCAGAAGAGACGTAGGGAGGTTGAGATATGTATACTAGATTGATGAGTCCAAAGACTTGATTAGAAATGGCAAGACAAAAGAAGAAATTAATTAAATAGTTGGCTGGAAATAAGAGATTATTTCTTGATGTTAATTATGAAGGAGCATTTGACAACATCAAGATCCTATCCTCAAAATGCATATATGTTGTTAAACAATGTAGATACTCGAGGAATTATACCCTCAATAGTTTTCCAAGATCTAGCTCAAGCTACGTAACTAGTTTACCAAGTTCCAATAGTGGATATTCTAGTGGCCATGAAAAAGACATACAAGGGAATGTTCAACATTAGTTGGTTATGATATCGATAAAGCTAATTTAAAAAATAGGAAAGAGTATTTGAATATAATGTAGGTCATGGTATCATTCTAAAGGCTTAGATTCAATTAAAAGGACACTATTGAATTTGGAAGAGGGAGAAAGAATTGTTTGAGATGTTAGGGTCCTATCTTTGAAAATTTCTTCTAGATGATGATCACATCAAGTTTGATGAATTCAAGATGATGTTAATCAAGGAGGAACCAAAGCAAACCTAGAAAGAATAAAACATTAAAAAATAGCATAAAAAAGAAGAAATTGAAGATGTCATCCAAAGCATTTGAAAGTAGGCCAATTCCAATCTATTCAAAATGACACCAAAGCAAGGATGGAGATTGGTTAAGGAAAGTGGTTCTAGTATTCACTAGGATGAGATATAGCCTTTGATATTGCATTAGATACTATCAAGAGGCAAGAGACTAATGAAGATGTTCTAAAAAAATAACAAGCTAAGGATCTCTAGTTTGGTTACGAGTTTAATACAAAGTATGAGACATTAGCCATATGCAATATAACTCTAGAACAAACAAGCCTCAAGGGATATGCTATGTCTTATAATAATCCCTATTTTAGAAATTTGATCTATGTGGACGCAAACACATATTTATAAAAGATGAAGAATTAGATAGATTAAAGTATTTTATTGTAATAAATTAATAAAAATGTAAAAAAACATTGATTTTAAACCATACGGGGAAGAATAATAATAACAATCATCCATTCATTTTAAATCTTTTTACTTTGTACATTTTTTCCCATTACCAAACACTCTTCAAAATATATGCCTTATAATAACCTTTGTCTTTGTAATTTGATCTATTTAGCATTAGCCTAAATACAACCCAAACCTATATTTATGTCAATTAAATAAAAAAATTCATAAAAATAAGCTTTAACATCCTTCAATAAAATTATCATTTGGGATAAAATATGTAAATAATGTAATTCTTTTTAAAAACCAATAAAATATAATTTTACACTTCTTACTTTGTTTGATCCAAAAATGGATCTTATATTGATTTGGCCCCATGACAAAGTGATCTTATAGCATCCAAAGTTGAATATTCATGCATAATTAGATTCTTCTTGCAGAAGTTGAAAAACATGACACTTGTTTTTTAGTACAATACAAAAGTTAAGGCTTTCAGATGATGAAGACAAGAAGAGCATCTAAGAGAAGTGGATAGCCCACTTTATCTGTTTTAACTCATTCCAAGTGGAGAAGATCACCCTTCTTTGTCTTTGCTATCAAGGGGAGATAAAAATTCACACAATGTCTCTTCATTTCAAAGGGGAGATAAGAGACCACTTTCTAAGGTAAGAAGCACTTATTAAAGACCTAGATGGCAAGGTGAATGAATCTATAGAAAGTAATGACTCATGAATGATCTTAGGTAATAAACATTGTCATTTTAGTTTGGTTGAGTGTTTAAGAAGTTCAAAAGTATAATCATAATTAAAAAAATAGATAAGAGATCATTTTTCTTTTTTTTTGTTAGAAAAAATTATCTAAATTTTAGTTTTTTAAAATAAAGTATTTGTATCTTGAATTATCTTGTTTTTTTTATATTAATAAGCATCAAAACAAGAGTGTTGTCCCTATAAACAACGGTCCAACGGACATTAAGTTAACAACAGTAACCGTCCATAGAAGCACATTAACAACACATTAACAACTAACAAACATAAAAAACTAACCATCAGCAACACCACAAAAAAAAAAGTTTTGAAATCCTTATCTAATGAACTATCTAATTTCCAATTATCTTATTATTTACTCTTATTCTTTTTATTAAATTTATATATTAGATACTATATTATGTAATATAATCATCTTAAATTGAAAATCATTATCAATTCTAGAAAATCATTCGACTTTTCAACCAAAATTTATATCCAATTATTTTTTCAATCATGCTTCTTGCTTCTCAACTGCTACGATGTAAACATTGAAAAATTCTTTCAATAAAAAAGATTTCAATTACAATAGACAATTAAAAAATAATATAAAAGCTTTGACATTAACCAAATATATTGACTTAATTGGAAAAAGAAGAAAAAGTCCATTGAAAACTTTTTTGGTGAACAATATAAACAATGATTGAAATAAACTCTAAAAGTAGGCCTCAACTTTAGTTTAATACGATTAATTTGACATTCTTTTGAAGGGTCAATTTTGCTTTTGTACAAACCCAAAGTGTATAAACTTTAACTCCTTTAAGTATATTTATATCTAGAATATAGATGTTTAAGGCATTTTTTCAATCAGTTAAAGAAATCACAATTTTAAATATTGTAAAACTTATTTATATAATATTTTCAGTGTTCATTTTTGTGAAATTTAATACTATGTGTTACTAATATTCGAAAGCATTGATTAACATGTATTTGATCTCTATTGACATCCTAATTCCACAAGTCTTCTCTCATTCTAGAGCATTAAAGGAGCAATTTAGTTTTTGTGCATTAAAACAAGTAATAAATATGCATACATCATCATAGGATGTTTTCTTGTTGTCTTTGAACTTTACATAATTTTCTAGGGGTTGACTTAGGAGAACACATCTCTTTTTGACACAACCACAACCCTTCTAGGTATTTTAAAATGCCACCAAACCCTTAGATACTAGAAAATGGTAAATTAGATGAAAATCAATTGAGTAAATGATAGAGCAAATATACATATTACATAGGGTCAAATCTAAACACAAAGGAAATATATGACTCTAAACTTGTCATATATTAACAAAGTGATCCCTGACAGATTATAGATTCAATGTAGGTTTCAAACCATTTCACTAACAAAGAGAGCATATTTTTTTAGTAGAAGCAATCAAGGTTCTTAATCTTCATCAAAGGCATACATTCTTTAGTCATAAGCTATGCACATTTCTTTTCTTATTTACTTTGTGTATATTTATACTTATTTTAGAAATATCAGCCCACAAACCACATTATCTAGTTATCAAATCTAGGTTGATTATGCTTATATCCATGCAATTCACATGTTGGTTTATCCTAGATCACTCTCATGAGGGAGACTTATTTCCCTTCACATGTTGGTCAACTCAGTTAATCCTACACAACCTTGTTTTCTTCAAGTGTTTCTTATCCATATCTACACTTTACTCACATTTTTAGATATGAAACTCTCTACCTTTCCTTTCTTTACAACATTCACATTTCTTTGCTTCATTGCTTTTGCATTGTCACATATTTTATATCATTTTTTTTCCTATTGTCACATATTTCCTTATCACAACTCTTGGTTATGCCCCTCCTAAGATACCTATTACCCACATGATGTATCATCCCTCCAAACCTCTTTCATCTACCACTAATAGGGCCACCATTACCACTTAGAAAATCCATTTACATACCCAACACTATATCCTAGATACTATAAATAGCCTTTAAGTAACTTACTTCTTCTATGCCATTGTCCCATGTTACAAATTCATCCACGCCTCTTACATGTCATAATTATGCCTATAGACACCATAGTGATCCCCAACCCTCATTAGTCACCATTTCTTCCTCCACCTTAGATGCATTATTCTATAAAATAGACCAAGCATAAAACACAAAGGATGGAAAGCCAATTTGACAAGATAGTGATGAATTTAAAGATGCTAGACATAATCCACTATATTTTGATAATATGACATATCCAATATCTATGGGTTTACAGTGGCTCGATTTTTAATGTACAATAGAAAGGTGATCCCAATACCCATCTAAGATTATATTTAGTTTTATTTGTAATATTCCTTTATGACAAAAAGTTATTACCAAAAAGTTTTTCATGAACTTTAAATAATATTCTATTAAGTGGTTCTTTTCACTTTCTCATGGGTCTACACATTCATTTGAATTTCTCATGAAAGTGTTTTTAAAGAAATTCAAAGATAGAATGGACCTTAGAGTAATTTTGGTTGATCTATTCAAGAGTATGCCCAAGGATCAAATACAAATATTAGTGATTATGTCATCCTATATTTAGTCTTTATGCTCTGAGCTCATCATCACTTTACATGATTTAGAGTCGCAATTTTTTTTTATCAAGGGATTACTTAAACCAATTCAAGATAATATGTACTTGAAAAAATCCGCTTCTTTCATTAATTTATTCACACATGTAAAAAAATTAAATTCTAAATTGCTATCATAAAATTCCTTTAAATATGAATCTTCAAGTCAAAATGCTCCTTACCCTTCCAAACATAAAAAAAATGATCAAACTTTTTGAAAGGTGATGTTGTGAAGGAAAGTGTTCATCAAGTTGTTTACACTTCGACTTTTCCTTCATTCAAACCAAATGCATTTACAAAGTTTACTAAACTTCAAGAATATATGGATGATGTTCTTCAAATATTGTTGAGTGTTAATTTACTTACACTCCCACCCATTTGTCCATGGCAACAAGTTACTTCCTAGATTATATAATGGTCAAGCATTTGGTAGCCATCATTGAGATAAATTTAACACCCAAACTTTCCTAGTTATTAAGAACAAGGTACAAAATATCACTTACAACAACACAATCAAAGATGAAGAGGTTAATGATAATGGAAATCCATTAGTTTCACTTTCTAATAGTCAAATACAAATATACACTAAACCATTTGCCTAACATAGAAACAATGTTGAGACACGTGGTGATAACACAAATAATAATAGTATTGAAAATGAAGAACAATACATGAGCAAACTTTCATGGGAAATATTGAGTTTAATGCCAACTCTTCTCCTCCTCCTTTAGATACATTGATTTCATTTTATGATGAGTAAATAAAAATATAGAATCACTATGGAACACCATATATCATAATAAAGATGTAGGAGTGGGTTTTTTTTTAAATATTTTAATTGATCCTACAAACTAATATAACTATACTTAAAGGATCTCTTAATATGTACAAAAGTTAGACCATAATTATATGCTCATTCAAGAATTTATTTAAATATGAAGAATGGAATGCTAATTAAAAATTTAGCTTGTGCCCTCTTGTAAGATTTGGGTATTGAGAAATATATTATTATTTGAGACATAAAGTGATAAGTATCTTATATGTGTACCCTAAGTACGCTTAAGTGATAAGATGTGAAAGGGACCTAATAGTGGAACTAGTTAGGTAATACCCCTACTCACATCAACACCTCTTAGTAGTTGACTTTGGACCAAAAATGATATCGTTTAATGCCACATCATCCATTAATTCTTTGTATTACTTGGAATACCATAGCTAAAACATCTAAAAGTGGTTTCTTCTATGGAATATCAATATGTCAAATTTGTTGATGACTTGAAAGAGTTAGAAAGATTTGGAAAGACAAATCCAAACCAATTATAGAATTGAGCCAGCTCAATTTAACATATATTCTAACTCCAAAAAAAAACCCATAAGAGGATGAAGAATGTAGCAAAAGAAGAAACACAAATATAACCTAAAAATCCTAAAATAAAAAAAATATTTCTGAAATAAAAGATAAATGATAAAAATAAAATAAAAATTCAAACAATAAGAAATGAAGAATGTAAAAGAAGTCAAAGAGACACAAGTACACAAATTTCATGTGCAAAAGAATATATGGAAACTAAAACAATATTTTGTTGTATACCAAATGCCTATATATCCACCACAATATTAAGTTAGAAGAAAGAATTTGCAATAAATTATATGCCTAGAGTTATACTTGTTGATTATGTGTTTACATCAAACATGAAGAAATACCAAAAAGAAACATATAATTGAATAGGAAAGAAAGAAAGAACAAGAAGCAAATGAACATGGAAATAAATTGGATGATTTATAATGGGAAGATGAAGATGATCTCTTAGATGAGACAAAACATAAGATGATACCTAAAAAGTTTGTTAAATGATTTATAAGCATCACTATAACATATATCCATATTTATGATAGCTTGGATTTGATCTTTACCTTCCATATTTTCCTATTTGCTTTCTCACTTTTCTTATTACACCTTGTTTGTTATTTTTTCACATGCTTTCTACCTAAATATTCAATTTCATACCTCTTCTCCCCCACTTAGGAGGCATTTTTTATTTTTCCATTTCCTTTTTCTATTTACATACTCTTTGTGCCTATGCTTTAATAACCTTTTCCTTTGATTTTGTTTCCCACTTGCCTCTATTCCTCTTCTTGGATGAACCCTTTTGTCTCATATTCCACCTTTTTCCTTTTCTTTCTATTCACAATTTTATGGTTATTTCTTTTACCACTTTGTTTGCTTACATTGCCTAATCACCTTGCATTTTATACTTGTTACATATTTTCATGCTTTCTATCCTTTTTCCTACATCTCTTGAGTTATTTCCATGCCCATTAAATCTATCTTACTATGAGGCCCATTCCTTACCAATGAGTTTTGGTTTACTTGCCTTGATCCTATATTATCATACCATTCTTATTAAAGAGCTTACACATTGAATCTACATTGCTACATCACAGTTGAGAGTAGATTGTTGAGACTATCTTGCTATCTCATGCTTCAAGAGCTTACATTTTACATTATCATATCATACTTATAAAGTTACACCTACTTTGGAGGTATCATGACTTCCCCCACCATACATAGAGGTTCCATTATCACATCTTTACTTGGGTGTAATAAAATGTCTTCTCCTTACAACTCATGCTTTCAATGTCATACCTAATATTTGAGCACTCATTTTGTCATATCTTTAGCACTTATACTATGTTGGCGGCACCATTGCTCCCCCCTTATATATTATGCTTTAATTGGCATACTTTCCATATAAGAGGCATCATGCCTTGTCCTCTTGTAAAACTTTGCCATTTAATTATATTGGGGACATTGTGGCTTCCCCTCGATATTAGGTACTAACATTTACATCCTTATACATTAGGGGCATCTCATCTTCCTTCACATAAATTACCCTAAATCCTACCTACATCCACTAGGGACTTATTGCCTTACATACACCATGTGCACTCATGCTCTTGGACACCACATTGGGTGCATAAGTTAACATAGTGACCAATGTACTTACATAAAAAAAATTGGTCATTAAGGGGCCACAACACAATTTATATAACCCATGCTAAGATTACCCTACCTTCCTTGATGCTATCTTAAACCCATATGCACTTACCATGCTTCACCACTCAAATTTGCATGCTCATTATGTCTACTATATTAGTTATTACTATTTTTGTATATTATTATATACATGCTTATCTATAGACTACATTTAATTTTATCTATAGCTTCCCCTCTCCTTCAATTTCTTCATCGTATAGATACAACCAATTGAAGGGGGCATATATTGTCAATTTCATTCATATGTTGATTTTTCAAGTAGTGACATGTGGTTAGAGAATTATCATTATGACTAGATAGTTTATTCCCATTTGATATCATTTCATGTCTACGGATTTACTTCACATGCATGTTTCTGAGAGCTACATACTTTAAGATGCACAATCATTTTACGATTCACATGCACCTCCAAGTTGGGGAAAAATGTAGTGGTCAAATTCACATATCCATATAATTCTCCATTTAGTTTTATACCCAATTAAGGAAACATCTTGATACACGTACATATGCCACAATATTGTGTTAAGTTGAGCTCTTTTCCCTAACCCTTACTAATCATATATACACACACATTCTTGAATATTTAGGCTCCACCTTATCCATATGACACATACTTAAAATGCATTTACTTAAAATACATTCATCTTATCCATGCATTTATTACACATATTTGTACACCTACCTAGACATAATCATTATATGCACTTTGATATGAATGTTTGTCCACCCATTTAACCATTTCCATGATCATGAAGTTGATCCTTACCTTTTTAAAAAATTCAAATATTGCTTGACTAACCTCTTTTTATTTTCTAGCCTCATGCTAATTAAGTTCATAATAGTAAAATTTGATGCTATTATGCTAGTATTAAAAGACATTCATTAGCATTCATTTGGCATCAATACACACATCTAGAATTTCAAAGCCCTCTCTCATTCTAGAGCATTCAATGTGTGATTAATAGTGAAACATTTGGATTTGGTTCATTAAATGGAATAACATATCTACATGCATCATCCTAAGGTGCTTAAATACTATATTCAAACCTTTAAACACATTTTTAGAGATTGATGTAGGAGGAGATGTTTCATTACAACACAACAATGACAACCCTTTCTAGGTATTTAAAAATATCACTAACTCTTAGATATTAGCAAAGAGTAAAGTAGAAAAAGATCAATTAGGGGAATAGTAGAGAAAAGATACACATTATATAGGGTTGAATTCATATGTAGAGGACAAATTTGTGATTATGAATTAGACCTAGACTCGTAGACTTGATCTTAAACTAAACACTGAATCAATAGAAACAATCAGAATTTAGAAATTTCATCAAAATTATATTTTGTTGAATCAACAAACTAAATACATTTATTTTCTATACATTTATACTA
This sequence comes from Cryptomeria japonica, assembly GCF_030272615.1. Classification (NCBI taxonomy): domain Eukaryota; kingdom Viridiplantae; phylum Streptophyta; class Pinopsida; order Cupressales; family Cupressaceae; genus Cryptomeria; species Cryptomeria japonica. Next base: position 37,020,424 of record NC_081412.1, on the reverse strand, counting down.
AACTTAAAAAAAAATTAATCAGTAACCAAACCATTCACTTATCAAACCTCCAATAATTATAATTATATATATACATTTCATTAAATTAACCTTAATCACCCTTATTTCCCTCTACAATTTAATTGCAACTAATTACATGTAAAAGGCAAATGTCCATTGCCATTTGAACACATGGGATATACAAAAATGCTTTCTAATATCAAGTGTTTATTTTTCTTACACGGCAGGGAAAGAAAGAAAAATAAAGAAAGAAAAAAAAAAAATTCTTTCATAGTCTATGACACTGAGCAGCTTTATATGGTCTATAGATAACTTAGAGTAATATGGGACTACCCTGTATTCCTTGCGAGAGGCATCTAAATAAGTTACAAACCAGGCTCACATATCTTACCCTTGTGAAATTTAAACCTGTGACTTCTCTTTCAAGACCATACCACTAGACCAACTCAAACTGTAGAATATAAGAAAAGAAAAAAAACCTGTGTGATAGATTACAAGGGGGAAAAATTATAATTATAATATAAGAAATAAACCAACACAACAATTTGTCAAAAGAAACCCTAAAGGTTTGAAAAAAGAAAACTCGGGAAGAATATAAAACATGACAGCTTGTCCTGCAGACATTAACAATATATAATACTGGCCTCTGAATTTCTCATACAACAACAGCAAGCAAAGAAACAAAATACTGCAAACTAGACGGCATCAGTAAGGCCAACGGTAACAAGTTTAACATGCAGAAACAAAAATCGTCAATTTCGCCAGAGGAGAAATAGGTAAATAATGATGGTAAATCCATCAAGGTTTTCAGTACAAAATTGTTGCCTGGGAATGGGACAAAAAATGTACTCTGTATTTGTCGACAGGAAAACAGTCTCCCAGCGCTTCGATCTCGTGACCATCTAATGGCGTTTCCAAAGTTGAAATCGTAAGCAAAGGACAGCCTGCCTTATTAAATCCCTTTTGTAAATATAAGCCCGCCGTATCGGTAGTAAGAAAGTAACCCTGTTTCAAATTTAGGTAATTTTATATATTTATCTCCATGGCGTAATTTTAGGAGTGCGTGGTCACGGGTTCGAGGCTCCGCACGATCTTATAAGACTTTTGCTGTGCTTTCGCCTGCTCACGGCTATGAAAGCGAAAGGGAAAGGGAAAACCTACCGCAGAGTACTTTAAAAGGTAAAGAATTTGCAAAGCCTGAGAAGTCAAAGTCTACAAGTGGGTTTCTGTGATTGATTTCTGGGCATCGCGATTGAGATGATTGCCCTATTTACGTGGTGATATATATACATTGTGTATACATGCGAGTCCTTAAAGTAGTTACTTTAAAACGAGAGTGGACGTTTTTATTTTGTATTTAGATGTTATGGTAATGTCTACAAGTGGGTTTCTGTGATTGATTTCTGACATCGTGATTGAGATGATTGCCCTTTTTACTTGGTGATATATACACATTGTATACGTGTGAGTCCTCTTTAAAGTAGTTACTTTAATGAGAGTGGAGATTTTTTTATTTGTATTTAGATGTCTTGATAAATCAAGAGTTTTCATTGTTGCACATGTAATCAAATTTAAATTTATTTTCATTTATCACGAGGATGTGAGACACTTATGAAAGGAATTCATAATTCCATTAGCATTGATATTTATGTAGTTCTTTCAATATTTTAGTCATTTTTGAGTCATGCACTCAAAATAATAATGAGACAATCTAATTCTTTGTTATGTTTATTGTACAACTTGATGATGTCTACTTCAACCAGAGTTAGTCGTAACACCATTCTCAACTAATGGCAATATAGATGAATCTAGCCAAAATTTGTTTATAATGATGAACAATCTTATAACTGTCAAGTTGTGCATCACTCTCTACAAGTCAATCACACAAAAAATTAGCAAGTTAGTTTACTGTAAAAAATGAGGATAACTTATGTCTAATTATTTTATTTCTCACCTTTTCTTTAGTTTTCTGCACTCTAATATAGTTATTGGCCTATGTTATTTAATATACATTTTTATTGTAACATATTTTGTTAAGTGTGTATATCCTACAAACATCAATTTGATCTCCAAAACAATGGTATTAGAGAACACACTTCATAGCCCATCTAGTGATTATAATTCACATATGTATCCTGTCTTAAGTTTGTATGTCCATTCATACAATGTTAAATTATAAAATGTTGGGGCCCGTCCATTAAATACTAGATTTTGAAAAGTTGAGGCTTATGATTTGTGACCATTCTACATACCTTCCAATCTAACAATCCAAGATTGTAGATAGAGCTTCAAAGATATCAACTATGGATGCGCTCTCAAGAATCATAGAGGATGCATTGTGATGGTGAATTTTTTTGGAATAAGAATGTGCATGTGATAAAGGAAGCATCATCAATTTCTTGGCGTAAGTTTTCCATAATCAATATTTTATTTGTAAGTAAATGCTTATGGGGCTAGAACTATCTGTCTTTTATTGTACTAACATTTCAAATTGCACACAACAATCCATCATAAAAAGTGGAAGAGTAAAGAGTAGGTTTGCATATGAAGTCTTAAAAGGAGGGGCCAGTGAGGATTGAACTGAAAAATGAGGAATAAGTCTGAGGAGAATGGGTGAAAAGAGAAGGACAACAACTAGAGGAAAAACAAACTGATGGAATACAATCAGTGATTAAGATTTAAAGAAATATAAAAGGTTTGGGTTACATGTAATATGATCAAATAATATGTAAGAAAAAATCTATTTGTTAAAAACGATATACAAAGTATTTAATGAATAAAAGAATTTTCTATGTGGAAATACATATGACACTAGATTTATTTTATATGTAAATATAATTAAGAAATACTTAAAAGCAAACCAAAAATAACTAAATCTATCTTTAAGAGAAGGGGGAGATGAAAGGAAATTTAGTTACATAAATACACATAGCATTTAGAAAAGTGGATAAAAAAAATTTAACAAAGGAATTTAATATTTTTTTGTTGTGCAAGTAAATATGAAAAAATAATTCTAGAATAAATTAAAGAGGATATGAAAGAGTATGAATATGTGTGTGTGTGTGAGTGAGAAAATATAACAAGAAATATATAAAGGTAATCTATATTCTTTGTGTTATAGTAAATAAGATTAAATTGATTCTAAAAATATTAAAATATAGATTTCCAATATATATTCTTCTATCATATTTTCTCCTTCCTACTATTCTATTTTCTTTATATACTTCTATTCTTATCTTTAATTTTATTGGTCTCTCTCATGTCCTCCTCAATCTTATATATTATCTTCCTCTTAAATAAATAGATGGGTAAAAGTATAAAATTGTGTCACAATTTTACCAACTTATCAATTACAAATCAAATTTGGTCAAACATATGGCCTCGTTAGATTTATTCTAACAAAGTTAGATAACTAAGCTCAACAATTGAAAGGTCTTAAGTTAGGATGAACAAAGTTACTAGGATTCTTTTAAATACCTCAAAGGTATGTGAGAAAAAATCCATAGATGAAAAGCAATAATGCAAAACAATTGGTAGGAGGCTAACCCACTCTCCATCTTCACTGAACCCTAATGTATAAAATTCTTGGGGGCTTAGGGAATATTGATAATATTTGAATTCCAAGAGGGGTGTATTTCGATTCACACCCCCCCCCCCCCACTTTTTATACTCTACCAAAACATGGGAGTTGAGGTCATCTCCCAAGGTGATGAAATCCTTGGGCACACCCTCTAAAATGAATTATCTAAGCTCTTTTAGGTCACCCAAGACCACACAAAGAACAAGAGGACAAAATACACATGTTGGGTTCCTTAGGATACAATGATGCAAAAATAGGGACCAACTTATATTTTTGATTTCTAAGATCACCCAAAAGTTTGAGGAGAGAGAATACACTTAAGAGAGCATCACAACACATAGCAAACAATGGTTATTTCTCTTTAATAAGTTGAAATGTGCCTAGATTAGTGATAAACCAATGTATTCAATAAATGTAAGTTAGAATTTTCAAGATTTCTTTCAAAAATGATTTAAAGATAAACAACAAGGGTTTATATGTCAAATTGATTAAAGAAAATGATTGCTAGCATTAAGACAAGCATAACGATTTTGGACCTTTTTATGGTGTGGTTTGGGACACTCAACCCAATGATAAGGGGGTGCAGGGAGACAGACACGATCCCCCACTAATAGGGTTTCAAAGTTGTAGCCTCTAAGGAAATTTTTTATTACCATAAAACAATAAAAGACAAACCACATGTGCTAAACCATGAAAGTGCTAAAACAACACAAGTGTTAAAAGATAGTGCGTAGGTACAAAATAATACAAGCACAAAAAGACAATGCGCAAGCACTGCGATACAAGGCTAAATCATTCAAATAAAAATACAAAAAATAGAAACATACTTTTATACTTAATAGGTGGAGGTGCTAATCTATGGGACATAAGCATTGATTTGTGAAGGCATTGAACTACACAGTGCAAGTCTTGGAGAAAAAAGTTAGTTCACTTCAAAATAGAAAGTCAACAAAACATGAAGTAAAAGTTAAAAGTGAGTTAGTAAAAAATTAAGTGCAAATAAACTAAAAAAATTAGGCAATAGATAGAAACTAAAAGAAAAACCAAAAATGAAAGATTCCAAGTAGAAGTGTTAATCCATAGAATTTAAGTACTAATTTGCAAAGTGGAGGCACTAAAGTAAAAAATCACTAAAGGGCCTACAAAGATGGTAATCCATACTACATAAGGGCCAATTCACATGATGAAGGCACTATTTTGCAACTTGGGATGTAAGAACTCACAAAAAAATCAAATTTATCTTAGTTTCAAGGGCATGGGTCCCATTGGACATACCAAAATAAAGGTCATCAAAATGGTAAAAGAGATAAATAGATAATATAAATGAAACATGTGTTGGCATGATGTTGGCATGATGTTGGCATGATGTTGTCATTGATGTCAATAGTTGAGTAGTTGTAATGGACAAAGATGCAGAGATGATTGTGTCAACTATTGCAGTACTAGTGAAGATGGAGGAGGATGAGTGCCCCTGAGAAAGATGAAGATGCATAAATGATGTATGTCCTAGAGAACATGGGCAGCTTGACAGAGATTGTGCAAAGTGACATCTTCACATCCAATGGACAAAGCTAGAACATAGATGAAAAGACTTACTGAGACATTAGATTGGATAGAGATGCAAAATGATGTGTGCCCTAGATGAAGATTAAATTGATAGAGGTTGTGTTATCTCAGGTTGACAAAGATGGATGATAAGTGTCTCAGAGGAAGATCAGATTGGACGATATGGTGTTGCATTAGGTTGGCAGGGTTGTGCAGGTTGAATGAATATGCATGGAGGTTGCATGGAGTCAATGGCCCCAAATAAAATAGAGAGGACAATGGAGTTAGCTATTGGACTTGTAGGTGGATAGAGGACCAAGGTCATAGAGCTATGATGGCACGAGGCAAACAGGTTTGACTAGTAATGGCAAAGAGAAAAAGTGTTGTTGTAGCATAACATAACATGTTGTGTTAGTCTCACATGAAGATATAGAAGGAAAGCATGGGATGTTCTATTTGGACTTGCACATTGGATGAGAAGACATAGGCCATCGAGTTGGTAAGACATTGAGAAAATTGGTTTGACTCAAGAAAAAATGTAGTTGTAGTTGTGCTAACACATCGTGTTAGTTGCACATAATTATAGCTAGAGTTAGTTGCCACACTGTGTTAGTCACACAAGGGGATACAAAAGGAAAGCATGGAGTACATGAAAATGGACAAAGGAGACACAGGTCAGAGTGTGGTGAAAGCATTGGGAAAACTGATCTGATTTAGAGAAAGTATGGTTGTAGGTTGACTAACATGTTGTGCTAGCATTGGGCGAGTTGGTCTAACTTAGAGAAAGTATGGTTGTAGGTTGACTAACATGTCGTGTTAGGATTCAGTGAGTTGGTTTGACTTGAGAAAGTATGGTTTCAAGTTGAATAATATGTCGTGTTAGTCGCACTTTGGTGTAGTTGATATGCACATAACACACTGTGTTATCACTCATGTCGTGTTAGTCGCATCTCGCTCATGTTGTTTTAGTCGCATGTGTTATTAATGTAGAATAAAGCATCGTATCTATCATTGTCAAATCCAATGGTCAACATTCTTTTGTGAGGAGGTTTTGTGTCAAAAAGGGAGTGGCCATGATGCAAAGACAATTGTTGATATGTGGATTCGGATGTAAGTGGTCCCCACGTCGACGAGTGTAAAGTGATCTCCGTAGTCCCACAAAACAACCAACCTTGACTGCCTTGTTATCTGCAGGCTTGTGAGGAAAAGGGAGATGTGGCCAAAAATGTTTCATAGCTCCGTAAGTCAAATACAAAATGTTTTGTAGCCCTAGAAGGTTGATTAAAAAAGACCGCCTTGTCATCTGCGGACTTGCGGGAAAAAAGGGGAGATGCGAGTGGACCCACCTTGTTGGAAACATTAGAATGTTAGGAAATATTTTCTTCGCAACTTTGTAGTTTTATTTCATATGACATGACAGATCCTCAACACTTGGTAGGGAAGTCTTCTGCGGTTGGCCGAGTCTCAAGTGGTCCCAAGTGTGTAATGCCCGCCAAAATACCCTAGAGAAATACACCTTATCTAACTACAAATAGAGATAATTTTGTTTAAAATATCATATACTAAACAACACATACATATATAACATCCATCTAATGCATATCAAACACATCATCTACTAAATGCATCATTACAAATTACATCTTTTGCTAATTAAAACAAAGAATAGAACATCATAACATAAATATGCAAGCGGAATAACACATCATACCATTCTTTCCCCCAAGATATCTCCACGTCACTACTTTGAAGAGTAACATCTTGTAAACTAAGTTCATTTTAGAGCACCAATTCAAATGTTCAAAATCCCCATCATTACACATCCATTCTATTCATTATGAATCTAAATGCACATCCCTTCATAAGATAGTACTAGATCATAATCTAAGATTCATAATGCCTAACAATAGGATTACTAGCATATACAAGTACATGAAGTATAACATCAATGCTTAACTATTCTAGGTGCATGAAGCCACCTAAGATACCTATATAATTTCTATCTAATCCATACATAATAGCATCTCTTAATACATAGTATATGAAATGTCAACAACACACTATTACAATTTCCATTCTACTTTAATCTCTAAGATCATTTATGACACTAACAATGCTTCTCATTCATATTCTTACAAGAGTCATCTAACTTGCAATGAAACCACATATCCAACTCTATAAGTGGAACTAGATCATTTCTTAAAAGTACATACCATGTCATCAAGATTACTAACCACATGCTCATACACAAATCATAACAACAAGTTATAACCTATCTTAACACATAAATAATCTAACTCAAACCCATTCCTAATGAGCACTTCCACAATATAGATCACATGGCATAAAATTATCTTAATACATTCCAAGGTCATAATCTTTCAACATCATATTACAAAATATTATGAATCATAAGAGAACATATTTTGTATCCATAATTAGCAAATCAACATGATACAATATAACCCCAATGGATAGAAATCAGCTCCATAACTCAAACACATAATAGAGAATCATTGAATCCATACAAATATACAACTACTCATTCATTTTCATATCCCAAGAATAACTGACACTAAGGATTAGCATCCTTCAAATCAAGGCATACATGATCATTATTATATTCACTACCATCCACAAGATATACACAAACATTGCAATCATTTAATTCCTACTAGCTGGAAATTACATTCATCATGAATATCCATTTACAATAATCTTATCCTATATATCTCATTTCAAAATAAATCTTCTACAAGTCTCATTACACCTATTCCAAGGTATTGGTTACATGTCTTCCTTTACACTTACATCCTTTTGAGTTACATATCGCATGATAACAATCATAATTACAGAGATTATGTTCCAATATACATCCACATGAAGAGATGATAGAAATCCAATCCCACACACGCAACATCCAATGAAGAATATCCTAATGAGAGAAGGCATCAAACCACCTGACCATGTGGAACCAAATAGGAACCACCCCCTGTGCTAGGAGAAGACATGGGGTTCCAACACTCACTCAAGACCTAGGTTGACACCTAACAACCATGGGACTCATCATAGAACATAATGAACTCAACCCAACAATAAACACATGACAACACAAGGCTGAAATCAACAATAAACTCCTCTAGAGGCGTATAATAAATAATGGCATATCGACATGGTCACATATAGGAATGGAGGGTCATCACATGTTGTCCTCATATAGAAGGGAATATGACCATCCTTACTAGTCACGCTCCTGCGTGCTAGCCTCACAAAGAAGGTAAATATGAACCCATAGTAGACATGTATGCTATCCTAACAAAGAAGAGCAATCCATACTCCTAATAGTCATACATGCTACCCTCACAGAAGAAGGGTGAAAACAATCCCTTGACAGACATGTGGATCCATCTCAACCTATGTGAGTACAAAGGAGATTGAGTTGCCATCTCATATGACCCAACCAAATAGAATTATCTCATTAGGTGAAACCCAAACCCAATCAATTATTAAATGTTATCATTGAATTACAAAAAGGAAAACTTCCATTGTGCCCTGGCGGTCTAAGTACCGAGTGTCTACTCCAACTATAATATTAATAACTCTAATTGAAATCTCAATCCAAATTTTGGACATTCATTTGGTAAAGTTACTATTTTCATGGCTAGTGTTCATTTATTTATCAAACCAGGGACATAAAACTTGAAATGGGTCTACACTATATATGCACTAAGCTCCTTCAATGGCTATTCTGCATTGCTGCAGTAACTTAACATTATGCAGAAAGGAAAAGCAAGAATGGAAATAATAGAAGGTTACATAAAAACTTATAAAAACTATGCTGGAATGATCTAATATAAATAACATAAATAACTCTGTTCTGGCTTGGCTGCGGGAACAGTCAGTTAATCTATTTCTAGTGGCTGCAGGAACAATCCAGGCATGAACTTCTACTGCAACTAAAGAAGAAATAATTTCAATGAACATAAACACAAGATCACTCACCAAGTGGGCCCCCTTGGATGAGTGATATCAAGCTTCCAGCAAAATACTTTTAGCAGATTAGAACAACATATTTTTCATTCATTTCTTCCTGGAAATGATTACATGTTCTAAAAGAAAAACTCCAGAATGCCTATCAAAATTCTCTACTCTATTCCTTTCTATTCTGTCTAACCTCTAAGAAAAAGGAAGATCTTATTATAAATCAAAGGTCAACTACAATGGACAACTCAAATCACGCCCAGAAGAAGAGGCGGATGATTGACAGATGAAGAAGATAACTAGAGCTTGGCTGCAGGAAACATGGATCTAAACCAAACCACAGTCTTTGCACGTCGTAGCGATATTTTGCGAATTCAATGCCCACTAGAGTTAAAATCCCATAGTGATGTATGGCTGCTCCAGTTATGCCATATCTTGCGCTCGCTCGGCTCCTCTTCAGTTTGATCTCCAATTATCTCATACGTGATTCTTCATTCCTTAGGCGCGAAAGGAGAACATCCATTGCGGCATCATTTATTATCTATACTAAACAAGAACAACATACAAGGACATGCATATGTATTTTACTTAATTAATACATTCATTAACTCTCATATAACATTATCCCAAATAATCCGCATAACAATAGGAACAAACCACTTGGCTGCAGGAATAAATTGGTATGGCTACAGGAATAGACCGACAAAGTTCAAACATGATTTCATAAGTTCAGGTTTATGCATGGAATACATATAGTCAATTCACAATACTTTACTACCACAATGCAACCCAAAAGATGTCAAAAACCTAAGAGTTTTGATGGTAAAAACATGACAAAGTATCAACTTATCACCGAGCAACCCAACTCACATGACCCCGATCATCACAAGGAAGTCCACTCCCCCTAATCATATGCCAAGCCATAAGGTAACACATAAAGTGACATCACCACACATAAATAATTCTCACAAAATACTTTCAAGATCACATAACATCACTAAGAACATACTGCACATAGAGCATACATATGAGCCATTACAAGCATAGGGCCTTCACCAATGCCTCATAGGCATAGTACCGAAGCAAGAAAATGAAAAATAAGCACATCATAAAATAATGAAAATAATCAATAGTGAGGTACAAAATATCCCACTGGAGTCATAGAAACTTTAGTCACATAAATCTGTCCACTTAATTAAATGAATATTTAGTATTTATTTGATTATTTAACCATCAATCAATAATTAATTAAATTAATATATTTAATTAATTCATCTTAACCCTCTTCTCCTATTAATTAAATAAATTATTCAATTTATTTGATTTAATTCACTTAACCAAATTCAGACCATTAATTAAATAAATAAATCATATTTATTTAATTAAATTTTCTCTCACATTTAAATAAATTAATATTATTAATATTTATTTAAATTCCCCCAAAATCCCACCTCTCACATTTAAATAAATTAACATTTATTTAAATCACCTTTATCCTCTACCCACTTGTATTTTCCTACAAATGCAAGTTGCACAAGTATTTTAAATAAATTATTTATTTAAATCACCTTTATCCTCCACCCACTTGCATTTTCCTACAAATGCAAGTTGCACAACTATTTTAAATAAATTATTTATTTAAAATCCTATGTATCCTCACCCACTTGAAACCTTTAATGGTTTCCCTCAAAGTCTTCAAACTTAATGGCTTCCTTCTAGAGTCTTCTTAAGCCTTTAATGGTTTCCCTTAAAGTCTTCAAACTTAATGGCTTCCTTCTAGAGTCTTCTTAAGCCTTTAACGGTTTCCCTCAAAGTCTCCAAGCATTTAATGTTTTATCTTCTTTTTCTCATGTAAATAAATTAATATTTATTTAAATATTTATCCAAATGCAACTTACACCCTTTAATTGAAATAAATGATTTTATTTTAATTGAAAATACCAAAATTCCTCCCACTTGCATTTTCCTACAAAATCCACTTGCATGCCTAAACCCCTTCTAGATTCTTCTAAACCCTTCCTAATTAACCTAATCCATCCCCTAAATATTGTCACATTCCTAAGCAAATTGGAGTCACTTCTCAAAGACTCCAAAGTCTTTGAAAAGCAATTAATGCTTTGTGTGTTCAACAAATTAACCTCTAAAGTCTTCCAAACCACTTATGACTCTTGCATGACCATTAATGGTTAATTCCACTTGCACCCATGGTTAAGGACTTTGACCCCTAACTTAACCCTTATGTAACCCATGTGTCTCTTCAAAGCATATATTTCTTTGACTAGGGTAACCATCATGTCCCCTCAAGCATTTAATGCTCCTTATCTCTCCTCTCAAGCCTCCTCATGGTGACAGTTGTCAACATGGGATTGGGTTGAAAGTCCTCACATGGATTGAATACCATTCAATCCTGACCCTTGTTGAGATTACTCAATCTCAACCATCCATTGCTCCATTTTCCCTATAAATAGAGCCCATTTCTTCATAATCCAGATCCTGAAAACTTGTATGCATTTAACCTATAGGCATTTTAAGAGAGCATTTAGCATAGCAATCTAATATCTTGTTATTTTGGTTAAAATCAATCATTTTTAAAAGCATCTAGTATTTTAGCTTTTCATTTTACATTTGGAGCAAATACTCAAATCTCAATCCTCCATAAGCATCCATAGTGCAAAAAGCTGTTGAGAGCTACACTATTTTGGAACTTGGAGAGGAGAGGAACAAAAGAGAAGGATCCAAGAGCATGTTAGGAGGCATTTGGAGATGTCTCATCATATTTGCTTCTTTAGTTAAATATTCTTTCATGTTCTTAGTATCTCTTTTGATATGCCTGTTTAGATTAGTTTTTGGTTAAATAACACTAACGATTTCTTGTGTCTTGTGTTGTTTTTCATTTGCTAACCTTGTCCATTTTGCAGAGCATCAGAAACAATCCTCAAACAGCAAGGCAAGAACCTCTTGCTGGAGCAAACTTTTGCATAAGGAAACCCCTGAATGGTAGGGTATAATCCCACTTACCAGAGCACAAAATACATCATGAAAGATCAAATATCACCAATTAAATCTTATAATTTCTCAACACAGTCCTCACATGCCTCTAGGAAACTCAAACAATCAAGCTGGACCTTCAAAACCCAAAAACTGACTTCCTAGGCCTCTCCCGGGCAGTTCAGCTCTCCTGGTATGCAAAGTAGAGTTCTTGGTATGCATAGTGGAGGTTTTGGATAGTATGATAGTGTTTTTGGTTGATTCCATAGTATTCTAGGTTCATTCTGTAGCATTTTGGGTCCATTGGGTAGAGTTTTCAGTCCGAGGGTCAGCACTGTCAGTTAGTATGCCAGCTCTATCAGTAGATATGCCAGCTCTTCCAGAACATTTCCTAGCGCTCTTGGGACACATAATGGAATTATTGATAGGTGGCATATAATTTTGGGTAGGTTTGATGGCGTTTTGGGTAGTTTTGGTGGTGTTTCTGGTCAAGCATGCAAAAATCACAAGTTTAAGAGATCCTCATAATGAAATGGCTGCCCAAATCAACCGAGGAGGAAAAAATAGCCTCAAGGACATGACTAGGAGGTGGGATGATCATAAGAAAGGGTATACACATGGTTTATGTATCAAATGCAACTCATAGGAATGAGTTTGCAACTCAGTGGATAGGCAACTTGGCTAAAACAACATTTTGGGAGTCTAGGTGCATGGGAGATAGCTCTAACTCTACATAGGCCGAATGGACTTAAAAAATGCAACATCATACACCCAAAAAACTTGCAACATGATTAAAATAGACTGAAACATGCCACAAACAGTCACAGGGAGCTTCATGAGGTCTTACATAGTCACAGAAGCACTCAAAACATAGAAAAATAGCCCCTATTACAACCAGGAGTTCACTAGGAGTATAATACCCAAATGAACATTAAATAACAATAAGAAAATTCTACAAACACACATAAAATGTAAATACATATATGCATCTATCCCCTATTCACTTACACAGACAAATCCACTCAAGCATCTCACTCATACATAAGGAACAATTTGCGATTTTCCCATTCCATTCATTTAATTTCCAAAGGATTTAAACTATAATGTCTTTCTTTTCCCCATCCATTCAACGATCACAAGCAGATCATTTTTAGGTGAAGACACAAAGAAGACAAATTTTTTGAAAATCTAAAAAAATGAAGGAAGAACTCCAACCTAGAGATCGCAAATCCAAGGGTGAAAATTGAAGGAGAGCCTCCACAATCCAAGCTTCCATAATCCAAATGCAAACGAAGATCCAAGCCAAAATCTCAAAGCTTCAATCAAAATTCTGCCGATTAGTAACCCGACAGCCATCCATAAATTTCAAATAAATAGAAAATACACAACAAACTATGCAAAAATTCCAACCAATCAAAATAATCCAAAAATCAATATTTCTTACCTATCTTGTATAGTTCCAAGATAAGAATATTTTATTATATTTCTTACCTATTATTCTAAATTTACCCAATCAATTAGGTGGGTAGGTAAAATCAACTTTATTTTATTTTTACACTTCCCATGCATAGTAAAAGCAATATAATAATATTATTACTTTTTAAGAGTGTAGAAATAGAAATAGGCTTTATATTTTTTATAATTATTATTTAATCAAAATCAACTTAACAACTATATCTAAAATAAATTAAAATAAATCAATCAACAATAAATAAAATCAATTAATTAATAAATCAAACATTAATAAATTCAACAATAATAAATCAAATATCCCTTAATTTATTGAATAATTATAACTTTAATAACTATTACTCAACATTAATTGATTAATTAAATAAACATTATCCAACCAAAGGATAATTAATCCAATCCATGATAAATCATACACACACACATAACCAACCGCACAAAGATAGGACGAGATACCGACTCAAGAGTGGACAACACTTACACTTGACATGACTGACAAGGTGAACATACTAGACTATGAGTAGGTGAAGGAAAACCAAGTCATCTCCATCAATTGCCATTGTGATTAGGACATGCTCAGACCTGTGAGACCAGGTGGAGTCAATGTCTAGTACCTGCAATCCTGCATCCACTGATAAACACAAAATAACATATATATATACAACATCATAGTAGCAGGCAAGTGAAAGAGAATCACAACACCTTATCATGCTCATGATGAGTGATAAGGTATCGTCCCTTTCACGAAGACAGTCACCCAATACAAACACATCTTATAAAATCAACATCATGAAGTAGGGTTAGTATCATCATCAAAATCAGGAAATCATATAAATCACATAAGAATCTTGAATACATATAAGTCCATCAAGAAATACCATCCATCAAATAATCATAACATGTCATCCATCACATAGATCATGGAAAGTCATCAATACATCATATGTCCATATAGAATCATAAATGTCTACTGCATAGGAATAAAACCATAATCATCATCAAAATATCATCATAAGTCTAGATAAGTCTATCAAATCATGAATCAAAATGTAAATCTAGGAGGGACACTACAAAGCGGTTGATGTGGCGATGACACGACGGATCCTCAACACTTGGCAGGGAAGTCTTTTGTGGTAGGCTAAGCCCCAAGTGGTCCTGAGTGACTGATGTGGCGATGACATGGCAGGTGCTCGACACTCAACATGGTGATGCACTACAACTCAACGAGCCTCGAGTGGATGTGTTGTTGCACCAACATGGAGGAGCATGTGTTCCTATGGGGCCCAAACATTTTAGTTGAACTAATATCCCACCATCCCACGATAGTCAAGGAATGAAAAAGGTTAGTGCACATAACACTCGTGTTAGTCGCACCACATATGTTGACAAATATAGCCCGATAGTTGACTTGGCTACGTGTGTGATCGACGAACTCTGACCAGATGAATGGTTGAAAGGGTTTTATGTCTTTTTTACTGCTAAAATTCAAAGCGATAAAACCCTAAGTGTGGGTTTTGACTAGAGATGAATATTTTAACACCATGTTTGTAGCCTGATAAGTTACAAAGGCACATGTAGTCGTCGACCAAGTCTGACCAGATGATTTGGATGTCGAATATGAAGACATGTGGATTCTAAGTTGTCAAAAATGAAATCTATTATGTAGAGGTCGGTACCTATAGAGTTGGTGCACATAGATGAAGCAGTTTTCAATCCAATTAGAGAAGGTTAAGATAAAAGAATGAAAAATGAATTAATGACGATCAAGTTGTTGATTGATTGTGTGGCTCGAGGAAGGTTATCCGATCTCATCGGGTAGATGAAGATTACTAAACTAAGTAATTGGTACATAGAGAATGATCAAAGACAAAAATAATGCATTCAATGTGGGTGGCTATTTGTCTGAGTGGTTGTACATAGAATCCAATCACCTTGTAGACATGATTTCTCTGAGGCTGAGAAGATCAAATTGAAAATTCATTTTTGGAGATAAATCTTGTATGTACAGGTGTGACCGAAATGAGATAGCCCTTGATGAGATGTGACAGAGGTTGGTGTGCTTAGCTGGTAGAGATATCAAGGTGGTCGCAAAACAAAAGAGAAAGGTGGTGAATTTGAAGAAGTTGTTGTGAGTTGCAATGTTGCAAGTGTATGAGAAGATAGTTGCAAAGTAGAGAAGCAAATATTGCAGAAGACATAAAGGGTGTAAGTTGCAGAGAATCAAAGAAAGCAACAGAACAAGGGATAAGTTATACAAAGGATAGAAAAGAAGAAAATAAGGAATAGAAGATTGAGATCAGAGTACAGAGGACAAAGATTGAGAGAAAGGAAGCGTCACACATTCTCAAGTGCAGATAACACAATGAGCCAACAACAAAACAACAATAAAGTGTTACAAAACTCATTTGTAACAAGGTTCTCATTTGTAATTGAAGAAGTTGAGAAAGTACAACTTCTGAGATCCCAAGAGCATCTGTATGCAAGAATACCTCTCACAAGAGAAGATTGGAGAAAAACCACAAAAAAGGATTTGAAAGAGAGATTATCATTTAGAGAGGGAATGAAAAATAAAGTTACAATACAATCTTTATGACAGGAGAATTAGAAACCCTAAAGATGTGAAACCCTAAAGAGATAAAGATTATTTAATAATTAGAATATCTACAATATTATTAACTGCCTAAGTTTAGCTTAAGCGTAGAGTATAATAGACTAATAATCAAACAATTAATTATTAGCTAATACAAGATAACTCTAACACCCCCCCTTAAGATTAACTTAGGGAGTAGCTAAAAACTAAATGCAGGAAAGAAAAATGCAACTACAAGAAGAAGGCAAAAGAAATTTGGGTCTCGACAACAAAGCCTGATGAGGTACCCAATCACAACCAAATCTCTATGAAACAAAGATATAGAGAAAACCACATGGGAAAAAGTCTACTCCAAAAAGAGATGGGAAAAACCATGTAAAGAAAAAAAACATGAAGGAAGGAAGGCCTCAATGAGACCCCCCAAGGACAACTTCCTTCAACCCAAGCATAGAGTGCAACTGAAGATAGCGGGGAGATGCAAAAGGTTTAGTGACGATGTTAGCAACTTGCTCCTCTGTAGGAATGTACTCCAAGATGAGAAAGCCATCCCGAATCAACTATCTGATGAAGTGCATGTGAAGCTCAATGTGTTTAGATTGCTGGAGCTCCATTGGGTTGCGGGAAAGATGAATGGCACTCTGATTGTCACACCAAAGAATAGTGGGACTATCAGGAGGGAACCCAAACTCAGTCATCAACTGTCGAAGCCATAAAACCTCCTGACTAGCTAATACCATTGCTCGATACTCAGCCTTTGTAGATGATAATGCAATAGCAGACTACTTCTTGCAAGACCATGTGATAAGACCAGAACCAAGGCAAAAAACAAAGCCAGAAGTAGACTTCCGATCTTGAGCATCACCAGCCCAATCTGAGTCAGTGAAGCCAACAATGTGAGCGGATCCTGAAGTATAGTGAATGCAAAACTGTGTAGTGCCCCAAATGTACCTCAAAATACATTTGGCTACTTACCAATGGCTCTCATGAGGATCATGGAAGAACCGAGAGACAAGACCAACTACAAAAGAAAGATCCGAGTGGGTATGGGTTGAGTACAACAACTGCCAACCAACTGCCTATATAAGGTAGAATCCACAGAAGACATAGAACAAGTGGTAGGCAAAACAACACCTGACTCAAATGGTGTGGGTGCAAGCTTGCAAGTAAGCATGTCAAATCCATGAAGCATGTCAAGAGCATACTTTTGCTGAAGTATAGAAATCCCATTGGAAGACTGAATAACTTGTAGGCCCAAAAAATAGTGTAGAAGGCCGAGATCTGTCATCTCAAACTGCTCCATCAAGGCTTGCTAAATATCCTGAATCAAGGAGGATGAGCTACCTGTAATGATAAGATCATCAACATAGAGTACAAGAATAACTATATCATCTCCCTGACGCTGAATGTAGATTGTAGGATCAGAATGACGTGTAAAGAGTGTGGAAATTAAGAAAGAGTCCATCTTCTCATACCAGGCCCTTGGAGCCTATTTGAGACCATATAATGAACATCAAAGTCTGCAAACCAAAGAGGAATCCTGAAAAAATCCCTGAGGCTGATCCATATAGATCTCCTCACGAAGGTCTCCATGTAAGAAAGCATTGTTCACATCCATCGAAAAAACTGTCCATCCCCTTGAAGCTGCCAGAGAAAGTACAAAGAAAATAAAATTCATCTTGGTGACAGGAGCAAAGGTCTCAGAGTAATCAATACCCTCCACCTGAGAAAACCCCTTCTCAACAAGACGAGCCTTATACTTATTAATAAAACATCTGCAACATACTTTGTACGGTACACCCACTTGCACCGAACCAACTTTCTTCCCTTCTAAAGAGTACAAATATCCCAAGTATGATTCTTCATCAAAGAAGAATACTCCTCATCCATGGCCCTATCCCACTCTAGGTGACTTGTCGCCTCTGAAATATTTTGAGGATCATTCAAAATGGAATGAATAAGAAGACTAGAACCAAATGGTTGTGCATGAGTACGACGAGTGTCGACAGGATCACCTGCCATAGAACCAACAACATCAACTATAAACCGGGCCCACTTAGGCAAAGGCTGAGCAGAAGGTGGCGGTGGCTGTAGTGGTGATGGTGGTGGTGAAGGTGGACCATCATTTGCATCATCCTCAAGGAATAAGGAATCCTCAAAAGATGAAGAGGGAGGAGGAGGCAGTGAGGGAGAAGCTGCTGATGGAGAATGCATCTGAGGAAGGTGCTCATCAAAATAGACATCCCGCCTAAGCAGGACCTCTCAGGAATTAGGATCAAACAACCTGTATGCCTTAACATCCTCACAGTAGCCAACAAAAATGAGCGGTCGACTCTTCCTCTCCATGGATTTCCTTTGAGCATTTGGAATAAATGCCCAAGCCTCACTACCCAAAACTTGGAATGAAGAAACATTAGGCTTGATATGGCACCAAGCTTCTTCAGGAGTCAACTAGCGCAATGCCTTATGAGGCATCCAATTCTAAACATAAGTGGCACAATTAACTACCTCAGCCCAAAAAGCAGGCTACATAGAAGGTGATTGAAGCATACAATTGGCCTTCTCCCATAGTGTTCTGTTCTTTCTCTTAGCAATACCATTTTGTTGAGGGGTGTGAGGAACTGATAACTGATGTTGCAAACAATGCTCGGTGCATAAATCTGTAAAAGTCTGATTCACATATTCTCTCCCATTATCTGGTGTATCCTCTTTATAGAAAGACCATACTGCTCCTCTAAAAATGTCTTAAACACTCAAAATGAATCAAAGACATCAAACTTGTACTTAAGAAAGTACACCCATGTACATTGGGAGAAGTCATCAATGAAAGTGAGCACATACTTAGACCCTGAAAAGGATGGAGTCGGAAATGACATAAGATCATTGTGGATCAAATCCAAGGGTGCCTTAGCATGGGTGACTCTTCCTATAGGAAAAGGATCGTGGTGATGCTTGCCAAGTGCATAACCTCGACATACACCATCAATACAAGAGATCAGAGGGATCCCAATAGCAAGTGCCTGTGTGCTCATCTGTTGTACGTATCTGTAGTTGGCATGGCCAAAACGTTCATGCCAAAGTCCACTCACTAAATCTGCATGTGCTACAAGAGAAACACCTAAACCATCTGGACTCTCAAAGCCATCAAATCAGTATAATCGATAATTAGGATCAACATTGCCAGTAGCCACAACCAAATCAGGATCATGGAGCTCTCTAATAACCACATTATGTGGGGAGAACTCAACTATTTTACCAGAGCCAGAATGACAAATCTGATAAACAGAGAGGAGGTTCATCAAAATTTCAAGAACCAAAAGAACATCCTAAAAATAACCCCCTGTCAATGGAACAGAACCTGAAGCTAAAGCTGAAAGTTGTGCGGAGTCACCAACTGCAATCTGTAAAGTATTACTGTGAGAAAGCGAGGTAACAAGTTGGGGTGAGTGTGTCATGTGGTGAGATGCCCGAGAATCAATAATCAAAGTGGATGCAGAAGGAATAGCTCGTGCAGAAAGAGCATGTCTTTTCCCATTAGAAGAGGAAGATGGAGGCCGAGGAGGAGAAATATGATGCTGCTGCATGGCTGCCTCCAAGACCTCTAATCAATTCCAACAATGAGAAACTGGATGAACTTCTCTTCCATAGAAACTACAAAGGTCATCTAACTTCTTCTTAGTCTTGAAGGAAGACTCACGAGACTTAGAAGAGTGCTCTTGTTTGGGATAGGACTTCGGTTTGTAATCAGACTTAGGTGGTGGCTTGGAGGAATGCTTACTGCTAGCTGAATCCTTCTTAGGCTTCGGTTTCTTCTTCTTGTTCTCTCTAGATGTTTGAGCAACCAATGCTTTCGGCTTTGATCATGTGAGAGTCTCCAATTGAGATAGGTGAGCCTTCTCATGAGTCAAGCGATCACATAATATATCAAAAGTAGGCATGGTGAAGCATGTAATCAATGCATCCATAGTAGAATAAAAGGTGGAAGCAAATATCTGATAGGGACCTCAAATCTTAGAGAGAATCAGGTAGATACACTCTGGGTCTGTCTTATTTTTACCACAAGTGTGTTAGATAGATCGGGTGGTTTTGAACTTGTTCAGAAAGTCCTCAATGTGAGGAAAAGACTCGGGTAACAAGGAAGAGAGCTCTACCTCAATATGTAATTCTTTGAACTCATTGGTAGTACCAAAGAGAGTTTCAAATTTGGACAACATAGCCTGAGGAGTGAGCAAACCATCAAGGTGAAAAAGCAAGCTGTCTGGAACATGTAAGGAAATGACACCCATAGCCTCATCCATCTTATTCTGGTGCTGAAGAATCTCAAAAGGACGCTGCAACATCAATTGATCCACATCCAAATAGGACCACAACCCCCTTGATCTTAGAAGCCTCGTCATACGAGCTTTCTAGAGGTGATAGTTCTGGGATGTAAGAGGCTCAACTGAAGAATTTGCCATGTGTACCTGTACCTGAACTTGGACCTACTCTTGATTTTTTTAATTAAGTGATCTTTCAGACTAAACTAGAGATGTAGAAGGGGTTTTTGTTTTTTTTGAGTTTAGGTGTACTGATTTTTTGGAGTAAATTACAGAAAATAGGAAAAAATAACACCCCCCACAATATGTAAAACAAAGAACCATTACAATCTGAGAGCTAGAAAAGAAGACAAGAGCGAGGAAAAAGCGTCAAAACACTATCTTATGTATCTGGTGATTTTTTCGGAAAGGATAACTCCAAATCTAAGAATAGCTCTCCAAGACCTTTCCGACGCCTATTCATTTTTCGAAAACGAAGTCTGTTTGCCTAAGATATGGCTCCCGGAGTGTAGAAAAGAGCTCCGACTTTGACCGCAAAAAATAGGTACTAAATCAAAAAATTAGAAAATCTAACCTCCAGATCTGAGTAGAGCTCGAAAAGAGCTTTCCGGCACCTTATTTGTTTTCAAAAATCCGACTCAGTTTGCCCAAGTTATAGTAAAATATGCTTTCAAAAAATGCTTCGAAAACAAAAAAAGGGTCACCCTGTTGGTGGCAGGGAGGTGGCGCGCTGGCTGGGCGGCGGCGGAGGTCAGGCAGCGGCAGAGATCAAGTGGCAGTCGGGTGGCGGCTTTTGGTGAGCGACGGTTGGGCTGGGTGGTCCGGAATGGAGAGCGGCAATGGGCGACGGTGATGGGCGCTAGTAGCGAGCATCTACAGTGGGCGGTGAACAAACCGCTGTGGCTGTCGGTGAACAAACCACTGTGGTTAGTGGGCGGTGGGAGACCGCCTGCTATGGTGGTCTTGGAGACTGTCTGTGGCTTTACAAACCATCACGTGACGGCTCAACCTTGGCACGTCGTTAAGCTGCAAAAAAAATGATTTTTTGGTTTTTATTTTTTATTTTTTTATTTTTTTGGTCTCGAAAAACGTGCATGCAAAGGGCAAACTCAATTTTTTTCCCTAGAGCTAAAGTTGTTTAAACTAGACAAATTTTATATGAAAATGGGGGGTTTTTGGGTGTTGTGAGCTCAATGGTGAAGTCTGTTTGAGCTCAAAATGCCCAGAAACAAAAAATATACCCCAGATCCAAACTAAAACCTCTGAAAAAGAATTGAAACCTTTGCCTCCAGAAAAAATCTTCTGAAAAGAAATCAGGAACAAGAAGTAGCAGATGAAAGCTCTGATACCATGAAGAAGTTGAGAAAGTTCAACTTCTAAGATCCCAAGAGCATCTGTATACAAGAATACCTATCACAAGAGAAGATTGGAGACAAAACACAAAAAAGGCTCTGAAAGAGATTAAATATCTACAATATTATTAAATGCCTAAGTTTAGCTTAAGCGTAGAGTATAATAGACTAATAATTAAACAATTAATTGTTAGCTAATACAAGATAACTCTAACTAATAATTTGATGGTTATAACATCATTGCCGTAACTTGGGCAAATGGAGTCGGATTTTCGAAAACGAATAGGCACCGAAAATCTCTTTTCGATCTCTACTCAGGTCGGGAGGTGAAATTTGCTGATTTTTTGATTTAGTACTTGTTGTTTCCGTCAAAGTCAGAGCTCTTTTCTGCACTCCGGGAGCCATATCTTAGGCAAACGGACTCCGTTTTTGGAAGACGAATAGGCGTTGGAAAGGTCTTGGAGAGCTCTTATTAGATTTGGAGTTATCCTTTCCAGAAAAATCACCAGGTACACAAGATAGTGTTTTGACATTTTTTCCTTGCTCTTGTCTTCTTTTTTGGCTCTTAGATTATATTGGTTCTTTGTCTTACATATTGTGGGGGGGTGTTATTTTTTTCCTCTTTTCTACAATTTACTTCAGAAAATCAGCACACCTAAACTCAAAACAAAACTAAAACCCCTTTTGCATCTCCTGTCTAGTCTGAAAGATCACTTAATTAAAAAAATTTAGAGTAGGTTCAGGTGCACATTGCAGATTCTTTAGTTGAGCCTCTTACATCCCATAACTATCACCTCTGGAAAGATTGTACGATGAGGCTTCTCAAATCAAGGGGGTTGTGGTCCTGTTTGGATGTGGATCAGCCACTATTGCAGCATCCTTTTGAGATTCTTAAACACCGAAATAACATGGATGAGGCTATGGGTGTCATTTCCTTACATGTTTCAGATATCTTGCTTTTTCGCCTTGATGGTTTTCTCACTCCTCAGGCTATGTGGTCCAAATTTGAAACTTGCTTTGGTAGTCTCAATGAGTTCAGAGCATTACAGATTGAGGCAGAGCTCTCTTCCTTGTTACTTAAGTCTTTTCCTCACATTGAGGACTTTTTGAACAAGTTCAAAACCATCCGATATATCTTACACAGTAAAAATAAGATAGACCTAGAGTGTATCTACCTGATTCTCTCTAACCTTTGAGGTCCCTATTAGATATTTGCTTCCACCTTTTATTCTACTATGCATGCGTTGGGTACACGCTTCACCATGCCTACTTTTGATGTATTATGTAATCGCTTGACTCGTGAGTAGGCTCACTTATCTCAGTTGGACACTCTCATAGGATCAAAGCTGAAAGCATTGGTTTCTCAGATGTCTAGAGAGAACAAGAAGCAGAAACCGAAGCCTAAGAAGGATTCATCTGGCAATGAGCGTTCCTCCAAGCCACCTCCTAAGTCTGATTACAAACCGAAGTCCTATCCCAAACATGAGCACTCTTCTAAGTCTAGTGAGTCTTCCTCCAAGACTAAGAAGAAGTCAGATGACCTTTGTAGTTTCTGTGGGAAAGAAGGTCATCTATTTTCTCGCTGTTGGAAATGATTAGAGGCCTTGGAGACATCCATGCAACAACATCATATTTCTCCTCCTTAACCTCCATCTTCCTCTTCTACTGGGAAAGGACATACTCTTTCTGCACGAGTTATTCCTTCTGCATCCACTTAGACTATTGATTCTGGGGCTTCTCACCACATGACACACTCACCCCAACTTGTTACCTCACTTGCTCACATTAATACTTTACAGATTGTAGTTGGTGACTCCGCACAACTTTCAGTTTCAGGTTGAGGTTTTGTTCCATTGACGGGTGGTTGTTTTTCAGGATGTTCTTTTGGTTCCTGACATTTCGATGAACCTCCTCTCTATTTATCAGATTTATCATTCTGGTTCTGGTAAAATAGTTGAGTTCTCCCCACATGATGTGGTTATTAGAGAGCTCCATGATCCTGATTTGGTTGTGGCTATTGGCAGTGTTGATCCTGATTATCGGTTATACCTGTAGACACTCAAAATTGTCATGTCTAATTAAATAAATATTTTATTTATTTAATTATCTAAGCCTAATTCTTCTATTAATTAAATAAATCTTTATTTATTTAATTAATTCATTTATCCTCTTCTAGCCTTATTTCTCATTTAAATAAATACATTTATTTATTTAAATTATCCCTTTCCTAAATTAAATAAATATTTTATTTATTTAATTGTCCTACTTCTTTTATTAATTAAATAAATCTTTATTTATTTAATTAGTTCATTATCTTTTTCTACACATGACACATGTCATTCATCTCTTTATTCCTACACCACCTACCTCTTTCATTATTTTGGTATTTCTTTTACCTACCCTCTAATCCTAGCCGACCTCTCTTTTTACACCTCTCAATCTTAACCCTCCATTTCTTATTGTGTCTTCTATTTAAGAAGATGCTTTCTTCATTGTCAAACCCTAATGACTGATTTTGGAGGACTTGGCTACACTACGATCCTACTTGCAACCACATTTCGTTCTTTGTTGAGCTCTTGTGCATATAAAAATCTGAGAGCAAATATATCAAGCAAGATCAATGGAGATAGGAAGAATGGAGATCAAAACCCTATTGGACATGTGATGGTATAATCTTTGTGATTTTGAGTTATTTTGCATTGTCTTAGGTTATCTTCATATGTTATGGTGGATCTTTGTTCATTGTTAGGCTAGGGTTTAGTGGTTGGATTCATTTAGCCTTTCAATATTGTTGTTTATTGTTATCCATTTTCACCATAAACAATACCGATTTGATGGATTTGAGAGTCCAAATGGTTCAGGTGTTTCTTTTATAGCACATGCAGATTTAGTGAGTAGACTTTGGCATGAGCGTTTTGGCCATGTCAACTACAGATACTTAAAGTAGATGAGCACACATGCACTTATTATTGGGTTCCCTCAAATCTCCTATACTAATGGTGTATGTCGAGGTTGTGCACTTGGCAAGCATCACCGCAATCCTTTTCCTATAGGCAGAGCCACCCATGCTAAGGCACCCTTGGATTTGATCCACAATGATCTTATGTCATTTCCGACTCCATCTTTTTCAGGGTCCAAGTATGTGCTCACTTTCATTGATGAGTTCTCCAGACGTACATGGGTGTACTTTCTTAAGTACAAGTATGATGTCTTTTATTCATTTTGAGTCTTTAAGACATTTGTAGAGAAGCGCTCTGGTCTTTCTATAAAGAGGATACACATAGATAATGGGAGAGAATATGTGAGTCAGGCTTTTACAAATTTCTGCATCGAGCATGGTTTGCAACATTAGTTATCAGTTCCTCACACCCCTTAGCAAAATGGTGTTGCTGAGAGAAAGAACAAAACACTTCGAGAGATGGCCAATTGTATGATTTAGTCTCGTTCTATGCAGCTAAAGAGGGGAAAAAGACCTATGAGGTGGATTAGTTAATAATCATGCATATCAAACATATAATCATACGAAATTGAAAGACATAATTTGAAATGCTTCAAACAAGAATAAGAATGCATATACCTCACAAACCTTATACCTTCTCCTTCGGATGGAGCTTGATGAAGTGAAGGCGCCCTTGGATGATGCTCCACTTGATGTGCTCCTCTTGCTTGCTTGATGTGGATGGCTCTCCAATGTTGTACACAAATGAGATGGATCTTGGAGGATGATGGAAATGAGATGATCAAGTGTGGATGAGATATGATTTGAACACGATAAGGATGCTAAAATGATTTTCCTAGGCTCAAAAGGGCAGCATAAGATTACTGAACTTGGAGATGATGAATGGAGGGATGGAGTCCTCAATTTATAGGAAGAGGAGAGGAAGAATGGATGGCTAGGATGGATTCAAGATGAAGGGCTAGGATTGCTTGTGAGCTCACACAAGGCCTAAGAGAGGGTGTGGAGACCAAGAGATATGCCTTAAAGGCATTTCTTGTCTCCACACTCATCAAGGTACATTGGGAAGACTTCCCAAGGTACGTTGAGAAGAGCAAAGTGCATTGGGAAGACTTCCCAATGTGCCTTGAGAGGAGCAAGGGATGTGACATTCCTTGAAGAATGGGGAGGAGGAATTTAAAATTCTCCAAAAAGGGATAATCATGGGGATTGGAGGAATAAGAAGGAATTAAAAATTCCTTGGGAGAGGAGATGCCTAGAGGATTGTGAGATTTTGAAGATCTCACATCCACCTAGGAAAAGAGCATTAAAAGCTAGTGGTTGGATGGAAGGGACAAGGAGTTGACTGCATGGCTAATCATGATGATTAGCCATTAGCAACTCATTAGGAGGGGGATTAGAGGAAATGTTAGGTGGGATTAGGATTTGTAGGAGGATTTGACTAGGAGAGAGAATGAGTGGAGGGAATTCAAAATTAGAAGAATAAGGTTAAGTGAGTTTAGGGAGTTTCTAGAAGAATTTATTAGGTTAATGATGAATTAAGAAGATGGTTTGTAGGAATCATGTGGGTTAACTAATTAATTTAAATTAATTAGCTAAGAGGGAGATTTGTGAGTATTTAATTTTTAGAAGAATAAAGAAAGGGATTGATTTATTAAATAAATCAGTCACATACCATAGTGACAATATTAATTATATTTAATTAATATTAAGAAGAATTTGAATTAACATAATTAATTAATTAATTATGCAAGGAATTAAAAATAATTATTTTTAAGTGTCTACATTTTGCCCCTCTTTGAAGCGAGGTGTGATGACGCGTTGATTCAAAGAATAATCTTGTTTTTTGATGATGATATTGATTTGATTGATAAGATCTAGATTCAGTTTGGTTTTAGGAAGGATTCATCCTGTATAAAACATGATCAGAGTGTCTAGTTTCAGGAAGGATTCATCCTATATACGACATGATTGATCACACCGTCTGATTTCAGGAAGGATTCATCTTGTATAAGACATGATCGGAGCGCAACGTCTGGTTTCAGGAAGGATTCATCTTGTATAAGACATGATTGATCACAACGTCTGGTTTCAGGAAGGATTCATCCCGTATAAGACATGATCAGAGTGCAACCTCTGGTTTCAGGAAGGATTCATCCTATATAAGACATGATTAGAATCATAATTAATTATGTGAGGTGTATGGTGGTGTGTAGAAGATAGAAGAAGAAAAGGATGCCCCAACGTAAAGCATGGGAGGTGTATGCCCCCTCGAGAATTTTTTCAAAAAAAAGGACGGAAAATTCTCGAAAAAAGAGAGGAAGAAGAATGAAGCAGTCATGAAGAATTTGGAAGAATAGGAGAGGCGAGACCGCGGGGGAAGATGGGCCCTCATGGGGGCCCATATACACCACAACAGACCCAATGAGGGGTCATTGTATCATGAAAAACATATTTTCCTCTTTATATATATGTATACATGATTCGATTGGTGACAGATGATGTGTAGCATTTATTGTGATGGATTATTTTTGTTTTTCTTATGATGTCATATATGGATGCAATCATGGATGTGCTATGCTGATATATTTTGTGATGCAGAGTGGATGCTTATGTATGTATGTTTATGATGCGTTGCTGACATAGTTTTTGGATGCAGGATGAGTGATTTTTATGTTTTATGTATAAATACACATGTGTGAATGATTTATGATGCAGTCTAAATGTAATGCTATATGGATGAGTGTATCTTTTATTTATGTGATGCAATCTTATATGGTAAATGTATTGAATAAATTAATAAAAAGAGGGAATATGCCAATAATAACACAATGATCTTAGATAGAAGAATATGGAATAGATGGGAAGTGGGGGAAATTGAGAACTCCATGGGATTATTGAGTTTAGGATTTGATGGAATGATGGTGAGATTTTGTGCACAACAAATATGGAGAGCCAACCTAGTTTGATGTTTCCCTAAGTGGCTTTGCACCACTGATTATAGAAATTAGGATGCCATGAGAAACCCAGGGCATGGACTGACTCTCTAGACAAACAGGAATTTCTTGCACACAACAATGCAAGTGTTAAGAAACACTAATACAAAGTTGTGGGTTCGTGCAAGGAAACCCTCAAACACACCGATACCTCTTGTACATGAGAAGGTAAGTGTTGATAAACACTAGTACGAGGTCGTCAGTTTATACAAGAGGGATCCAAAACATTCCATACATGAAATATGCCCCAGTATGCGCCTATCATAACGTACCTAGATATGGAAGAACCCATACAGTCGTAAATAGTGGCAATCGTATGACAAAAGATGCAAGTCTATATGAAAAGATCTAACAAAATCTAACAAGTCACTTCCTTGCGACCAAATGATACCTCTTGCCAAGAGTAGAACTAGGATGAAGGATTAGGTTGCCAGGCGAGGGAAGGGGTCATCCCTAGGGCAAAGTGGGATTTTGGATTAGGCAAGTGATTTTATGGTTTTGGAGAGTGACTTGTGGACTTGAGATTATTTCTGAAGACTTCTTGAAGCTTACATAGAGGCATAAAAGCTCAGCTTGATGGGACATTCCTTATTCATGACTCAGGTGAAGACTCATCATCATACACATGTTTTATTGGAAGGCGAAAGGGAAGGAATGCTGCGAATGGGAGGATTGGACGGAGAGTGATTTGCAGTGTCGACCTGATAGACAGTGGATCCGGTACTTGTCCATAGCGCCACAAAGTGGTTTTCACTGGTGGACGAATTGTTTTTCTTTCTTTTTCTGATTTTTTTTTTTTGTGTGTGTCATAAGGCGCTTGTTTGCTAGGTTTTCACCAAAGTGACGATTTTTTTAGGATCTTTTTCTTATTTTTTTAATTTTTATTTTTCAGGATCTTTTTCTCATTTTTTTTTGACAATTTAAGACTTTCTGAGGACTAAGCATAAAATCTTTTGAGGTGCATGATATTCATTGGATCATCCAAAGGATCGCCTTTAGGAGTAGCCAACTAATAAGCTCCCGATCCATATTTTGCTGTGATTACATATGGTCCAAGCCAATTAGACTCGAACTTGCCTTTCTTTTTTCTTTCTTGTAGATTTTTCTGATTCTCCATGAGGACAAGATCACCAACTTGGAATTCTTGGGTTCTGACTTTTTTGTGATAACTCATACACAAGCGGTTCTGATATACCCAGAGATGGTTCAAGGTCTTGAGGCGCCTTTCATCTAATAATTCTAGCTCTTGTAAGAGGGCAATTCTGTATTCTTCCTTTGGTAGGATGTTTTGCAGTGATACCCTTAGAGAGGGGATCTCGATCTCAAGGGGAAGGATGGCTTCAGAACCAAAGACCAAGGAATAAGGGGTGGCGTCTGTGGGGGTGCGGATGGAGGTGCAGTAGGCCCACAAAGCGGGATGGATTTGGAGGTGCCAATCACGACCAGCTTCATTGACTGTCTTTTTGAGGATTTTGATTAAGGTTTTATTAGAAGCCTCAACATGGCCATTGCCTTGGGGATAATATGGGGTGTAGAAGTGATGTTGGATGTTGAATTTTTGGCAGAGTTCTTTGACATCCTGGTTTTTAAATTGTTTGCCATTATTTGTGATGATAACTTTTGGGATGCCATATCGATAGATTAGGTAGTTCAGGATGAATTTGGATATTTGCTTGCCGGTGGTGAAAGTAAGAGGGATAGCCTCTACCCACTTGGTGAAGTATTTGGTGGCGATGATAATGAATTTATGTCCATTGGAAGATGAAGGGTGGATTTTCCCAATGAGATCAAGCCCCCACTATGAGAAGGGCCATGGTGTTATAAATGGCTGCAATTCTTGTGACAGTGTATGAATTTTGTCGTCATGTTGCTGGCAAGGGATGCATTTCTTCACATAATTATATGCATCTACCTCCAATTTAGGCCAATAGTATCTTGTTCTCAAAAGCTTTTTAGCCAATGTGAGCCCATTTAAGTGTGCCCCACAGATACCCTCGTGTACTTCACGTAATGCCCATTCCACCTCTTGTTTATCTAAACACCTTAGGAGGGAACCATCGAAATGGCTTCTGAATAGGGTGTCTCCGAGGATGGTGTAACGAGCACATTGGCGAATGAAGGTTTGTTGTTGGGTTTTTGTGAGATGTGGGGGAATGGTGTTGTCTTTGAGGAAAGCAAAGGTTTCTTGGTACCAAGGGGACTCAAGACCAATGAGAACACACACCATTTCAGACTTTGGTAGGTCATATGCTGGTATAAATAATTGCTCAACCAAGAACTCACACTTCTGTCTGTGTGCTGGCATTTGAAGGAGGGAGCCAATGGTGGCCATTGTATCTGCAGCCCTGTTGTTTGTTCATGGGATTTGATTAAATGTGATTGCTGTGAAATGTTTCTTAAGATCTTCAACCATGGTACGGTAAGGAAGGAGTTTATCATCTTTTGTCTGGTACTCATCATTGACTTGTTTTATAATGAGTTGAGAATCACCATAAACTTGTAACTCCTTTATTTTCCAGTGGATAGCCAGACGCAAACCTGTGATGAGCGCCTCGTATTCTGCTATATTATTGGTACATGCAAAGGCTATTTTGTATGATTTGGGGATGCCATCTCCTTGAGGTGTAACCAATAATATTCCTGCCCCCGATCCATTTTGAGTGCAAGAGCCATCAAAGTATAATTTCCATGTGGGGGATGTGGTGACAGCCATAAGGAACTCATCTGATAATTCTGTGAGAAGAGGATGGTCACCTGGAAGTGGAGCTTCAGCTAGCTGATTTGCAATAACTTGTCCCTTGATTGCCTTTCTGTCCACGTATTCAATGTCAAACTCGCTCAAGAGCATGACCCATTTAGCGGTTCTACCAGTGAGAGCAACTTTAGACAAGAGATATTTAAGCGGGTCTATCTTGGCAATCAACTTTGTTTTGTTGTTCAGCATATAGTGTCGAAATGTTTGTGTGCTAAACACTAATGCCAAATAGGCTCTTTCAATGGGGGTGTAATTGAGTTCATATCCTACCAATGTTTGACTAATGTAGTAAATGGCGTGTTCCTTCCCTTGATCATCTGTTTGCGCCAGTAATGCCCCCAATGCCACTGTAGTAGCACATATGTACAAAATGAGGGGTTTTCCAGGGGTAGGTGGCATCAAAATTGGAGGTGATGCTAGATATTCTTTTAATTTCTCAAAGGCCTTTTGACATAAGCAATCCCATTTGAATTTTGTGTCTTTACGCAACAGGTGTGCAAATGGAAGGCACTTGTCTGCTAGCTATGAAATGAAACACCTGAAAGACTGGAGTTTTCCCTGGAGACTACGTAGTTGTCTGAGAGTTTTTGGCGGAGGCATTTCCATAATAGCTTTTACCTTTGCGGGATCAACCTTGATGCCTCTGTGGGAAACAATGAATCCTAGTAGTTTTCTCGATGTGAGGCCAAACACACACTTTTTGGGATTTAGGCGCAGCTTGTATTTTTCTGATCTTTCGAAGATCTGTTTTAGAAAAGGGATGTGCTCTTGTCTTGTCTTGGATTTGCCTAGCAAATCATCCACGTGGTCCTCCATAATTTTGTGTAAGAGGTCATGAAAAATTGTTGTCATGGCATGTTGGTATGTAGCTCCAGCATTTTTGAGACCAAAAGGCATGACCCGATAACAGAAAGTACCCCATGGTGTTGTGAATGCGGTTTTATGCTGATCCTCATCTGCTATCCTGATTTGGTTGTATCCGGAAAACCCATCCATTAGTGATAGCATTTCATGTCCTGCTATAAGGTCCACAATCATGTCTATGTTGGGGAGTGAGAAATCATCTTTAGGACAAACTCTATTTAGATCTCAGAAATATGTGCAGATGTGGATGCCCCCGACAGGTACAATGTTAGAGACCCATTCAAAGTAGTCTATGGCTTTGATGAATTCTGCATCTAACATCTTTTGGAGTTCCACCTTGACCAGGAGAGCAATATGCGGGTGTAGTTTGCACAGTTTTTGTTTTATAGGTTTTGCATCTGGGCGGACAGCAAGATTGTGAACCACCAAGGCAAGATCCAACCCTGGCATATCTGCATAGGACCATGCAAAATTAATTTTTACCTCTGTAAGGAAGTTGATGAAGTCTTGTTTCTCTATTTCTGTGAGGGATTTGGCAATGAGCACATTTTTTGGAATGACTTCGGTGCCCATGTTGACGCTGTTTGTTTCTTCTATCAGCAAATTTGATTTGTTCTATGGAAGGCAACCAATGGTAGGGAGGTCAAGTCCCTCATCATCAAGTGCCTTTTCCAAGTTTTCACTTTCGGATACGCCCTTTATTTTTATTTTTTGTTCATCCAAAGGTGCCTAAGGGAGGTTTTCACCTAGGGAATCATGTATTTTCCTTTTATTATCTTTTTTGTGGCTAAGGGCATTGACCTGACTACCAAAGTATCCCTTTTCATGTAGTTGAGTACCCTAGATTCTGTTACAATCTTCCAGGTTTCGCGCCGTCAGGAGATCAATGAGAGCATTATCGTCGGCGCAGATATCTGAAGTGGGTTTGTCTCGTTGGCCCCAGTCAATGAGTTCAGGATGGACAAGATGTAGCTCATGTGAAGTGGGAGGGGTTATGAGGGTGATGGTATTGATGTAAGTGTCAAGGAAGATATCTTTCTCATATTCATAAGGCATTTCGTGGAATTCCTCTTCGTCAACGCTTTCGATATCCGAAGAAGGATTAGAAGGGGCACCAGTGATAGTAATCTTAGGCACCGGGGTGTACCCCAATCCTCTGTTGTATCTGTAGGAGATAGGATTTATTGGTGCTTTTCTTCCTTTCTCCTCTGGTCCCAGGCCATGTCCTTTGTAACCCATTCTTTCAACTATGGCAGATGCTTTTGGGTACATTTTTTTGGATATTTTTGCTGGATCATCATCCTCTTCCCGGTACAACCAGGAAGAGACATCTGCTTCAAGGCTCTCCTCATTAAGTGGGCCCCATTGCTGGAAGGTGGTATTTTGGCATTGCATGACTGATTTCGGGTCCCTTTGGAGCTCTTTTGGTTTGCCAAATGACTTAGGAGAGAGAGGGAGGTTGCCTATTAATAAGACGTCCTCCAATTTATATTCTCCACAACCATTGTCTAAGATCTTGATCTGATTATCTGGTAGGGGTGATTTGGAGGCAACATTTGATGTGTCAGATGGAGGCGTTGGCGAGGGTCTATTTAATGGGCAATGATATGGATGGTTTTCCTCTAGGAGTTTGCAATACTGGAAGGGTTGTGGATCACTTTTGATAGTTATCTCTCTTCCATTGAAGGGGAATTTGATGCATTGGTGATAGGTGGAGGGTACAGGCTTCAAGGAGTGAATCCATGGCCGACCAAGGAGAATGTTGTAGGGGAGATCAAGATCTAGTACTTGGCAAGGGGTTTCAATTGTAATGGGGCCCACTTGAAGAGGTAAGGTGATCATGCCCTTTGAAACTCTTTCCACATCATCATATGCCTTTATTGTGATCCTTCCTGATGTGTCTACCAGGTCTTTAGAAAGTCCCAATTGTTTTATTAATTTGTATGTACACAAATTAAGTCTGGATCCACCATCTATCAGGATACATTTGACCTTGTGCTTGTGGATAAGAGCTTCGATGTGCAAAGGTTTGTTATGGTCTTCATTTGCGGGAGCATCTTTGGAGGTAAATACCAGGTGTTGCTGGGCAGCAAGGTTTCCAATGAGGGCTTGGAATTGGGTGGCATTGATGTTATCAGGAATGCGTGATTCAAGAAAGGCTTGTTCCAAAATTTCTTTATGGATCGGGGAAGTTTTAAGAAGTTCCAAAATGGAGATCTGAGTGGGGGTCTTCCCAAGTTTGTCCAGGAGGTTATATCAGTGGGTGGAAGACATGGGCGGGGGGTTTGGTGGGTGAGGGACTCTTTGGATGGTGATTTTACCTCAGCGCGTAGTTACATTGCAGTCATTCCAGAAATGGGAGGTGGAAGGCATGGCGCCTTGAATGACTATCCTAGTAGGATTTTGCCTTGTTTTGGGAAGGAGGATTAACTCCTTGGACGGTTATGACATTGACATGAGTGTCTGCAGGTTCAATGCGACCTACTAAAAAATTAAAGCCGGTTATGTGATTAGCATAGTCATAACCCTTTGCATTAGATGATGAGCCTTTTCCTTTATCATGCTTCGAGAAGGGTTCCTGGTACATTTTGAGTTTGTCATTGTTATTACCAGGTTTTGCATTTGCTACTTTAATCTCACCTCTATCAATGAGATCTTGTATGTAGATCTTCAGTTTCATACACTTTCATGTATCATGTCCCTTGATACGATGGTATTCACAATACTCATTTTCATTATGCCATCTTGGTTTAGGTTGATTGGGGTCAAACGGACGAGTGGTTGGAAAAACCACTACACTTGCTTGGACAAGTTTTTGAAACACCATTTCAATAGGCTCAGCCAGAGGAGTAAGTCTCTTGGAGTCCGGTTATTCGATCGGGGTGGTCGTCCCTGGATTGAGACATTGTTGTGAGGTTTTTGAGATTGATTTTGATTCTTTTGATTATTGAATTGATGATTATTGTTGGTAGATTTTGGGGGAGCGGCCACGATTTGGACCCGCTTTGTATCAGTTACACCATCATTGACCACGTTTTTGTTTTTAGACCAGAATTTTGGCTTGTCGTTATGATAAGAGGGAGAAATTTGTGTCAACTTTTGGTAATGTTTCAAGGTTCCTTCCTCCAACAAGACAAGTTCGAGGGCGAGGCCCTTATCGATCAATTTTTGGAAGGATTTGATACATTAGGATATTAAGGGTCTCGAAAGTTCAAGTACCAAGTTCTTTTGAAATAGTTCAATTTGATGTTGTTTTGGCATGTCCCACTAGAATTTTTTGATAAGATGTTGCAATCTTTGTAGGAAATTGGCAAAGGTTTCTCCGGGCCTTTGTTTTGTATTGCATAGGTCCATCATAGAAACATCATTAACCAAGTTGTAAGCATAGTGGGGCCACAAATTTTTTTGCCAAGTCTGGAAAGGAGACAATGGAACCTCACGGTAGAGATGAGAACCATGCTAGGGCGTCTCCTGTGAGACTCTTGGGAAAGAGTCTGCGAAGATAAAGGTCACTATAGGAGACTTCTTGGCATAAGATGTGGAATTCTCGGACATGGTCGCGGGGTTCTCCTTTGCCTTCATACTTGGTGAATTTGGGGATCTCAAATCTTGGGGGATAGGGTGCAACTGATATAGACGGGTCGTAAGGACAAGGGCAAAACTCTTCGAATGAGTAAGTTTTCCTTTTATTAGTCCTTTGTTTCATGTCCTTGATGATATTTTTCATGTCTTGAATTTCCTTGATGAGGTCTTGTTTTGGACTTTGATAATGATGAATTGTATTTGCCCCAAGAATTGGGTGAGCCAAAGAAGGTGCACCACCACCAATGTATTGATATGATGAGGAGGCCAGACCGTGGGATGTGAGGACCAATGTTGCAGGGATTTGTGTGATAGTTGGTTGCGGTCCACAAACTATTGTGATGGGATTGAGTACGACCTGGATGAAATTTGTGACATTGTTGGCAGGAAGGGAAGTTTGTGGAATAGAAATATGTGGTTGAATGGAAGGAGGTGGTATAGAAGTGTGTTGGAGAATAGATGAGATCGGATTTGATAGTGGTATAGATGGTAAGGAGGAAGAAGGTGGGATGCAGACCATGGTGGGATGTGTTGGGGGTGGTGTTGATTGAGTTTGAATAATAGGTGCAACACTTTGTGTGGGAGTGAGGTCTCCTTGTGGTTGTTGGGCGAGCGCGGATCTATTAAATTTAGGCGGAAGTTGAGCTCCATTTTCAAGGAGAGTTTTAGAAGTGCAGTAGGATTGTGTTGAATAAACTTTTCCATCATCTCTTGGTTATAAGAATCCGCTAGGAAAGTTTGCACTTCCGGAGAAAGTTCATCTTGGCTAACCATGTTAAGATTTTGGCTTTGATCTTGATTGCTAGGTTGCCCACTTTGTGTAGGATCTTGCGTGGGATCTTCATATAGGGCACTAATGTTCGACATGCCATATTGTTGTTCAACCATATTTCTCTTTTGGGATCGAGTTGTAACCATACACAAATAACCTTGGAAAATTTTGGAGGAGGAAATTTGTGATGAAAGGACTTAGAAAGATATTTGTGAAATTTTGGATTTTGGATTTTGTCTTTTATGACAAGGGATTTTGTTTAT
Organism: Cryptomeria japonica; assembly: GCF_030272615.1. Taxonomy (NCBI): domain Eukaryota; kingdom Viridiplantae; phylum Streptophyta; class Pinopsida; order Cupressales; family Cupressaceae; genus Cryptomeria; species Cryptomeria japonica. Next base: position 36,984,417 of record NC_081412.1, on the reverse strand, counting down.
TGGTATGGTTCTTGGATTAGAGCCTAGATTTGATTAGGATTTGACACCTTAGTCCTTGGATGAGGATTTTAGGTGGTGGATGCAACCACAAGTAAGGTGATGGCCAAGTTGTGTAGAATTTAGACCTTGGATTGATGATTAAAAAGCCTCTCTTATACCAAGGGTTGACTAATGACCCTAAGTAAAGTAAAGAGGTGAGTTAAGAGTCTTGATCAAATCAAAAGGATTAGGCCAAAGGTACTTGGAGAGGATTCCCCTTCAAGCAAGACAGCCAATTGATTAGTGATGAGGTCTAAATGCAATTTCACAAGGCATGTAACCTTAACACAAGGTTAAATTGGATTAGAAGATGATTAGATTTGAATTTTGATACTTGATTTGATAGTGGAGGGAGATTGATTTGATGTGCTAAGTCCTTGGGAAATTTGAGGATGATTGATGGCGGAGGTATGGTAGTGATGGCTTAGAAGAAACTTGATGACTAGGTTGTCTTTGGCATGAACATGACTTAATGGAGGATCGATTCAAATGGTAAGTTGTATGAAAGGATACGAAAACCTTGATTTGGACGATAGTAGGTGTTTCAAAGGACAAACTTGAATGTTGATGGAGAGGATGGACTCTTAGCTTCTCTCTTGGGCTCATGAAACATGGGACAGATGGAGTTTTGACGTAATTTTGGACTTTATGTGGGTAATGACTTGGACAATTGTTTGTGTCTTGACAAGTGTTTTTGCAAAGTGTTTGGGGATAGTGATATGTTTTTAGTCTTCTCTTGGCAAGTATGTATCAAACAAAGCAAACACAATGATCAAATGCATATTATCTCAAAGACACTCATGCTCATATACAACATTCTTAAGGCTGGCAAGGACAATAGTCATTGGATCCCAATCGGTTTCCCAGCTACGCTTACCCAGAGTGGACACTTAGATATTTGACCCCATTGGCTCCCCTCCATGACACTCACTTCTCGGGGCAGCCAAGCATCAATTCCCATGAAAACTCCTCATGGAAAACTTTGTATCTCTACTAAGGGATGTAAAAATATGGGCGGCTTCGGAGGTCCGACCTCCTGGACCAATGACTAGAAGGTTTTTGGCCACTATGAACATGGTGTTTAGTAAGTCTTCCCGTAAGGAGCTACCCTTCGAAGTTGTGCAAGCGCAATTGAGGCCTATAGCCCAACGAAGCACCAAGAACTTAGTAGTCACACAAACATGATTGAGATCTCTAGGATCCTACTAAGCACCCAATGTGAGAGTGAACTCTCATATAGCCCCAACCATTGACCCTTTTGTAGTCAATGACCTATTTATTATAGTGAGTTGGGAACCCAAGGTCTGGGTGTACTCACTTGGGTCGTTCCCCTCTTACCTTCTCAAAGAGAAAGTTGGGAGGGCAGACCCGCTAGAGGTAAACATGCAATCAAACAAGAAAAGGTTGGAGGGTCTGGATTTGTGATCGTCTAGCTAGACGAGAGCATACTCTCCTACCTTTACGCTTTTCTTAAAGACACATAAGACAATGGTTCATTCCATTTTAATTAATATCTAGGTGCCTAATTTAAATAAATGCACAATGTTTGGTCGGATTTCTTAGGCAACCTGCAAAACAACTTGATTAGTAGTTTGAAAAATGGAGTCTTCAACAAGCGTCCTGCAAAAGACAACAAAATGACAAAAATATTAATTTTTTTGAATTTTTGAGAATAAGTAGAAAAACATGAATAAAAACTTTTTACTAATGAAAAATGTGGATTTGGAGGAAAATTTGATGGGTAAATGGTGTTTGACTAGGTTTTTGCTACTTTCCAAGGGATAAGAAAGCAAAAAATGGGGATTTTGGAGGAGAGATGAAGGAATGGAAAAATTCGTCCAAGAGGGACAAAGAAGCAAAAGTTGGAGATGGACAATATGGGAAAATTTGGAGGTGATTGGATAAAAGGGGAAGGAGTTATGGCAAACCCTAAAAATGGAGGAATGTGGGATTTTGGGCTTCAAAAAGTGGATTTGGGATAAGGCCCCCAAGGAATGAAATGTGCAAAAGGGATCTAGTGAATTTTGGAGGGAAATGGATTGAAGATAAAGCAGATATGGCAAAAAAATAGAATAAATTTTAATTCTAAATTTAATAGAGCAGACAGTCACACTAAACAGAATAGAAAAGTGCCAAAGGTCTGGATTTCTGATTGTCTAAATAGACAAGAGCATACTCTCCTACTTTCACACTTTCCTGTGGTCAGACAGATTATAATTAAATAGAGCAGATTTCAAATTTGAATTTTTACAAAAAAAAAAAAGGATTGCGCAGGAACAGAAAAGAAACAGAAATGAGGATCACGCAGAAACAGAAAAGAAACAATATTTTTAATTAATTCATGCAGTCAGACAGATTATTAAAATTAAACAGAAACATAAAAGAAACAGAAGATAGAAGAAGAAGAATGAGGAGGAGATGGGAGAATGCGTAGAGCGCTCACCCTGAAATACAGAGCCGCCAAAGATATTTTTGTTTTTTTGCAGTCGCGCTATTCCAGAACCCGCGTCTCAGAACTCACAAAAACTCATAAAAAAACATTAGTTCTTAGGGACGTGGGTCCCACTGGGCGTGCCAGAATGAAGAGGGGAAAAAGACCTGTGAGGTGGATTAGTTAATAAGCATGCAAATCAAACATATAATCATACGAAATTGAAAGACATAATTTGAAATGCTTCAAACAAGAATAAGAATGCATATACCTCACAAACCTTATACCTTCTCCTTCGGATGGAGCTTGATGAAGTGAAGGTGCCCTTGGATGATGCTCCATTTGATGTGCTCCTCTTGCTTGCTTGATGTGGACGGCTCTCCAATGTTGTGCACAAATGAGATGGATCTTGGAGGATGATGGAAATGAGATGATCAAGTGTGGATGAGATATGATTTGAACACGATAAGGATGCTAAAATGATTTTCCTAGGCTCAAAAGGGCAACATAAGATTACTGAACTTGGAGATGATGAATGGAGGGATGGAGTCCTCAATTTATAGGAAGAGGAGAGGAAGAATGGATGGCTAGGATGAATTCAAGATGAAGGGCTAAGATTGCTTGTGAGTTCACACAAGGCCCAAGAGAGGGTGTGGAGACCAAGAGATATGCCTTAAAGGCATTTCTTGTCTCCACACTCGTCAAGGTACATTGGGAAGACTTCCCAAAGTACCTTGAGAAGAGCAAAGTGCATTGGGAAGACTTCCCAATGTGCCTTGAGAGGAGCAAGAGATGTGACATTCCTTGAAGAATGGGGAGGAGGAATTTAAAATTCTCCAAAAAGGGATAATCATGGGGATTGGAGGAATAAGAAGGAATTAAAAATTCCTTGGGAGAGGAGATGCCTAGAGGATTGTGAGATTTTGAAGATCTCACATTCACCTAGGAAAAGAGCATTAAAAGCTAGTGGTTGGATGGAAGGGACAAGGAGTTGACTTCGTGGCTAATCATGATGATTAGCAATTAGAAACTCATTAGGAGGGGGATTAGAGGAAATGTTAGGTGGGATTAGGATTTGTAGGAGGATTTGACTAGGAGAGAGAATGAGTGGAGGGAATTCAAAATTAGAAGAATAAAGTTAAGTGAGTTTAGGGAGTTTCTAGAAGACTTTATTAGGTTAACGATGAATTAAGAAGATGGTTTGTAGGAATCATGTGGGTTAACTAATTAATTTAAATTAATTAGCTAAGAGGGAGATTTGTGAGAATTTAATTTTTAGAAGAATAAAGAAAGGGATTGATTTATTAAATAAATCAGTCACATACCATAGTGACAATATTAATTATATTTAATTATTATTGAGGAGAATTTGAATTAACATAACTAATTAATTAATTATGCGAGGAATTAAAAATAATTAAAAATAATTATTTTTAAGTGTCTACAGCAGCTTGCTTTTTGGGCTGAGGCAGTTAATTGTACCACTTATATTCAATATTGGATGCCTCATAAGGCATTGCGCCAGTTGACTCCTGAGGAAGCTTGGTCCCATGTCAAGCCTGATGTTTCTTCATTCCAAGTTTTTGGTAGTGAGGCTTGGGCTTTTATTCCAGATGCTCAAAGGAAAGCCATGGAGAGGAAGAGTCGACCACTCATTTTTGTTGGCTACTATGAGGATGTTAAGGCGAACATGTTGTTTGATCCTTATTCTCGAGAGGTCCTTTTTAGGCGCGATGTCCAATTTGATGAGCGCCTTCTTCAGATGGATTCTCCATTAGCAACTTGTCCCTCACTGCCTCCTCCCTCTTCATGTTTTGAGGATTCCTTCTTCCTAGAGGATGATGCAGATGATGGTCCACCTTCACCACCACCATCACCGCCACTGCCACCACCACCCATTGCTCAGCCTTTGCCCAAGTGGGCCCGGTTACAGTTGATGTTGCTGGTTCTATGGCAGGCGATCCTACTGACACTCGTTGTACTTGTGCACAGACATCTGGTTCTAGTCTTCTAGGTCATGCCATTTCAGATGATCCTCAGAAATTTTCAGAGGCGATAGGTCACGCAGAGTGGGATAGGGCCATGGATGAGGAGTATTCTTCTTTGATGAAGAATCATACTTGGGATCTTTGTAGTCTTCCAAAGGGAAGAAAGCTGGTTCGGTGCAAGTGGGTGTACTGTACCAAGTATGTTGTAGATGGTTCTTTTAATGAATATAAGGATCATCTTATTGCAAAGGGGTTTTCTCAGGTGGAGGGTATTGATTACTCTGCGACCTTTTCTCTTGTCACCAAGATGAATTCTGATCACTTTGTACTTTCTCTAGCAACTTCACGAGGATGGACAATTTTTCAGATGGATGTGAATAGTGCCTTCTTGCATGGAGACCTTCGTGAGGAGATCTATATGGAGCAACCTCACGGATTTGTATAAGATTCCTCTTTGGTTTACAGACTTTGACATTCATTATATGGTCTCAAACAGGATCCAAGGGCCTGGTATGAGAAGATGGGCTCTTTCTTTCTTTCCACACTCTTTACCCGTTGTCATTTCGATCCTATAGTCTGCATTTAGTGTTAGGGGGATGATATAGTTATTCTTGTGCTCTATGTTTATGATCTTATCATTACCCATAGCTCATCCTCCTTGATTCAAGATATTCAACAAGCTTTGATGGAGCAGTTTGAGATGACAGATCTTGGCCTTCTGCACTATTTTTTGGGCCTACAGGTTATTCAGTCTTCCAATGGGATTTCCATACTTTAGCAAAAGTATGCTCTTGATATGCTTCACAGATTTGACATGCTTAATTGCAAGCCTACACCCACACCATTTCATTCAGGTGTTGTTTTGTCTACTACTTGTTCTACGCCTTCTGTGGATTCTACCTTATATAGGAAGTTGCTTGGTAGTTTGTTTTACCTGACCCATACCCACCCAAATCTTTCTTTTGCGGTTGATCTTGTCTCTCGGTTCTCTCATGATCCTCATGAGAGCCATTGGCAAGTAGCCAAATGTATTTTAAGGTACATTTAGGGCACTACATAGTTTGACATTCACTATACTTCAGGATCCGCTCACATTGTTGGCTTCACTGACTCAGATTGGGCTGGTGATGCTCAAGATTGGAAGTCTACTTCTGGCTTTGTTTTTTGCCTTGGTTCTTGTCCTATCACATGGTCTTGCAAGAAGCAGTCTGCTATTGCATTATCATCTACAAAGGCTGATTACCGAGCAACAATATTAGCTAGTCAGGAGGTTTTTTGCTTTGACAGTTGATGACTAAGTTTGGGTTCCCTCATGATAGTCCCACTATTCTTTGGTGTGACAATCATAGTTCCATTCATCTTTCCTGAAACCCAGTGGAGCACCAATGGTTTAAACACATTGAGCTTCACATGCACTTCATCAGACAATTGATTCAGGATGACTTTCTCATCTTGGAGTACATTCCTATAGAGGAGCAGGTTGCTGACATCTTCACTAAACCTTTTGCATCTCCACGCTATCTTCAGTTGCGCTCTATGCTTGGGGTGAATGAAGTTGTCCTAGGGGGGTCTCATTGACGCCTTTCTTCCTTCATGTTTTTTTTATTTACACGCTTTTTCCCATCTCTTTTTGGAGTAGAGTTTTTCCCATGTGGTTTTCTGTGTCTCTCCATTTCATAGAGATTTGGTTGTGATTGGGTACCTCATCAGGCTTTGTTGCCGAGACCCAAATTTCTTTTGCCTTCTTCTTGTAGTTTCTTTTTGCTTTCTCACATTTAGTTTTTAGTTACTCCCTAAGTTAATCTTAAGTAAGGTCTCCGTGCATAGTGGGCCTATCAGAAAATGCATAGTCACACCAAATAATAGTGGGACTATCAGGAGGGAACCCAAACTCAGTCATCAACTGTCGAAGCCATAAAACCTCCTGACTAGCTAATACCGTTGCTCGATACTCAACCTTTGTAGATGATAATACAATAGCAGACTGCTTCTTGCAAGACCATGTGATAGGACCAAAACCAAGACAAAAACCAAAGCCAAAAGTAGACTTCCAATCTTGAGCATCACCAGCCCAATCTGAGTCAGTGAAGCCAACAATGTGAGCAGATCCTGAAGTATAGTGAATGCCAAACTGTGTAGTGCCCCAAATGTACCTCAAAATACATTTGGCTACTTGCCAATGGCTCTCATGAGGATCATGGGAGAACCGAGAGACAAGACCAATCGCAAAAGAAAGATCCAGGCGGGTATGGGTCGAGTACAACAAACTGCCAACCAACTGCCTATATAAGGTAGAATCCACAGAAGGCGTAGAACAAGTGGTAGGCAAAACAACACCTGACTGAAATGGTGTGGGTGCAGGCTTGCAAGTAAGAATGTCAAATCTGTGAAGCATATCAAGAACATACTTCTGCTGAAGTATAGAAATCCCATTGGAAGACTGAATAACCTGTAGGCCTAAAAAATAGTGTAGAAGGCCAAGATCTGTCATCTCGAACTGCTCCATCAAGGCTTGCTAAATATCTTGAATCAAGGAGGATGAGCCACCTGTAATGATAAGATCATCAACATAGAGTACAAGAATAACTATATCATCCCCCTGACGCTGAATGTAGATTGTAGGATCAGAGTGACGTGTAAAGAGTGTGGAAATTAAGAAAGAGTCCATCTTCTCATACCAGGCCCTTGGAGCCTGTTTGAGACCATATAATGAACGTCGAAGTCTGCAAACCAAAGAGGAATCTTGCACAAATCCCTAAGGTTGCTCCATATAGATCTCCTCATGAAGGTTTGCAAGCAAGAAAGCACTGTTCACATCCATCTGAAAAACTGTCCATCCTTGTGAAGTTGCTAGAGAAAGTACAAAGCGAATAGAATTCATCTTGGCGACAGGAGCAAAGGTCTCGGAGTAATCAATACCCTCCACTTAAGAAAACCCCTTCGAGACAAGACGAGCCTTATACTTATTAATAGAACCATCTGCAACATACTTTGTATGGTACACCCACTTGTACCGAACCAACTTTCTTCCCTTCGGAAGAGTACAAAGATCACAAGTATGATTCTTAATCAAAGAAGAATACTCCTCATCCATGGCCCTATCCCACTCTGCGTGACCTATCGCCTCTAAAAATTTCTAAGGTTCATCCGAAATGGCATGACTCAGAAAACTAGTACCAAATGTTTGTGCATGAGTACGACGAGTGTCAGTAGGATCACCTGCCATAGAACCAACAACATCAACTGTAAACCGGGCCCACTTGGGCAAAGGCAGAGTAGCGGGTGGTGGTGGCGGTGGCGGTGATGGTGGTGGTGAAGGTGGACCATCATCTGCATCATCCTGAAGGAAGAAGGAATCCTCCAAAGATGAAGAGGGAGGAGAAGGCAGTGGGGGAGAAGGTGCTGATGGAGAATCCATCTGAGGAAAGCACTCATCAAACTAGACATCCTGCCTAAATAGGACCTTTCGAGAATCGGGATCAAACAACTTGTACGCCTTAACATCCTCACAATAGCCAACAAAAATGAGTGGTCGACTCTTCCTCTTTATGGATTTCCTCTGAGCATATGGAATAAATGCCCAAGCCTCACTACCAAAAACTTAGAATGAAGAAACATCAGGCTTGACATGGGAGCAAGCTTCCTTGGGAGTCAACTAGCGCAATGCCTTATGTGGCATCCGATTCTAAATATAAGTGGCACAATTAACTGCCTCAGCCCAAAAAGCAGGTTGCATGGAACATGACTAAAGCATACAATTGGCCATCTCCCTTAGTGTTTTGTTCTTTCTCTCGGCAACACCATTCTGCTGAGGGGTGTGAGGAACTTATAATTGATGCTGAAAACCATGCTCGGTGCAGAAATCCGTAAAAGCCCGATTCACATATTCTCTCCCATTATTTGTGCGGATTCTCTTTATAGAAAGACCAAATTGCTTCTCTACAAATGTCTTAAAGACTCAAAATGAATCAAAGGCATCAAACTTGTACTTAAGAAAGTACACCCATGTACGTCTGGAGAAGTCATCAATAAAAGTGAGCACATACTTGGACCTTGAAAAGGATGGAGTCGGAAATGACATACGATCATTGTGGATCAAATCCAAGGGTGCCTTAGCACGGGTGGCTCTTCCTGTAGGAAAAGGATCGCGGTGATGCTTGCCAAGTGTACAAACTCGACATACACCATCAGTACAGGAGATCTGAGGGAGCCCAATAACAAGTGCTTGTGTGCTCATCTTCTTTAAGTATTTGTAGTTAACATGGCCAAAACGCGTTTAGTTTTTAGCTACTCCCTAAGTTCATCTTAAGGGGGGGGGGGGGGTGTTAGAGCTATCTTGTATTAGCTAATAATTAATTGTTTAATTATTAGTCTATTATACTCTACTATTAAGCTAAACTTAGGCATTTAATAATATTGTAGATATTTAATAATTATTAAATACTCTTTATCTCTTTAGGGTTGCACATCTTTAGGGTTTCTAATTCTCCTGTCATAAGGATTGTATTATAACTTTATTTTTCATTATTTCAGAGCTTTCATGGTATCAAAACTTTCATCTGCTGCTTCTTGTTCTTGAATTCTTTTCAGAAGATTTTTTTCTGGAGGCAAGGGTTTTAGTTCTTTTTTAGAGGTTTTATTTTGGATTTGGGTTATCTTTTTTTTTTTCAAGGCATTTCAATCTCAAACAGACCTCACCACTGAGCTCAGAACACCCAATAACCCCCATTTTCATATAAAATTTGTCCATTTTGGACAACTTTAGCTCTGGGATTTTTTTAATTTTGAGTTTGCCCTTTGCAGGCACGTTTTTCAAGGCAAAAAGATTTAAAAAAATTAAAAAATCAGTTTTTTGGCAGTTTAATGGTGTGCCAAGGTCGAGTCGTCACGTTATGGTCTGTGGAGCCGTAGACAATCTCCAAGACCGCCACGGCAGGTGGTCTCCCACCGCCTGCTAGTCACAGCAGTTTGTTCACCGCTAGCCGTAGCGGTTTGTTCACCGGTAGCCGCAGCGGTTTGTTCACCGCCCACCGCTAACATCTGCTGCCAGCGCCTATTGTTGTCACTCACTGCTAGTCGTCGCCGACCACTGCCAGCACCTACCGTCGCTCAGAAAGCCACCACTGCCACTCTCCCTTCCGGACTGCTGCCTTCTAGACTGCCCAGCCCGGTCGAGGCCACCCAGCCACCACCTGATCTCCACCGTCGCTCGACCTCCGTCGCCGCCCAGCTTGCGCGCCACCTCCTTGCCACCAACAGGGGGGGCCTTCTTTTCTTTGAAGGGTTTTTTGACAGCGTATTGGTGTTTTTTGCCATAACGTGGGCAAACGGAGTCGGATTTCCGAAAACAAATAGGCGCTAGAAAGATATTTTTGAGCTCTACTCAGATATAGAGGTTAGATTTCCTGATTTTTTGATTTAGTACCTATTTTTTACCGTGAAAGTTGGAGCTCTTTTTTGCACTCCGGGAGCCATATCTTGGGCAAACGGACTCCGTTTTCGGAAAATGAATAGGCGTCGGAAAGGTCTTGGAGAGATCTTCTTAGATTTGGAGTTATCCTTTCCATAAAAATCACTAGGTACACAAGATAGTGTTTTGATGCTTTTTCCTCGCTCTTGTCTTCTTTTCTAGCTTTCAGATTGTACCGGTTCTTTGTTTTACATATTGTGGGGGGTGTTATTTTTTCCTATTTTCTGTAATTTTCTTCAGAAAATCAGCACACCTAAAATCAAAACAAAAAAAAAACCTTTTTGCATCTTCTGTCTAGTCTAAAAGATCACTTAATTAAAAAAATCAAGAGTGAGTCCAAGTTCAAGTACAGGTACACATGGCAGATTCTTTAGTTGAGCCTCTTACATCCCAGAACTATCACCTCTGAAAATCTCGTACGACGAGGCTTCTCAAATCAAGGGGGTTGTGGTCTTGTTTGGATGTGGATCAACCGCTGTTGTAGCATCCTTTTGAGATTCTTCAGCCCCAGAATAAGATGGATGAGGCTATGGGTGTCATTTCCTTACATGTTTCAGACAACTTTCTTTTTTACCTTGATGGTTTGCTCACTCCTCAGGCTATGTGGTCCAAAGTTGAAACTCTCTTTGGTACTATCAATGAGTTCAGAGCATTACAGATTGAGGCAGAGCTCTCTTCCTAGTTACCTGAGTCTTTTCCTCACATTGAGGATTTTTTGAACAAATTCAAAACCACCAGATCTATCTTACACAATTGTGGCAAAAATAAGATAGACCCAGAGTCTATCTACCTGATTCTCTCTAAGCTTCAAGGTCCCTATCAGATATTTTCTTCCACCTTTTATTCTAGTATGGATGCATTGGGTACATGCTTCACCATGCCTACTTTTGATGTATTCTGTGATCGCTTGACTCGTGAGAAGGCTCACCTATCTCAGTTGGACACTCTCACAGGATCAAATCCGAAAGCATTGGTTGCTCAGACATCTAGAGAGAACAAGAAGCAAAAACCGAAGTCTAAGAAGGATTCAACTGGTAGTGAGCATTCCTCCAAGACACCACCTAAGTCTGATTACAAACCGAAGTCCTATCCCAAACATGAGCACTCTTCTAAGTCTGGCGAGTCTTCCTCCAAGACTAAGAAGAAGTCAGATGAACTTTGCCATTTCTATGGCAAAGAAGGTCATCCAGTTTCTCGTTGTTGGAAACGATTAGAGGCTTTGGAGACAGCCATGCAACAACATCATATTTCTCCTCCTTAGCCTCCATCTTCCTCTTCTACTGGGAAAGGACATGCTCTTTCTACACGAACTATTCCTTCCGCATCCACTTGGATTATTGATTCCAGGTCTTCTCACCACATGAAATACTCACCCCAAATTGTTGCCTCACTTGCTCATAGTAATACTTTACAGATTGTAGTTGGTGACTCCGCACAACTTTCAGTTTTAGGTTCAGGTTCTGTTCCCTTAACAGGTGGTTGTTTTCAGGATGTTCTTTTGGTTCCTGACATTTCAACGAACCTCCTCTCTGTTTATCATATTTGCCATTCTGGCTTTGGTAAAACAGTTGAGTTATCCCCACATGATGTGGTTATTAGAGAGCTCCATGATCTGGATTTGGTTGTGGCTACTGACAGTGTTGATCCTGATTCTTGGTTATACCGATTTGATGGCTTTGAGAGTCCAAATGGTTCAGGTGTTTCTCTTGTAGCACATGCAGATTCAGTGAGCAGACTTTGGCATGAGCATTTATATATAAATTTGAATTCTGAAATGAACATGAAATGATTATTTCATTTATCTTAATGATGATGCATTCATATGATTATTTATTATTGTTTTATAAACTGTACCTTAATTTTGATTGTGTCCCACTTTCTTTGATCATTCCAAGGATCACGTGATGACACAATTCATATAAATTTAGAATGCACATTATAATATTTAATATTTTTTTTGAAGGAAAAATGTAAAGTAGTAATAGAGTAGATTTTTTTGTTAAATATAAAACAAATACTTAAATGGTAATCAACATTATTTATTTATACTTATATTATTCAAATTGAGCTTTCAAATGATAAATTTTTTTTGTTATTATCATTGTAGATCAATTTTTTTAAATTACAATATCAATTGAAGATATCAATGTTTGCAAAGATAAAAAAAAATTTGAAGATATCAATGTTTGCAAAGATAAAAATATATTTGAAATATGTTATTGTAATCTATAAAACTAGTATGTATAAAACCAACAAAATAAGAGGCATATTTCATGCAAAATTTGACTAATGATAAAGTTGAGATATCACTATCAATATAAATAGTGATCTTATGCATCGATATGAAGAAACAATAGTTCTAGGAAGAATTGATTATGATTGTAATTGTATAATGATTTTAATGTGTTCGAGCATAGTTGAAGCTATGCAATGTATAGAAAAAGATTGTATATTCATAACAAGCACCACTAATAAAAAAATCCTCACAAGAATAAACGATCATGGAGTTGGATCTATAGGCACACTTTTCATTGTTACTAAGAAATGACTTTCCATAGTTCTAGGAAGAACTGATTACGATTGTGGTGATTGTGATTATCTAATGATTTTAATGTGCTCGAGCATAGTTGAAGTTATACCATGTATAGATGAAGATTATAAATTCATAGCAAGCATCGCCATTATAAAAATCCTCACAAGAATAGATGATCATATAGTTGGATCTATATGTGCACTTGTCATTGCTACTCAAAAAAAACTTTCCAATATCTTGTTGACATAATAGATGAAGATTTTGTGTTTGACAAAACATAGGTACAAACTTAAATTCTTCACTTCATTGTAGTTAACAAAATTTTTTGTAATATATTTTTTCTCTACTTTCTTTTATTGCCTTATGTTATTTTATCATGCACATAATTTATGTACATAATTTTTTTTTGTAATGAATTATTTTCTGTTATAATATTCCTACTTGTTAAAACTATTGGTATTTTGATGATGTTTAGTTGTGATTGTCATTGATGGACACACACTTATTTGATGTATGAGTTATTCTCAACCAGTAGTTGTTCCAACCGGTATTGTATGTCATTAAAAGTATAGTCTTTATTTGTTGCAGACTATTGGTGTTTTGTAGAAGATGCTTACCGGTCAAAGCATGAGCGAAGACCCCAAGTGGTATGAAGACCTCAAGCGGAATGAAGACCCCGAGCGATAGTTAATCTTTTGATCGGAACACTATGTTCTAGTTTTCCAGTCTTCATTTGTTAACCGATAATCGATATATTGTGTTAAATTGGTATAATTGTAATGTGTGATGAGTTATCATCCACTGACACTTTGGTGGTGTTTTAGTGTCGTGTTACCAAATGTGTCTAGATACACTGTACCTAGAAAATTGTAGTCTAATCTTATTGGACCGACATGAAATCAGGTTCCTATATGAGGACATCATGTCTAGGGTTTTAAAGGTGTTGATGTGTGCGAGTGTTGGAAAGAAGATTAGGTCTATGCGAGAAAAGGTATCTCACGGCAGAGATTGAGAGTGCAAAATATAGAAGACTGAAGTAATGTTGGAATGCATTAACATGGAGTTGTTAAGGATCTAATCAAGAATTATGTGCTACTGTCTAGATCATTCACTTGTTGATTACTAATATCTTCGACAAGTTTGAAACCCTTAAACAGGTAGGCCCAGGCAAGCCTATTGTAAATCCTCTAACAAGGTGGTTCACAGTTGTGGATCTGAAATCCTCTAACAGGATAGTCTTTAACATGACTTATCTCCTAACAAAGATCTGGATTCCTAACAGGATCTGTTCTGGTGAAGAACATTGTAAGGCCTTAAATGGTCTGACCTTAACCGGCCTAGTTACTATTCTGCAGATAGTTGACTTGTGAGTTTTACTCACCGTGGTTTTTCCCATTTGGGCTTCCATGTCAAAAAATCTTGTGTTATGGTGATTGTGCTTTTGTGGGTGAATGCTTTGTTTTCTATTTGGCTTGTTTGTATTTTAACCGGTTTATTTTTTAATCTGCTACACCGGTCTGCAGTTAAATTGCTTAAGAGTTTGTTTAAATTTTTGGGTATACTAATTCACCCCCCCTCTTAGTATTCATCAAAAACTAGTTATGTACTATGATAACAACAATGTTCTTATAGCTACCTTTGTATAGATTATGTTGGAAGCAATGAATTGGAAATGTTGAATGCAAAAACAAACTTGTAAACTAAAAAATCTTTGATATTCAAGAGCATGCCTAGCTTCTCATGTTAAACAACCAAAGATAAATGTTGCTTATTTATAAAGTTCTAGACTTATCATATCAAACTAATAATTACAACAAAAAAGACCATGGTCAATAGTTCAAGTCAATAATTAAATTTTATTTATGTTAGACAACTAAATGCAAATTTCAATCATATTATAATTTATTATAAGTGGTAATGCCTCTCAACTAGGGAACTACTTTCATTAGTGATACACAACATAATGAAATGCCTTATTTGTTCTAGTAACTTTCTATTTATGTTGCATGGCATAGAATAATGTATACAAATTTACTTCATAGGTTACTAAATAAATGTTATATTGTGCAAATTCTCATGTCTGTCATCAACTTAAAGTTGAATGCATTTATACTTAAATGTAATGATTAAAATTTATCATATTTAAAACTTTAATTCACATTTGATACCGTCTCTCTTTGATTAACATCTATAACATAGCTCTAACTTTTGTTGAATTAGTTTGTTTCATTTTAACTTTTAAATGTCATTTAAAAGTTAAAATCATTATTCTAATAACATTCTTGTAAACCAATGCATATACAACCCATCTCACATACAAGAACCAAATGCAATCTTGCTCTTGCTGTGATATGTAATTTGATTATTTAAATTATTTCTCACCTTGAATCTTCATAAACTATTTGAAAATGACCATCTTCTTCAAATCCGTTACAGTTCTTTATATATATTTTTTATTATTAATAGACAATTTTCTAAATTAAAAAAAAAAAAGGAATTTGATAATTAAGACCAAAGCTATTGTAATCTTTGATCCCAAATTGAATAAAATTCAGAAATTTATTTATCATTAAAAAATTGATACAAAATTATAGTGTCCTAATACTCTCACATCTTAACTTTTTTAATGAAAAATATCTATATTATCATTGAAAAAAATATTATTATACATATTTAAGAAAAGTTGAATGGAAAAAAATAGATCTGAAACAACCATTTTATTAGGGCAACGACTATTCTTCATACAAAACTGTACAATTGTAAAAACAAAAATTCACATAACACAATTATTTTTCAGCAAATTTTTTATTGTAGAAAAACACTAAGAGGATCAAACAAGTAAAAATTGTGTAAAAATTCACCGTGATTTGTAAATTTGATAATTTTGATCAAATACTATTTTGTATGAAGATTAAACGCACCCAAAATACTCACTATATTTATTAATTAATTAAAATAAAAAATTATTATTATAATTTTTTATTAATTAATAAACACGATCAATAGTGCACCCTAAATGCTACATAGACCATGATCATGCTACATTGCACATCAACCAGTTGTTTATTTATGTTATCTAATAATATTTAGGCCCAATCAAAATATTGTTTCCCAATCAAAATTGTAGTCATGTATTGAAATATCCAAAGGTGAAAATGTCAGCTATCTGGCTTTCTGAAGGCCTTGCTCAACATGATGATTAGGTCTCGTTGCAGCTCCTTGAAATCAGCCCTCAGAATGTCATTGGCCTTCAATCATGTCTTCCTCTCCTCCTATAATTCTACCTTGATCATCTATGCACTTCCTAGTGTCTGCATTATAAAATTGTGCAATGGTCATAATGAATTCCAGGGCTTGGACAAATTACGGAAAAAGGGTAGCCTCTACTAGCCCTGATCTCTTAATTCTCCTATAAGGAGCCTCCAACCTTGGCTTATCCAACTGATTTCTGATATCTTCTAGCTCAACGTGTCCTACTTCTGTATCTGTTACCCACTTGATCCGATCATCTAATTTGGAAGCATAAGTTTGTACTTGATAGTGGTACTTCATGGTTGTAGGTAGTTTGTCCAATCCCTTGGCTTTCTTGCTGGAGGTTGGGTCCATTCAGCTGCTCTGATCTGCAAGAAAGAACCACAAATTAGCCTATTACATAGTCAAAAATATCAATTTTATCACCCACTTTGAGAATCTGGGATCCGGGGTTCCGAGGTGGATAACTCCTTTAAAAATAATTTACTTTGAAACTTTGGGTTTCAGCGTGAGATAGGACAATAGAGAACAACCTCGGAACTCAAGGGTTTTAGGGTGAAGACCCGCTTAAAGGGGAATAACCTCAAAACTCTAGGGTTTTGGGGTGAAAAGCATTGTGGAGCTTGAAACTTCGGGGTGACGAAAATCTAGGGCACGCGGGAAAATGAAAAACACACAAAATGATAAAAACAAGAAAGAAAGAAAGAAAATAATCTATGCTAAAAAAAACTAGAAAAGCTAAACAAGAAAATGTATGGGGGAAGAAAATCCACCAACCTAGTGGAAGAAAACCCACAAAAGCTCGACGACATGGAGACACGAAGTCGGGAGATCGGAGCTGGAAAACTAGAAAGCTTGAATGCACAAATGAGCTTAGAAAAGCTCATTTTCCTTTTTATACCCCTCCAATAAGTCGTCTGTACGATCACGTTTAACACGACCCCGGGAGTCCAGGGTTTCGGGCTTCGGAGGTGACAAACAAGAAAACCACAAACACACCTCGGAACTTCGGGGTTCTGGACTTCCGAGGCGACATAGAAGTAAGGCAACTCAGAAGTCTAGGGTTCCGAGGTGAAAACACAAAACATCTTCAGGATTTCGGGGACCCGAAATTCTGAATTCTGGAATTCCAAGGACGACAAAACAAGAAAAAATCAGAATTCTGGAATTCTGAGGCTTCAACAAAAAGGAACAAGGCAAGAGTAAAAGGAAAGACCTCGGGATCTCGGGGTTCCAGGGTCTTGGACCAAAACAAGAAACCAAAAGCCTACCTCGGAACTTCGGGGTTCCGGGGTGCAAAAAGCAAAAACTAAAAAAGGAAAACTACAAAAAAGAAAAAGGGAGGGGACCCATATTTTCAAGACAAGGAAACTAATGGGGTTAGGTATGCAGGGCATAACATGTCCCACTTTATTTGATCATTCCAAGGAGCACTTTATGACAAAATTCATATAAATTTAGAATGCACATTATAATATTTAATATTTTTCTTGAAGGAAAAATGGAAATTAGTAATAGAGAAGATTTTTTTGTTAAATATAAAATAATATTTTAAATGGTAATCAACATTATTTATTTGTAATTATATTATTCAAATTGAGATTTCAAATGATAAATTTATTTTGTTATTATGATTGTAGATCAATTTTTTTAAAGTACAATATCAATTGAAGATATCAACATTCACAAAGATGAAAATATATTTGAAATATATTATTGTAATTTATAAAACTAGTATGTATATAACCAACAAAATAAGAGGCATATTTTGTGCAAAATTTGACTAATGATAAAGTTGAGATCACAATCACTATCAACATAAATAGTGATCTTATGCATCGATATGAAGAAAAAATGGTTCTAGGAAAAATTGATTATGATTGTGAGGATTGTAATTGTATAATGATTTTAATGTGTTTGAGCATAGTTGAAACTATGCCATGTATAGAAGAAGATTGTAAATTCATAACAAGCACCACTAATAAAATATCCTCAGAAGAATAAATGATCATGGAGTTGGCTCTATAAGCACACTTGTCATTGCAAATAAAAAACAACTTTCTAATATCTCGTTGACATAAAAAATGAAGATTTTGCATTTGACAAAACATAGGTACAAATTTAAATTCTTCATTCCATTTTATTTATCAACCTTTTTTTCTAACATATTTTTTTCTTTACTTTCTTCTGTTGTCTTACATTTTGTTATTAAACAACAACAAAACAAGGGTGTTGACCCTATACAAAGACAAGCCAAAAAGGCCACTTCTAGTTGGTCAAGAACAAACCTCTAACAACAAAGGGAAAAAATACTTACAACACACTAGTAGAGAAAATAGTAATTCACATCAAAGATTGGTAGAAAAATCACGCACAACTTGGGGAAGAGGGGGAAGAACTATCTTTCCTCTGTCGACGAACAATAGTCCATGCAATACTATCATTTGGGATACCAACACAAGGGGGACCAAGAGGGGGGATCCCCTTAGTGAGATTGTCTATACCAGGAGTAGAAAGTTAACCAAGCAATATCAAAGGTTGGAATAGAACAAGAGAAATAGATGGAGAAGGGTCCATGAGTCCAAAGGGGGCCACACTAGTAGCAAGAGGTTGAGAGGAACCACGAGGTCTGAGGAGGCCACACCAGTAGTAGGAGACAAACAATTTATTGTCTTATGTTATTTTATTATGTATATAATAATTTTTGTAATGAATTGTTCTCTATTTGAATATTACTACTTCATGTTAAAACTAGTTATGTTCTATGATAGCAACAATGTCCTTATAACTACCTTTGTATATATTATGTTGGAAGCAACGAATTGAAAATGTTCAATGCAAAAATAAACTTTCAAACTAAAAGATCTTTGTTTTTTGAGAGTGTGCCTAGCTTGTCATGTTAAACAACCAAAAATAAATGTTGCTTATTTATAGAGTTCTAGACTTATCTTAAGTTGCACCTTAATTTTTATTGTGTCCCACTTTCTTTGATTATTCAAAGGGTACTTTTTGCACAAAATTTATATAATTTTAGAATAAACATCGTAACATTTAATATTTTTCTTTAAGGAAATATGGAAAGTAGATTTTTAAAAAATATATAACAAATATTTAATTAATGTTTTATTTATACTATCCAAATTGAGCTTTTAAACAATAAATTTATTTTGTTATTACTATTGGAGATCAATTTTTAAACAAAATATAATATCAATTGAAGATATTAATTCTCATAAAGATGAAAATATATTTGAAAGATGTTATTGCACTTTATAAAACTAGTATGTATAAAACCAATAAAATAAGAGGTATCTTTCGTGAAAACTTTCGGTGATGATAAGGTTGAGATGACAATCACTATTAATGTAAATAGTGACCTTATGCATTGATATGAAGTAAAATAGTTCTATGAAGAACTGCTTATGATTGTGTTGATTGTGATAATCTAATGATTTTAATGTGCTCGAGCATAGTTGAAGTGATACCATGTATAGATGAAGATTATAAATTCATAGCAAGCACCACCATTATAAAAATCCTCACAGGAATAGATGATCATATAGTTAGATCTATATGTGCCCTTGTCCTCGCTACTAAAAAATAACTTTCCAATCTCTTGTTGACATAATAGATGAAGATTTTGTGTTTGACAAAACATAGGTACAAACTTGCCTTATGTTATTTTATCATGCACATAATATATGTACACAATTTTTTTTTTGTAATGAATTATTTTTTGTTTTAATATTCCTACTTGTTAAAACTAGCTATGTACTATGATAATAACAATGTTCTTATAGCTACCTTTGTGTAAATTATGTTGGAAGCAATGAATTGGAAATTTTGAATGCAAAAACAAACTTGTAAACTAAAAAATCTTTGTTATTCAAGAGCATGCCTAGCTTCTCATGTTAAACGACCAAAAATAAATGTTGCTTATTTATAAAGTTCTAGACTTATCATATCAAACTAATATTTACAACAAAAAAGGCCATGTTCAATAGTTGAAGTGAACAATTACATTTTATTTATGTTAGACAACTAAATGCAAATTTCAATCATATGATAATTTATTAGAAGTGGTAATGCCTCTCAACTACGGAACCACTTTCATTAGTGATACACAACATAATAAAATGCCTTATCTATTCTAGTAACTCTCTATTTATGTTGCATGGCATAGATTAATGTATACAAATTTACTTCATAGGTTACTAAATAAATGTTATATTGTGCAAATTCTCATGTCTATCATCAACTTAAAGTTGAATGCATTTATACTTACATGTAATGATTAAAATTTATCATATTTAAAACTTTAATTCTCATTTGATACTGTCTCTCTTTGATTAACATCTATAACATAGCTCTAACTTTTGTTGAATTAGTTTGTTTCATTTTTAACTTTTAAATGTCATTTAAAAGTTAAAATCATTATTCTAATAACATTCTTGTAAACCAATGCATATATAACCCATCTCACATACAAGAACCAAATGCAATCTTGCTCTTGTTGTGATATGTAATTTGCTTATTTAAATTATTTCTCACCTTGAATCTTCATAAACTATTTGAAAATGACTATCTTCTTCAAATCCGTTTCAATTCTTTATATATTCTTTTTATTATTAATAGACAGTTTTCTAAATTTTAAAAAAATAGAAATTTGATAATTAAGATCAAAGCTATTGTAATCTTTGATCACAAATTGAACAAAATTGAGAAATTTATTTATCATTAAAAAATTGATACAAAATTATAGTGTCCTAATACTCTCACATCTTAACTTTTTTAATGAACAATATCTACATTATCATTTAAAAAAATATTATTATACATATTTAAGAAAAGTTCAATGGAAAAAAATAGATATGAAACAACCATTTTATGAGGGCAATGACTATTCTTCATACAAAACTATACAATTGTAAAAACACAAATTCACATAACACAATTATTTTTTAGTAAATTTTTTATTGTAAAACAACACTAAGAGGATCAAACAAGTAAAAATTGTGTAAAAATTCACTTTGATTTGTAAATTTGATATTTTTGATCAAATAGTATATTGTATGGAGAATAAATGTACCCAAAATACTCACTGTATTTATTAATTAATTAAAATAAAAAATTATTATTATAATTTTCTATTAATTAGTAAACACGATCAAAAGTGCACCCTAAATGCTACATAGACCATGATCATGCTACATTGCACATCAACCAGTTGTTTATGTATGTTATTTATTAATATTTGGGCCTAATCAAAATATTGTTTCCCAATCAAAATTGTAGTCATGTATTGAAACATCCAGGGGTGATAATGTCGGCAATCTGGATTTCCGAAGGCCTTGCTCAACATGATGATTAGGTCTCGTTGCGGCTCCTTGAAATCGGCCCTCAAAATTTCATTGGTCTTCAATCCTCTCTTCCTATCCTCCTCAAGCCAATTCTCATTCATATGTCTTTTACAAGAGGCGGTTTCCTTATCCCATACCTTTGCAGCTTCGTCCTCAGTTGTTAGCAGGACTTCATCCCTTGAAGGAATGCCAAATACAAAACCTAGCATATCTGCTGACAAATCTATTACAATTCTACCTTGATCATCTATGCACTTCCTAGTGTCTGCATTATAAAATTGTGCAATGGTCATAATGAATTCCAAGGCTTGGACAGATTGCGGAAAAACGGTAGCCTCTACTAGCCCTGATCTCTTAATTCTCCTATAGGGAGCCTTTAACCTTGGCTTATCCAACTAATTTCTGATATCTTCTAGCTCAATGTGTCCTACTTCAGTATCTGTTACCCACTTGATTTGATCATCTAATTTGGAAGCATAAGTTTGTCCTTGATAGTGGTACTTCATGGTTGTAGGTAGTTTGTCCAATCCCTTGGCTTTCTTGCTAGAGGTTGGGTCCATTTAACTGCTCTGATCTGCAAGAAAGAACCACAAATTAGCCTATTACATAATCAAAAATATCAATTTTATCACCTACTTCAAGACTCCGAGGATCCGGGGTTTCGAGGTGGATAACTCCTTTAAAAATAATTAACTTCGGAACTCTGGGGTTCCGGGGTGAGATAGGACAATAGAGAACAACCTTGGAACTCCGAGGTTTCTGAGTGAAGACTTGCTAAAAGGGGAACAACCTTGAAACTCTAGGGTTTCGAGGTAAAAAGCATTACAGAGCCTAGAACTTCGGGGTAATGAGAACCTAGGGCACGTGGGAAAACTATAAACACACAAAATGAAAAAAAAAAACAAGAAAGAAAGAAAGAAATAATCTACGCTAAAAAAAACTAGAAAATCTAAACAAGAAAACACATGGGGGAAGAAAATCCACCGACCTGGTAGAAGAAAACCCACGAAAGCTCGACGACATGGAGGTAGGAAGTCGGGAGATCAGAGCTAGAAAACTAGAAAGCTCGAATGCACAAATGAGCTTAAAAAAGCTCATTTTCCCTATTTATACCCCTCTGATAAGTCATCCGTACGATTGCGTTTAACATGACCCCGGGAGTTTGGGGTTTCGGACTTCAGAGGTGACAAACAAGAAAACCACAAACACACCTTGGAACTTTGGGGTTCTGGACTTCCAAGGCGACAGAGAAGTAAGGCACCTCAGAAGTCTAGGGTTTCAAGGTGTAAACACAAAACATCTTTAGGATTCCGGGGACCCGAAATTCTGAAGTAAACGACAAAACAAGAAAAACTTAGAATTTTGGAATTCTGAGGCTTCAACAAAAAGGAACAAGGCAAGAGTAAAAGGAAAGACCTCGGGATCCCAGGGTTCTGGGGTCTTGGACCAAAATAGGAAACCAAAAGCCTACCTCGAAACTTCGGGGTTCTGGGGTGCAAAAGGCAAAAACTAAAAAAGGAAAACTACAAAAAAGAAAAAGGGAGGGGACCCATATTTTCAAGAAAAGGAAACTAATGGGGTTAGGTATTCAGAGCATAACATTTCCCACTTTCTTTGATCATTCCAAGGAGCACTTTATGAAAAAATTCATATAAATTTAGAATGCACATTATAATATTTAATATTTCTCTTGAAGGAAAAATGGAAAGTAGTAATAGAGTAGATTTTTTGTTAAATATAAAACAAATATTTAAATGGTAATAAACATTATTTATTTGTACTTATATTATTCAAATTGAGATTTCAAATGATAAATTTATTTTGTTATTATGATTGTAGATCAATTTTTTTAAAGTACAATATCAATTGAAGATATCAGCATTCACAAAGATGAAAATATATTTGAAATATATTATTGTCATTTATAAAACTAGTATGTATAAAACCAATAAGATAAGAGGCATATTTCGTGCAAAATTTGACTAATGATAAAGTTGAGATCACAATCACTATCAACATAAATAGTGATCTTATGCATCGATATGAAGAAAAAATGGTTCTAGGAAGAATTGATTATGATTGTGATGATTGTAATTGTATAATTATTTTAATGTGTTCGAGCATAGTTGAAACTATGCCATGTATAGAAGAAGATTGTAAATTCATAACAAGCACCACTAATAAAAAATCCTCACAAGAATAAACGATCATGGAGTTGGATCTATAAGCACACTTGTCATTGCTACTAAAAAACAACTTTCTAATATCGCGTTGACATAAAAAATAAAGATTTTGCATTTGACAAAACATAGGTACAAATTTAAATTCTTCATTCCATTGTATTTATCAACCTTTTTTCTATCATATTTTTTCTTTACTTTCTTCTATTGTCTTACATTTTGATATTAAACAACAACAAAACAAGGGTGCTAACCGTATACAAAGACAAGCCAAAAAGGCCACTTCTAGTTGGTCAAGAACAAACCTCTAACAACAAAGGGAAAAAAATACTTACAACACAATAGTAGAGCTAATAGTAATCCACATCAAAGGTGTGTAGAAAAATCACCCACAACTTAGGGAAGAGGGGGAAGAACGATCTTTCCTCTGTTGACGAACAATAGTCCATGCAATACTATCATTTGGGACACCAACACAAGGGGGACCAAGAGGGGGGATCCCCTTAGTGAGATTGTCTAGACCAGGAGTAGAAAGTTAACCAAGCAACATCGAAGGTTGGAATAGAACAAGAGAAATAGATGGAGAAGGGTCCATGAGTCTAGAGAGGGCCACACTAGTAGCAAGTGGTTGAGAGGAACCACGAGGTCTGAGGAGGCCACCTTAGTATTAGGAGGCAAACAATCTATTGTCTTATGTTATTTTATTATGTATATAATAATTTTGTAATGAATTGTTCTCTATTTGATTATTACTACTTCATGTTAAAACTAGTTATGTACTATGATAGCAACAATGTCCTTATAGCTACCTTTGTATATATTATGTTGGAAGCAACGAATTGAAAATGTTCAATGCAAAAACAAACTTTCAAACTAAAAGATCTTTGTTTTTTGAGAGTGTGCCTAGCTTGTCATGTTAAACAACCAAAAATAAATGTTGCTTATTTATAGAGTTCTAGACTTATCTTAAGTTGTACCTTAATTTTTATTGTGTCCCACTTTCTTTGATTATTCAAGGGGTACTTTTTGCACAAAATTCATATAATTTTAGAATAAACATCATAACATTTAATATTTTTCTTGAAGGAAATATGGAAAGTAGATTTTTAAAAAATATATAACAAATATTTAATTAATGTTTTATTTATACTATCCAAATTGAGCTTTTAAACAATAAATTTATTTTGTTATTACTATTGTACATCAATTTTTAAACAAAATATAATATCAATTGAAGATATTAATTCTCACAAAGATGAAAATATATTTGAAAGATGTTAGTGTAGTTTATAAAACTAGTATGTATAAAACCAATAGAATAAGAGGCATCTTTCATGAAAACTTTCGATGATGATAAGGTTGAGATGACAATCACTATTAATGTAAATAGTGAGCTTATACATTGATGTGAAGTAAAATAGTTCTAGGAAGAACTAATTATGATTGTGGTGATTGTGATTATCTAATGATTTTAATGTGCTCGAGCATAGTTGAAGTTATACCATGTATAGATGAAGATTATAAATTCATAGCAAGCATCACCATTATAAAAATCCTCATAAGAATAAATGATCATATAGTTGGATCTATATGTGCACTGGTCATTGCTACTAAAAAATAACTTTCCAATATCTTGTTGATATAATAGATGAAGATTTTGTGTTTGACAAAACATAGGTACAAACTTAAATTCTTCACTTCATTGTAGTTAACAAACTTTTTTGTAACATATTTTTTTCTTTACTTTCTTTTATTGCTTTATGTTATTTTATCATGCACATAATATATGTACATAATTTTTTTTTTGTAATGAATTATTTTTTGTTTTAATATTCCTACTTGTTAAAACTAGTTATGTACTATAATAACAACGATGTTCTTAATTGACGACTATTTCCGCAACGATCCGTGCGTCTAGATGTATGCTAAGGAAGGAGGAATCATCCCATTCATGGAAGCCATGAAGGGACTCGACGAAAACCTCTCCATGCAATTTGTCAACAGTTGGAAGGACAGGAGGGTGGTCATGGAGGCCATTTCGTTTGAAATCAGTGAAGAAGTTATTGCCCAGGCTATGGGTCTCTCCACCGAAGGCAGGAAATGGAAGAAAACTAGCAAGGTTGTAGATGAAAACAACATGAACCACTTCTTCAAAAAGGATGAGGAACCGACTAGAATGCATGGGGGTTTGAACAAGGAATGTTTACCCTACCCGTGGGATCAGGTTTGCAAAATCATAATGAAATACTTCACCCTCGAGGGAAGGTATGGTGTGTTCCACTATTATCACTTCCTGCTACATGCTCTTGAGTCTACTGTCAAAGATGTTCGCAATTGTATGAGTCAAGAGGGTAATTTTACCATCCTCCACCAGGGGTTGATGTTTAGCCTTTGCAATTTTCATAAGGCCCTTTGCCCCCCTAAACCTATCTCGGTTCAACCCGCCCCCTCCATTCTGGGTCCCCCTGGAGGCTCTAAAAAAGGCCTCGACAAGTCTTTGAAAAAGTCGATGACTCCTTGTCAATCCCCTGACCAAGGCCCCCCCTGCCCCCTCAAAATTGGGGAAAAAAATAAATGCAACCCTTCTACTGCGAAACCCACCTCCAAGAAACCTAGAAAGGAGCCCAAAATCCTCCTTGTTGGGTCTGATGCTGAGGAGGGTATCACCCCGCGTAGATTCCATAGAAACAAATCCAGGATGAAGTAAATGGTTGTGAGAAAGCATTATGCCGACGAAGAAGAGGAGAATTACGAGAAAGTGAAAAGTGAGAAGGGGGAGGAGGATCTGGAGGCCACAGAGGGCTCAAATTCCTCCAATTTGGGCACTAATGTCGCTGACTCAGAGACCATCAAGGAGGATATCAAGAACACCTCCCCTCATTCTAACACTTCCCTGCCCCACACCTCTGAGGGGGATGGTAGACACTCTGACGACGGGAAGATTGCTGCTAAAGAAGGAGAGAAGGAAGAGGCGGTGCAGTGTTCAGGTTGCAGTGCTATCTCTGAAGATCTAAATGGTGTTAAGAAAAAGTTGGAGCACCTGGAGTCCTATGTCAACAAGATTGGGAAATTCGTTGTCAAAGTGATGCACTCGTCAACTACCTCTCTGTGCTTGCTCCACCAGGATAAGGCTGATCCGGAAGAGCTAGGAAGCGACACCACTAAGGAACTATTCCAATTACTGGCTGATGATTGGATTGGGTTATGTTCTCTAAGCACATGAGTGATGATAATTAGGTTGTATGGTTGTTTTCCTTCCTTTTTGCTTTAGTTTTTGTCGTTGGAACACCTGTTTCCATGGTAATATTGCTACTTTTAATAGTTGTTATGGTATTGACATTATGATGGTTTACTGTTGGTTATGGCGCTTGTTGGATGAGATTGGTTTCAATCTCGGGTTATCCAATAGTGGCAGTCAATTTTTATTTTTGATTACCAGAGTAGGGATTGGCTGACTGCCGCGTGTCTGCGGTGTGTGTGCTGGTAAAGCTTTTTCTGTTTCTTTCGAGTCAGCCCCCGGTTTTGGCTGCTTTATAATAAAAAACAATGTTCTTATAGCTACCTTTGTATAAATTATGTTGGAAGTAATGAATTGGAAATGTTGAATGCAAAAACAAACTTGCAAATCTTTGTTATTCAAGAGCATGCCTAACTTCTCATTTTAAATGACCAAAAATAAGTGTTGCTTATTTATAAAGTTCTAGACTTATCATCAAACTAATAATTGCAACAACAAATGCCATGGTCAATAGTTCAAGTCAACAATTACATTTTATTTATGTTAGACAACTAAATGCAAATTTCAATCATATGATAATTTGTTAGAAGTGGTAATGCCTCTCAACTATGGAACCACTTTCATTAGTGATACATAACATAATAAAATGCCTTATTTGGTCTATTAACTCTCTAATTATGTTGCATGTCATAGAATAATGTATACAAATTTACTTCATAGGTTACTAAATAAATGTTATATTGTGCAAATTCTCATGTCTCTCATCAACTTAAAGTTGAATGCATTTATACTTAAATGTAATGATTAAAATTTATCATATTTAGAACTTTAATCCTCATTTGATACTGTCTCTCTTTGATTAACATCTATAACGTAGTTCTAACTTTTGTTGAATTAGTTTGTTTCATTTTAACTTTTAAATGTCATTTAAAAGTGAAAATCATTATTATTCTAATAACATTCTTGTAAACCAATGCATATATGACCCATCTCACATACAAGAACCAAATGCAATTTTGCTCTTGTTGTGATATGTAATTTTCTTATTTAAATTATTTCTCACCTTGAATCTTCATAAACTATTTGTAAATGACTATCTTCCTCAAATCTAGTCACAATTCTTTATATATTATTTTTATTATTAATAGGCAATTTTCTAAATTTTAAAAAATAGAAATTTGATAATTAAGATCAAAGCTATTGTAATATTTGATCGGTAATTGGCCAAAGCCTGAATAGCTTTTGATTGGAGCTATGAACTAGTGGGGACATATTAGATTGACCCAAGACCTTCCCCATCCTATGGAAGGCCAAGAGTCACAACATATAATTCCACTTCAGATGTGAGAACCCAATGTTTTAACCAGTTAAGTTCAACCCCTTGGACCACATCTTTAACTTTTTTAATAAACCATATCTACATTATCATTTAAAGAAATATTATTATACATATTTAAGAGAAGTTCAATGGAAAAAAATAGATCCGAACAACCATTTTATCAGGGCAATGGCTATTCTCCATACAAAACTGTAAAATTGTAAAAACACAAATTCATGATTTTTGTATTGTAAAACAACATTAAGAAGATCAAACAAACGCACCCAAAATACTGACTGTATTTATTAATTAATTAAAATAAAAAATTATTATTATAATTATCTATTAATTAATAAACACTATCAAAAGTACACCGTAAATGCTACATAGACAATGGCCATTTTACCATTTACCAATAATTGATTTAATCAGCCTGCTTCACAATTATTTGATTCCGTGTTCTAAATTTTATCAATTTGTAATATTGTCATCAGAACAAAATCTCCATCTTTGAATGGATCGTGTAAGCTTCGGGATTTACTGCTTCCTTACTCCTGCTGCACACTTGCAATTTTTAATGTCTTCTTCCTGCTTAAAACACACTGTGAATTTGTACAGAAAGGGTTCTATTTGTTGCATTTCTTTGTCAGCATCTACCATTCGCAGTCACAGAAACAAATAAATGATCTTAACACCCATTTTAAGGACAACGAAGGTGATGGTGTGTCATTGTTACTGCAGTACAAGTAGATTGAAGGACAATGCACAATTCAAACGCCTCAATAATAATCAAACAATGCCAGTGAAAACCAGAGTCGATTTCAGCGAGCTTACTATACACAACTTTTCTGTAAGTAATTCTAGACATTTTCAACTCTTACAGGCCTGCATTTCTAAAAAGGGCCTTTCACGGGGTAAGCAAATCCACTCTCACATCACTCACAGGGGATTTGCATTTGCTACAAACAGTTTTATGCAAAATAAGCTTATCAACATGTATATCAAGTGTTGTAATTTAGCAGAGGCTCGCCAAATGTTTGATCGAATGACTGAACGAGATGTCTTCTCGTGGAATACCATAATTTCAGCTTACAGAAGACACGGGTATCCCCAGGAAGCGTTGACATTGTTTTACCAAATGCAACAAACAAGTGTCCAACCGGATCAGTTCACCTTTGCCAGCATACTTCCAGCCTGTGCCAAAATAAGAGATTTGGAACAGGGCGTGAAAATCCATCAGAGTATAATGGAAAGGGGATATATGTCAGATGTTGTAGTTGCAAGTGCTCTGATAGATATGTATGCAAAATGTGGAAGCATACACGCAGCACGTGAACTGTTTGACAAAATACCTCAGAGAAATGTGATCACCTGGAATGCTATGGTTGCTGGATATGCACAAAATGGTCTTCTTGAAAAGGCTTTAAAGATTTTCAAAGAAATGCCTGAAAGAGATGTGGTCTCATGGAATGCAATGATTGCAGGATACGCACAAAATGGATACGCTGAGAATGCCTTGGAAACTTTTAAACAAATGCAAATGACAGATGTAATACCAGATTCCACAACCTTTGCCAGCGTCCTCCCAGCCTGTGCTAGAATGGGGGATTCAAAACAGGGCATAGACATTCATCAAGCCATAATCGAAACTGGATTTTTATCAGATGTTGCAGTTGCAAGTGCTCTTGTAGATATGTATGCGAAGTGCGGAAGCATACACAAAGCACGTGAATTGTTTGAGAAAATGCCTTGCAAAAATGTGGTTTCATGGAGTACTATGATTGCAGGATATGTGCAAAATGGTGTTCTTGATGAGGCTTTAAAGCTCTTCGAAGAAATGCCTCAGAGAGATGTGGTTTCATGGACTGCAATAATTGTGGGATATGCCCAAAATGGGTTTTCCGAAAAAGCCTTGGAAACTTTTGAACAAATGCAATTGGCAGGTATAAAGCCGGACTGCACAACATTTGCCAGCATCCTCCCAGTTTGTGCCAAAATGGGAGCTTTAGAACAGGGTATAAACATCCACCAAAGCATCATTGGAAGCAAAAATTTGTCAGATGTTGCAGTTGCAAGCGCCCTGGTAGACATGTATGCAAAATGTGGAAGCATACACTTAGCACGTGAACTTTTTGACAAAATACCTCAAAAAAATGTGGTCTCGTGGACTGCAATGATTGCAGGATATGCACAAAATGGTCTTCTTGATGAAGCTTTAATGCTTTTCAAAGAAATGCCTCAAAGAGATGTGATCTCTTGGAATGCTCTGATTGCAGGATATGCACAAAATGGGTTTGTTGAAAAAGCCTTAGAAACTTTTAAGCAAATGCATTCGACAGGTATAAAACCAGACTCCAACACCTTTGTCAGCATCCTTCCTGCCTGTGCCAAATTGGGTGCCTTAGGACAGGGCTTGGCCATCCATCAAAGCATAATTGAAAGTGGATTTTTGTCAAATGTTGTGGTTGCAAGTGCTCTGGTAGACATGTATGCAAAATGTGGAAGCATATACATGGCACGTGAACTTTTTGACAGAATGCCTCAAAGGAGTGTTATTTCTTGGAATATTATGATTGCAGGATATGCACAAAATGGTTTTTGCAAAGATGCTCTCAAACTCTTTGAACTAATGAGGCACTCTGGAACATACCCTAACCATGTAAGCTTCGCTTGTGTTTTATTAGCTTGTGGCAGTGCAGGTTTAGTTGATGAGGCTTGTAAATACTTCAACGACATGAGTGTTTCTTACTGCATTACACCTACAATTGATCACTATGTGTGCATGAGCGACCTCCTTGGTCGTGCTGGCTATCTTGAGGAGACACTAAAATTTATCATCAAGATGCCCATTAAACCTGTGGTGGTTGTATGGACATGTTTGCTTGGTGCATGTGGAGCTTTTAAGAATATTAAGATAGGGATATTTACAGCAACTCTTCTTTTTGAGATGGATCCTACAAATGTTGCAACTTATGTTCTTCTGTCAAACATCTATGCAGACATGGGGAGATGGGATGATGTTCAAATGGTAAGGAGACTGATGAAAGACAGAGAAATTAGAAAGATACCTGGGTGTAGCTGGATTGAAGGCCATAAAATGGTACATGCCTTTTGTGTAGGAGAATGATCAAACACCCAGAGATATGAGATCTATGCAAAATAGAAATATTATCTTGGGAGATGAAGTAAGGTATTTTCCACAATCAAGACATCTGCTATGACATGGACGAGGAAAATGAACTATCTGACACCATATCAGGCCCCTGGAACAACCATTGGAGTGGTCAAAAACCTTTGAGGATGTGCTGGCTGCCACAATGCAACCAAGTTTATCTCCAAGACGAATTGTGCGAGAGATACAAACTGCTTCCATCATTTCAAACATGGACACTGATCTTGTGAAGATGATTGGAGATGCTAAGTGAAGCTTAGACATAGGCTTTCACTATCAAAAGGTACACCATATGAAACCTGAAGTGGTAAAGAAGGGAACAAATTTTATTTTCAGTTTCTAAAAAATACTAGACATTGATGAGAGTATTTGCAAAAGGTCTGTTTGACTATCCCATGGAGGTCTAATGACGACGAAATGTTTTAAGAAATACTGCACTATCAACGTTTCTCTTATTGTGTAGTAGTTCATTACTCCAGCAATTGTATGCAGCCATTATCTCCGTCAATTGTTTCATTTCGTTGGTTATTTTGTAAGTCTAATCAAGTTGTGGACAACAAAAGAAAGTGCATATGTTGTAGTTAGAGCCGTTTGAATAGAAAAATAGAGCTAGTTGTAGCCACTCTAGGTTTCAAAGAAGTGGAACTTGAAAGGATGAGATCTACAAGAACCTATTAGGAATGCAATAGAAGACATCAATAATAGTGAAAAAGCATTGCACTTATATATCATAACATGATCAATTGGATAGATTCTTCATATTCTAGAATCTCAATAGATACTACATTCTATATAAGAATATATGAATAGGAGACAATCATAATCAATTGCATATCTAGCAAATGTTGGTGAAGACTGAATTTTATGAAGGTGAACTATATTAAGCTTCTTGATTTTTTATAGGATAATTTTATAACAAGACTTTAATTCACTATGTTTGAAGACTTTATGAATTATGGAAAACACTTTTTTCTATCTAATTTCTATAATTCTTAAATGATATCATAATGATTCATGTTTAGATAAAAATAGAAGCAAGAATATATAGATAGATAGAGAGATAGATAGATATGGGTGAGAGATAGATCCACATGGAAATGTGTCATCTTTGGGTTGTTGGTACAAAATGGTGGATTGAAACTAGTCTCTTTCTTCTTTATCTCTCTTTCTCTTTATATGCCTTAGTTCTCTCTCTCCTGTCTTATCTCTCTTTATTCCTCTCCATCAATATCCATATCTCTCCCCCCCTCTCTCTACTTTTCTCTATATATTGTTTTGCTCTTTTTTATCACTCTTTTTCCCTTTTATCTTGTCCTACGACTTTTTCCTATTTCTCTCATGCTCTAGCTCTCTTTCTATATTCCCCTCACTATCTTGTGTGAGTTTTAATAACGATACACCAAAGAATTTTTTATGAAATTTACAACAAAGGTACATTCCTTTCAAAAGAACAGGTAGGATCTACTTTCATTGTCACTATTTTCCTAAGAGTTGCTTTCATATCAGCAATTTCTAATAAATGCAAATTGTGTATATCTTAATAAATAATAATTCTTCAAATACATATCTATTGAGACACTAATTAACCAAAATTTAGCAAACTAAAAACTATGGCCATTTCATCTTATTGCAAAACAAAGGGCCAAATCTACTAACTCAAAATCATATTAGTATCAAGTTCAAATGTTTGATGCAAAATAGCGTAACACAAAAAATTCTTTGGGAAATTAAAATATATTTTATAATGTATCCACTATACATATATATCGATCTATATTAAGGTCCTTATTGATGTATTAGGTAGAAAGTACTTTACCCATCACTCTTTTGGCCAAAAGTAATGAAGTTTTATAACATCAAACCTATGCTACTTAGAATACAATTAAATGATCCGTTTTATGAACTTGAACCTAATGAATGACACTTGGATCATAAACTCATTGAGATTGAATTTTATATGTATTGATTATTTTTACTCAATCCTATCATGACACATCTTTCTTGAGTCCCAATAACTAAGTGTACTTAGGTTTAATTTAAGTCATCACATATAACTAATCTAAGAACTCTTTGTGTGGGTCTCCATTTGTTATTTTGTGATTTTCATCATCCTTCATATGCCTAGTCACATGCTAGCATTAATGAGGCCCTAAAAATCCCAAGTTTTTGTGGTTTTGATTCAATGCCTTGGTGTCTCTATAGTTTTGTGGGATTTTCCCTTTCAATTGAATGCAAATTTTTTATCTACATCTTCACTTCACTTCCTCTTTTCTACAAGGCCTCCTTTAAATTTTCACTCAAGTTAAGTGTGCAATATTTTGAACTCTAACCAAATATTAAACTTTAGCATCGTATCCCCACAATCTTCCTTCTATGTCGCTTTGTTCTCTTACTTTCACTTCCCATCTTCACTTTGCAAGATTTCAAAGTGCAACTAGACATTTGCATTTCCTTTCCAAATGTTCACTTCAATTGCATGTTTGTGCATCTTCCCTTCCATTCACTCTTCATTTCAAGTTACATGTTTCAACCTCCATCTAAATTTCCATTACCTTCACTTGCACATAAATTTTTTGGAAATCCTTTTTCATGCCTTAACCATTTTTCACTTGTTTCCTCTTGTGGATTTTAACCTTCCAACTATATGAAAAACTTTCCCCTCCAACCATACATTTCCACATCCTCATATCTTCACTTTAACATCATTAATTTAGCAAATCTTTTCTTCTTCCTTGCAATATTTCATCTTCCATCTAAACTTCAATTTTATTCGACTACAATTGCACTTGTTTTTCTCACAAGCCCATCCTTGTTGATGTCATTCCAACCTATTGACATCACCATCCTCCAAGCAACCTCCCCTCCCAAGATGATGTCAATCTTTCTTTCACCTTTGCAGGGTTCCATCTTCTATCTAAACTTTAGTTTTATTTGATTATAGTTGCACTTTTCTTCCCCTCATCCTTGTTGATGTCATTCTTGCTTGTTGATATCATCATCTGTCAAGTGACTTCCCCTTCCAAGATAATGCCATGATAGCATCATCCTCACTTCCATCCTTTGTAGGGTTTCCATGTGCAACTAGACATATGAACACTTTTCTTCACTTCATATGTTTACTAACTATGCTTTTCCCATATCCAGTTCAATGTATTTTTTTTAGCAAACACTTCCTCCACCCATCACTTCCCTTCACATTGTTTCCTTCTTGAAGGAATTCAATGTGCAACCAAATATCACCCTCACTTCACTTTTAGCATCCATTTTAGCTTGGTTTTTCTACACTCTTCTGTTTCACTTGTTGATTGATCCTCATATTGAAGATCATGTTCCTAAAAACGATTTAAAACCTATCTTGCCAAGTTCTCAAACTACCTTGAGATCACCATTAATGTTTGATTGGACCTTGCAACCACTCAATCTAATCTATTCATGCCTAGAAACATATTTTAGTCAATAAAGGATGGATTAAGGTGACAATCAACCTGACACTCCTACATCATCTCTTGTAGCATTTGTAACAAATTTCTGAGGCTTCTCCGTACCATTTTGCTCCAAACCTGTAGGCATCATTAAAATATAAATATCTTGTAGATCAAGGCAACGTTCTTCAATGCATCCCTTTGCATTTTTTATGCTCTGATCAACAAATTTCATGGATTTAGTTGGAGTGTTATTTAATTCCAATTGATTCTTTGTAAATGGCTTGCAATAAGCTTTATCTTTCATTATGTGGTTTCATGTGTCTTGTTAGTAATAGTTCTTAAGTGACTCATTATAAGATCTTAATATGAAAAGTGTCACCTATCTTGTGCAAGTTCTAAATCTTTGAAACTCGTTTAGGTAATGTTGTGGACCATTTGTATACCAATATTCTACAAATGTAATGATGATTTAATTTTTGTTTAAAGTTTTAGTGACTTCATAAGATTCATTTAGTAAATCGCTATAAGACATCTCTACCATTTATGCATACTATATCTAATGTTGTTTAACTAGTTTAGGGAATTCAAGGAGTTATTCAATTCATAGTTATTGTTAAATACATATATTAGTCGTTGATTAGTCTGCATTCAAGCGGTGCAATAAAATAGTTAATGCTAGGGTAATAAATTTCTCTAATATGTGAAACATTTAAGTCATCCATAGATTATGAGTAGATTAGTCTTTGACTTGTAGAATATCATTTGAGAGTCCAAAATTTGCAAGATAGTGCCAAGAATATTAGGCTTATCTGAATGCTAGCACTTTTTTTGGTTATTAGGGTTTTTTCTATGTTGGAATCTATTAATGTAGGAGCAAACACCAATCTGATGGTTGAAATCTAACTAGTTACATTCATTATAAATCAAGAAAACAAAATTAAAATCTTTTATTTTATTTTATTTGTTTTGTTTTGTCATTATGCACATCCCACTCTCATAAATTTTTACTATTTTAATGTGATTATAACTACTAAAACCCTCGATAAGTGTTGCATAACATATTATATTAGGTTAATGGTGTTATAAATAACTAATACTAAACATATCGAAGAGATTATGAGAATTAATTTAAACTCACATCATTGACCTAATTGCCTAGAGAAGAGATGTGGAATAAATATGTAGTGATCCTCTACGAAGAATAGTAGCCAAAGATAAATATAGAGTCATTGTTTTTTGAGGGTTCATTTGACTTTTCCTAATTGTTTTATCCTTTAAAAGGTCTCTTGGATTACCTTCCCAAGCTTGGCATGACTAGAAGTATAGAAGAGGTTCATAGTTCTCATTTTTTTGGCCTTTTACAATCCTTAAAGTGAGTATAGGTGTCTTCCATGAGTGCTAAAGTCTATTCATATTACCCATATCTTGGTAAGAACCTTAGGGTTAGGGGATAGTACAAAAAAGAACACCAACAATTCTAGGCAATTGAGCTCAATGATCTAGTAATCTGACTATTCATAGAAGTCTAATGGTTCAACATAAATTCCAAGGTAGTGTACAAATTTCCTTATCTTAAAACTTGCAAGCTCATTGAGGATTTAAGATACTACAACTAAACACAAGGTTAGGCATAGAAGAATAATAGTGACCAAAAACTTGAATAGAAGAAACACAACTAAAAATAAGTCATAATGGGAAACCAACAATTATGCTCAATTTCGGTTAATTGGTGTTGGTAATATACATAAACAATGGAATTCATTTAAAAATAACTCTTATTGAAGCCTATAATATACTTTACAATAAAATGAAAGTGGACTTAGGAAATAAATTATTGAGAAAAGAGATTATTGGAGAATAGTATCGTTCTTAACCCCATCTTTCCTAGTGGTTATGCAAACTTTTCTTTGACAAACATAAAAGGGCACACATTAAATATCCCTTTGATTTGCATTTTGATCCCTCAAATATTTTCTATCTTGAGAAAACTAAGGGGATAAAGGCACTAAAGGATAGTGCATATGTGATTGAAAAAAAAATAGATGAGAACATGTGTCAATTACAAATAATTAAATATTATATTAAAAGTATTACCATTGGTCGGAGATTTATCAAAGGTATAGCCACCATACTAGGTGTCAATCAATGTCAATAAATACTTGTTAATGTATTGGTTGCTAATTAGTCCACACATCTTCACTTGGATATCCTCATATGCTTTCAAGCTTTGAATGTCATACACTAGGGACTTTGCTCATCAATTTTTAGGTAGGAACAAATGAAGATGTGAAGCTTGCACTATGTAAAGTATGATCAAATGGTCTTTACACATTACGAATGTATACCTAATTGGTGACACCTAGCACATAAATTCAATCACTCTTTATATGAGAGCAAAGCGAGAGAAGGATAGATGGATGGAGGGGAGGACAAAGGAAAAGAAAGAGGATGAGAGAGACAAGGATGGGTAGAGAAAGACATACAAACAGGGGGAGCTTTTTTATACATGATCGCATTATTTGATTTTTTATGCATTCTAAGGATGTCACACTTAGAAGAGTAGATTTAAACATCAAATAAGATATAAAATTAATGTCAATGGATACACAATCATTTGTCCATTAAGACTTTAGTCACACGATATGATTTAATCATTTGCCCATTAAGACTTTAGTCACACACGATATGATTTACTTAATGCCTTGTCAATTGATCTCATATATTCCATGAATATATATTTAAAAACAAAATTGCTGATTGACACTGGAAGAACCATCCACACTTCTTGGAGACATATTACACACCAACGTACAATTGCTAGTTTTCCGTGGAGCGTTGTGAAATCCCTCGCCATAAAATCCTCCAAACTTCATCATTAACGCACCCAAATTGGAGGATGAGATATATTCCACAGCGTTTTCTCATGCTGGACTTGACTTTATCTGTAGGCTGCTGCCTTCAATGCATCTTTACCCTTAAACCTGGCGTGATTTTGTATCAGAAAGATTTTTTGGCTGCATTTCATCGTCAACATCCACCATTCACATCCACAGAAATAACTAAGTGACCATGAAATCACTTTGGGGAACAGAAACAGTGACAGTGCGTCATTGTTATCGTGTAAGAAGTAAAGTGAATAACAATGCATATTTTCAATACTGTGGAGGGTAGGCAAATCCATCCCCACATCACTCTCAGGAAATTTGCGTCTGCCACAGCCACATTTTTCCAAAACAAGCTTCTTAACATGTATCTCAACTGCGGAAGTTTAGTGGAGGCTCGTCAACTGTTTGATCAAGTATCTGAACCAGATGTCTTCTCATGGAATATCATAATTATAGCTTACAGAAGACATGGGTTTTCTACCGAGGCATTGAAATTGTTTCACCAAATGCAACGAACGGGCACCCAACCCAATCAGTTCACCTTCGCCAGCATACTCCCAGCCTGTGCCAAATTAAGAGATTTGAAACAGGGTATGTATATACACCAAAGGATAATTGAAAGAGGAATTTTGTCAGATGTAGTTGCAAGCGCACTGGTGGACATGTATGCAAAATGTGGAAGCCTACTTAAAGCACGCGTACTGTTTGACAAAATGCCTTATAAAAATGTGGTCTTGTGGACTGTAATGGTTACAGGATATGCACAAAATGGAGTTCTCGAGGAGGCTTTAAGGCTTTTTAGAGAAATGCCTAAAAGAGATGTGGTCTCATGGAATGCGATGATTGCAGGATATGCACAAAATGGATTTGTTGAAAAGGCTTTAGAAACGTTTAAGCAAATGCAATTGGCAGGTGAAAAGTCAGCCTCCACAACCTTTGCCAGCATCCTCCCAGCGTGTGCCAAAATGGGAGATTTAGAAGAGGGGATGATCATACATAAAAACATAATTGTAAGTGGGTTTTTGTCAAATGTTGTAGTTTCGAGTGCCCTGGTAGACATGTATGCAAAATGTGGAAGGATACAGAGTGCAGGCCAACTATTTGAGAAAATACCTCAAAGAAATGTGGTATCGTGGAACGCGATGATTGCAGGGTATGCACAAAATGGGTGTAATGAAAAAGCCCTGGAAACTTTAAATCAAATGCAATTGGCAGGTGTAAAGCCAGACTCCACAACCTTTGTTAACATCCTCTCAGCCTGTGCCAAAATGGGAGCTTTGCAACAGGGAATGGATATCCATCAAAGCATAATTGAAGGTGGATTTTTATCAGATGTAGCCGTTGCAAATACCCTAATGGGCATGTATGCGAAGTGTGGAAGCATTCTCGAGGCACGTGAACTGTTCGACAGTATAGATCAGAAAAATGTTGTTTCATGTACTGCTATGATTGTGGGTTATGCACAAAATGGGGATCTTGAGGAGGCTTTAAGGCTTTTCAAAGCCACACCTCAAAGAGATGTGGTCTCATGGAATGCAATGATTGCAGGCTGTGCAAAATATGGATTTGTTGAGAAGGCTTTGCAAATATTTAAGGAAATGCAATTGGCAGGTGTAAAGCCAGTTTCCACAACCTTTGCCAGCATACTTCCAGCCTGTGCCAAAATGGGAGCTTTAGAACAGGGCATAGTCATCCATCAAAGCATAATTGAAAATGGATTTTTGTCGGATGTTGTAGTTGCAAGTGCTCTAGTAGATATGTATGCAAAATGCGGAAGCATGCACACGGCATGTGGACTGTTTGACAAAATACCTCATAAAAATGTAGTTTCATGGAATGCAATGATTGCAGGACATGCACAAAATGGAATTTTTGAGAAGGCCTTGGAAATATTTAAGCAAATGCAATTGGCAGGTGTAAAAGCAGACTCCACAACCTTTGTCAGTGTCCTCCCAGCCTGTGCTAAAATGGGAGCTTTCGAACAGGGCAAGGATATCCATCAACGAACAATCGAATGTGGATTTTATTTAGATGTTGTAGTTGCAAGTGCCATGGTAGACATGTATGCAAAATGTGGTAGTATACACATGGCACGAAAACTGTTTGACAAAATGCCTCAAAGAAATTTGATCTCCTGGAATGCTATGATTGCAGGATATGCACAAAATGGCCTATGCAAGGACGCTATCGATATTTTTAAACTAATGAACCACTCTGGAATCTACCCTGATCATGTGAGCTTAACATGTCTTTTATTAGCATGCAGCCATGCAGGTTTAGTGGATGAAGGATGCAAATACTTCAATAGCGTGGGCGACTCTTATAGTTATTGCATTACACCTACGATTGACCATTATGTGTGCATGGTTGACCTTCTTGGCCGTGCGGGCTATCTTGAGGAAACACTGAAATTTATCATCAAAATGCCAGTTAAACCTGTGATGGTTGTGTGGACATGTTTTCTTGGTGCCTGTAGAACACACAAGAGTATACAGTTAGGAGTATTTACAGCAGCTCTTCTTCTTGATCTGGATCCTAAGAAAGCTGCAACTTATGTTCTTCTGTCAAACATCTATGCAGAAGTAGGCAGGAGGAGTGAGGTTCAAATGGTAAGGAGATTGATGAAAGATAGAGGAATTAAAAAGACACCTGGATGTAGTTGGATTGAAGCCCATAACAAGGTACATGTTTTTCCTGTAGGAGACAGATCACATCCACAGACACAGGAAATCTATGCTAAGTTGGCGAAATTGAATTGGGAGATGAAGGAATCAGGGTATTTTCCAGATTCGGGACATGTACTAAATGATGTAGAGGAAGAGGAAAAAGAATTTTTTCTCAGCCACCATAGTGAGAAGTTGGCAATTGCATTTGGATTGTTAAACATTACCTCTGGAACAACTATTAGAGTTGTCAAGAATCTTCGAGTATGTGTTGACTGCCATACTGCAACTAAGTTTATCTCCATGATTACTGGAAGGCAAATTGTTGTTAGAGATGCCAACCGGTTCCATCATTTCAAACAAGGACAATGTTCTTGCGGGGATTATTGGTGATGCCATGTAAAGCAGTATGTGAACATAGGCTTGCACTAATACCAAGGTGTACCATGTCAAATCCTGAGTGATAAAACCAGCACCAGGTTTAATTTTAATTTCAAAAAAGGGTTACTAAACTATAGTATTGTCGATCACTGCCTATACATATTGATCGGTTATTCGTTAGCCCAGTTGACAATACCATGAGACAGTGAACTGTTCCCAGTAAACATGATCGTCTAAAAAAAGTTGGATGAAAAGAATGGGAAAAGCAGAAAGGGAAGGAATACTTGAAGGAAATGGAAAGATGTTTGGTCAAGAGAAAATGTAATAAAATGGCTCACGATCAATCCAATGCTTGAAGATGATGGGGAGAGCATATTTTGATAGTACTTTACTTCAATCTTTTGTATTTTTGTATGGTCATTTTGACTGGATTAGTTGTATATTGTGCTAATGTCAGATCTGTCATCTGGTCACAATATTTTAATTTTAGTTTAATTGATTTCAACTTAATTAGATTATAATATTACATTAATTATTGGGGTGAACTTTGTTAGAAGTGTGGTTGTCGTTGTACCAAAAGATTGATCTATTAATGCTCGATACAACCACTAGATTTATAGAATCCACAGGAAGCGGTTAAGCCATGTCACAAACTCACAAACCCGAGCGCTGCACTGCACATCACAAGGAGACCAAGGGCGCAACGCTACACATCAGAAGGAGACCAAGGGCACACACCTTGCAACAAACTTGAGGAGAGGAGGACTAAATATGAAGTGTGTATTAGAAAAATGATTAATGTTGTTTGTTGCAGCTAAAATATTTTGGTAATTAAGTTTTAGATCAACAACTAAAAGTTATTGGTGGAGGGTTTGAGAGGGGATCTTTGCCTTTGTTTTGTGTTTCTTTTTCCCTTTCAATATTGTTCTATCTTTGTTTCATTTCTTGTCTATTTAGTTTTTAAGTTGTTGTCTGATTAATTTTATTATTATATGAGTTGTTTAAAAGTTGTTAAAAGATTTGGATCCTTCAAAAACCTAACTTTACTCATTTATAAAACAAAATAACATATATTATACATTAAAAAGAAATCATAATAAGAATTATAGATTGATGTTTAATAGTTGAATCATTTTTTTTGTCAAATTGCAATTTATATTATATTGTAGTTGCATGAATATGAAAAATTATTGTTAGAATGAGAATTAAAAGATGATACCAATGCAAGATTGATTGTAAGATGGAGAGGTAAAAAGGTAATGGCTCTCCTTATTGACTCTAAACAAGGCATAAACAATAAAGGGCAAATGCAAAGAAGTTGGGAGGATAAGAGCTGCAATAATTTTTTGAGAATAAAAGACAACCATACAAGTGAGAGAGCATTGCATTTATAAATAATAATCTGATCTAATTGGATAGTCTCTTCGTATGTTGCAAACTCAACAAGTGTTAGTGACATTCTATATGACAAGGTATTATGTCAAGCCTTTTATGAATTATCTTCCATTTAATATTATCCAAATTACTATGTGACTAACATGATAAAAAAATGCCTTAGGGACCAAGGAAATCCTAGATAAACTATATATAAAATGTTTAATGTGTAGTACATTGTCTCACATTTAATGGAAACGATCCTTCTCACCAATAATAAAAATAATTAATATATCAAACCATCTACATTAGAAAATGTGGCCAATGTGACAACACAATCTTTAGTAATTATGCATATTTATCCTACTCTTATTCTTTAATAGCTAAAAATATATAAATATTCTAGGTTACAAATCATATGCATGTTTTAAATCGTAAAAAGCGCCAACGAATTAGAATGTTTAGAAAAGTACGTAATACTCACACAGGTAAATCATAAAACTTACTAGTCACATCAATTGCATAAAAAATTAATGGCTATTGAAGCTCTAAACAAGGTGTTGTGTTTTGAGTTTGTTCTTCCATAATCATGACTCAGAAGAGAATCATAATTTAGGGATTGGTCCCATTGACACATATTCTTACTATGTTTGATTCAAAATTCTCATGCTTGAGGTGTGATTTGAAAACTCTCAAAATAGTAGAATATGGGAACTACAAATATTAAATTTACTATTCTACTTTCTTCAATA
Source organism: Cryptomeria japonica (assembly GCF_030272615.1). Lineage (NCBI taxonomy): Eukaryota > Viridiplantae > Streptophyta > Pinopsida > Cupressales > Cupressaceae > Cryptomeria > Cryptomeria japonica. The sequence goes on along the minus strand of NC_081412.1, from coordinate 36,941,956 downwards.
GATAATATTATTAATCAGGCACAAATGTTGCAAAAAAAGAAATAAACATGTTGGAAAATAAATGTATCAACACAAACAACTCAAGAATTTACCCTCAAAGTTCCATGTGGGGAAACCATCTTGGCAACAATATTGCTCATCAACCTTGTTGGTTCCTTCAACCGATTACCTAAATCCCTCTAAATATTTGCCAATTTGTTATGTTCGAGGGTTTCAAGGCAGTCTCCAATGAATGTGAATCAATAACAAAATTGAACTCCTCTACTCTTTTGGTTTTGCAAGACCAAGGAGGGTGATCCCATACAATACCTCTAAAACATACTTCACTTTACAAATAAGTTATTTCCTAAAATAGAAAGCTCTCACTTATTTAAATCCAAATCTTATGATTCATAAAACAATTACGGCTAAATTCCCGATTTGCTAATTGTTGATCCTGAGAGCATATAAATCTATCTTATAACAAACAAAAAGACTTAAAATGAATTGGATTTTTTCTCATTTTTAAACAGTGATTCTATTCTGATTTAGAGCCAAGACATCTGAACAATGCCTATTCAAGGTTAAGAGTCAACATTTGAAAGGAAAAAACATATCAATTCAATGTTTTATCATAGAATTCTTGACACCATCACCTTGTAACAATATCCTCAATATATGGTCATCTACAATTCTACTTTGAGATCCATGACATTCTATTTTTTACTTGAAAAGATACAGAAAGTAAAATATGCACCATGAAAATGACATAGAGATGAAATGAATAAAACTTCTTCATTAAGTTCAAATGATTTGAGTACAAAATCAATAGAAATAACTGAGATAGGCGCTCCAAAATTTGATATTCATTTTGATAAAATAAAATTTGTCATGCAATATATTATATGACAGTCAAATATTTTCTTCTATAACACTTGAGATATAAAACCTATACAAAATTGGAGAGATTGACTTCCTAAACCTATACTTCCAAATCCTTTCAAAATGGCCCAGAACTTCTTTTTATAATAACAATGGAGCAACATGCTTAAGGCCATGTACAAGTGTCATATTGGTAGGTAGTTGCCTGAAAGACACAATATGCCAAAAAAATTAGTTTTAGATTAATATATATATATATATCATCTTCGCTGTAGAAGGTGGTTGGGACATTACTGTCAGTGACGCCTCTCCTGTCATGAAAACACACTGCTCCAAAATAGATATGATCTTCTCGATGAAGTTGCAACAGATTAATCCTCTAAGTTGATGATGTGGCACTTGAAGCCCTCTCCATTGACTGATCAAAATGAAGATCAAATCCTTGCATTTAATTTGTTTAAAAGTTCAATAGTGGTAGTTCTGGCGATGACTGATTGAAATGAAAATCAAATTTTGCATTTACTTCACTCTAATTTCAAAAAATAAGCATGGGCTGATGATGTAGCATGGTGGGCTCCCTTGAGATGGTTGAGTTGATATGCAAGCTAAGTTTGCACCCTTTATCCTAAAGACCAAAAATACCATCCATTATAATGTGGTTGATAGGTGCCAAATGCTTATGATAATCATCTCCTAATAGTTTATTTATCACAGTAGTGATAAAAATCATTCCATGTTCTAGCTGTTCAATTTTTCAACATTTACCTCATTAACATTAATATCTATAAATATTCGAGACATGATGTTTTAGAAATCTTCCTTTCATTATGTATTACATTTTAGGCTTCCATCTTCCTTGTACAGGATAATCATATGGTTGATTGTCATCTATTCAAATCTAGACAACCCTTATAATCATATGCTTGTAAGTGCTATGGACATTAATCGATTGCACTAACTGCTCATATCTGTGATGCATATCACACATGACTTGATTTGCAACATTCTCAATCTCCACATTTTTCAACAAGACATCAAATGCCACAATTATTGGTTTCAATTGCTTCTCAACATTATAGCATTATTATGCCTTCTCTACATGTCCAAGGAGTGAACTGAATTTGTTACCAAGAAAGTTGTCAACCATTTCAGCTTTGATCTTATTTTCTCTTGCTTTTGCTTCCTCTTCCCTCTTTAGGATTTTCTTCAAATAAGTTTCCAAATTTCTTGCCTTTTTTGGCCAACTCCAACTACTGCCTCAATTGCATAATTTCCTTAGGTGTTAGAACAAGGATACTTGAGTAGTCAATTGTTCTTTCAACAATTGATTTTATTTTGTTAGTTTTTCCACATCTGCTTCAAGTCTTTTGGCAAGTTAGTCAATGAACATTGCAAAAGATGTTGTTGGTTGTGTAGCCTAAGATACTATTGTATTAGTTTCCTATATAATTTATTTTGTTTCTTATCATCTAAAGCTTATTCATGAAAGGGGAAATTGATCAGATGGCCAAGATATCATGTCTTTGGAAAAACCCTAAACCAAAGTACAAATCCTTTGTGTATACACCTAAAAATGGTCTGAAGATAATTAATTGAATAAGCAATTATTTAATTAATCTCTCTTCCCAATTTAATTGAATCCATCAACAATTTGATTAAATCCTCCCTTTTCATCTACTTATTAATAAATCTAAGGATATATTTAATAGGTTCATTTCAATAATCCCCTTTGATTAATTAATTCAAATTAATTAATTGTTCCCCATCAAAATTATTTCTTCTAATCTCTAATTAATTAAAATAAATCAATTATGAGTTGTTGAGATTAATTAGCCTTTTTCTTATTATTTGAATTTTTAAATTCAATTCTCCTAACTTTTAACCACCTAACATAATCCCTTCTAAACCTAACCCATTTCATCTAACCACATGTCCCCTTTCCTTGAACACTTTACCCTCTCATGAGCAAAGCTTTGTGACTCTTGTCACTAAGTGTTCCCTTTCATCCAACCTCTTCTAAAAGCTTTGTGACACTTGTCACTAAGTGTTCCCTTTCATCCAACCTCTTCTAGAAGCCTCTTGACACTTGTCACCATAGAGATGACAAATGTTCCCTTTAATCCAACCTCTTTGCCAACCTCCTCCAATTTCACCATTGATATCTTCAGACTTAATCTTGACCGTTGATTCCTGCCACCTCACCCTAGCCTTGGAAATCCTATAAATAGACCCCATTTTGGAGCACAAAGGACCTCGAATGAACCCATCTCATTTGCATTCAAGCATTGTTACTATAGGCATATAGCTCTTAGCAAATCTTTCTTAGCATTGCTATCATGTTCAATTTTAGCTTAATTGCATCTTCATTCTAGCTTATTTTCTAGAATAATCATGAGATCATGTAGCTTAATCATTCTATATTTGCTAGCTTATGCATCTTCATCATTTAAATCCTCCATTTAAGTGTAGTCAAGTCACTGGAATTTGCATAACCAGATCTGAGAGCAAAATTCATACTCACATTTATTAGGAGGCAATAGATCGATTAGCTATGGTTTTATCTTTCTTTGTTTTAAATTCATTAACAATGCTTGTAATGATCGATTGAGTGTTTTGTGTTGCAGCTGCAGGTATAACAAGTACACACTTCACAGACACGACATTTTGGCACCTACAGTGGGGCCGAAGCCTCGCATATATCTTTCTAATATCCTATCTAGTTCTTGCAAATATAAATTTAACGCATTTGTAATCTAGATTCACATTTGTCCTAACTTTTTTCTGCAGAACGATTGTCAAAGATACTCTTGTCAAAGACCAAATTCAAAACAAATCAATGACTATTTATGGATCTATTTTGCAGGTTGCCTAAAAGAATTCAACAAAACTTTGTGTATTCCTTAAATTTTTTTTAGGCACACTTGATTTTGGCTAAAAATGAACAATCATGTATGTTGTGTTTTTTATGATAGGCGAGTATGCTCTCACCTTTCTTAGGTGATCAGAAAGCTAGACTCATCTTTTGCTTTCATTAGTGCATATCTTTAGCAGGCCTGCCCTCTTGAGGAGCTAAAAACTCTTAAAGCCATTATGACCGGTGTGAGGGGAATGACCTAAGTGGGAATGGCTAACACCAAGTAATCCAACCCACTATAAAATAAATATGATTTGATGAAAATCAAGTCAACTACAGTGCTCGGGAATAGCTCTCCTTCGTACCTTCGAGTATATCAAACCTTGGTTTTCAAGGCTGGGAGACCTCTTAATTGAGTATTATACCCTGACGCGTCGAACATATCCCTTACTAGTTCTGGTTAAATTAGAAGCTACCCGATTCACCTCTGAAAGGGTGATAATCTTTATGTAAGAGAGATAGTAACTCTCCCAAGACACTTGCCATATCATGCCCCCATTAGCGTTTGGAGTAGGATAATACGACATTGAGAATCCATTGCGTGAGACTCAGCGGCCGTATTCTGATTAGCTATTGGGTGTGTACCTAAGCTTGCAAGAAAAGATTTTCTCTCCTCAGTCAATTTCCTTAGGGTTTAGCATGCTTGGAGTCAATTATCACATCATGTGTTTGCTGTGTATTCATCCCTAAATTGAAAAATCAGACATCTAAAACTGGAAAACATAAGCAAAACATCGAAATTCACTAATAAAAAATCGGCAAAACAAACATATTTTTCATTGTCCTGTTATTTGTCGTACAAGTTAGGTGATTTATCGTACGAGGAATCTGTGTCTCTGCTTTTTCAAAGGAAATTTCTGATTTGTCGTCTGGTCTTGTATCCTTTGTCGTATGGTTCATGAAGTATTGTCGTACGAGTCTCTATTTTTATCAGTCCAGAACTGCCACTTTGCATGACTTTTTCAGGTCTGTCATTCTGCTTGATCAATTTGCAGTAATTATAAACATCTGTTATTTGTCATTCTGTGCTTAAATTGTCTTCTTGGTTTGCTTGGTCAAGTTATTATCTGTCAAAATCAGACTCTAGAAGATAAACACCTCAAGATTTTCAAGTGCTCACCCTCAACAAGTTCAAGATCTAAACATCTCAAAGTGCATTATCACCCTTTTTGGTAAACTGATCACTCAAAAATAGTTTCTCATCAGAATCTATCATCCTTTATCACGAAACTGAAATGTTTGGTTAGGATAATCTTGTCCCACATCGTAGGATATATCGTTCGTACTGGACTTGATTTTTATCAAATCATCATCATTGCACTCCTAAACCGAAGATCGAAAAGCTTGCAAACTTTTGAACACTTGAATCATCTTTTCGTGTCATATCGCGCTATCACATTTACATTGACAATTGATCACTTATCAAAACAACTTTTGGACAATCGAACCACTCAAACAGAAACAGGAACATTTGAAATAGCTGAAAATCATATCAACATGACATACCAAAACAAAATACAAGAAAAAGACATAACAAGCCAACATTTCACAGCAATCAAACAAGTTCAAAATCAAAATCCAGCTATGATAAAACCTCACAAGGATTCAAATACCTCTCAAAATAAAGGTGGTTCTTTTATGCACCTCTTAAAGAGATCCCTAAAGGATTTGGCTGAGAAAGATCAAAATCGTGCACCCATGTCTAGCAATGGCTCATCCCTCCATAAGTAAATTGATTCTCCTAAGGCATCTATTCCTACACCTCCTGAAAGCTTGCAAGAACCTTCCATAGCATCCTCACCAAACAATATACCCATCAAACTTATTTCAGAGGATCCTATTCAAATATCATCTTCTTCATATCCAAGCATTGCTTCCTTGCAAATTGAAGTCCTCATTCATAGAACGCTTGTTAAACGTGTCCTAATAGATGGGGGAGCTGGCCTAAACATTTTCTCTTTGAGTCTTGTCCATGCTATAGGTTATTCAGAAGATGCAGTTGATCCCCGAAAAAAAGATAAAAATCAAAGCCTATGATGAAGAAGAGCATTCCTCTTAAGGAATTGTGATGTTACCCCTCAGAGTGGGACCTTTATAGAAAGACACATCATGCCAAGTTCTAGATTTAGACTTACCATATAACATACTCTTGGGAAGACCATGGATACAAGACATACAAGCTATTACATCTACATGTCATCAGTGCTTAAAATTTCCATACAATGGATAGGAAATTATAATATCAACAGACTCAAATCCATTGTAGTGTAATAATCTGAAATCAGCTCAAGAGGTCATTGTTTCACATAAAAAAGAGGCATCATATTCAAGCACACAATCCAAGGAACAATCATTTGCATCAATTTTGTCAAACATGGAAAAACAAATGCAGCTAAGAGACTAAGGGACCAAAGAATATTGGCTATCATGGAAAAACAAACAAGAGCAACTTGAAATTGAAAGGGAAGAAGAAGATGTAGAAATTGATGTAGTTCACACGTATGCAGGACAAACATTAGGAACTAGCCTACTTGAATCAGAATCACATTCGGTTGACATGGACTTAACCGAGGATGATCACAAGTTTCTTATGCGAGGTCATTCTGATGAGAGTATCATTCTAGACATAAAAATATATATTGAAAGCTCTAACATCTCTATCATGACCCCTAATATCTTTGACATAATCCCATATGAGGATCCTTTATCCTTAATCCCTCCTGAACCTATGGACTGGGAAAATGAAGGACATGCTGCCATTGATACCTTACCAAATGACCAGGCCATATCCTTATATCTTAATGAAATCAAACCCACAACAACTTTCACTAGGGATTCCGCTAACGTATCTTCATGTCAAGTGGGTGTTAAATCTCCTAGTCACAAAAATGAAAATCAAGAAAACAATATCAGGTCTAATGCTGAAAACCATTCATTGGCAACATTAGATCGAGAAAAAGTAAAAATAAAGGACGCATCTAACGATGAAAACCTCATTGAGGCATCAGAAGATGGGAGATTTGACACCTTACTTGAATCCTATCAAAAGAGGTCATCTATCCTAATAGAACCAACAGAGGCAGTTTTTATTGGCACAACTGATCTACATCCAACAATCTCTCTATTAGAACTAGCAAGGCAAAAATATTTGGAACCCTTCAAAAGGAGGCAAATCAATTTTGCCTGGTCATATACAGACATTCAGGGTTTGATCCATATCTTACAATACATCACCCAAATATTAGTCCAGGAGCAAGCATCACTAATGAAACACATCATGGATCAAGAGCAGGTATTCTATTCATCACACCACAAGGTCATACAATCCCAAAAGCATACAAATTAAGCTTTCCATGCACCAACAATATAACATAATATGAAGCTTTGGTTACAGGTATCAAAATGGCTATAGAACGGAACATTACACAACTTCAAGTCTTGGGAGACTCTCATCTCGTTATCAATCAAATTAATGATGATTATCAAACAAAAGACAAAAAATTGATGCCTTATAAAAAGATGGTTGATGATATCAAGAAGTACTTTACAGAAATAACTTTTCAGCAGATTCCAAGAAATGACAACAAAGCAGAAGATGCCATGGCTACACTTTCTTCTCTCCTTCAAACATATGAAAATCAACAACGTTATGAATTCCTGGTGGAAGAATTGTTTTACCCTGCTCATAATTGTCCTGATTCCCAAACTATCTGTTACCTTGTTGGGCATGATTCATCCCGCTATGGCCAAACTTACACATACCTGAAAGATAACACTCTACCTCTTGATTTATCGAAGAACCAAAAGAGAAACTTTATTCGCCAATTCTCCCATTTTACCATTGTAGCGGATACCCTATTTAAATGAGGTCTAGACGGTACTCTCTTAAGATGTCTCGAACAAGAAGAATCTAAGAAGGCCTTACATGAAGTCCATAACGACATTTGTGGCACTCATTCAAGTGGTCTTACCCTTTCAAAAAAACTCATACGCTTGGGCTATTATTGGTTGACCATGGAATGAGATTCTTTTCAGATAGCTAGAACATGAAAACAATGTCAGATCCATGGGAATTCGATCCATGCACTAGCATTAAAAACTTCATGCTTTAGCAACATCTTGGCCTTTTTGTCAATGGGGTCTAGATCTGGTAGGAAAGATAAACCCTTCTTCATCTAATGGTCACAAATTCATCCTTGTAGCTATAAAATATTTTACAAAATGGATTGAGGCAGTACCTCTCACAAACATCATAGGAAAACAAATTGCTGCATTTATCTTGAACTACATCATCTGTCACTATGAAATACCAATAACCATTATCACTAATAATGGGCGACCATTCAAAAATCAGGATGTACAAGAGCTATGTGAGAAGTTTAAAATCCAGCATAGATTCTCCACACCCTATTATGCATAGGGGAATGGGCAGGCAGAAGCATCTAACAAAACTATTCTGAAAATCCTCAAAAAGACAGTGAACGATGCTGGAAGAGATTGACATATTCAACTGAACTCTTCTTTATGGGCCTACCGTACCAGTATCTACACATCAATAAGTGCCACACCTTTCTCTCTTGTATACGGATCAGAAGCAATATTGCTAATCGAAGTAGAGATACCCTCTCTACGTGTATCACTAAAAGGTCTCGTCCCAGATGAAGAACAATGAGTATCTAGACTACAAGAGTTATAATTGATTCATGAACGAAGACAAAATGCCTTTGATCATTTAAAGGTATATCAACAAAGAATGTGCCAAAGTTATAATCATAAGGTTAAACCACGAGTCTTTCAAGTTGGAGAACTAGTACTAAAGGAAAATCCACGCAACCAGGCAGATAGAGAAACAAAAGGAAAGTTTGAACCAAACTGGTTAGGTCCATTTGTTGTCACAACAATATTTGGATCAGGATCATATCAGCTATCAACACAAGATGGAGATCAACTCGAGGAACCTATCAATAACATGCATCTGAAAAAAGTTTTATGTCTAAAAAAGTAGAAAAATAAAAAACAGTGAAAAATTTAAAAAAAGCAAAAAAAAATAAAAAAAATAAAAAATCAGAAAAAGTGCAATAAAAACAAATGGTGAAAACCTGGCAAATAGGCGCTATTTGTCTGCTAGCTCTTCCATATATTAGTTCATGCATTTTTCTGCTTGCATTCACTCATTTTCCATCAGCATTGGCCATCATAAAGCCTTTGTACATACGCAGACATCCCAGGTGGCTTCTTGCCATGGTTTGGATCATTGGATATATCATAACGACTTTGTTTCTAGGCTTGGGGCAAAATCCTACACTTAGCTGGGGGCAAAACTCTTGATCATTTTGAGCTTAATCAAATAGGTAGAACAACAGTTAGACAACTCTTATCAAGCGAAAACTGAGACACATCCAACGGTGAACACGAGATCAAATTGTCAACTATCAAGCTATCACAAAGTCAGTCTAAGCACATCACACACTTTTTCAATGGATAATATCTTTTTGGATAATGATTTTAACATGATTGTTTCAACTTTTCTATATTGATTTTCGCTATCATGATTTCTGAGTAACTCCAGGATGTCTTTGACTAGAGGAACAAGGAAGGAACATGATATTTTTCTTGTTTACTGTTTGAAAATTAATCATTTATATGTGCAAATTTGTCTCGAGACATGATCATCGGAATATCATTGAAGACATTTTCGATTTGCAGATTGAAATGATTAATACTGCCTGTTTTATGCAAGCAACACTCGGGTCATTGCAGTTCAATTATACCTCGATGCTTGTGCTAACTTCCTATATCAAAATCCAGGAAAATAGTGCTCCGTTCATCATGGTTTAATTATACCATCGATGTTTGCACTCACTTCCCACATTTCAAAAGCTCAATGATGACAAAAACACAAAATAATCCAGTGACTGGTCCGGTCGTAGCCTTGCATTTTCATTTGCATTTTAGCTTTCATTTCATTCTTGCATGAGATCCTGCATGCTCCTTTTATCCAAGGTTAAATCTATCACAAGAATCATCAAAGTATCATCACAAGTGTATACGCAATCAAAATAATGACTCATATCTCTTCAGATATTGTCGACCCAGCAAAAATCTTATGCTATCTCCCTCAACAGAATCAACATCAGCATATCCGAATTTGTCTGCAACTTGATATCAACAAACTGTCAGTTCTTTATCTAATAAACCTTATCAATTCAAATCAATCAATCAAACCTAATCGATTCTATCATGTCTTATACAGGATGTATCTTTCCTGAAACTAGACAATCTGATTCATGTCTTATACAGGATGTATCCTTCTTGAAACCAAACATTCTGATCTATGTCTTATACAGGATGTATCCTTCCTGAAACCAGACGCTTTTGATCATCTTTGTCTTATACAGGAGGTGTCATTCTTGAAACCAGACTGAATCTCAATCTTATCAATCTAATCAATCAAGCTAATCAAAGAACTCACATTTTCATCAACCACAGTTGCAGAAATCAAATCAAATCTATTGGGATATCGATTTCGCAAAGTTGAAAACACTCCAAAGATCAATTATCTCAATTGATCTCCCAAGGGGGCATCCTCGTACTGGAATTTAGCAATCAAGAGCTGGGGCATTCTATCAAACCAATATCATCATCAAAATGAGATTATTCTTTGAATCAATGCGTCATCACACCTTGCTTCAAAGAGGGGCAAAATGTATACACCTAAAAATGGTCTGAAGATAATTAATTGAATAAGCAATTATTTAATTAATTTCTCTCCCCAATTTAATTGAATTCATCAACAATTTGATTAAATCCTCTCTTTTCATCTACTTATTAATAAATCTAAGGATTTATTTAATAGATTCATTTCAATAATCCCCTTTGATTAATTAATTGAAATTAATTAATTCTTCCCCATCAAAATCATTTCTTCTAATCTCTAATTAATTAAAACAAATCAATTATGAGTTGTTGAAATTAATCAGCCTTTTCTTATTATTTGAATTTTTAAATTCAATTCTCCTAAGTTTTAACCACCTAACCTAACCCATTTCATCTAACCACATGTCCCCTTTCCTTGAACACTTAGCCTCTCATGAGCAAAGCTTTGTGACACTTGTCACTAAGTGTTCCCTTTCATCCAACCTCTTCTAGAAGCTTTGTGACACTTGTCACTAAGTGTTCCCTTTCATCCAAACTCTTCTAAAAGCTTTGTGACACTTGTCACTAAGTGTTCCCTTTCATCTAACCTCTTCTAGAAGTTTTGTGACACTTGTCACTAAGTGTTCCCTTTCATCCAACCTCTTCTAGAAGCCTCTTGACACTTGTCACCATAGAGATGACAGATGTTCCCTTTAATCCAACCTCTTTGTCAACCTCCTCCAATTTCACCATTGATATCTTTAGACTTAATCTTGACCGTTGATTCCTGCCACCTCACCCCTAGCCTTGGAAATCCTATAAATAGACCCCATTTTGGAGCACAAAAGGCCCTGAATGAACCCATCTCATTTGCATTCAAGCATTGTTACTATAGGCATATAGCTCTTAGCAAATCATTCTTAGCATTGTTATCATGTTCAATTTTAGCTTAATTGCATCTTCATTCTAGCTTATTTTCTAGAATAATCATGAAATCATGTAGCTTAATCATGCTATCATTGCTAGCTTATGCATCTTCATCATTTAAATCATCCATTTAAGTGTAGTCAAGTCACTAGAATTTGCATAACCAGATCTAAGATAAAAATTCACACTCGCATTTACTAGGAGGCAATAAATCAATTAGCTATGGTTTTATCTTTCTTTGTTTTAAATTCATTAACCATGCTTGTAATGATCTATTGAGTGTTTTGTGTTGCAGCTACATGTATAACAGGTACACACTTCACATGCACGACACTTTGAATTGTCTTCATTTGCAATGACCTCAATGCATTCATGATCCCTTAAAGAATCAAAATAATGGCAAAGGAGACATCTCATTCTTCAAGCAATAAAATGCTACTCTGCTTGACTATCTGCTTGCCTTTTTTAGGGGTCATATTTGCCATTTCTTTGGTAACTCTTCCCTATTTCTTAAAAACTGGCCTTTCTATTCTCATTTGTCCATTTATATTTATTTCTTTTTTATATTTCTCACCAATGATTTTGATGAAAAATTATTTGAACTCCTTTGTCTAGATGAAATGTCATCTTCGACAAATTGGGTACATGCGAATTCACTGACATCATAACAATATCTCCTCTTTGTCTAGATGTGACCAATGTTTTTTTAGGAGTGAAGCTTTTGTTTCAAATTTTCCTTGAGTATCAAACTCACTTAGTTCATCTTGGCCACTCGAGCTAGCCTCAAATCCATTCTTAGTGAATTCAATTGAAGGATATTTCCCATGAGATACCCTTTGAATTGGAGTTACTGATCTAGTAATCTTTGGGATTTGCATTTGTACCGATGATAACAATGGTTGTGAAGATAATGACATAGAAATAAAAGAGGTTTATGGAGCATGAGGTGCAATTGAGGTGCTTTATGTGAGCTGACTTCTGTCTAAATCATACTGGTATGAAATAAACATCGACTTCATCATCAAGAGAGGATCCTTGATATCTTCCTAATGCTCTCTATAGTCAAGATTTTTCTTTATATTTTATGATTCAACAAATTTGACCTTGAGCTAGCCCTCTCTTTTCTTTGTCACCTCTGCATAGGTATGATAATTTCTAATTACATCTTCTGACTCCTCATACCGAAGAAAAAAGGTTGACATTTTGTAGGAGGCTCTAATCCCTTTGATGAAACCCTTAGGGTCAAATGGTCTAGGGTTACTCCTTCATTTAATATAAGCTCAAGAGCTTCTTTGGCCGACCTGCAGGCTCATGCCCACTAGGGTTGAGTTACACGTCTTGTTTTCTTTTTGTATGTGCTTGTTTTGCTGCAGATCAAGTTTGAGTTTTCTTTCTATGTGGGGAATGGATGTTTTGAGGCTTGTTTACGGGTTTATTTTGGGGATTGTCGAGTGTGGTGGGGTTTTGAGGTCTCTCTTGCAGCGTGGTTTGTGGATCGTGGTTGTTGTTGTGGTTTGGGTCTGGGTTTTTGTGAAGGGGTTTTTGCATGGTAGGGATTTCTTTGTCTTCCAGTCTGGTGGTGGCTGGAGGTGATAAGAATATTAATGGCTCTTCATCAGGCATGCATGCACAACAGATAGAGATGTTCTATGAGAGCGAAGGTTTGAAAATGAAGAAAGTAAATGGTTGTTTGCCTAGAAGCCAGGATTGACCAGTTTTGGTCATTTCTCCTGATTCAGTTATTGAAAATGTTTCGTATTGGAGCTGACATGCTCTTATCTACAAGTTTCTCAGAATTCGTATTCCTTTGTCCACATTAGAAGCTTGGATTAGGCGATCGTGGTAGATTGAAGGAGATATGGACATTATGCTCGCTGCTAACAATTACTTTATGGTTGTTTTCTCCAATATGGCCGATGAAAATTTTTACAATCATGTGGGGTTGTTTATTAAACCATGGCATATGGGTTTTAATTCGGCTGAAGAGCTGCCTTCTCGGGTTCCTGTTTGGGTTTGTTTTCCTTGGCTCCCCTTGGAGTTTTCGAAGGAAGATATTTTACAATGAATTACTGCTCTTCTAGGGAAGCCTATTGCGGTCGCACAACAAACCCTAGATAAGAAGGTGATTTATTTTGCTCGAATCTGTGTGGAGATTGATCTGAATAATCCCCGGCAGGATTCGTTGGAAATTTGTCTTGGCTCTGCATCATGGATACAACAGTTGGATTATGAATCTCTTCCTTTTCGATGTTGGATCTGTCATGAGTATGGCCATCTTTAGCAGAAATTTCTTAAGATTCATAAGGAACGATTAACTACTTCCCCTTTGTCATTGTCCAAGCCTATGGGTAATGAGGACAAGGGGAAAGTTCCCATGAGAGAGGGAGATCTGGGTAAGGATAAGGATGGTTTTGTGCCAATCAAAACTAGAGATAAGGGTCAGGGCCAGAAGAGGAATTTAAGAGATTATAAAGTTGATGAGGGCTTTAACCAATTTGAAGTGTTAGATACTTTAGCCTTGGAGGAAGGGATTCCACCAAAGATCACCTTTGTAGTTGCTGTTGTGGGTATGGAAGTTGTGCTTGCTCCAGGGTCAGGTCCTGATCTACATGGCGTGCAAGATCAACAGACGACCTTGAATGATCCTATGCAAGATGATATTGTTTTGGATGATTTGGCTAAAGAGGTTTTAACTTCTCATAAGAGTAAGGGATCTCCTTAGGGTTTAGGGGTGCAACAACGAGTCCTTAAGAAAGGTCCTTCTGACAACTATTCTAAAGGGCATAAGAAGGATCTCGAGAAGATTAAGATTACTAGATATTTATTGGTGGAATAAGGGTCTGTTAAAGCCATTGACGTTCAATTTTCTCAGTCCCCTCCACGATTATTCTCTCCTGGAATGTAAGGGGGTTAAATAGCACCTCCCATCAAAAAGGTATTCATGACTTGGTAGCAGTTCACTCACCAGATATCTTTTGTGTTCAGGAGACTAAGATTTCTATTAATGTTATGCTTCAACATGTTTCTTGTATTTGGTATTTTGGTGAGTGTCAGTGTATTGGGTCTCAAGGTAATTCTGGAGGCTTGGCTCTTTTTTGGGATCCACGCAAGGTTGCTCCCCTTTGGTGGGTTTCCAGTCATTCTTCTATCTCCATGGTTGCTTCCGCTTTGGATTTTGGTGAGACTATTCTAGTTACTAATGTTTATGCTCCTATTGATATCCATGGTAAAAACCAACTTTGGGCACATATTAGGTATGTCCATTCATGTGCTCCTTATCTTCCTTGGATTTTAGGAGGTGATTTTAATTTGGTGTTGAGTTTGGAAGAGAAAAGAAGTGGGTTGCCTAGGTTAGGTCCAACTTCTAATCTTTTTTGGGCTTAGGTGGATTCTCTTGCTTTAGAGGATGTTAAACCTTCTAATGGGACTTTCACTTGGAATAATAAACAGAGTGGAGAGGAAGAAATCTTTGAACATTTGGATAGGTTTCTTGTTTCTTGTTTTTGGGTAGGCAGTGGCTTGGTTACTAGTTCTAAAATTCTTGATTGGAGAGGTTCTGATCATTGGCCAATTAAAATTTTTGCTTCTTCTTTTGTTTTTCCAAAGAATCCTCCTTTTAAATTTCAACTTATCTAGCTTCGGGACTCTTCATTGCATGACTTAGTTCCTAAGTGGTTGAGAGAGGGAGGCTTTTCTTATGGCACATCTATGTATTTCTTTGTTAAGAAACTTGATTATGTCAAATATCACCTTAAGTCTAGGAAGAGGAATTCTTTGGATCGTCTTGCTATGATTACTCACCAGATTCAGGATAATGGTTTTTTGGATGCTCTTGAAAAATCTGAATCCCTGGCTGTGCGAAATGTGGAGGCATGGGAGCTTTGTGAGGAGATTTATTGGAAATATAAGGCTCAGGATGATTGGCTTTATGAAGGGGATAGAAATGCTGCTTTCTTTCGTCGTTTTGTTCAGGCTCGTCACAATAAGGGGTACATTTACTCTCTAGTTACCTCCGACAGACTTCAAATTTCTTCCTTGTCGGTTATGTCTCGTGAGGTCCGTCAGTTTTACTTATTTTTTCGCTAAAGATTCCCCACCTGTTGTTGAGGAGGATAATTTGATCCTTTCTTTCATTCCCTCTTTGGTCACCAGTGCGATGAATGATTCTCTCATTCATCCAATTTCGCTACTTGAGTTGGAAGAGGTGGTGTTTGGGATGAACCGTCAATTTTACTCTGCTCTTTTTGCTAAATATTCCCCACCTGTTGTTGAGGAGGATAATTTGATCCTTTCTTGCATTCCCTCTTTGGTCACCAGTGCAATGAATGATTCTCTCATTCATCCAATTTCACTACTTGAGTTGGAAGAGGTGGTGTTTGGGATGAACAAAGGTAAAGCTCTAGGCCTAGATGGTTTTCCTATTGATTTTTTTCAAGAGTTTTGGGATATTATTAATTCGGATCTGTTGGAGGTTGTTCGGGAATGTCTTCATAATAAGCAGATGCTTTTAGCCTTGAACTCTACTTTCTTGGTTTTCATTCTCAGAAAGGAAGGAGCTAGTAAGCTTAAATTTTTTGGTCCTATTGCCCTTTGTAATTTGGTGTATAAGATTATCAATAATTTGATTGTAGAGAGGTTGAAAACTTGTCTTCTTGTTGTGATCTTTGAGGAACAATGGGGTTTTTGTGGCAGGTAAATAAATTCTGGATGGGGTGGTGGTGGCTTATGAGGTAATTCACTCTATTGAAACTTCAAAGGAGAGATCTATGTTCATAAAATTGGACATGGCCAAGGCTTACAATAAAGTTAATTGGAGTTTTCTTCAGAAAATACTCTTAGCCTTTAGTTTTTAGTCCAACATGGGTGAGTTGGACTATGAGTTGTGTTACTTCTTCATCTTTCTTAGTTATTGTGAATGGAGAACCTTTAGAGCCTTTTGGTGCTTCCAGTGGCTTTCGTCAGGGGGATCCTCTCTCCCCTTGTTTATTATTATGGTTGAGGGTATGGGCCATTTTCAAAAATTTCAAGGTTCTCAGGGCTTTATTCATAGGTGGCAATGGGGCAATGGTTTGCCACAACTTTCACATCTCCAATTTGTGGATCACACTACTTTTATGGGATTGGCTCGTGTTTGAGAAGCTGAATATTTTTGGGAAGCCTTGGATATTTATCTTGGTGCTTCAAGTCAAAAAGTCAATGAACATAAATCCTTCATTTTCTTCTTTAATACCCCTTAGGCCATTCAAAGGCGTATTGCTGATATTATGCAGTTTCATATAGGGTCTCTACCTTTTATTTATTTGGGCATTCCTCTTACCGTTGGTAGACATCCCAGGTCCTCTTGGCAGATACTGCTTGACAAGTTCCTTTAGAAGGTTAATCATTGGACTCACTGTTGGTTATCTACTACCACCCGATTGACTCTTTTAAAATATGTTATTCAAGCTTTTCCTATCTATAGGTGTTTTGTTCAAGCTGCTCCTATGTATTTTCTTTGGGAATTTGATGCCCTCTCTCGTCAATTTCTTTGGAATGGTAATGTTTTGTCTGCTAAATGGGTCCTTGTGAAGTGGGAAATGATGTGTAGACCTAAGAAAGAGGGTGGCCTTGGCTTACATTCTGCTATTTTGAATGGGCAAGTTCTTGTTGCTAATTAATATTGGCGTTGGTGTACTAGCCAAGATCAACTATGGGCTTGTATTCTCACCCATAAGTAACTTAAAGATGTTAATGTGTTTGATGTTCCCTGCTTTCCTTTGGTGGGACGAGGCTCTATGATCTGGAAGGCTTTGAAATTGGTAGCTCAATTAGTAAAGAATGGTCTCTTTTGAATCTATCATATGGGTTCATAGGCTCTTTTTTGGCTAGATTCTTGGGATGGTCATCCTTCTATCCTTTCTACTCATCCTCACCTTCAACCCCTTTGTGATACTTTTACTGTTGTTGGTTGGGACATTGTTGACCATTATAAGATTGCTCATAATTGTGGGTTGGTGGCTCGTTTCTGGTGTAAATTGTTAGGAAAATTAATATTTACACTATATTTGTGGTGTTAGTAATTATGTAAATGTAGAAAGGTAATTACTGTTGTAATAGTGATGTTGTTAATAAACAATTCACTAATATTGGTTTGGATGGTTAGTTGTATATGTTGTTGAAATAAAAATATATCATAATATTCTAGAATTGCTACCGTGTGATGTGCGTGCTCAAAGTAATCTATTTGGGTGTCTTTGTGTTCATGGACTTGTTTTGCAAATCATGTTTGTTGAAGATACTTTTTTTGACTGCAAGTTCGGGGCCATCATAAGCTACACCGACAAGATTTATCCTTAGGAAAATGTTAGCATTGGCGGTTTGTTGAAACACAAGGTTCTTCCTCTAATGCGCCTTTATCAATGTATGAAGCTAGAGTTGGTAATGTTGGGATGTTCATCCTTCTAGCAGGGTGTACATATAAAATGTTAGCCATCTTTTAAGCAGTTAGCAGTAACTATATTGATATCATGTGTCATGATAAGTCGAACATGACAAGAGATCCCATGGTTGAGTCTATTATATTAAATCACTAGTTTTATATTGTTTAGTTTAGGCTTTGAAAGTCTTCATCTATAGATTAAGTATTTAATGATATATTTTAAATAGAATTTAAATTGTTATTATTTATTAGTTATGTCAATTTAGTATCTAGAAATGTCAAGTATAAGTTTTTCATAGTCTAAAAGTCAAATCAAATCTTCTATGTTGTCAAAGAAAGTCAAAGTCAATTTGCATTCTTTTGGAATTGGGTCCATTAATTGTCCTTGTGTCAGTATTATAGTCAAGATGCATTATCGATTGAGCCTGACACCTTTGATTAAAAGAGTAATCATGGACAAATTAACTTTTATTGATAAATTTGAAGAGACTTTCATACTTGGCAGATACAGATGCAATTACATTTGATTGAAAAAGATCTGTGGGATGTCAAACAAAACTCAGTAACATCAACTGATGTAGGTGAACTTGCTAAGTGGAATATAAAAAATCAAAAAGCTTTGGGAACTATTGGTCTTGGCTTATGAAAGACATATTTACACCATGTGGATTTTGCGAAGTCAGCAAAAGAGATTTGGGAGTCATTAAACAAGCTATTTGGATCTAAAGCAGAAAGTTCCAAGACAACATTGAAGCAGAGATTGTATGGACTGAAGATGGAGAAAGGTACAAAAATGGCAGATCATATCAGCAAGTTTCATTCTCTTCTCAATCAGCTAGCTGGGATTAATGAAAAGGTAAAAGATGATGATGCTAAATCAATAATTCGTAATAGTTTGCTTAAACATATGTCTAGAATGGTGTTCACATTAAGCATGGTAACTATCAGTCTTGAAGGAGTAATATCTACTCTACTCGATCATAATGAAGACTCAAAATCTGAACAGGTTTTATTTGTATGAAATAAAGCAAAAAGTAAACTACACATCTCAAACTATTCCTTCAAAAGGAAAAATTAAATGTTTCTATTGTAATGAAATGGGACATGTAGTCTTGAATTGCAAGAAGAGGGCACAAGATCTATTAGATGATAAATTGGATCATCTTGCTTCCTTAGTTGAAGAAATTGATTGTGAAAACCATGCGAAGGATGAAGAGCTATCATATCCTAGTGATGAAGAATATGCGCTTTACATAACTTCAAATTTGGAGGTTGGAGGCACATGAGGCAGGAGGAATTTTGGCGACCTCTTGTTAGTCACGAATGACGGGGCCACTTATCAGCTTTGGTGACAATTTATTTTCTAATATGCATCATGATATGTTTTGTTTTTCAGTGTTTTGGTTGTGTGAAAAAGTGGAATTTCACATTGTGGGGGGAATATAATCAATGTTCTTGAAGAAGGGGGAAAATGAGCAAGGCAAGATTCAATGATAATATTAAAATAAAACACATAAAAATATAAAATGACTATTTATACCTTGCCAATTTTTACCTTTTCCTTCGGATTGAGCCTTTGATGAAGTCAAAGATGCGCCCTTCCTTGACTTGATTGGATTGGCTCCCTTGTTGAATGTGGATGGCTCTCCAAGATTGTGCACAAGATGTTTAATGATGAGATGGAATGGATGAGATATTTGGATGAGTGATGGATAAATAGGAATTTGAGTAGAGTTTGGGTGCTATGGATGATTTCTTAGACTCAATTGGACAACATAAACTTAGATAACTTGGAGATGTGTAATAAGGGGATGGTGTCCTCAATTTATAGGAGAAGAGGAGAAGAAATGGAGGGCTAGGATTGATCCAAGATGAAGGGTCCAGGTTTCATGTGAGCCCACACATGGACCAATGGAGAATGACAAGACAAGTGTGGAGACTAAGAGATATGCCATAAAGGACTTTCTTTTCTCCACACTCCTCAAGGTTAATTGGGAAGACTTTATATTCCTTGGGAGATGGGGACAACGAATTAAAAATTCCCCAAAAAGGATAATCATGGGGATTGAAGGACTAAAGAGAAATTAAAAATTCCTCGGAGGAAGAGATGTCTAGAGGAATGTGAGATTTTTAAAATTCTCACATTCACCTAGGAAATGAGCATTTAAGGAAGGTGGTTGAATGAAAGAGACAAGGAGTTGACTTTGTGGCTAATCATGAGGATTAGCCAGTAGCAACTCATTAGGAGAGGGATTAAAATAATGATTAGGTGGGATTAGGACAAATGGGATTTGTAGGAGGATTTGACTAGGAGAGAGAATGAGCGGAGGAAATTAAAAATTAGAAGAATAATGATCAGTGAGATTAGGGGAGCTTCTAGAATAATTCATTAGGTTAATGATAGATTAGGAAAAGGTGGTTTGTAGGAATCACCTGGATCAATTAATTAATTAGAGGGGGGATTTGTAGAGAATTAATTTTAGGGATTTTTGGAAGTATAAAAGGTAGATAAATAAATCAATCAGTAGACTATAGTGACAATATTAATTATATTTAATTAATATTGAGAAACTATATTGATTGACATAATTAATAAAGTAATTATGCGAGGAAATTAAATGAATTATTTAAAATAATTGATTTAAGTGTCTACAGTTCCATTCCCATCTTTGATATGTATACGCATTTCTATGTAACTTCCTTGATGTGCAAGCATAGTGGCGAACAAAAGCACCAAAGTAAGTTAGTTCATGGATCTTGAAAGGGTTTGTGGGAGGATCTAGAAAACTACATGAGGTGAACAAATGAGTGGAGGTTCTTGTTCATGCCAAGGTTTGTGGTAAGCCTGTTTAAAACCATGGGAGGAGAGAGCCTTTCTTTTGGATCAAGGTCACGAGTCACATAGTTGGACATGCCACAAAGGTGAGCATACTGTAGTAGAGAGTGTGAATTTTTTTCTACCATGTAAACATTAAGGGGGGTGGGGGGGGGAATGTTAGGAAAATTAATGTTTACACTATATTTGTGGTGTTAGTAATTATGTAAATTATAGAAAGGTAATTGCTATTGTAATAGTGATGTTATTAATAAACAATTCACTAATATTGGTTTGGATGGTTAGCTGTATATATTCTTGAAATAACAATATATAGCAATAGTTAGTGATTAATGTGTTATATATGTGAATGGTATTTCAGGATATTTGTTATAACACCTCCCTGTTAAGTAGGAAGTTGTTTGGCTATGTAAGTGGCTATATATTAGCCATGTATTGAGTGTTGAAAAATAGAGCACCATATGTTTGATTTAATTATTTTAGCTTCTTCTCATTTCTTACCATATATTCTATTAGAAACATCATTTTGAATGGCTGCCAAGAGGATCCGAGGAAGACATAAAAGAGTTGGCTCAAATTCTGGAGTCTCGTGAGTGCACCTCCTTGGCTGGGCCTGATGTTTTGGCATGGGCAAGTAGTGATATGTCTGGAAAGTTTTCTATTTCTACAAGTTATGTTGAGCGGGTGCAACAAACTTTTGGGGACATGCAGGTTTCTTGGTGGAAGCAAGTTTGGTACAAGTTCTCATGGTCTAAGTGCAATTTTTTCATGTGGTTGGTGGTCTACAATTGGTGTCTTACTTGGGATAATTTATGAAAACGTGGTTTTCAGGGGCCCTCGATGTGTGTGTTGTGTTGTAATAGTGAAGAGAGTGTATCTCATTTCTTTTTCCAATGTTCCTTCACTAGACATATTTGGCATTTTTGGTGGGATGTGTGGAAGCAAGCTTGTTGGCTTGTCTCTTCTTTGGTTAAGTTTTTTGCTTGATGGAGCAAGGCTCCTGTCCAAACCTCTTTTTTGCAAGTTGCTTGGACAATTGGCCCTTCTTTTATTATCTGGTGTATCTAGCTAGAGATGAATCGTCGGAACTTTCAAGATGTGTTATTGGGGGCCCATCATTTGTGGTGGAAAATTCTACACTCTTTGGGAGAGACTATTTCGGCTAAATGTGACTTGATGGAGGCTGTCAATCCTGGTGATTTTATTTGCTACAATTGTATCCATCTTCCTCCTTCACAAGGCCATCTCTTGAGAAATAGATGCTGACACCCTCCTCTGAAGATAAATAAGGTGGGGAGGTGGAGGCCTCCTCCACAGGGCATTCTCAAAATCAACACGAATGGGTCTTCTTAGGGAAATCTTGGTCCTACTAGAATTGGTGGAATTGGTAGAGATATCTCGAGGATTGTTCAATTTATTTTTTCTGTTTATAAAGGTCATTATACTAATAATTTGATGGAGGCTCTTGCTATCTTATATGTTGTGGAGCGTGCTTGTGCTCTTGGATGGAGCATGCTCATTTGTGAATTAGATTCGCAGGTGGTGGTGCATTTGTTGACTCGACAACAATCTACAAATGCTAGTTGGCAGTTAGTTTTGAGTGTTAACCAGATTCTTAATTTGTGTGCATCTTTGGATTATGTTACTTTTACTCATATTCCTTGAGAGTGGAATGGTGTAGAAAATTGTTTAGCCAAATGGGCTTCCGAACAAAAGTTAAATAGGAATATTGTGGATAAGAGTCAATTACCCCTGGATCTGTGGCAACAGTTAGATCTCTTAGTGGAACTTGATTGAGTTGTTTGATGCACCTTCTTTTTATATTTTCTTATTTCTTCTTGTTTGAATAAATTTTTAGCCCTCTTTTATTTAAGAGCTTCTTTGGCTAATAATTAAAAATTAAAAAAAACACAATGTGTTAGGCAAGAAAGAACCCTTCTTTAGAATCTCGAGGTGAGTTTTATCTGTCTCATTCATCTGCTAGATAATCTCTAAAAATACAATTCTATTGGTGATAGATTTAGGAAGCACATGAGGACCCATATTAAGACATGAAAGGTAATGCATAAGTAGACCAAGTTTGGGAAGAGAAAATGCGTCAATTTGGGGATCTGAATAGTCATTGAAAGTTATGAAGCACTTAGAATGTCTATGTAAGAAGTTAAGTAGCAGAATAACTTCCTACACTAACTTTGAGAGGAGGGTAATGCAAAAACTTTTACAAATCATCACAATAGTTACAAAAAATAGAAATGATATAACAACATTCAAACCATAACACAGTGATTTACGTGGGGAAAACCCTTTCGGGAGAAAAACCCCACACTCTGAAATCTGCCCAATATATTATTCAACAATCAAAATAGATTACAATATACTTGCAGAGCAAGCTCTTCGTAGGAGTACCACTAATTAGAGACTCAGAGGTAATTTAATAGCCATACGACTCTTACACACCTCTATCTCACGCACCTCATATATAGGAGATACAATACAAGAAACCGTCAAGCGGTATTACAAAACCATGGGCTAAAAACCACCCAATAGGGTGTAGCCAACCTTATCTCCCTTCTAGATGCCCTATGACGTGTCCCTCCCTTTTTACAACTCATTTATGTGTCCGATGTATTTTATATTTCCTATTTCAGGAGTACAAACTTCTGGAGGCCATAACTTGTGAACCGTGTGTCCGATTGATGAACTGTTTGAAGCGCCAAAAAGATCGTGCAATGCTCTATTGTCTTGTAAGACACTACACTGCTTATGCCTACTTTTTAGGATGTTTTGGGGCCTCTAAAGTCCTCAAAATCAAATTTAAACCTTTCATTGGACCACTCCAAAATAAAAAAATTAATATCTTCAAAACCAGTTG
Source organism: Cryptomeria japonica (assembly GCF_030272615.1). Classification (NCBI taxonomy): domain Eukaryota; kingdom Viridiplantae; phylum Streptophyta; class Pinopsida; order Cupressales; family Cupressaceae; genus Cryptomeria; species Cryptomeria japonica. The sequence goes on along the minus strand of NC_081412.1, from coordinate 36,918,492 downwards.
TGATCTTGTCACGTAACTTTACCGGAATCCTTATCTAGACAACCATAAGCTTCAGGGAGAATTTCACACCATTTCATGCTCAAATCAAAACTTACTATAAATAGTAACCTCATGTAAATGTAAGGTAGAGACACCATTTTCCCAACAGTCTAAAGACTAAGTGGCTTTGGGTTTAGCACCCAAGAGGAGTCATTTGAAGAGTTATTTATTATTTAATTATTTATATTGGCTATTCATTCTCAAAGGCATGGGTTTTTGCAAGTGGTTTTGAACCCTTGTTTTGGGAAAACAGAACTAGTTTTTCTTCTCCCATTTGGCTATAAATTGGAGCCAAGGAATAGTTGTTTAATCATCATTTGATTATAGTTTCTTTGAGGTTTCCAAGTAGTTTTGAGAGCATTTGGAGAAGTGAAGTGAAGTGTATTATTTTTGTAGTCTCTCTTTTGAAGATCAATAATATATTTTCTCTCATTCTTTTGTGGAATTTTTTTTTTCTCGAAAGAGTTTCTCCACACAAATCTGGTATCTCTTTTGTTATGATTATTTTTATATTTATGTTGAATGACACAATCACATGTTCATTTCAGATTTAGTTTTTCAGATCTGGTAACCTTTTCAAATTTGTACTCATATAAGAAAGTTAATATCGCAAGCTCTCTTCACCTTGTTTCTCAACATTTGGTATTAGAGGTAATGGTTCTACTGAGAGGGAGATACTTTTCTTTCCAAGTGTTGAAGGTTTTTTTTTGTGATGAGATCTTTTTAAGTGGTTTTATAGATTTGAGAAAAGGATTGAAAGCCATGGCTTCTACTTCTCACATAAATATTCAGAAATTAAATGACACTAGCTATGAGATGTGAAAACTAATATTTTGGAAGAAAGAAATCAATGTTTACAAAATTCACATGAAAATAAATCAAAGGACTCTATAATGTTGGATGATGCTTGGAAGAAGTTGGGCACGAAGGCATGAGGAACCATTTAGTTGTGCCTTACCAATTTCGTCCTCTTGAATGTCTCCATAGAAGACACCACATACAAGTTGTGAAAGAGGATTGGTGACATTTATCAATCTAAAAGTTTGTCTAATAAGTTATATTTCAAGAGAAGGTTATGGTCTTCGAAAATGAACGAGGATGAATATATTATAAACCATTTGATGCTTTCAATCTGATTATAAGTCAACTTGCATCGATAGATGTTAAATTAGAAGATCAAGACCAATGTATCTTATTTCTTTTCTCTTTACCCAAATGTTGGGAAAATCTAATTGTTTGTATTAGTAGTGATAGTATAGAGACAAAGACGGACAACTTGATTGCCATACTTCTTTCAAAAGAGGTGAGAAGAAAGCCTATTAATGTTGGCTCCCAAGATGCCTTTCATATGTGAGGAAGGTCCAAAGGAAAATAACCTAAAGGGGATAAAAAGAGAAGTTTAAAGGACGACCTAAACTTCTCAGAAAGAGTAGATTAAAGTGTTGGAATTATGTGAAAAGAGGGCATGTGAATAAGGAATTTAGAGCTAAGAAAAAGAGTGTTGATTCTTCCACATAAAAGTCTTCTCATGATGATTTTGATGCTTTGTTTATTTTTGCTAACATTGTTAGTGATGATGCTTGGATGATTGATTTAGGAGCCTCCTACCACATTACTCTTCACAAGGGGTGGTTTTCCTCTTACAAAGTATACAATGGAGGAGATGTTTTCGTTGGAAAAAATAATACAAATAATTTTGTTGTAAAGGAAAGGTAAAATTATGTTTTTATGATGGAAGATTAAAAACCATTGATAATGTTTTGCATATTCCAGTACTTGTGAGAAATATTCTTTCCATATCCAAGTTGAATGATTCAAGAGTGCATGTGATATTTGACAAGCTCAGTTGTAGGTTGGTAAGATGGAGTTTGGTGATAGCTAAAGGATATCAAATAGGGACTTTGTTTAAGCTTAATGCCTCTACTTTTTGTAACTCTGCCAATGCAACTAGAAATGAAAATGCATTTGTGATGTGGCACTAGAGATTGGGTCACATTGGTTAAAAAGGTCTTGGGACTGGTCATTCTATATAAAAATTTGGTTGATGATCTTTCTAATTATTTTGTTTGCAAAAATGATTTATGTGAGCATTGTGTGTTTGGTAAACATAATAGATGATCGTTTCCTAAAGGAATCTATAAGGTAAAGAGATCGTTAGAAATTATTGATTTAGATGTGTGTGGTCCAATGGATTGTGTTTCTTTGGGTAAATCTTGAAATTATGTTTCCTTCATTTATGATTTCTCGAGATACACTTGGGTTTATTTTATGCATTCTAAATTTGAAGTTTTCAACAAGTTTAAGGAATTTAAGGCCTTAGTGGAAAAGCAATAATCTTATAAGATAAAAGTGTTGAGGACTGACAATGGGGGTAAATATTGTTCCAAGGAATTTGATGAGTTTTGTAAGCATGTAGGTATTGTTTGGAAGATGACTACTCCTTACACTCCCCAACAAAATGGGTTAGCAAAGGAAGGAATTAAACCATAATGGAAAGAGCTAGGAGCATGTTGAGTGGTGCTAAGTTTGATAGATGCTTTTGGGCAAACGTTGTTGATACTATTTGTTATTTGATTAATAGATCTCCTTGTTCAACTCTTATTGACAAAACTTTAAATGTGGGCAAGTATAAAGCCTTCAATTTCTCACTTAAGGGTCTTTGGTTGTGAATCTTTTTCTCATTTTCCTTACAAGAAGCGATCTAAGTTGGATCCAAAAGCTTAGAAATGCATCTTCATTGGTTATGGTGAGAATGTAAAAGATTATAAGATTTTGAATCCTCTAACTTGAAAAAATGATCTTTTCTAGAGATGTTATCTTTAGGGATTTTAGAGCTTACTAGGTGAAGAATAACAAAAGGAAAAGACAAAGATATTGCACTTTTATAGCCCACCATATTTTCATTGTATATTTTTATTGTTGAGTACTAATGGTGAACCTAGATCTTTCAAGGAGACTCCCTCTTTGAAGGAAAGTGAGTCTTCGATGTAGGTCATGTAGTATGAGACAATGGCCTTAGATAATTGTGACACCTTGGATCTTGTAATTTTTCCCAAAGGAAAGAAGCCCATTGGATGCAAGTGGTTATTTAAAAGGAAGTTTGGATTAGATGGTTAGAGTGGTACAAAGCCATATTGGTGGCCAATGGCCTTAGATATTTTCTCTCTTGTTGTAAAATTGACATCTATTAGATTCCTATTATCTATTGCTATTGCTTGTGATTTTGAGGTAGAGAAAATAGATGTTAAAAATTCTTTCTTCTATGGAGATCTTGAGGAGGAGATTTATATGTGACAACCTGACGGTTTTGTTGTGAAAGTAAAAGAACTATTGGTTTGTAGGTTTGAGAGATGTTTGTCACCCAAGATGATGTACCAAAATTTTGATACATTTTTTTATTGAAGCTGGGTTATAATAGGAGTGATGAAGAACATTGTGTTTATATTAATGTCATTTATGATCAGATACTAATTATTGTCTTATATGTGAATGACATTTGTCTCACAATAAAATGGTTTAGTGCATGATTGATATTCAATAAACCTAAAAACCATTTAAATGAGATATCAAGAAAGATTGAATAAGAACATCATGGAAAAAAGACAAAGAATACTCATGAAGCTCCCATTGCAAGTAGCTCTTCCTTGTACTCCTTGCCTCCACAAAATTTGCTAGCTCCAAAGTTTGACTAATGGAGAGTTGGAGAGAGGTGGGGTGAATGTGGATTGCTCTCCTTGTGCTCAACAAGATAGGTGGATTGATATTTGGATTATGATAGATAGATGAGAATTTGAATTAGAAGATGAGAGGAGAATAGAGTAACATGAAAACGCATGAGAAGTGGATCCATTTGTGAGGAGAATAGACTCCAATTTATAGATTGGAGAAGGCCAATGGAGGGCCAAGATTGATTTGATTATGAAGGGTTGAAATTGATTTTAGATAGAAGGCATGGATCAAGGGTGCCTTGGGAAAATAAACAGGAATATAAAATTCCCTTGGAAAAGGGGGGAGAAATTTGAATTTCAAACTTGAGGAATTAAAAATTCGAAAATAAGGATGCATCGAGGGATTCAAAGAAATTTGAATTTCTTTGAGAGGCTCAATGTTGATGTGACATGAGTGGGAATTAAAAATTGAGGGATAATGATAATCATGATTATGAGAGATTCTAGAAGAATTAATTAGGCTAAGTGGGATTAGGAAAAGAAATTTGTAGGAATCACATGACTAGGTTAATTAATTAAAATTAATTAACTGAGTGAGTTTAGAGGAAATGATTATTGAGAGGACTTTAGAAGAATAGGGGAATGTTTAATTTATTTGATAAATTAATTATTGGACTATAGTGACAGGATTAATTATATTAGATTTAATTGATTCTAAGAGGAATAAGGATAACACAATTGAGTTAATTAATTATGTTGATAGGCTTAAATTAATTAAATATTAATTTTAGGTGTCTACAACATTTATGAAGAACATTTTGTTTATATTAATGTCATTTATGATCAGATACTAATCATTGTCTTATATGCGGATGACATTTTGTTTATTAGTAACAACAAGGTGATGATTAGAGAACTCAAGGCTCAACTTTCTAGTACATTTGATATGAAAGAGTTGGGGGTTGCATAGTTTATCCTTGGGATGAAGATCAAAGAAGATTGGGTTCAAAGCAGGCTTTGGTTAAGCTAGAGTAAGTATGTTGATACTATTTTGTAGAGGTTTACTATGCATGACTGTAAGCCAATTAATATTCCATTTCTAGTTGATATTAAGTTGAGTTTGGAAATGCGTCCAATTTTTTATGATGTTTATGAGAATAATTCTAAGGTTCCTTTATGCTAGTGTCTTTGAAAGTTTAATTTATGAAATGACTTCCATTAGACCAAATATAGACCAAGGAGTCAGAGTTTTGAGCACATTTATGTCTAATCCTGGTAAAGATAATTGGACTTTTGTTAAGTGGGTGTTTAGATATTTGCAAGGTACCCGTAATTACTGTTTGACTTATCATGATACTGATGATATGGTTAAGTCATTGGACATACAAGTATTTTTTGATGCAAATTGGGTAGGAGACTTGGATAGTCGAAGATCCACTATTGGCTATGCATCTACTTTGTTTGGAGGAGTAGTGAGTTGGATGAGTAAGAGCAAGCCCATGGTTGCTTTGTCCACCATCGAAGAAGAGAATATGGATGCCACTCATGCCTCTAAGGAGTCAATATGCTTAAAATACTTGGTATAGGCATTGGCTTTGATTGTAGGATGGTGAGGATCAAATGTGACAGTTGGAGTGATGTATCATGCTCGTACTAAGCATGTTGATGTTCATTATTACTTTATGTGAGAAATAGTTGAGAATGGTAAGGTATTGATATAAAAAATTTATACTTTAGATAATGTAGATTCTATTATGAAGCTAGTGACCACGAAAAAGTTCTTTTGGTGCAGGAAGGCACGTGCCTTGATCAATGTACTTGATTTTATTTTTATGTATCTCTTGAATATGATTTCAATGTTTAATTTTAAGTGGGAGAATGTTTGGATAACGTGACATTAAAATTGCAATCTTAAGCCATTCATATATCTCCATGTTTCTTGGAAATTGTTCTCTAGGGCATGTGAGAAAAATATTAAATATATGAACTTTATGGCTATTTGTAATTGCATTTTCAAGAGGTGAACATGAAGAGGTGATAAAGATAAATCAAATTGGACAAAATACACTCTTTCCCATGTCCATATTAAGGAATGAGGGGTCATGATTTATAAGGAGACCAAGTTTGGAAAGAGAAAAGGTGTCTGTTTGGGGATCCAAATAGTCATCAAAAGTTACAAAGAACTCAAAATGTCTAAAGACTAAGTAGCTTTTGGTTTGGCAGGCCCAAGATGAGTCACTTGAAGAGTTATTTATTATTTTATTATGTCTATTAGCTATTTTTTCTCTAAGGTGTGGGTTTTTGCAAGTAGTTTTGGCCCCTTGTTTTGGGAAAACAACATTGGTTTTTCCTCTCCCATTTGGTTATAAATTGGAGCTAAGGCATAATTGTTTAATCATCAGTTGATCATATTTTCTTCAAGGTTTCCAAGTAGTTCCTGGATCATTTGGAGAAGTGACGTTAAGTGTATTATTGTTGTAGTCTATCTTTTGAAGATTAATAATATACTCACCCTTGTTCTCTAGTGGAGTTCATTCCCTGAAAGGGTTTCTCCACGTAAATATGGTGTCTCTTTTGGTATGGTTTAAATTGTATTTATGTTGAATGGTGCAATCACATTTTCATTTTATATTTGATAATCTTTTTCGATTTGTAATCACATAAGAAAGTTAATATTACAAGATTTCTTCACCTTGTTTCTCAACATACCAGGCTATTGAATTCAACACATAACATTCAATGGTTCATATCTCCAAGAACGATACAGACTTACCCTCATTCCACACCATCATTTCTCTTGAAGATTTACAAGGCCACAAGCCTTGCAATTGTATCACATTCAAGGTAACATAGGTACGAGTTTCAATAACATATCGACAAGGTCTACACAATATCATGTGTATAGACAAGACAATTTATAACCTTGTTTAACATGTTATGAAAATTGAGAATACTTATTCAAATATTTCATATTCTTCATAAAAAAGACTCATTTGAGCATTATTTCAAGCCCTTCATGTGCCTAACCATTTCAACAATATTCATAGATCTTCATGCCCAAAGTAATCACAAAAAATTATAATGCAACTCGTACTAAACATAAACCCACAATAAAAACATACATGTAATGTGAGCCTAATCAAACATTAAACATAGTGGTTTATAATACAAACTCCTTCGATGATTAAACATTGGTTTATAATGTAAACCCAATCGAAAATTAGAACTGTGATTTATAATGCAAGCCCAACCAAACAATAACACAATGGTTTATGATGAAAACCCATTTAAACAATAGACAAGATGGTTCATTATGTGAGCCCCATTCAAACAATATTCATATACCTGTATAGTGCAACTCATCTAGTCAATACTTTCACAAGACACATTACATAGGTTTCTAAACAAGGTAACACACAAACCTATTAGGTCTTTTACATTGTAGAAACTTATGCATGCATGGAAGAATTGCTCGACCAAATGGTTTAAATAGCTTGATGGAGTGTACCCAATCCTAATTCCAGTCTTGAAAATTAATAAAATAATAGACAAGATCGATAAGGTTTGACTATACTCAATGCATGAATTTCTTTGAAGCCTGAAAACACCAATTAACTTACAACAATGTTAAAAAGCCATAACAACATAATCACCCAAAACCAAGAAATTTCTACAATTATTGAAGAAATATGTTCCATTATCTTGTAAAAGAGGCCGTTGAATTCAAATTACATACCAATTCCTTAGCCCAACACCAAAAAAAATACCTATGCAAAAGTGATGTCTCCTCGTTCTCCTCTCATCATATCCCTTTGAAACCCTTGATTTTCCTTCACCTTGATTACATGGAGACCACTACTTCTTCTAGTCACAACACCCATTCAAAGATGCACAAAAGTAGAAACCTAAATGACACCACCTTCTATTGTCAATCCTATGCATTAGTTCATCTTAGCCAATTCTCTATAACATCACTAATATTGATTAATTAATTGGTCGCACCATGTCATGACATTCCATTCACTAATTAGTTATCCTTACATAAGGCTTCACGTATTCATAATTAATTAATTATAGAATCTCGACAATTGATTAATGATCTTCATATTCTATTTTTAAAAGTCAACTTCTTCTATTCATGCAAATTCATAAATTACAGCTTATACATGCATATTCCCAAATGAAATAAATCAAATAACTTTAAACTCGTGCAAAATTGTAACTCAAGATTACTAAATGAAGTAAATTGATCTCAAACCTATAGATTCACCTCCTTTTTTAATCAATCATATGTAAAAATGCATAGAAATATGCTACATAAATCTTACATGAACATTTAAGCATCCACACTCCACAACATAGTCAAACCAACTTTAAATGCTCTATTTGAAGTTTGTTTGGTTTTAAAATAAATAGGTTTTAATGGTTTGTACTTTATTTTTTAATTTAATTTTGTTTTAATTCTATGCTTCACACTTTGAAACAAAATCTTATTACAAAATAACTTATAAATTAAATTGCTAACTAATTTCTTGCATTATTAAAATTCAGAACTAGAAGAACGACATCTAGGCAGTTTTAGAGCTTATATCTTGTAAAAAAATATGCAAGGTTTCTTTGCAAGTGACACGATGCCCAGAGAGCAATAAATCTTAGAAATGCATACAAAAAAGATAAATATCCTGCTACAATATTGAAAAGCTCTATAACTTGAAAATTAGTGACAAGAAAAATATAGATCAAGCCAAACTAGTCTCTCTCCATCTTGCCCTCTCAAAACATCAAACTCATTCAACCATTTTTCATTCTAGCTTCTTTTCTCCTTAAACTAGTAAATTAAACTTTTATATATTTTAACTACTAAAATCGAGTTCATAAATATATAATGTCTCTTCCAAAAACAAAAACAATATATGAAGCAACATTAAAATCTTGGCTGAGATTTCTTGGCACAGAGCTGTTTTCTGCTGAACTCTGATACTGAGCTGTTTGTTACTCATGGAATTGTATGTGTTGTTTATTGCTGTTATATCCTGTATTGCTGAAATGGCAGCATTGCTGCATTGATTCTGTATATGCAAAAAAATGTATTGAAAGTCATGTAACAATAAAGCTCTGTTGACATGGCCTCTTGGCCTAGCGTTCTGGGGGTGTTTGGATACCTTTCTCTTGGCTACTCTGCTGGCCTGGGATGACAGACTCTGCATTACACAAGATCTAAGATATTAGACTCTTACTGATGCTCTGTTTTGCAGCTAAGGGTATTAGTTTGTATTTTGGTTGGGTGGTTGGACTGTTTTGATGCTTTACAGCATTGTAGCTGTTCCCCGTTTGTTTCTCTGTTCTTCTCTGTAATTCTTTCTTCGTTTTTCCAATTTGAAAAAACATTAAAATCTCTTAACTATGAGACAAAATATACATGTAATATTTATAAATTTATGTACATGATCAGATATTTGTGATTCAAATTTCAATTTCAAATGGCAGACCTCACATAGGCACAAGATAATAAAACCAGTCCAGACAAGGACCAGACAAAAATGACAACGGTTGAACAAGAAACCATTAAGAGATGCTTTCCTCATTATCTCCAAGCATTGGATTGATCGGAAACCCTTCTATCACATTTTCTTTTGGCCAAATATCTTTTCATTTCCTTCCAGCATTCATTTGCTTTTCTCCAATCTCTATCCCTCCTTGAGCTTTTCGTTCCAGATTTCCCCAATAAAAAGTAGAGTGTCATGAAACATATCTCCATGGTATCATAAACCAGGGCTTCCACAAACATCCCATCAGTATAAATAGGCATTGCAAACATATTATTCTATGAAGTCAACAGCACGGTCTAGATCTTCAAATTCTGAATAAAACTCATTTTTGGAAACTGAATATAAAACCCGGTCCCTTCCTTATGATTGCAAGCCTAAAATCTGTGCTTCTTGTTAGTTTATAAATTGTTTCCTTTAACATCACCAATAATCTCCGCAAGAACATTGTCCTCCTTTGAAATGATGGAATCGGTTTGCATCTCTCACAACAATTTGTCTTTCAACAATCTTGGAGATAAACTTGGTTGCCGTATGACAGTCAACACAGACCCGAAGGTTCTTGACAACTCTAATAGTTGTTCCGGCGGCTGTGTTTAACAATCCAAATGCAATTGCCAGCTTCTCACTATGGTGGCATAGGAATAATTCTTTTTCCTCCTCTTCCACATCATTCAGTACATGTCTTGAGTCCAGAAAATAACCCGCTGCTTTCATCTCCCAAGACAATTTCTCCAATATACTATAAATTTCCTGTGTCTGTGGATGTGATCTGTCGCCGATGGTAAAAGCATGTACCATTTTATGGTCTTCAATCCAGCTACATCCAGGTATCTTCTTAATTCCTCTATCTTCCATCACTCTCCTTACCATTTGAACTTCATCCCGCCTGCCAACTTCCGCATACATGTTTGACAGAAGAACATAAGTCTCAGCATTTTCAGGATCCAGCTCAAAAAGTATATTTGCTGTAAATACTCCTAATCTTGTATTCTTATGTCTTCTACAGACCCCAAGCAAACATGTCCACACACCCACCACAGGTTTGGATGGCATTTTGATAATAAAGTTTAAAGATTCCTCAAGATAGCCAGCACGGGCAAGAAGGTCAACCATGCACACATAATGATCCATTGTAGGCGTAATGCAATACAAGTCACTCATGCTGTTGAAGTATTTACAACCCTCACTCACCAAACCTGCATTGCTGCATGCTATTAGAACGCAAGCGAAGCTTATATGATCAGTGTATGTGCCAGAGAGCTTCATCAATTCAAAGAGTTTGAGAGCATCATCGCAAAAGCCATTTTGTGCATACCCTGCGATCATGGCAGTCCATGAGATCAAATTTCTTTGAGGAATTTTGTCAAACAGTTTACGTGCCATGTGTATGCTTCCGCATTTTGCATACATGTCTACCAGGGCACTTGCAACTACAATATTTGACAATAATCCATTTTCAATTACGCTTTGATGGATGTCCATACCTTGTTGTAACGCTCCCAGTTTGGCACAGGCTGGGAGGATGCTGATAAATGTTACAGAGACTGGCTTTACACCTGCTAATTGCATTTGCTTAAAAGTTTCGAGTGACTTTTCTACAAAACCATTTTGTGTATATCCCGTAATCATCGTAGTCCATGAAAACACGTCTTTTTGAGGCATTTCTTCGAAAAGCTTTATAGCCTCGTCAATAACACCATTTTGTGCATACCCTGCTATCATTGTAGTCCACGAGATCAAATTTCTTTGAGGCATTTTTTCAAACAGCTTACGTGCCATTTGTATATATCCACATTTTGCATACATGTCTACGAGGGCATTTGCTAGTACATCTGACAAAATTCCGCTTTCTATTATACTCTGATGAATCTTCACACCCTGTTCCAGAGCTCTTAGTTTCGCACAGGCAGGAAGTACGCTGGAAAAGGTGAACAAATTGGGTTGGACACCTGTTTGTTTCATTTGCTGAAACATCGTTAATGCCTCGTGAGGAAATCCATCTCTTCTGTAACCTCTGATTAAAATATTCCATGAGAAAGCGTCTCGTTCAATCATTTGGTCAAACACTTGGCGTGCATCAAGTAAACTTCCGCACTTAATATACATGCTGATGAGTTTATTTTGGAAAAATGCGGTTGCAAAGTATGCAAATCCCCTGTGAGAGATGTAGGAGTGGATTTGCTTACCCTCCGAAAGTGATTTCTTGGAAACGCAAGCCTGCAATAGTTCAAGATATGTACAAGATTCTACGTGCGGGTTATGTGCAGTAAGGAGAATGCGAAACGCCTCCTTCAACCGACCCTCTCTACATAATGCTGTGAGATTGAGATTGAGATTGGTTGTGGATGGCATTGGCATTTTCTGGTTATACTCGAAGCACTGGAAATGTGCATTGTTATTCAATCTATTCCTGACACAACGACAATGCAGAACTCCACTCGCAACTCAGGACAATAACCCAGTTGATTTGTCTCTTTTTTCATTCAAGATTTGGAGATACTACCTTACGTCAGCCTCATGGAATTGACCATAAGTTTGCAAATTACAAGATTTAATTTTTTTTGTTTTGGTGATGCATATGTATTATATTTTTAAATCAATCAAATTTTTCTTATTTTGATTTTAATTTTCCAAAAAATCAAAATGTAGTATAGAGAACCATCAAGGAACTCTAAATGCGTCCTTTAGGATCTATTCATTGATTTTAGCTAAACCATTTTTAGTTTATGCTAATGTAAATTAGGGATTTTGTTTTAAAATATAATTTTCGTGAAATGTTTTGAATTTTCATATCATTTTAATTTTAAAATAGTATAGATATCATTTATGGGGTTTGTTGGTACTTTTTTTTGGGAGTAATTCTAGTTTTAGGGTTCTTATCAATATATATAATAAGGTGATCAAACTTTGTTCTCACGAGAAAGAAACCTAATTATATGCTCAAACTTATGATTGAAAAAGGTCAACGAACAAGAGGTTGGCAAATCTCTTTTACACTTTGAGCTTTACCAAGCTCAAGAGGGTATTCTCAAATATATTTAAAACACTAATATAGATAAGAGGACTAAAATGAACTCATTTACAAAGATAACTCTGAAACTAGCTTTCATCTAGCATTTCTTTATCTAGGATTTCTTAGACATACAAATCACAAATCTCTTACTTAAGGTTTTTGAGTTAATCGATGCAACATAAGAAGAAAAATTGGCCAATAACCCCTATATGCATATTCTTAATGGTTCCTTATAACATCATTAATCCAAAAATATAACATTATATAATCCTCTAATAATTTTTATCAGCAACAAATTTTCACATGAGTTTCACAAAGATTTATAACAATCAACTATGAATAATGGTAGGGTATCTAGACTAACCACCTTGTCAACGCCATAGGAGCCTATCAAGCCCTCTTGACTGCCAAACAGATGAATTGTACTAAGTTATGGCGTGAAAGGGACTCAAAAAATATTATCCAATGTCTTAAAAAAGAAGTTAATCTCTCTTGGAATATTGCTAATTGGATAAAATTATCTCATTCAATTATCATAAAATGAGGGTGAGAGGGAGAGAGGGAGAGAGGAAGAGACAAAGATAGATAGGAGAGAGAGAGAGAGAGAGAGAGAGAGAGAGAGAGAGAGAGAGAGAGAGGGGGGTCATATGGGGTCCTAAGGGGCCTTGCATGTGTTAGAATACCATATGACCCCTTAGGACACCACATGACCCATTAAGACATCATATTTCCCTAAGGGGTCATATGGTGTCATAAGGGGTCATGTTGTCTACTAGGATGCTAAAAGAGGTCATATGGTGTCATTAGGGGTCATATGACCCCTAATGAAACCACATGACCTCTCAAGACACCATATGAGCCCTTAAGACAATATGATGTCCTATTGGGTCATATGGGGTCGTTAGGGGTCATATGGTGTCCTAAGCTTGGGTGATATGGTGTCATTAGGGTTCATATGTGGTCCTAAGGGGCCACACATGTGTTAGAACACCATATGAACCCTTAGGACACCACATGATCCATTAGGACATCATATTGTCCTAAGGGGTCATGTTGTGTACTATGAATATAGAGAACGATGGAGAGAGGGAGATAGATATAGAACAAGGGGGAAATGGAAAGCGAGGAAGAGAGATAGAGAAAGAGGGAGAGAGGGAGAGAGAGAGGTAGAGAGATTAAGAAAGAGGAAGAGAGGGAGAGAGATTGAGAAACAGGGAGAGAGGGAGAGAGAGGGGGGTGGAGGGAAGGAGAGTGAGATAGAGAAAAAAAGGAGAGAGGGATAGAGAAAGAGGGAGATCTAGAGAATGAGGGAGAGAGGGAGAAAGGGAAGCGAGGAAGATAGATAGAGAAAGAGGGATAGGAGGAGGAGAGAGAGAGAGAGAGAGAGAGAGAGAGAGAGAGAGAGAGAGAGAGAGAGAGGAGGAAATGGAGAAAGAGGGAGAGAAGGAGGTAGAGAACAAGGGAGAGAGATAAAGAGGGAGAGCGAGGAAGAGAGATAGAAAAAGAGGGAGAGGAGGAGAGAGAAAGAGGGAGAGGATATAGAGAATGAGAGAGAGAGGGAGATAGATAGAGAAAGAAGGAGAGAGGGAGAGATAGAAAGTGGGAGAGAGAGGAAGAGAGAAAGAAAGACCGAGGGAGATAGAAAATGAGGGAGAGAGAGAGGGAGAGAGGGAGATAGATTGAGAAAGAGGGAGAGAGATCTCCCTATGTGTATGTGTGTGTATCTCTCTCTCTCCATCAACCTCCCTTCCTCCTCTTTCTCCATCTCTCTCTCCATCAACCTCCCTTCCACCCCCCTCTCTCTCTCTCTATTTGTGTGTGTATCTCTCTCTATCAAACTCCCTTCACCCTCTTTCTCCATCTCTCTCCCTCACTTTCCCTCTCTCCCTCTTTCTCTATTTCTCTCCCTCTATCCCTCTCTCTCTCTCAACCTCCCTTCCCCCTCTTTCTCTATCTCTTTCCCTCTTTCTCTGTGTAGATATATGAATATATGTATGTGTACTTATATCAAATTATGTGTACTTATATGAATATATTCTATGTTAACATATGTGAATTTTAAAGAACATAACTCGTACACATTATTATGGAAATAAAACTGCTTACGAGTTATTATTATTTATAAAAACTCGTATGTGTTTTGCCGTGTACTTAGCCTTGGATAACAATGTTGAGGCTTGGGTGCCTTATTTCCCTCCTTTTTATGTGTTTTCTTCCTCCAATTTGGTTTCTCAACTTCATCGCCATTAGGTTTACTCGTTATCAAATGGGTATTTGTAAAATTTGCCACCATAATTTTCATCCATCTTCTGAGCTTTCTAGCCATATAATTTCCTTAAAATTTGGACAATGTTAACATATTAATCTTGAATTTCTTTTACCAGTGTCTCCAGAATTCTCAAAGATAGACGTGTACCATTTTTTTAATAAATTTTGAAGTACTTGTCCAAATTTGAAAAAATAAATATATTATTGTTCTACACTTCATTCTTTATACTTAAAAAAAATGAATTTTTGATTAGTTTCATGCAAGTTATGTGACGTGCACGAACAGGTACTTGTTTTTCAAGATGCGTTGACTTTGAAAATCATAAAAAAAAAATACTACACAAAAAATTACAAAAAAATACACAAATTCTAGTGCTCTCTCTTAACTATCTTTCTACTAAAGGGTTTTTAAAAATATTAAATGCAACTATAACTTTTTTGATGCGCACATCAGACACTATGTTATGATTTGCTGAAAAAAATAGGAACACTTTTGTGTGCGTGCGAGATTTGACCCACTTAATCTTATCCAATTTTAAAAACCTTTAGTATTTTGGAAATTAGTTTCAGAGTACTACAATCTTTGTTTTTTGGGTATCTTCAAATTTTGAGTGGATGAATGTCAAATTGCTCCTCTAAGTTCAGGTTTAGCTAATCTTAGAAAAAAAGGTGTTCACTTATACCCCTTTTTGTTCACCGTCTTGGTGCACTTACCCTTCTAGGCTTAAAAGTATTAAACACTCATAATTGACTATTATTTTCTAGACTTAAAATGTCGCTGAGTGTGTAGTTTAAGACTAACCCTTGACACGAGGATGTGACAAAAAAGTTAACACACTATATAAATTAATATATTTTTCTCTTGTCGTATACTCAATATCTAAAAAAGTTAACACAATATAACCACTTGATTGGTTGATGGATTGCTCAGGTCAATTCTGCTTCATAGCCGCTACAGAAATTTGCATACAGTGCATGGGCATCCATTCTTTTACTTAAGACAAAAGCTTTCCTTATGCATATTTTATATTCTCTCACACTTTAAAGCCACCGATTTCTGTAATATACTCTCTTAATTCAAATGGAGGTCGTTGTCATTTATATCCTTTAAAACCCATTAAAAAAAATCCTTTCCTTCGCTTACAAAAAACGAATGAAGTTGGAGAAAGAATCCTTTTCTTTTTCTTTCTTTTTTTTCTTTAAATCATGGAAAGCACAGTCCCCCTGCGCATTGTTAGCCGTTGAAGCACTGAATTCCTTGTTTTCAACATATACGCTCCCTCTCCATCTATTCTTTGCTTATACTTTCCATTCTTGATTTACTTGATTTTTCATCAGTCATCAAAGCATCAGTTTTCTGTTAATGGCTTCCACTTCAGCATTTGGTCAAGGAGAACAAAAACGCAATCCATTTTTGGCACTTGAACCTCCCAACGAAAAGATAAAATCCTCAGTTACTCCAAAACGGTATGATGTATTCATCAACCATCGAGGCCCAGACGTCAAAACAACTCTGGCTCGACAGCTCTACGATTCTCTACAGCAAGCTGGGATCCAAGGTTATCTAGATGATCCAGAGACTGAACTAGGAGATTATTTTCCTTCTGCCATAAAGAATGCCATATCCTCTGCCACAGTGCACATAGCCATCTTATCGCCACGATATGCAGAGTCTGCTTGGTGCTTAGCTGAGTTGGTTTTAATGTTTCAAACCAGGGCTAGAATCATTCCCCTGTTTTACCATGTTCAGCCTTCAGACTTCCGCTACATCAAAAATGGAGTTGCAGATGCATTTTCCAAACATGAAGAGAAGGGCAGATATCCTCGTCATGACATTCAACAGTGGAAAGAATGCCTGCAGAACGTTTCAGGGATCAAGGGCTACGAACTCAATGGGCAGAATGAGTAAGACATTATCATGTGCTTTCCGTCCATATGTTTTTCTATAGTTTGTTAAATTTTCTTTCCTAGAAAACTACTTTATGGAGTTTGAAAATCGTTTTGTATTTATTATTTAAGCTTTTATATCTGAAGAGGTTTTTTGGCCTTTTGGCCACTTAGCAATGGCTCTGAACTGGTTTAAAGGGATTGTTTGTGGTGTTGTTTCTAAATTCCTGCCCTTGTTTTGGCGAGTAGACACCAAAGATATTTGCGTCCTTATAGTTCGATTTCAAAACATTACCTTGATTTTCTTACTTTGAGCAGGGTTATTTCTGTCTTTAAGTTCTACTTCTATCTTGAGCACGACTTTGATAGCTTGCACTAGAACGAATTCAATTGCTTCCATTCAGATCTGAAGAGATTGATTTTGGGTTTTATTTTCTTAGTTGGGGTGGAGATTTTCTGCCTTTTAGCATTGGAATTGCTGTCTTTGGGCAAGGAGTAGCTTTAGGCATTTACCTTATGCATCCCATATCTCCCTCTACATGGCATTATAGCCTGAGGCTTGAGCCACCCTTGTTGGCCAACTTCCCATCCTTTTCTGATTCTTCACTCTTGCACAGGGATTTCTGGTTGAAAGTTTCCTACATTTTCTGAAGATTAATTGGAAATAACTCGGATTACAGGCAGTCCACTTTCGAAATTACCTTTGGTTCTGTTGTGGCAACTGACAAATATACCACTTGTTCTCTTCTTTTTAATCGTACAAGTCTTTTCATATATGTGCTTCTTGCTATGCATTGCTTTCTAGGCTCCGGCATCTTATGCTGTTTTGTACTCCGGCCTCTAGGGTTTTTTTTTGGTTCAATAAAAGTTTTTAATTTTATAAATTAAAAAATAACCTCAATTACTTACACCCTCATTTTAATTACATTTTTATTCTTTTCCTCTTTTCAGCGATCCGAACAAGCTGTGTGATGACGTTGTGTACGCTGTGATTAAGGAGAAGCAAAAGAGAAAAAATCCTTTTCAAGTTGCAAAATATGAGGTGGGACTTGATGAGATTGTGAAAGATTTCCACAGCCATTGTCAAAGAAATGGGCAGATGAGAGATAAAATAATTGGCATCTTTGGAATGGGAGGGTCTGGCAAGACCACTCTCGCCAAATATTTGTTCAATCACAAACATTCAAAATTTAGTGGATCAACTATTCTGTTTGATGTGCGGGAAAATGATGTCAAAGATGAACTGACTTCATTGCAAGGTAAACTTCTCCATGATTTGTTCCATGAAAATCATCATAAATTTCTAAGCATAGAAGATGGAATCGCTGCTATCAAGGATAACCTTGAAAAGAGTCCAGAATCAAAGTTCCTTGTAGTTATAGATGATGTTGATCATCAGAAGCAGTTAGATGCCCTGTTATCCATAGATTCTCTCAATCAGAACAGTTTGATTATTGTCACAACTCGTGACGAGAGGCTTCTTATACAAGCTGGAGTTAGAGTCCGTTATAAGATGAAAGCAATGAATGCAGAGCATAGCAGAGAGCTCTTCTGCTGGCATGCGTTTCATAGACAATCTTGTAAAAGCGGATTTGAGAATATGGTGGACAGCTTTGTCCAAGAGTGCAGAGGTTTACCTCTTGCTCTTCAAGTTATGGGCGGGCATGTTTTTGGTAGTGACAAGGCTTATTGGAGCATACAATTAGATGTTGTTAAGGAGGCAAAACTACACAGAGACATAAAACACACGCTTAAAATAAGCTATGATGCTCTAGAAGAGGATGAAAAGCAGATCTTTATGGATATAGCGTGCTTTTTCATAGGAAAAAAGGTAAGCCAGGCCATCAGTATATGGAAGGCTTCGGGCTGGAGAGCCGAATATGGACTTCAGACCCTCAAAGACAAGTGCCTTGTTGAAGAGCAATTTTGTCTTGATTTGGGAAATACCTATCAAAAATATGCATTTGAGCCAGCATTTGTATTGGTAATGCATGACCACCTCCAAGACTTGGGAAGAGAAATGGCAGATAATGAAATGACTCATCCTCGTCGGCTGTGGCGTCCTGAAGATCTTGTATGTTTCTTCTGTGGCCTTGAATTCATTCTCCTAGTTGGATCTGGTTTATTTTCTGTAAGCTGATAGAACATTTACGATTATCCTAGAATGAACATTTTCTAACTATAAAGAAATTTTGATTTTAGGTTGGAATCCAGAACATCAAGGGATTGCAAAACATCCTAACGGAGCCCGTAGCAATAAGTTTCAGATGTTCCAGTCATATTGAGGAATCTGGTCTTTATATGGCATATTTTCTAGAGAGTTCAAAGACATCAACTAATTTACAATGGATTCAACTTCACTCTTATCATGGATATCATCCGTTTATTCCTGAATGGATTCCTCTACAAAATTTGCACACCTTAAGTCTTGAAGGAGTATCACCTGCGGGATTGTCGCAAAGGGAAGACCAGGTATATGCTTCCTGTTCGTCAAAAATCAAATTTTGTTAGCATCAGCAAATAGTTAATTTTTTCATGACTTGTTATCAATCAAAAACAACAATTTGAAACAAAGTGACTCTAAATTCCAGGTTCCACTCAAGTTTAAAGAGCTATATTGCAGCTTCCAGGAGACGTGTTTTTCAGACTCCAATCACGATATGTTTGTGAACGATTTAAATGAGCTGGTGAGTTCGCTTGGAAGGTTCAAGCATGTGAAAAGTCTGCGCTTAGAATTTGGATCTAAATTCTTAGAGTGGAATATTGAATGGAACTCCTTGCTAAAATCTGTAAGGGAACTTACCAATCTGAAAACTTTAGAGTTGACATCCTTTAAGATAGAAGGGGAAATTGTTTTAAGCAACAGGGGAGAGACAACTGATGATCGGTTCCATATGAGAAGCCTTGAAGCCATAGCTCTGTGTGGTGCATTGGAAACAACAAAGGTCTCAATTAGTGGACAGTTCTGTCCCACCCTTAAGTCTCTTAAGCTTTATTCTATGAAAGATCTAATTGAAGTGAATCTAACAGGGGTAACCACACTGGAATGTCTGGTGTTGTTGAAATGTAGAAGGTTGAGAAAAGTATTGGGTAATGATCTGTCAAAACTTGAAATGTTCCGCATAAAATTATGCTGGAATATGAGAGAGTTGCCAAATTTTGGGTGTTTCAGTTGTCTCAAGAGGATCTACATTAGCCGCTGTCGGAATCTGCAGGATATATCAGCTATTGAAACATTGAAGGGATTGAAGAGGATCTGGATTTCTTATTGTCCAGAGCTAAAGAGTGTAAAAGCTATTGAAAACTTGAAGGGATTGAAGAGAATCTGGATTCAGGAATGTACACAGCTGCGGGGTGTAATTTGTTGGAAAGAATTGAGGAGGTTGAAGAGAATCTTCATTGGGGATTGTCCAAGTCTGCAGAACATAAAAGGCATTGAATTTTTGATATGCCTGGAGAGCATTATCATTGCTAATTGTCTCAAACTGCAGAATATAAAGGGCATTGAAAAATTGAAAGGACTGAAGGAGATGATTATTGCAGATAGTCCTATTATGAGTTGCGTTAACAGGTTGCAGGTATTCAATGAAAACATGTATTCTTACTCATTAGTTGTCTATTATTTCCTTTACATTTAGTTGTTCTTTTGCGATTTTTTGGAACTTTTGCAAAACTATTTCTAAAGTTTCTGTTTCCTGTTTTTCATATATAATGTTGAAAATAATTTAGCGAGAGTACTGTGTTTTCAGAGATTGCCGTGGGAGCTTACAATCCTAGTGGGGAGATCGAAGATGCCTAATTTAATCGAAGATGAGGAAGGCGTCAGATTCAGATCACCCATGTCATATTTTAGCACAGATAAAATTGGCAACGCATTGTCTATGGCGGATGCTTTTTGTGAAACAGATTGGGAGGGAAATAGTAAGGAACAAGTAGAGGAGATGATCCATTCCTTTCATAAAACCCAACATTCTCTCACCACCTTCATCTTTTTCGCTTTGCTTTATGGGTCTCCTCACACAAGGAGCGATATTTGTAATGGGAGCAATATTATCCTTGATTCGTATTTTTGCCTAAGACATCTATCTCTCTGTTTTGAAAATACGTTGATATATTCCATGATATATACGTGCGTGGTTAATGAAGAAAGGCTCTCAAAATATGAGTCCTGGATGCCCAAATCCTGTAAAATAAGGAAGGCGTATTTAATAGGAGTGAAAGCAGGAGAAGAAAGGAAAACCCTCCACATAATGCAAAGCCTATCTGCTCAACTATACGTTGACAATAGTGAATATGCTCAAGAATTGCGGCATGGTATGCTTGTTAACAATAATGAGTTTTTGGACGATGATTTTGAGGACAGTGATAGTATTGATTATGATGATCTGGTTGACTATGTTGATGACGAGGAAGAATATGATGATGGTGATTACAATGATAATGTGAGCGAATTCTAATTGAAAATACTGTAAAAGATAATGTAAGTGATTTTTGAGGCCCATTCTTAGTCATGTAAATTTTTTATTTGAAGTAGAATTTCATGTTCTTTAGTGGCTTCTTAATTTGATGCATATTGATTTGAAAACTTTAATTTTTCAAGTGATTTTTCTAGCTAAAATGGTTTTTGGATCATCAATTATTTATAATTTTCATAAATGAGTTTTTTTTAAGTGATATTTTTTTTTTTAAATGTCATTATTTTAGTTGTACATAGTTTGTAGATTATTCATTTCTATTTCATAATCTTAAAATATTTCTAATACTTTGGCTACTTTTGTCCCCTATAAAAATGAATTAAATCTAGAATATTACATTCCAATGGTACTAACATAAACAACTAAACATTATACATGTTGGAGAGTTCTTGAGCAACTAAAGTGCTAAAATTGATTAATTTAGGGGGTTTCTAATGTTTGTGTCCTAAAATTATAAAGTATAAATCTAATGTACTAGTCTTAGGGAGATTATACATAGGAAATGTGTAACAATGAACTAAAGATAAAGTTTCATTTTGGGGGGTTTAACCATATATTTTTTAGCCTAAATATAGAGACTATTTGTTCGAGAAGTAAGGTATGCCATATCATTTCATTTTTTAGGCTCTATTAGCCTATCCCCTTGAACTTTATCATAAACCAAGTGGTTGTGAATAGAGCTGTGCATGGTTTAAGAATTATATGGTTAGTGACAAGTGTTTTCTCTAAGGATGTTATTGTTGGCCATTTGGTGGAATTGATTATGTGTTACATTGGTGTTTTGTCATTGATGCCAACACTAGATGCTTGGATGCTTTATCGACACCCTTCTGGTCCCGGTAGGTTGAGTGGTTTCTAGTTAACTTGGATCCTACATGATCCAATAGGCTCTGGTATAGTCTGGTGATGGAATTAGCTTGTTCATGATACTCATGCTCATATTTGGTTAGTTGGTTTTGGTCTGGTGATCGGATGCTATCCTGTTCACTTAGAAGCTTGGTTTCTGGTTCCCGCAAGGGTTTCACTGACAGAGCTTTTGGTGGGGATATTTGATGAATTAAATAAGTGGTGTTGGTGTTGCTTCTGATGGAGTTTCAGGATGCTGTTGGTGATCATGTTCGAGACTTGGTGGATGGAGATCATTGCTGAAGCGTTTTGACCTATACTGGGTCCTGGTTGATCTAGGTTATGGACCGACTTTAATATAAAGTGTGGATAAGACCTATTGATGTATTTCTTGGATGTCTTATGTGTTGATATTATTTGTTTGGTCTAAGGACAACATGTTTTATAATTATGTAATTGGTTTATTATCTGGTGGTCGACCTGATTGTTTATGGTCGAGGGTTTGTATATATAGATGTAAGATCTCACTGTAGATCATCATGGTTATTGTTAGAGGTCATGGTCAAGGAATGTAATGTGCGAATAATGTAATATCATTCAGGCATAGGAGTTGGTCAATCATTGGAGATCAAATTGGGTTCATGTAAGAGGATTTAGTCATCTGATATTGAGCTTAACCGGAACTGTACTTAGGCATAGGAGATGCTATCTTTTGCAGTTCAACACCTCCAAATTCTAGTCTGGATTTTTATGTAGTCAGTGAGGCTCCTTTTGTGATGAGCAGTGTGCTCTAGGTTGTTGGCCTTCTTGCAAGTGCAAGCCCCTTCATTGTAATTCACATTCACATACTTATTGCAGAAGTATTATTTGACTGTGGGTAGGCTTCCCACCATGGTTTTTGCCTTTACCAAGTTTTCCATGTACAAATCTTGGTGTTATGTGGATGGTATTTATTCTGTGATTATTGTTTATTCTTAATTGGTTTATCTGCCATTCCGATATTAATGTTTTGGATTCAGGTATTAAAGTTTAAATTGCTAATGGTTTTGGTAATCTGTGACAACTGATTTACCCCCCCCCCCCTCTCAATTGTCTTCCGGTTATTTGAATTGTCTAACAGTTATACATCATATTGAGTACACTAAGATCTTTTTTACTTCTTGGACCTTCATCTAATAACTATATGGAGATTATGATTCTTCATATAAATGCAATGTTTCCTAGGATTATCTTTTACATATGTATGACAGTTCTATTAATTCTCCTCCTCTTGATAGCCCATGTAAGGTTGAGGATATGTGGCTTTCTTATTTGAAAAACATTTTGACACCTCCTCACCTATTGATTTATCGAAGTTTAAATTTTTTTCTATAAGAGCTTCTATATATTCCTTGTAATATAGTTCTTCATGTCTACATGATCCACTTCAATGGGAGGTCTACCTACTAGAAATTTCACATATATTTATGGACTCTCACTTTTCGAATCTTAATAAGAGTATTCAAGACATTTTCCTCCTCTTTGACAATAGATCTCATCAAGTTACGTCATCTCCCATTCTAGATACTCCTGATCTTTTTTCCAAATCATGCTACTAACTTGACATATCTACATTCAAATTGGTCTAGGTTTCACACTAAAGTGGTCTATATTTAGAGTATCTTGTATTTTAAATTCATAGTTTTGCATCAAGATACATGAGAAATGTATAGAATAGTTACTATAAATTATTTGTTATAGAGGGACATACTCCAATATTCATCAAGTGATATTCTACATTTCTCTTCTATCTCCTCTTTGTAGTGACAAATGTGCCTTGTCTTGATGGGATTTCAAAACACTCACTTTTGGGAGGTCTACCTTGTCCTCCTTCACATTTTTGCCCTAGATGAACTTTTGTCCTATTACATTAGTAGAGGGGTACATTCTCTATGTAATTTGGAGTTATTTTAGATTGTACATGGGTATGTACATATGGTTATGTTGTCAGGAACCTTTTTTTTATGTCAAGTGCACTTAAGGAGGGTGGGTGTTAGTGTAATACTTTTATTACATTGGATATTTTTATCTTAAGCATGAATTTATAAATGTTAATTGAATGATCTCTCTTATTGAATAGCACCAAGAATGATCCAATGACTATAAAATAACCTCATCTAGGATAGGTATAGACAAATCCAATTGAATCGAAATATGGGTAAAGGAGATGTATAACTTCACACATATATCACCTTTACCCATATTTTGGTTCAATTGGATTTATCTATACCTCTCCAATCCGGGGTCATTTTGCAGTCATTGGATCATTCTTGGTGCTATTCAATAAGGGCATTAATTTTTTTTAGGCACTAAAATTCCATGGGGTATTTGGCTTCTTTTATCCCATGCCTTAAGGTCCCTAGATCTTACTCTTCATGGAAAGATTCCTCTTGTGGATATTTTATAGTTGATGTTTCAAATTTAGATTCAATGGTTTTGGAGCCTCATTTAGTTGGTAGGGAGGTGTGCCTCCACTTTAGGTTTTTGGCTTCTTCCCCTCTTTTGAAGGGTGGTATTGTTGTGATTCCTTCTACATGTTTAGTATCCACTAATTTTAAGTAATTACTAACATTTCACTAATTTATTAAATTAAAGGTCCTAAATCACATAATACATCAACAACAATAGAGATGATATTTAAAATAAAGTACACATGATCCTTTGAATGATTTGTAATAAGAAAATCACAAAATCAAGAAAGATTTCCTTCACTAAATATTCAATAGTTTGCTTCCTTTCCAAGAGTTTCTGCACTTAATAATGTTTTAAAACCTTAGATTTAAAAGTTACATTTATTTCTAAAAGATGTAGACCCCAAAATTAAATTTTACATTTTTCTATGAGGGTCTAAGAAAATAATTAAAACAAATTATGCTAAATAGTTAAGGAACATGATCCAATTTCAACTATCATAATTTGAAGTTAAACTATTCTCTAAACTTTATATGCTCATGTATTTTGTGACAAAATTCTTTCTACAATTTTATTTTTAAATTTATCAAAAAATATGTAAGCAACATCATGGTGACATATATTTTACAATTATATTTAACATATTTTATTAGTCTTTTAGGGGGCTTTATTATCATTGCTAACACCCTATTTATAGTTATTCTAGCATACCAAAGACAAAAATTTGAACTACTAATACCTTGTGACCGCATTGTTATTTGTCGAAGATTTTAATCAAAATTAGTAATGCATCATATGCAACACTATATGTCAAAGATAATTTCCATCACCAATCTAGTTAAGCACTTATTTCTTAAAGAACTAGATTAACTTTATTTTTTCATTTCTTCATGGACCTAATTGTGCATGTGCTCTCTTCACACACCGCTAGATTATCTTGCAAATCAAAACCATACAATTTATTTTTATTTTTATTTTTATCTAAAATAAGTTGGGTGCATATGCTCTTCTCTTGCATGGTTACATGATCTCGATAATTAAAACACACATTTTTTCCTTTCTTTAAGGGGATTTCCTTGGATTTCATCCCAAGGGGATAATATTGAAGAGATAAAACTCTAGAAAAGTATAAATAGTGGGGGTGAATACAAATACAGACCCCTTGGAAGTTAAAATTTTTCATTTAGGCAAACCCCCTTATAAGAAATTTATACCTCTTGGAAGTAAAGGAGAAGATTAGGTTACCCTCTCCTTCTAAAATTTTGACATATTTCACTTCTATTTTCATGAATTAGGCCTGATGTACCCTTGTAGTATATCGAGGATATACCCCTAGAATCCTTGTATATCCAATATTAAGATCATCGATCATCTCTTCTTATGTCAATATAAATAGTAAATGCAAAATAAATATAAACAATGCATGCCAAATTGATCCTAATGTTTAATTTTTTGTCTAGTCATTGATACTTTCTCTATAAAAGGTAATTCATTATGCTTTGAAAAGGGAGGAGAAATTGTTGGTTATCATTATGAAACTTTTTCAATAATTTTTTTTAGATTTCATGGTTTTTTTTTCATAGAGAAATTTATGTTATGATCACATGCATGATAATGTTTTTAATCTATATTATTGTGCATTAATAGAGAAAAATTGTTAAAGCTACACCAAAATTGGATTATTTAATGATTTTGTACAATTTCAAATGAATCAAGTTCTTCAAAAGATTGCAATGACTTTGTGATGCTATGATGGGATCGGGTTAAGAAAAAATTGGTTTAGCTTATCATATTGATCCATTGATGCATGTTATCATTTAAGAATAGTTCCAGATTTAGAATTTCTCTTTTTATCCCTTTCACTTTCAATCTTTCTTTTACAAATTATTTAGAAATAAGATATAAAAGAAACAACTACTGAAAATTATTTGCCACCCAATGTTTTGAAAACTTACAGTGAATCAATTATGAGATCAAGAAACACAATGTTAGGTTTTTGAATGTTTTAAATTGTCTTATCACTAAAAAAATATTAGTGTAAATTTTAAAATACAAATATATTAGTCCCTTTTTAAAGCAGCAAAACAACAAACAACTGTGTGAACCAAAATGTCCCAAAATATTGGGGTAGTCATCATTTAATCAAAGACTTGATTTCCTTTCAAGAGATATTTGAGTTTGTTTGAATTTGGATATATGTTTGCAAGTGTGTCAAATAACCTATCAACATGTCACGAGTGAGATTCATGGCAATGGGTGTTAGAAATATCAAGTTCATATAAATAATTTTTGGTCATAAGTTTAAGCATTATAATTTGTTGTGTTGTATAAATTGTAATACCATGTATCATAATGTATTTCTAACTCATTTAATACAAAATATTAAGCATTGTATTTCCAAATTAAGGTTATAGTTGTAGTAGTGAATTGTGCTATATTGTAGATTGATTTAGTATAAGTACAAAGTTTACAATCTATCTTCCATTTTTGGGCGTAATTTGTCATCTAGTCAATAGTGATGCATTGACCCTTTATAAAGTCAATATCTTGAGGATATCTCTTTTACCCATGACCATCAATGTATAAGGGATCTATTATATCCATTTATTTGAGGTAGAGATAAGATTTTTTAAGATAATAGAAGTGTCTCCTAGTATTTGAATCCAATATAATAGTGTATAAAAATTGGTAAAGGTAATATTCTATAGTAGATCAGATTAAGAGGTTGGAGGCATTGATTGACCAAGTAGTAACAAGATTGATATCTATATAGGTAGATATAACTTGAGTATTATGCTACTATTTGAGAAGGAGATAGAAATTCAATTAAGATCTTGGCAATGCTTATGCCATTTCTAGAGATAAGGATAAACTTTAATACTTGAAGTACATGGGAAACTTTCTAGCCATAAATTATTGCTACAAGCTGGTATAATTAGGTGCTTGGGGATATTATTCATACAAAGTTGAATAATCTTCCCTTTCTTCGCAAGAATATTTTATTTGATTGAGTTTGCAACATAATTTATAAGAGTAATTCTTGAGTAGAGAGGTTATTGTTCAATAATATGTTTTTAATATAACCATGCACATTTGAAAAATTATGATTTCATGCAAAATCTAGAGAAAATAATTTTTTCTTAAACTCAGAAAGATATTTTGCCAAATTCTATAATGTATATAAATATTAGGCCTTACGAAAATCCATATAATTTTTATTTTTATTTTCTAGATAAATTGTGGGAGGAGGGCCCACTCCCTTTATTCACATAAATAGAAATGATACAAAAAGCCTATCAAACAATAAGCAAAAAAGAAGAAACAAGAAAGAATAGAAGATTAATAAGAGGGTAACAAAATCTAAAAGGAAAGCTAGAGATGAATACATAAGCCTTGCCAAGGTGCAAACATTAGCAACATGCACAAAACAATAGACCAAAGCCAGACTAGTTTTTACTCTTTCGCGAAAGGAGGGCTTCCATTGTCCATTGAGAACCCTCCTCCACCGTTTCCTTTCATTCAACACAAATTTTTTCAGCCTTAGAATTTCTCCCTTTTCTCTTTTTTGGGATCCCATAATCAGCTTTACACTTCTTGCTGTCCATCTGGGAAATCTCCAATATCCTGGGGAGAGCCACCACAAAATCATCATAAAAAAATTCTGTATCCATATCATCCATATCCTCCATGAAAGGAAAAGTACCTTCTGGCTCACAACCATCCTCCCCCCCCTCGGTCCTAGAAGGAATGCCAACCGTATTAACCAGCACAAGGGAAGATGGTATCGAAGGGTGCTCATGAAGAGATGAAACTAAAGGCTGAGAAGGATCCGGGGCCATCACAGGCTAAGGATCCATAAGCTTACCATGATTTCTCCAAATGAAGTTAGTGTCTGGCGATCTAGCCTTTCTAAACCATTTTTTAAGGTACACCTTCCTAAAACCAGCAACTCTTTGAAGAGTGCAGGCCTCAATTTTGTGTCCTAACTAATTGCAATGAAAACAACAAAAAAAGGAAGCCCTTCGTAAATTAAAAACTGAGTCCAAGAACCAAAGGAAGATTGAATTCAGATAGAATGGTAAAGAAGGTGAGATAAATTAATCATAGCACACACTCGAAACGAGGAGAAGTAACATCTTCCAAATCAAACTTAACAAAGGTGCCCACCTGATTAATCAACAGTCTGATGAGATCCTCATTCCGCATGACCAAGGGTAGATTGTAAAGTCTAATCCAAATAGGAATCCTAGTAATCCTGATAGTAGCTGGGTCAACGAAGGGGGCCCAAGGAGCCAGAAAGAGGCCAGATTGCCCGAAAAACCAAGGACCATTCTCCACCACGAATGAACAATCAGCCACAGAGTGAAAAGTGAGTAGAAAGAGGCCAAAATCCAAAGCCTCAATCACGGGAGTAGTAAGGTTACTCCAAGTAGATTTAATCCACTCGACAACAGCATCCAAACCGGAGTATCTCCTCAAGCATCTCATTATCAAAGATCCATCAGAAATCTCATTAATATTGTCATCAGAAATCAAAATCAGAAACCCCTCATCTCTGCCATTGTGGTGGATACCAGGACTACCTGCACAGATTTTACCAAACCCTAGATAGAATTCAATCCTCACACCAAACGGGTCCTGCACAAAATGGGAACTCAAAAATGAAACAGAAACTCTATGTTCTATAACACTCGTTTTCAGTGAAATCTAGAGGTAAATTCTAGTAAAAATCCTCTCCATGATCTAGATATCTCAATAATTACTTGAGAATATCAAAGGATGATATATGTATCTGTATGGCTATATTTGGTAATATAAATTGGCTATTTTTATTATTTAACTATCATAGTAGAACTAAAAGCATTTTAAAGTTTCTGAAGATATCTTTTCTAATAGATTTGGTTGTGTGAAATTTTTGAAATATTTGTATTTCATGTAAATAAGATTGTAGTTAGATGATGAATTTTTAGGTACATTTGTGATTCTCTATTTCAAATTTACTTAGATGTTTCCATATTTCTTAAAATACTGGCTTTGTCACTTGATAGACGAAGACATCAATTCTTTTTTGGTAAAATGATCAATTTTTTAATAAATTTTTCTCCTATTGTATCTTGTAGGTTAGTTTAGGTTAGATTATACTAGTATGCACTATTTAGTGATGTAGACCTCTACTAAATCTTTTGAGAGATTGCATTTTGTTATCCATCTATGGAGAATTGTGTATGTTGGGTTGCCAAATTGTACATGAGATAAGGAAAAAAAGGGGGATTAACCTTTGAGCTATAGATTTTGCCTTCATCTTCAATTACATATGTAGCCTATTGCAAATCAATTGTTAAATAATATTTAGATTTACTCAATTAATAAATTAGCATAAGAAAGTATTTGAATCAAAAAACCTCTCAAATATATGTATATAAAAAATCTGCCTAAATTGTGTAACCTGTTTTTTATCATTTACTTTTGATTATATTGTTAAGATCACTTAAATTACCCACTTCTATGGAACCTTATTCAATATAATGTCTATAAATTAATGCTCATATTTTTATTTCATTGGATTAGCCTAGACTAACATATAGATAGGGATTATTCTTTTTCCCTTTTCAAATATATGAGTCACTAATATTTAGTGATGCATGTTCTCTATCACAAATTCAAATCTAATTGACTTTTATCTACAAGAATGTGTAAGCACAATTAACCAATTATATCCTCATTGAACCAATGGTTGATTTTAATCTTTTCTTTATTGTTGTAAAATTGTAAGGCAATAACATGGAAGTGCATACTATATGAACTTCACCTTTATCATTATCATTTTCTTATCAAGAATGTTGAAATATGAGCCACCAATTTTATCTTCTTTTATTTCATCTTTATTTTTATAAATCACAATTTATTTTATAATCGGTATTTTAAATTAGTAATATGTTTCTAAATTTGATTGTGTCAAAGATTTTTTTGCATCAACGTTTCGGATCAGACTCCATGATCTATCATCAAGATGAAAATAGAGAACATAAGGAGAAACTGATCACAAGTGTGATCCAAAACATTGATGCAAAAAAATCTTTGACACAATCAAATCCAAAAATATATTACTAATTATTGATATAGATTTTGGAAATTTGATATCATTAGTATTTTAAAATTTCAAAATCTACAATAACAAATTTATACATATAATCAATATGTTATAAAACAAATAATAAGAATGATAATATATTTCTTAATTACAATATCTATCAAAATTCAAATCTCGAACAGTATGAGTAATCATAATTTAACTTTTAGATAACTTTTAACCTAATATATGTTAATACAGAGAAATATTATTTCTTGTCGAATGCTCTATATCTAAAGAATCTATCTTCTCAAGTTTGATATTTTCAGATATCCTAATATTCCACACATACAAATTAAATTTCTGTCGTTCTTCGACTGCTCCTCTGTTTTGTGAGCAAGTCAATTCTGCTTCACGGACGGTACAGAAATTCACTGCACACGCGTCTGCTCATCAATACAGTTCATGGGTATCCTTTCTTTAACTTGAGGCAAAAGCTTTCCTTCTGCATTTTTTTTATATTCTCTCGCACTTTAAAGCCAGTGATTTCTATAAGATGCTCTCATTTATATTCCTTAAACCCATTTTAAAAATACCTTCCTTCGATTTCAAACCAAGAATAAAGTTGAGGGTAAAATATTCTTTTCTTTTTCTAAATTATGGAAAGCATAGGCCCCATGCGGGTTCTTGGTTCATCCGTTATTTATTCCTCTATACTTGCTACCTGTTGAAGAACTAAATTTCTTGTTTTCAACTATAGGGCTTTTTTACACATCCACCCACTTTACTGTATTCGATTCTTGCATTATTTGTTTAGTTGTTTTCCTTTTCAGCGGAGCACCAGTTTTCTGTTAATGGCTTCCACTTCGACATCTGGTCGAGGAGAACAGGAAAGCGATCCATTTTTGGTTCTTGAAACTACCCACGAAAAGATAAAATCCCCCTTGACTGCAAAACAGTTTGATGTATTTATCAACCATCGAGGTCCAGATGTCAAAACTACTCTGGCTCGGCAGCTTTATGATTCTCTACAGCAAGCTGGGATCCGGGCATATCTAGATGATCCAGAGACTGAACTGGGAGACTCAATTTCTTCCACCATAAAGAATGCCGTATTCTCTGCCACAGTGCACATACCCATCTTCTCACCACGATACGCAGAGTCTGCTTGGTGTTTGGCTGAGCTAACTTTAATGTTTCGAACCAAGGCTAGAATTATTCCCCTGTTTTACCATGTTCACCCTTCAGACTTTCGCTACATGAAAAATGGAGTTGCAGATGCATTTTCCAAACATGAAGAAAAGTGCAGATATCCTTATCATGATATTCAACAGTGGAAAGAATGCCTGCGGAGCGTTTCAGGGATCAAGGGCTACGAACTCAACGGGCAGATTGAGTAAGACATCATTAAATGCTTTCCATCGATATATGTTTTCTAAATTATCTATTCTACAAACTAGTTTAATTAGCCTAAAGCTCCTTTTATATTTATTATTTTAGGTTTTATACTTCATCCTAGAGAAAGTGTTGGGTAGACAGAGTCAAAAATATTGGGTCTCATCTAAATTTGACTATTGCAAAGTATTTCATAGTTCCTTTTCTGATGAGTTCAAGTCGAGTGTTTTCCCAGATTTTGGGGCGTGGTTTAGACAGCTTCTACTTGTTTGATTTGAATATCTTTTATTCTTGTCTGGAGAGGGATTTTGGCCTTTTTGCCACTTACCAATGGCTCCAGCCTCCTCTGTTTCCATTCAAGTTTCCTATAATTCTAAATTTCTCGGGATTTAGTTAGTGCACTTTGAAAATTACATATGGGTGGTTGTATTGTGGTAGAAAATACCAGTTGTTAACTTCCTTTTAATTGTACGTTTTCGTATACAAGTGCTTGTTGCTGTGCATTACGTTTCTGAGCTCCAACTTCTTATGCTACATATTAGACCTTTTCTATTCAATAATTTTATTCAATTTGAGAAGAAAAATTCAATTAAGTACGTAAAACCTCATTTTGATTTATTTTTTTGTTTTTTCTTATTTTCAGTGATCTGAGTAAGCTTCAGGAGGTCATATTCGCCGTGGTTAAAGAGAAAGAAAGAAGAAAAAATCCTTTCCAAGTTGCAAAATATGCTGTGGGACTTGATGAGCTTGTGAAAGACTTCTATTGCCATTGCCAGCGAAATGAGGAAATGAGAGATAAAATAAATGGTATCTTTGGAATGGGAAGGTCTGGCAAGACTACTCTTGCCAAATATTTGTTCAATTGCAAATATTTAGAATTCAGTGGATCAACTTGTCTATTTGATGTGCGGGAACATGATGTCAAAGGTAAGCTAACGTCTCTGCAAAATAAGCTTCTCAATGATCTGTTTCTTGGAAACCATCATTCATTTTGTAGTATAGAAGAAGGAATCGCCAATATCCAGGATAACCTTCAAAGGAACCGCGAATCAAGGTTCCTTATAGTTATTGACGATGCTGATCATCAGAAGCAGTTAGATGCCCTAGTGCCCATAGATGCCCTCAACCCCAAAAGTTTGGTTATTGTCACAACTCGTGACGAGAGGCTTCTTATACAGGCTGGAGTAAGAGTCCGTTATAAGATGAAAGCAATGAATCCAAAGCATAGCAGAGAGCTCTTCTGCTGGTATGCATTTCACAAACAATCCTGTGAAAGTGGATTTGAGAATTTGGTAGACAAATTTGTTGAAGCGTGTGGAGGTTTTACCTCTTGCTCTTCGAGTAATGGGTGGGCTTGTTTTTGGTAGTGACAAGGCTTATTGGAAGTTACAATTAGATGTTGTTAAGGAAAGGCTACATAAAGATATAAAAGATACGCTTAAAATAAGCTATGATGCTTTGGAAGAGGATCAGAAACAGATCTTTATGGATATAGCGTACTTTTTCATAGGAAAAGATGTGGGCAGGGCCATAAGTATATGGAAGGCTTCAAGTTGGAGAGCTGAACATGCACTTCAGACTCTCAAAGACAAGTGCCTTGTTGAAGTGAAACTTGTTTTTGATGAGAATAGAAAATATGAATATGAGCCAACATTTGTTTTGAGAATGCATGACCAGCTCCGCGACTTGGGGAGAGAAATGGCAGATAATGAAATGAACCATCCTTGTCGGCAGATAATGCGTCACACAGATCTTGTATGTGTTTCTTTCCTTAAATTCATGTAGAAATAGTTTATTTTCTATGTTGTTAAAACATTTACACGTAAACTTGGAATTAACCTTTTCTAACAACATAGAAATTTATATTCAGATTGAAATGCAGAACATCTTCAGCAAGTCCGAAGGACAGACTTTCAGATATTTCAATGAAACTGAGCAGATGACATATCTTCTGGAGACCTCAAAGAAATCGACTGATTTACAATGGCTTGAACTTCACTCTAATTCCCGTCAGTGGAATATTCCTGAATGGACCTCTCTACAAAATTTGAGCACTTTAAGACTTGAAGGAGTGTCACCCGCGAGATTGTGGCAAAGGGCTGAGCAGGTATACGCTTTTTCTTGATCAAATATCTAATTTTGGTAGCATCAGCAAATAGCTCGTTCTTCTAAGATTTTTTTATCATTGAAAAAAATAGCAATTTGAAACAAAATGATTGTAAATTCCAGGTTCCACTCAAGTTGAAAGAGCTATCTTGCTGCTTTAAGGGTCGTCATTTTCGAGACTCTAGTAAAGACATGTTAATGACAGATTTAAGTGAACTAGTGAGCTCGTTTGGAATGTTAAAACATCTGGAAAGTCTGCAACTACAATTTGGATCTGACATTCAAATCTTAGAATGGAATTTCTTGCTAAATTCTATTAGAGAACTCACCAATCTGAAAAATTTAGTAGTGGCATCATCTGAGGTAGAAGGGGAATTCAATTTACAAAACAGGGGAGTGACAAGTAATGATTGGTTTCGTATGAGAAGCCTGGAAGCCATAACTCTGTATGATGTATCCAAAACAAGGAAGGTCTCAATTAGTGGACAATTGTGTCCCAACCTTAAATCTCTTAAGCTTTATTCTATGGCAGATCTAATTGAAGTGGATTTAACAGGGGTGGCCACACTAGAATGTTTGGTGCTGTTGAAATGTAGACAGTTGAGCAAAGTATTGGGCAATGATCTACCAGAATTAGAACTGTTCCGCATAAAATTATGTCTAACTATGAGAGAGTTGCCAAATTTTGGGTGCGTAAGTTTTCTCAAGAGGATCTATATTAGCCGCTGCCGGAAGCTGCAGGATATATCAGCTATTGAAAGATTGAAGGGATTGAAGAGGATCTGGGTTGCTTATTGTCCAGAGCTGAGGAGTATAAAAGCTATCGAACAGTTGAAGGGGTTGAAGAGAATCTGGATCGAGCACTGTACACAGCTGCAGGGTGTGATTTGTTTTAAAGAATTGAAGCAGTTAAAGAGAATCTTCATTGGGCATTGTGCAGGGCGGCTGGATATACAAGGCATTGAAATTTTAATAAGCTTGGAGAGCATTACCATTGCTGAATGCCCGAAGCTACAGAGTATAAGGGGTATTGCAGAATTGAAAGGACTGGAGGAGATGATTATTGCCGATAGTCCTATAATAAGTTGCGTTGAAAGATTGCAGGTATTATATGTGCATTTTCTCATTAGTTGTCCATTTTTTCTCTTTTAAATTCAGTCGGTCTGTTTCGATTTTTTATATTTGTTTTCGGGAACGGCTGCATAGTGTTTCTAAATATTGTGTTTTCGTTTTCCCATCTATAATTCTAAAAATAATTCGCCCTGTGATTTCAGAGATTGCCGTGGGAGCTTACAATTCTAATGTGGGAATTTGGAGATGAAGTTCGCTTCCCAAAGAGATGGTCCAAATCACATTTTAATGCAGACAAAATTGGCAACACATTGACTATGGCAGATAGTTTCTGTGAAATAGATTGTGAGGAGAAGAGTCAGACTCAAATAGAGGAGATGATCGATTCATTTCGTAGAACCCAACAATCACCCAGTACATTCATCTTTTGTGCTACGTTTTATGGGCGTCCTCACATACGTAGTAGGATTATGGTTGAGGAGCATCCTTGCCTAAGACCTGCAAATCTCTCCAGTGATCGTGCATGGTGGATACACACATGCGTGGTTAATGAAGAAAATCTATCAAAATTTGACGCCTGGATGCCATTTAGTCGTCCGTACGAACGTGATTGTTCTTTAAAGAAGGCGTTTTTAATGGGAGTGAAGAAAGGCGAGGAAAGGAAAACAGTCCACATATTGCAGAGCTTATTTGCTCAGCTATGCGTTGGCAAAAGAAAATATGATAAAAAACGGCTTATTGAGGAAGTGTGTGAGTATGAGTATTTCTCCGGTCGTCTGTTCCACAACAAGCATGTTGATGATGATGATTGGGATGAGTATGATGAGGAAAATGAAGATTGAAGAATACCATGATCCCACTCTTTTTTGTTGTAAATAAGATTATGGAAATCTTAAATAAAAAAATTTCAAATTGAAGAAGATGGTATTGTATTTAAAAAAAAATTAATTCGTTAATTTTATATATTTTTAAAAGTAGTATTAATATATATAATTATATGAGTCGTTATCATAATAAATTAATTTTTTCTATTCAATTATTTTTTTAAATATTGATCATTGTTATAAATTATTGTTTTGTATTTTGTTTTATTACTAGAGGTATTTTGAGAAAGAAGTTAAACTAAAAAGATACATATTAAAAGAATTTATTGATACAATTTAAAGTTGTGTAAATAAGTGTTGAAAACTGTAAGAGAGTTTGAGTTTAGCGATATAGTTTTCCTTCGATTGAAATTATATAAGAGTTTAATAAAAATTAGCAAGGCTACCAAGCTTATTCCTAATATAGTTGAACCTTTCAAGATCTTAGAAAATATCAACTCAATTACTTATAAATTTAATTTACCATCCAGTTTAGACATTAAAAGAAGTAATCAACGAAATTAAAAAGTGCATAGATAAGTGATGCAAACTCTTACAGAGTTTTTATTAAGATGAAGTTTAAATCATATAAGAGTTTTATAAAAGTTAACAAGACAAACAAGCTTGCTTTCAAATTTGTTGAATCATTCAAGATCCTATTATTAATATATTTCATTATATTAGTTATTATTATAATCAATAAAATTTTTATTAATGAGATTTATTATTTTTTTGAATAATAAAGTAATATTATTTAAATCTTGATAATTTTAAATAGTATATAATAAAGCATTATTTGTATTTTGCTAGTAGAAATATTTTGAAGAATTCAAATTGATAAGACAAGAAAAGATGTCATCAACATATTCAAAAGGTGTGTGGATTACTTATGTAAATCTTTAAACTGTTTGTGATCAAAACCAATTTTATTTGAACTTAAAAGCATATTTAAGAACTCAATAAAATTTAACAATACTACTAACCTAACTCCCAACTTCATTGAACCATTCAAAACCCTAGATATGATAACCCAGTAAATTACACATTTATTTTACCACCTGCATTAGGCAAAATCTATAATACATTTAATTTGATTTTTGAAACAAATGTAGTAGATTTCACTCATTGACCCAATTGAGATTCCTTGCAAGAGTAAGATTTTGAATTATACTTACCTTGAACTATTAAAATAACTTGAGCATAGATGATTATAGACTCACAATATCATCCTCTAGTAATGCAAGGTCTAATTAAGACTAATATTCTCAAGAAAGTGAATATATTTGAATAGATTTGTTGAAGAGGCCTTAGGAAAATGTAGGAAGATTAGCTAAGGCAATTGAACTCTTATAATTGCAACAAATTTAAGAATATGCTAAGGCAATTGAACTCTTATAATTGCAACAAATTTAAGAATATGCTAAGGCAATTGAACTCTTATAATTGTCATTTATGAATCAACTTTATCTTGAAAATGTTTATGTGATCTTTTGAGTTTGAACTGACACTAAAGAGTTTATATGATCTTAACTCATCAGGAGGGATTTACAATGAATGATTTACTATAATCAAGGTTTAATTATTTGAATGATATTACATTCAAACTTTAAGGGAAACAAGATGGCAAAGAATGTTAAGTCAAATTTTTTCATTGTAGAATAATCTTATAATATGAAACAAAAGTAAGAAATATTTAATACAAGCCTTCACTAATATGTGCATATGATATGGTAAGTAATGGTGGTGACTTATTTCAATGTCATTACAATCCCACTTTACTAAACATATCTTTAATGTTACAATTTGGTACTTTTGATAATCTATCGATATCATGGTAAAGGTTTTACATGACTACATGATGTGGGTATGTGCACCAAGATGGTGAACAAAAAACTTGCTACACACAAAAAAACTAAAAAATGCAGGTAATGTATTCAGGTTATTTGATTTTTCAAATAACTCAACTGTGTTATGGTTTGGAAAATCCGAGCCTTCACACATATGGGGTTTTAAAATTAAAACCCTATATGCATTAAACTTATAATAAAATCGCAATCAGTTTTTAAAGAAAAATTAACCAGATCGCATTTTTTTTATTATGATTTTTCTCAAAACCCTTCCAACCATAACAATTTTTCTCAAAACCCTTCCAAAAAAGCCATTGAAATTTGTACGTGTTCTTTCTATTAACCAATTCATCATGTCATGACATCATAGAGATAATTCATAATTCCTTTTCACATTTTTAGTTGTTTTTATTTAAAATTTCATTGAATTTTATTGTTCTTGATTAACTTTGTTTTATTTTTAAAAATTGTTAGCAAATGCTCAAAACAATGCCCCTAAACAAAAGTTGCCTCCTAATATCCTTGAAGAAACACCCAATAATATCCCTTAAATGGGAAACCCTCTAAATCCTCCAATAAACCACTCTCAAAACACACAAGAGGAATTATAAGTCATCTAGCACAAAATTGAGTGATCATATCTCAATTAGTGTCTAGGCTAAAGGCCTAAAAACACCAACACCATGCATTGCTTTCCATAGCCTTAGAAACAATGATATAAGTGCAAATAAAATCTCCAACAATGTAACTTATTGGAAAATATTTTAGGATTCATGTCATGACTATTATGCAAATGGTCTAACATATGATGAATTAAAAAATAATGAAATAAGAAAAACAAAAATATGTGTTATTTTCATTGATCCTCGAACCAATGAGACTATAACTCTTAATATAGAGAGGTTTCCTATACATTGGTGTAATCATGTGCCCATAAAAACTAATTTTTGGGATAGGTTATTGATGGTCTTTGACTAACCTGCTTGCAATAATTATAAGATACCTTATTTTTTTGAGAAAACTATACTATGAGTTCATCCTTAATCAGATGCCTAATTATTTTGATATAAGGGAGTTCTAGGGTAGAGGTGGAGTCTCTACCCAGGATAGACCAAGGGCTCAATGGGTACAGAACCACCCTAATCGTATACCTCTAGCTGTGAAACCTATTTTTCATGTCACGCTCCTTGTAGCCCTAAAGGAGTCTATGGAGATGGGGAGTCTTTAGGTAGTTTCTATTAGAGTAATCGGGTCTTTACTTGATTAATTAAACAATATTTGTTTAATTCTGTAAGTTCCCTATTATCTCTTTTTACACTTAAGCTAACATTAGGTGCATAATAATTAATTCTTTTATTAATTATTATGTGCAAGCCTAGGTTTTCCCTTTTAGGGTTTCTTGACCTATTAGAGGTTAATTTTCTTTTCCTTGTATCATTATTACATTACGCTTTTGGTGAATATTGAGCTCTCATCTTTTGAGCATATTTTTTTGTGTTTTTGTTTTTCAAATTATTTGCTTCCTTGCTTCTCCTTGTAACAGATTATTCAGCTTGCAGAAGATCTTTAAACTCCTGTGGGGTTGTATTTCTCAACTCTCACATAGTATCAGAGTTCAGATATCTATTTTTGTTTTTGAGAATTTTTGCATTAGAAGCAGATCTGGGGTTTTAGGAAGTTTTTTTTTGTACTTAGGGATAGGCCTTTTTTCTAAGCACTTTGGGCCTAAACGGACCTCACCATCGTGCTTAGAAGGCCCAAAAACCCCTATAGTCATATAACACTTTCCTAGTTTTGAATCCTAAGCATCTGAGGGTAATTTTTCTCCAAAACTAGGTTGTACGACCCTATCATGCAAATCGAGAAAAAAATTCAAAAAAATTATTTTTATGCCTTTTTACAGCATGCAAACCAATTTTTTGATTTTTTAAAAAAAATCATAAAAAAAAAATTAAAAAAAGGTCAAAGGTGAAAAAGGAAAAAAAGGGTTTCAAAAATTGTTTGGGGAATCGTTTTTGCAGGGTTCCGGACCTAATAGTCTAGTCGTTGTACAGTAGACCGGACCTGTCAGTCTGGCCCCTGCTGACCCCTGTCGGCCCGGCCCCCACCGGCCCTCCTGCCTCCCGTCGGCCCTCGCCGACCCTACAGCCACCCGTCGGCCTAGCCAGCACCTCTGTCGTCCGACCCAGCTGACACTGCCACCTGGCCCAACCAGCGCCGCCGCTGCTTGACCACCTCCTCCGCAGCTCGCCACTCCGCTGCTCCTCCCCGGAGTGCTGCTCGTGCGCCACCTCCTCGTAGCTTCTCCACCGGACCACCACCCTCTTGCTTTTCTGAGGGGGGGTTCATTTTTTGGCTATATCTTGAGCATACAAAGTCATTTTTTGGAAAACGAATAGGCATCAAAAAAATGGTTCCGAGCTAGACCTCATGGTGTTGGATTTCTTTTATGAATCTGTTGTTTGACTGTACTTTTTCTAGTCAAAGTCGGGCCTCTTTTCTGCACTTTTGGGGTCGTAGCTTGGGCAAACGGACTCCGTTTTTCGAAACGAATAGGCGTCAGAAATCTCTCAGCATGATCTATTCAGATATGTGATCTTATTTCTCATAATTTTTATCAGGTACATGAGATTTCAGTTTGAATTATTTTTGCTTGTGCACTACTTCCTTCTCATTAGTATGTACTTGGGTTTGGGTTTATCTATTGTGGGGGGGGTGTTTTTTTCTCGCTTTCTGTCATTTATATCAGAAATTAAGAACACAAAAACTCTCCAAACAAACAAAGCCTTCTACATCTTTTGTCTATTCTGAAAGATCCCATAATAAAAAAACCAACAACCAAGTGCAAGTGCAGTTATTTTTTTTTTCATGGCAGATCCTTTAGTTGAGTTGTTGACTTCACACAACTATCACACCTGGAAGCCCTGCATCATGAGGCTTCTCCGAGCATGAGGGTTGTGGTCTTGTTTGGATGAGGTTTGACTTCTCTTGCAGCATCCTTATGAGCTTCTTCAGCACAAAAACAAGATGGATAGGGCCATGGGTTTTCTCTCTTTGCATGTCTCCGACAGTCTTCTATTTCACCTTGATTAGTTGCTTACTCCTTGGGCTATGTGGTTGAAGTTTGAGTCTCTCTTCGGGAAGGTGAATGAGATTCAGGCATTACAAATTGAGGCTGAGTTGGTTTCTTTGTCACTTGATTCCTTTCCCACCATTGAGGATTTTTTGAACAAGTTCAAGACTACCAGATCTGTTCTTCAGGGATGTGGCAAGACCAAGACAGACACAAAGTGCATTCACTTGATTCTTTCAAACCTTCGGGGTCATTTTCATTTTTTTACCTTTTCTTTCTACTCCACCATGGATGGCTTGGGTGCT
Organism: Cryptomeria japonica; assembly: GCF_030272615.1. Lineage (NCBI taxonomy): Eukaryota > Viridiplantae > Streptophyta > Pinopsida > Cupressales > Cupressaceae > Cryptomeria > Cryptomeria japonica. The sequence goes on along the minus strand of NC_081412.1, from coordinate 36,877,566 downwards.
CATTTCACCATGCCTACCTTTGATGTTTTTTGTGAGTGTCTATCTCGTGAGCAGTCTCATCTTTCTCAGCTGGATATGCTCTCAGGATCCAAAAACAAAGCATTGGTTACTCAATCCTCTAAGGAGAAACAAAAGAAGAAATTGAAGCCAAAGAAGTCCTTCTGCAGGTAGTGAGCATCCCTCTAAGCGTGCTCCTAAGTCTGATTCTAAACCACCATTTCCTCCAAAACATGGGAAATCTTCACAGTCTGGTGAGTCTTCCTCCAAGACTAAGAAGAAATCAGGAGACACTTGCAATTTTTGTGGCAAGGAAGGACATCCAATTTCCAGGTGTTGGAAACAGTTAGAGGCTTTAGAGGAAGCCATGCAACAACATCACATCTCCTCACCTCAAGCGTCTTCTCCTTCCACAGGGAAAGGTCATGATCTCATTGCTCAAGCTTCGACCTATGGGTCCACATGGATACTAGATTCTGATGCTTCTCGCCATATGAATCACACTCAGCAGTTGGCTACTTCTCTTGCCTCTTGTGGCACTTCACAGATTGCAGTGGGTGACTCAGTTCAGCTTTCAGTCATGGGTTCAAGTTCTATCTCTTTGGATGGGGGTACCCTGTAGGATGTTTTGGTTTTGGCTCTGGTAAGATAGTTGAGTTCTCACCATATGATGTGGTTATTTAGGACCTCCATGACTCTGATTTAGTTGTGGCTACTGGGAGTGTGGATACTGCATCTCGTCTATACGAATTTGATGGATTTGAGCCCTTTGTGGGTGTCGGTTTGTCTCTTATAGCACATGCAGATTCAGTGAATAAGCTTTGGCATGAGCACTTGGGCCATGTTAATTACAAATATCTTTAGCAGATGAGTACACAGGCACTTGTTCTTGGGCTCCCACAGATTTCCTGCACTAATGGTGTTTGTCATGGTTGTGTGCTTGGCAAGCATCACAGAGATCCATTTCCGAAGGGAAGAGCCTCTCATGCTTTGGCACCCTTGGAGTCGATTCACAGTGATCTCATGTCATTTCCCACTACTCCTTTTTCTGGGGCCAAGTATGTACTCACTTTTATTGATGACTTCTCCAGACGCACATGGGTGTACTTTCTTAAGTACAAGTCTGATGTCTTTGATTCATTTCGAATCTTCAAGACATTTGTAGAGAAGCAGTCTGGTTGTTCTATTTGGCGGATACGTACAGATAATGGGGGGGAGTATGTGAATCAGGATTTCAGAGATTCTTGCATTGAGTATGGTTTGCAGCATCAGTTTACTGTTCCCTACACCCCTTAGCAGAATGGTGCCACTGAGCGCAAGAGCAAAACTTTATGAGAGATGGCAAATTGTATGATTTAGTCTAGGTCCATGGATTCATCTTTTTGGGGTGAGGCACTCAATTGTGCCAACTATATTCAGAATCGGATGCCTCACAAGGCTATTTGACGTGTGACTCCTGAGGAGGCTTGGTCTCATGACAAGCTTGATGTTTCTTTTTTTTGAGTATTTGGCAGTGAGGCATGGGCTTTTATTCCTGATGCTCAGAGGAAAGCCATGGAGAAAAAGAGTCGACCCCTCATTTTTGTTAGCTACTATGAGGATGTTAAGGCGTACAGGTTATTTGATCCCGATTCTAGAGAAGTCTTGTTTCGACGGGATGTTCAGTTTGATGAGCGCCTTCTCACAGTGGATACCCTGACTCTAGTGTCTACCCCTTTGCCTACTCCTTCCACAGCATCTCTTTAGGATTATTTTGAGGATGATTCAGATGATGGTGTTGATGATCCACCATCCCCACCTCCACTTGCTCCACCTCAGATGCCCAAGTGGGCTCGCTTTACTGTTGAGGCGGTAGGTTCTATGGATGGTGATCCTTCAGATACTTGTCGCACCCACTCTCATACTATGGGTTCTAGTCTTTTGAGCCATGCCATTTTAGATGATCCTCAGAAGTTTTTAGAGGCTATAGGACACCCTAAGTGGGATTGTGCTATGGAGGAGGAGTATTCTTCTTTGATGAGGAATCATACTTGGGATCTTTTTCCTCTTCCTAAGGGCAGAAAGATGGTTAGGTGTCGCTGGTTGTATCGCACTAAGCATGTTGTTGATGGTTCAATTGATAAGTATAAAGCACATCTTGTTGCGAAGGGTTTCTCATAGGTTGAGGGTATTGATTACTCTGAGACCTTTGCCCATGTCGCCAAGATGAACTCTATTCACTTTGTACTACTCTCTCTTGCAGCTTCTCGGGGATGGCCTATTTTTTAGATGGATGTGAAGAGTTCCTTCTTGCATGGGGACCTACAGGAGGAAATCTACATGGAGCAGCCTCAAGGATTTGTGTTGGACAGTTCTTTGGTTTGCAGACTTAGGCGTTTGTTGTATGGTCTCAAACAGGCCCCTTGGGCTTGGTATGAGAAGATGGATTCTTTCTTGCTCTCCACTGGTTTCACCCATAGTCATTCTGATCACACAATGTATATTCATCTTCTTGAGGGTGAGATCTTGATTCTTGTGCTCTATATTGATGATCTCCTCATCACAGGTAGCTCATCCTCTATGATTTAGCATATTCAGTGAGCCTTGATGGACTAGTTTGAGATGACAGACCTTGGTCTTCTACACTATTTCCTTGGTCTTCAGGTGATTCAGTATTCTGATGGGATCTACATTTACTAGCAGAAGTATGCCCTTGACATGCTTCGATGCTTTGGTATGCTTGATTGCAAGCCTGCTCCCACTCCTTTTCAGTCAGGGGTTGTTTTGATTCCTACTTGTTCGACTCCTTCAGTAGATTCTACACTTTACAGGAAGCTGGTTGCTAGTTTGTTGTACTTGACTCACACCCATCCTGATCTTTCCTTTGTGGTTGGCCTTGTCTCTCGATTCTCCCATGATCCTCATGAGAGTCATTGGCAAGCTGCCAAACGCATTTTGTGATACATTCAGGGCTCTAGTTCTCATGGCATTCACTACACATCAGGGGAGCCTTACATTGTTGGCTACACTAACTCCGATTGGGTTGGTGATGTCACTGATCAGAAGTCCACTTCTGGCTTTGTTTTCTGTCTTGGCTCTGGTCCTATCACATGGTCTTGCAAGAAGAAGACTTCTCATGCATTATCATCTACAAAGGTTGAGTATAGAGCTGTTGTGCTTGCCAGTCAAGAGATATTATGGCTTCGACAGTTGATGACTGAGTTTGGTTTTCCTCTTGATAGTCCCACTGTTCTTTGGTGTGACAATCAAAGTGCTATTCATATTTCCCGCAACCCGGTAGAGCATCAGTGGACGAAGCACATTGAGCTTCAAGATGGTTCTCTCATTCTGGAGTACATTCCCACTGCCGAGCAGGTTGCAGACATCTTCACGAAACCTTTTGCATCACCACACTATCTTCATTTGCGCCCTATGCTTGGGGTGAAGGAAGTTTTCCTTGTGGGGTCTTTATGAGGCCTTCATTCCTTCTTCTTCTTTTAGCATGTTCTTTTATCTCTTTTTGGAGAGGAGCTTTTTCCCACTGGGTTTTCTCCTTTTTCTCTGTTTCATAGAGATTTCATTGTATTTGGGTACCTGACCAGGCCTTGTTGCTGGGACCCATCTTTCCTGCTTTCAGTAGCTATTCTAGGTTTTAGCTTCTTCCTAAGTCTAGCTTAAGGGGGGGTGTTAGAGTAATCAGGTCTTTACTTGATTAATAAAACAATATTTGTTTAATTCTTTAAGTTCCCTATTATCTCTTTTTACACTGAAGCTAACATTAGGTGCATAATAATTAATTATTATGTGCAAGCCTAGGTTTTCCCTTTTAGGGTTTTTTGACCTATTAGAGGTTAATTTTCTTTTCCTTGTATCATTATTACATTACACTTTTGGTGAATATTGAGTTCTCATCTTTTGAGCATATTTTTCTGTGTTTTTGTTTTTCAGATTATTTGATTCCTTGCTTCTCCTTGTAACAGATTATTTAGCTTGTAGAAGATCTTTAAGTTCTTGTGGGGTTGTATTTCTCAACTCTCATAGTTGCACCTTTGACTGACACCATCATCCAACACATGCATTAGTTATCCTAGCCTCTTGGCCTAGATGATGGTGCAACAACAGACGATGGTGTAGTAGCTAGATCATCTACCTCTATTGTTCCTAGGTCCCATCAGTGCTCCACCTATTACCATGTATGCTTTTGGGGTAGATAACATTTCACATGGAGATGGTTTGACCTCCCATTAGTGTACACATTGCATAGCTAGTTGTCGGGTTGGTGCATTGGATGATGTGGTGCTTACAAATGACTTGAAGGATTGGATCTTCTCCACTTAGATGTAGGTATATTGAATTGAATTTATATCTTTTTATTTATTAAATACTTCAAATTCATGAATGCAAATATTTTTTTAATTATAGATCAAATTAAATTGATGGAAACATTATGCATTTCAGGATGTAACAACAAATTTTGGTACATCACTGGCCATTCTTGTGACAATTGGTGCAGTTGCATCTTCATCAGAGGTAAACATTTTATAGCATGTAAAAATAGAATAAGACCTTGAATTCATTCAAATAATATTTTTTAAGAAAGAGCAAGAGCTCCCTTTTTCTCCACTAGGTCTTGATTCTTTTGATTTTCAAGTATGCCAAATCCCTTGAGATTAAGCCCCATCCCTTGGCCTCTAGAAATAAAAATATTCTCAATAGCCAAAATGTTGATTGGCACTACATAGATAAGTCATCAGAGTCTAAAACCTTTTATGAAGATTCCTCCCACCTAAGAACCCATAAAAACAAATCTTCTAAGGGTAAGGGTTTTGTTTCTAAAAAGGATCTATCTAATAAGGATGATTCTGACTACACCCTTTCAGATGAGTTTTTTCCTCATTCCTATAGCTCAAGCTTTGCTAAAAAGGGTAAAGCCCCACGGCCTCCTACCTCTTAAGACAATAATAGGTTTTTTGAGCTAGGCTCTACCTCTAGTGTGAAAATAACAACCCCCCCACTCCCTTTCCCCTCCAATAATCCTCAAGGACTTAAAATGCCCAAGATCAAAGTGACTGAAAACATGACTAGGATTGTTGGGGATAAAAAAATTTGGATTTTCACATTGAAATCCTAGTTGAGTAGTGCAAGGAAAACCCTATGGGTAAAGATATGAACTCCTTTGTAGTCGATTTTGGGCTAGAGAAGTTGTAGTGAAAGTGGCTATGGAAGGCCAAACTAGTTTTTTCAATTGGGTGGTCGCAGAGATCTCTAGTTTGAAAAGAACGATCAATTACCTCATTGCAAGACAAAATTCCTTCCCTTCTTTAGACGACACGATCAACCTACGTGAACTCAATTAAAAATTGGTGATAAATGTCAAAGCCAAGAAGAATGATCATGAAGAAAAAATACTGAACTTGGAGGTGGTTATGGATAGGATCAATGAGAAGCTAAGAGTAGTCATTGTAGTGAGCAGAACTACAATGACCAATAGCACAGAGGGCCCTTGGAGGCTAAATAAAAAAGGCTCAATCTCTTAATGTTTGTCCTTTGGTCAGTAATGCCTCTCCCTCAATCTCATTCTATGACAAAGGAAAGATAAAGGAGCTCATCCAAGAACTTGCAAGACCCAAACTAATTAGGGACCTTCAACTCATACCCGAAGTAGGGATAAAGGTAAGCAGGCTAAAACCACTGATATGGAGGAGCTAGATGATATCAATAGGGATTTTATTGAGAAAAATGTTAAGATTGCTAAAATTATAAATGAACTGTTTAATTTCTGGGGTTTTAGACCCTGTTTTCTATTGTTTATGTTTCTACTGGGCAAGTGCAAGGTAATGAGTCACAAATTCGTGGAAGTTCACGTGTTGGAAAACACACTCTTAAAAACGGGGGCTCATTTTCAAAAAATAGGGCCCCGTTTATGATTCGGGCTCCCGAGCCGAAAGGTAACAGGGGCCTGAAGGGAAAATAAATGGGCCCCCATTTTGTTCTAAAACGAGGGCCCGCTTTTAAACAAAATGGGCCCTCGTTTCTAAATCGTATTTTACCATTTTTTTCACAAGCCGCCCTTGTTTGAAAACGAGGCCCCATTCTGTGGATGTCGATTCCACAACCCACCACTTGGCTCAGGATTAGGCCTGAGATAGGCCTGGGATGGCCACACCTAAGACATGGACCTACAAATTCAAATCTCCATGAATGAAAGCACAAATATGAACTTCCGAAATAGTTTACGTGCCTGTAATTAGAGAATTTTTAAACGAAATTAAAACCCATTTCAGATTATACTGTCTAGATTCTAAATATGTAAATTTATTTAAAAATTGATTATTTTAACTATTTTTCATTGAATTTATACTAAATCGGGTCCATAAACTTGAAATATTAACTAATTTTGTTAATTTAATAACTTTTTTATTTTAATGAATTTTGAAAAAAAAAATTATATGTCATCAATCTACACAAAATTCTTTTCTATTTAAAAATAATAATAATAAAATGTTAAGTTTACGTCAAATTATGTGGGTTGTACATGTCAAATTTTAAAAAAGATAATTACGGTCATTAAAAAATTAATTAAAAATAAAATATTTTAAAAAAAATTACAGAAAAATATGCTCATGAATCTTTAGTGTGTCACAAACCATTTCCCAAAACGGTTTGAGAAAATAATTTTAATTGTGTCAAAAGGTGTGGGTCGTACACATGCATGGTATGGTCTTGAAACAAGCATGTTTAAAACATAGTTTTTAGAACTCCATTCCAAAAGTTATTTTTTATTATGTGGGTATTAAAATAAATTAAATATTTGGAAATTATACTCATAGGGCTATCTTTTATATCACTGACTTTTTCCAAGATTCAATCTCCAAGTGTTTCAAAATTTAAGCTCAAATGAGACAAAATCTGAAAATCAGGGAAAACACTTCCACTTTTTGGCCAAAAAGTGGACTCAACTTCTTGCACTAACCCTACTGGCCCACAATAGTTTCCCTTCTAGTTTGTCTTTAAATACTATTTTTTTGTATCGGTTTCAGTTCCCTATAAAACCCATTTTACACTAATAAAAAACTTAGTAATATATGTTTTTGATGGGTTTGATTGGTGTTGACAGTGGTCTGGATTTCACAAGTTGATGATGTCACCCTTACAACCATTTCATTTGGCCTACAATGCTATACAATGTTATGTTTTGCACACCTCTCATTCACGATTTTTATTGAATATGGATATCATTTGAATTGTGACTAATTAAATTATATGTTAATATTATATGTTGATAGAAAGAGAGAGAAGGAGAGATGTTGAGAAAGAGCTCGATGGATAGGGGAAGTGAGGTGGGGGAAGGGAGAGGAGGAAGGGGAAAGTAGAGAGAGAGAGAGAGGGGGGGGGTAAAGGAGAGGGAGAAAGAGAAATATGGAGAGAGAGCCTTAGGGATTTAAATTGTTAGATGACAAGAAAACATACCCAAGGCATCTTGGTCCTAAGCTAGGACTAGGGTTCCCAAGGCATCTTGGTCTTATAAATTAGCCCAAGGCATCCTAGTCTAATAAATCGGGGCTCAAAATGAGACAAGGGATGGAGGAAGAGTTGAAAATGAAAACTTCAAGAGGGTGTGAGAAGAACCAAAGCAGACACTGAGCACTGAAGGTTGAAATGCCAATGTGAGGGTTAGGTGAGGACAAAATTGTATAAGGCTATAATTTATGATGCTACAAGTAATATAGATAGAATAAAGGAAAATGGAGGAGGGTGTTTGGAAAGCAGGAGTCATGGTGAAAATGCATGGATTAGATCCCAAGGGTAGCAAAAATATTATCACTTTGAATTTGGTGATGCTACCATTTTTACCTCAGGAGGCTTTGTCAATGTTTAATACCTTGGTTACCTTGACTCATCTTCAAGCTCTAGTGATCTATTAAATATGATATTTAAGTTTATTTTAATATCTCATTGTATGTTAAATAAAACATCATCAACTTTAGAGATTTAGAGTTATTTAACAAGAAATAGTAAGTTGTATCAAACCTGAAGTTAAGGATTGATTGACAATATAGTGGAATTGTTAACTTGTATTTGTCTCATTTTAATGTATACTAGAGCTTGTTATCATTCTAATTGAGGTTTGATATTTCAATAGAACTTATAAGAATAAAAATCAAATCTAAATGGAGACCTTACAACAACTTTAAGAATATTCTAAGACAACTGATGTCATCTATGCATCAAATTTATCTTTATAAGAAAATATTTATATCATCTAAATTTAAATTGACACTAAATAATTTATATGAGCTTAACATATTATGAGAGATTTATAATCAATAATTTACTATGATCAAGGATTAATTACTTGGATAACTTTATGCTCAAACTTTAAGGGAAATAATATGGCAAAGAGTGTCAATTAGATAATCTTGTAATATGAAACAAAAATTTGAAATAATTAATATGAGTCTTTGTTGGTGTGAATTATGCCTCATAATTACACTTTACTAAAGTTGACTTAGGATAATGCATTTCGTAGTAGTTTGCATATGAGACACTTAGGGAAGTGTGCACATAGGGTTCAGTTGCATGTAGGAGAAATTCCACCTTTTGTGGTCTTATCTTGTTGTTAAATTCCATCTTCAATGGGTGATCCACCTCTTGTGGAATATTTTATTATTTCTCCTACCTATTCCCACCTACCCTTTTTTCTCATTGAGCCACATGTCATTATTGTGTTATCACATATCTATATGGCCTTGCCTTTTTAAATAGGCTCATCTATATTGTATTTAATTTTAATGATCCGGTTGATCTTATTTTGAATCTTGATTAAAATATAGTTGATTCTTATCAAATCTTTTGTATGTCTTTTGTTTTATTCATTATACTCTAGATATTGGCTATATTTGACAAATTCTTACATAGTATCAGAGTCATTGGGGCTTTATTGAGTAGTCTATTTGGAGACATTTTGGAGCATGCTTTTTTGGATCTGAGGAGATACATGTATTGGAGGCATCATACAATGATTTCAACCTCATTGTTGAGTCCAAGAGGTCATTCTCATGAAAATCGAGTATAAATTTGCCTATATTTGGTGAAAATCAATTTTGGGGCTTTGGAGAATTTTTTATGGATTTTATAAAATAAAATAAAAATTATGTGAATCTATTCTTAATTTTTTTTTTTAATTATTAACAAAAAAATTTACATGTTGTAAAATTTTTATTCAAAATCAAATAAAAAATTATTATTCTTTTTACAAGGGTTGTCCTCCCCTCTATATCCATACCTACAAATTCATTGATTGTAGGTTGTGCACTATATTTCCCATTTCCAAACATTTTTCAGCCCTCACCAATCCCTAACATTAAAAAAATACAAGTTGAAGGGGACTCCCTCAATACCATTAATGCCAACATATCAAACAACTCTCTGAATTGGAGAATAAAATACATTTAATCACAAGCATAAATTTTACTTGATGAGTTTCGTTCCTATGAACTACTTCATTGTTATAGAGAAAATAATCTTCTTGCTGACTAGCTTGCCAACTTTGGTTGTGATTATTTAGAGAATGCCAATTTATTCTCCCACTCTTCCATCCTCCTACATCAACAAGCAACTAACATCATTTACAAAGAGACCCATATAGGTTTTTTGTACTAACTCATTGATTTTCTTGTAGGTTAAAGGGACTTTTTTTTTATGCACCATCTTGCATCAACATCTATAACACTGGCATTATTTTAACATGCTTCAAAAGGTGACACCAAATTATTACCTTCTCAATGCACCAAATAGTACCATTACTTACATCATTCATGTGGATACTATGGAGATTTTGTATGTATTATGGGTTGATATATTCATGGTCCCCTTTCATTTTATCATTTCACTCTGAAGATTATCAAGGATTTGAGAGAATTCAACTACCCTAACAATGGTGCCCTCAAGTAAAATTCACCCTAAGACCCTCCAGGTCTACCAGCCTCACAACTACAAAAACAAAATTCTTGTTCACAATTGGGAGAATCCCATCTAAGGGCCTTTTGATCGAGCTCATTGCAAGGAGTTTTCATCTTGAAATGCCCCAGTGTAGAATAATGTATCATAGATATCATTGATAAGGAAATTTTTTTCCACAATCCCAAAGGCTCATCTTCCATTCATAGGTGCTTTTTGTTTTTTTCTCTAATTTATTAGACATGTTACAATCCTTTCCCCTTTTGGTTTATCTTCCAAACCATTTTATTACTAATAAATTCTTGGATAATGATGTTCAGAAGATGCAATAAAAGATATGATCTTTTCAAGGGCAAGGGATATATATTGTGGGATTGTTACCAAGAAAATACCTAAATCATAAAATCTTAAATTGTCTCAACCTATAATGCTTTCAATAATCGATTAAATTTAATAATGATATAATTCTTTGGAGGGCTATAGACCATCATTTGTAGGTATTGAGGAAGTGTATGGTGTTTGGAATCAAAGAGTTTTATTATTGTAGCATCATAAATTGTATTCTTATACAATTTCATACTCACTGAGGCCTCGATTTAGTATTTTGGCCTTCTCTGCTTCGATTATGCTTGATTGTTCTTACACATACTTCAAATCTATAATCCTCATTTTAACCTTGTTGTTTGGTCCTTTGTTTAGCCTTGATAGGCTAGACAAGAGTGTCCCAAGGGCCCTTGTCTAAGCTAAAAGGGTCTAATTTAGGATCCTTTGATGGTTAAAAAAATTAGGTGGGAATTTCTTTCCTGTGCTGACCTGCTTCTTAAATTCAAAAATGTTTCATGAGGTGAGATGTGAAAGAAAGCCTTAACCCCTCATTTGAGACATCCTTGCACTTCCATCTTACACCTCTGAAGATTGAATTCAAATCCAAGTGAACAAGCAATCAAGCATTATCAAGGTAGTGAAGGAAAAGTTAAGCATGAAAATTTAAAGCATTCAAAGTGGCACCCACGATCAAGATATCATGAAGACATTTTTTCATTCCTACATGAGAAAATATCTATGAGTACTTAAATACAAAGGAGACTCGTGAATGTATAACATTCCAATTTCAATATTTTAATTCTAGATCTAGCCTTTAACCCTTTTTTGAGGCATTATTTTTATTACAATTTCAATTCAATTCTTAGGTTAATTCCAAACCTAGGGTTGACCTAGGAAAACCCTATCAACAACATAATTTTACTTCTATTATGTGAAGGTGACAGATTTAGGAGACAAAAATTATAGATTCAAGAAGAGAAATTAGAGATACACAAATTCAAATTTTGCAAAGGCAAAAATTGGACAACAAGGTCACTCCAAGTGACTTTGTCTAATAGTTTTCCACCAAAAATTCAAGGAAACACTCAGAACAACATCCTAATTATAAAAAGACATGTGTTGTCTGCATTTGAGCTACTATACAAGGATTCCCTTAGCACTATTGTTTGGCATTTTTTAGTCCAGATATTAGACAAGGGTTCCTCTTTGCTTCCTATTTCCAAATATGTACTCTATATCTACAAATCTAACTTGATACTACATTCATTTTTTTTAATCAATTTTATATTGTTAACCCTAGATCTTACATTCAATTCTCACCATTTACATAGTTTATTTTCAACTCAATTCAAGAAACACTAAATATTTCTTATGCTAAGCCCTTTTAAATCAAATTTTTGATTGACTTGGAAGTGGAACCTTTCTCCTTTCAAATTTAATCATTGGAGATGGGTTTAATTGCTAATTTGCATGCATAAACTTGTGAACACTATTTCTCAACATTACATTTTTGGTAAACTTGACGTAATGTTTGCATAAATTCTGAATTTTAATTTATAGATCTTCTTTGTATGTGTTACATTGATTTGTATTTGTAATTATTTCTAAAATATATCATTTGTGCATTTAAATTACATAAATTTAAAAGTCTAATTCACAAAAACCATAAATATTTTGATGAAATCGACTTGTGGGTTGCATTATTTCTAATTTATATGCTTAGATCTGATTGTTATTGCATATTATTTTCAAGTTTAGAAGCATTTATTATTCAAATCTATTGTTCATTTTTCTTAATTAACTGGTCAATCAAGCATTCTATGGGTAAATTGCATTGTTTAATCACATCTTTTGCTTGTATCATTAATTGTAAGAGAGGCATTGTGAGTACAAATATATTTATTAACTTTTTCTTCATTGTGTATGAGTTTCATTACCCTTTCCCCTACGTTGAATACCTTAGTGAGAATAAGTTATAGGCATATATGGCTTCCCAAATTCTAAATGCTAAGGGGTTTGAGCCTGGGTTAACTAACCTATTCCATGGGAACTTGGGTATATCCTCTATCCCTACACAAGACACACCTAAAATTATAAGGATCATGACTCCTTAACTTGAGTAACTATTAAGCAATTGGACAAGCATGAACATGAGTTTGATAGGCCTCAGCAATGGATGGGTCAAGAACACTCCAATAGTCTGACAAGCCCCTTGATTCAAGGTTTGAGGAGAATAATTCAAAGTTATGAACATGGTGTGGAATTGTTACTTGGCATTGCTAATTATGTTGACACTAATGTTTTGACAATGAAAAGTTGTGTTGAAGTACTTAATCACTCCAATCCTACAAATTAAGTCAACAATTCCATCCCTAAGCCTATGTCTTTTCCTAATTCGCCTACATATACATCTTCCATTATGGCTACCTCTACACAAAATGTTAATGATACACATATTAGTAATGGGGGAAATCATATGAATCAATACTCTTACATACTATAGTGTCATAAAATTGCGACCCCTGCAATTTTAACCACATATTGCGTCCTCACCTTGGCGACGACATCTCCTTCCCTAACTGAGACCTATTTTCTGTATTTTCAACCCTTCATTATTTCTCCTTCATGTCTTGTGTCTACTTTAGACCCTGTCTGGGCCCCAAAATAGGGCCCCTCTAGGAAAATGGCATGGTGCCCCTATCCCCCTAGGATAGGGGCATGGTGCCCTTGTCCTCACCCCTTAGGGTGACCCTATGTTCGGTCTGCCCGATCTCCTATGCATTTCTCATGTTTGGGGTTTGTAATTACTCTTTGTTGGCCTTCGGTGGTTGAAAATTAATCCTTGAGGCATGTATAAAAATGAATTCAATACCCTTAGTCAAGGAGGATAGGGGAACACATGATATGATATAATAGGCATAAGGAGAAGATACAAGATTTCAAGGTCATCATCAAGCATTCCAGCATTCAAGTCTTCTTCATTCAACATTACAACATTCATTTGCAAGCATGTGTGTGTTAGGGTTTTGTCATGTTACATGCCATTTCATACAACATTTGTGGTTACATTCAAGAAGAAAAGTAATCATCATCAATAAGTTGCAGATCTACAAGGTATACATCTCCATTGTTTACACTCAAGCATTTGCAATTACTTTCTTTCTAGGTTGATTCCTCAACCAGGGTTTGATCGAGGAAAACCCCTATCCACAACCCCCCTTTCTTCTCTTTTCTATGTGTAGGTTATAGGTGCACAATTGTAATTATAGGTTTGGGCTTCATTTGTAGAGATGAAAGAACCCTTTTCGTTCCATAGATTTTATGGCGGACCATGTACATTCCCGCCATGGTCCTGACAACTTTTCTCCAATTTTGCAGGGCAAATCCATGTTAGTTTAATCAGATCCAAAGTTACAATGCGATCTTGAATAGGTAGCACAGTCAACTTTCTCATTTACAAAAGAGGGTAAACCACAATTCAACCACTTGCAATCCACTTAGAATTCACATCCTTGTTCCCCTTGGATTTGGATCTAGTGTATTCAAGCCCCTCTTTTGAATGTAAAGTTCCTCCCAAGTGAAAATCATCCTAGTGGCTTCCTTTCTCTCTCCTAGGTGGGGAGTCACTAGGATCCAATTTTCCACTTTACATTTTGGTGAACCCGACGTCTTACACATTAATTCTGATTTCTCATTATTAGATCTAATTAATTACAATTTGAATTTCAAATTTTCATTTTCAAGTTTGATCTATTTGCAAATTTTAGAGGTTAATTGCATAAAAACCCTAATTTTTCATTGTGAGAAAATTAAGCTTGTCAAGTGAAAAATTGTAATTGCTTGTTTCAAATCTGATTTCTATTTCAAAGTTGCAATTCAAATCTATCTCTTTATTCTGAAAATTTAGTGGTTAAATCATAAAACCCTATTTTTTAAGATTCTTCTATTTTCGACCTTTGACTATAAGTTTGACCGATCTAGACATCTCCAAATCGATTATTTTTTTGGATTCCACATTAAAATTATTGGAGTTGAGAAAAAATCAACTCTACAGCTCCCAAATATCACCTACACGCAAACTTGTCACAAAAGGAGAGAAGCAAAAAAGCTATGGAAGCCAGAATTCAAAGATCAAGAAAATAGGAGTCATATTGTTTGTGCAACAAGAATGCAATTCAATAATTACAGTTGTTATGAAAACACAAAGAGAGAATCCTTATAAAAGGATACTCGAAACCCTAAAGGTGAAAACCCTAAAGAATTATAAGATTCCTAAGTTTAGCTTAAGCATAGAGTATAATAGACTAATAATTAAATAAATAATTACTAGCTAAGAAAAGATAACTCTAACACCCCCCCTTAAGATGAACTTAGAGAGTATCTAAAAACAACTAAGGACTAAAAAAACATGTAAAAAATGGAGGAAAGAAACAATGGGTCCTGACAAGTAGGCCTGATGAGGTACCCAAGTACAATAAAATATCTATAAAGTGGAGAAAAAGGAGAAAAATCTTCGGGAAAAAAACTCCTCTCCAAGAAGAGATGAAAGCTCAAGCGAAGGACTAAGAAGCCTCTAAATAAGAGTGTTCTAGAAGATAGGAATAAAAAAAAGAGCAAGAAGAACACCACTGAAGCATAAAATAGCTGCAAACACTATTGAAGAGTAACTGTTGATCTAAAGATCCTCCACTGAAAGAGAACATGACCAGGTAGAGAAGACTGTAATCTGCATGATTGCCCTCAAATGACACTACTCAAATCAGATGGCAAACAAAGCCTAAAAAGCTGATCAATCAAACCAAGGAAGCATTAGAACAACAGGACAAACCTCCCCATAATGCTGAAAAGGGAGAGGGACAGGTACACTGAAAGAATGGCCAATAAGAACTGCATGATGAATAACCAGGAACATTGAAGGTACAAAGAAAGTACATAGTGTCGTGGAAGGAACACTCACTTGACACACATCATGAGGCTAATGTTGTGGAAGGAACACTCACATGACAAATATAGATGAAAAACAAAGGCAAACATCAACCCCGCCATGACACTTTATAAGTAGTGCATGTACAATAAGGCAGAAGATGTGCAAGATCCCAAGTATACAATGCATGGTGGCACCTTATCTTAGTGTGTTTGCATAAATAAAATGCTACAATGATCAGAAGAGACAGAAGACTGGAAATAGAAAGAAGAGCCAAAGACAAGACATCCTACTCAAAGAAAGAGATACCAGGACTTGAAACATCCAAGATATTTCACCAAAGTGTTGAAAAGAAAAAAAAAAGAATAAAATATACCCAGAGTAGAATTTGGAAAGAAAACATATGAATGGAAAGAACACAGAAAAAATGTTCCAATGATATAAAGTTTTTGAAAAACGGAGTTCGGATGCTCAAGTTATGTCTCCCAGAGTGTAAAAATGAACCTCTGGCTTTGACAACACAAAACACCATCAAAAATTCAAAACCAAAAATTCAAACCTCAATATCTAGATAGAGCTTGGAAAGAGCTTTCCAACAATGTATTATTTGTCGAAAAATGCCTCTATATGCCCAAGATATGGCCAAAAGACTGAAGGTGCTCTGAATGGGCCCAAAAGAGGCTTGAAGGTTGCCTACATAGTGCTGACATCATCTGATTGCAAGCATAAATTTGATGGTCGTATGGCCGTTACCACCCAAAAACCAATCTACCTAGAAAAACTCACAAGAAAAAAAATCCAGTGCTCGGAAGAAATCCCAATCGCCGAAAAAACAAAAGAGGGGTCAGAAACAGGCTAGCGACTCCTGGGCAGTGCGAGAGTGGTGTAGGGGTGGCGACGGGCGAGCGGTGGGAGCCTTGCAGCTGATGGGACCTGGCGGAGGGTGGGGCTCGACAGTCAGTGAGGGGCCTAGCGATGACAAGGCTCATCGGGGCGGGCCATCATACAGGCAACGACAGGGACGATGGCCTACTGCAGGGCATACGGACCTGCACAGGGCATTTGCCCCCCAAAAAGGCTTTTTAAAAAAAAATAAAAAAAATAAACGAAACCTTTGTGATTAATGTGTTTCAAAAAAAGAAATTTTTTTTGGAAATCCGACCTAGGTAAGCTGTTAAACTGCCCAAAATTTTTTTTTTCTCGATATGCATGCATGAGGTGGTACGCCCTAGGGCTTAAATTTTTTTTGCCTCCAGAACACTTGACACTAAAATATATCAAATTTTATATCAAAATTTGTGGAAACGGCCTCTTGAATCCAACTGTGAGGTCTTTTTGGCACCAAAATGTACCAAAAAATCAGCTAACCCTAGAAATGGAAAAAAGCAACTGCACAAACCCCCAAATACACAGATCTAAAGAACAAGGCCCAAAAACTCTCATGAAGAGAATAGGGGCATGTGGATCTGAAGCTCTAATACTATATTGGAGTTGAGGAAAAATCAACTCTACAGCTCCCAAAGATCACCTGCATGCAAACCTGTCACAAAAGGAGAGAAGCAAAAAAGCTATGGAGGCCAGAATTTAGAGATCCAAAAAATAGGAGTCATATTGATTGTGCAACAAGAATGCAATTCAATAATTATCGTATCTATGAAAATACAAAGAGAGAATCCTTATAAAAGGATACTCGAAACCCTAAAGGTGAAAACCCTAAAGAATTATAAGATTCCTAGGTTTAGCTTAAGCATAGAGTATAATAGACTAATAATTAAATAAATAATCATTATCTAATAAAAGATAACTCTAACAAAATTCATAATCTCTATCACCCCTAAAAAATTCAAAAAAAGTTGGTATGACCTGTGCGTTCCCGCCACGGTCCTCGGTTTTTTTCTCAAAATTTTGGGAGATGGAATCGACGGTATTTTTTTGCTCAGATCTAGAAAATCAGCATGCTTTATCAATTTTAACACTCTCTAAGGTCAGACACAAATTCAAAATTCATCAAATTCACATGAAATTAATTTTCATAAAAAGGTCCTAATTTTAGATTTGCTTTTCCAGCAAATACAAATTTCACTTAAGAGACTTTTAATGACAATTAATAAATTGGATTTACTTGCTCTTTCACATGTGATTACATTAAGTTTTGCATATATTTATCATGTGTCGGATAAAAGTTTCTTTCATTTCCTCTTGCTTCTCTTTCTTCATAGCACTTGGTCATATTGTGTTGTTAGGATTTCCAAATTATTTTCTTTTCAATTAGATCTCAAAGCTTTCCTGTATCATTTATGTTGCATTGTGGTGATTTTGTTAAAAAAATGCATTTCCTATGTTAATCATCTTAAAGCTTTTGTAGATCCTAAACCTAGAGATCCTAATATTTGTACCTCTCCTAGGGTATCTTGTGTGAAAGAAATGAGATCTAATGCTTTACCCAATGACCTTTCTACAAGAGAGCAAACATTGGAAAGTAATATGGATCCATCATCTTCACACACCCTTGAGCAAGGGGGGCAATATGACAACATCAATATTCTTACATATTTGGATCCTCCTTATTCTCCCAAGACCTATCTTCAACATCGAAGTCTATGTAGAGAGGATGATGTCATTCATTTTATTCATGACCTTTCTTGCATAGAAATCACTAAAAATGAGCTTTTAGATGATGAATATGTTCTTCCCCAATCTTCCAAAAAGGATAAGCTTGATAAAGGCAAATAGATTGTCATTCCACATGATACTCCTCCTTCAACTACAAATCCTTTTATACCTCCTTACACATCATATTTCTAAGAAATTCATGATCTTGTTCCTCCATCTAGTCAATTACAACATTCTTACAGTCATGGCTTTCATATAATTACAAAACAAGGTTTTAAAGGACAAGGAATTGAGAAATTTGAGCATGGAATTTGTGTCCCTATAAAGCCTCCTACACAAACTACTACAAGATGCCTAGGAAGTAGTACCCCTCTTTCTATGGACGAATTCCTTAGACTTCAAAACTTTAAAGATTACCTTCAAAAACAACAAATTAAGAGAGCCTGCAAGGATGCTTCTTCTTCAAAGCGTCCTTTTTGTTCATTTCATCAAACCCATGACCATAATGCTGATGATTGCCCTGATTTTCAAAAACCTATTCAAGATGGCATAGAAAGTGGCAAAATTAGAATTGTCAAGAATGAAACTCCTTCTTCTAACAAACCTTCTTCTTCATGGGAAGATGATGTTTACCATCTTGACAGATTAGCTACAAGAATCTATTGGAGATTGAAATATGACAAAAACATATCCTTTCCTTCTCAAAATAAAAACAAAAATCTTAAGCAAGTGAAAGGTAATGAATATTGCAATTTTCATGATTTATATTCCAATTCTATTGGAAAATGTTATGCATTTAAGAAATTTGTTTAGTTGCAATATGATCTTGTACAAATTTGTCTCATAGAGGATCTAGCTGTATTTCTTGGTAAAAACATTGTGCCTTAGTACTTCTTTTCCCTTAATGTTGCTCTTCATCCTATGGCATAATTAGCCCATTTCACAAGGGATCTTTATCATTAGTGGTGGTAGTATTTTACTTTAACATACTTTGGGGCAACAACATGAAGTCTATTTTTCTTCTTCTTTCTATACATTTATCTCTATCCTTGTGCATCATTCTTTATTAGATCTCTTTTCTTGCATAGGGTTATTCTTATGTGAGCATATAAATTTTGTTTGGTTTTCCTCTTTTCTTGGAGAGGGGCATCTTTAATGAGTATTGGACTTATTCTCTTTCCTTCATTCTCTTGGAAATATTACCTCTTCTATGGTTTTGATTATTCGCAAGTATGATATGCCCCTCAGGAAGGAATGATCTCTTGGGAGGTATGTGTCCTTTCCTTAAGAGGATTTGTTCCACTAGGACAAGATATCACTTGAAACTAATCACCATTAGAAAATGTGTAATATTTCTCCCTGTTCTCCTCACTTGGGGGGCAAGGATTTTCTCTCTTTTCCCTTGTATCATTATTTCCTTTAGGGTCTGCATTTTTCATATGTGATTATCATTTCTTACAATGGTATGCTTTTATGATTAATCTCCCTTGGGGAATGTATGATGCTTTTTCTCTTTTCTTTTCGAAGATTACCACTTCTTGAGAGGTGTATTTTACATTTACTGATGTCTTTTCTTGCGTGTATTCATGTAAGTTCATTGCACATTCACTTATGTTTAATCTCTCTCTAGTAGATTGTGTAAGCTCTTCTCATTGTCCCTTAGCTTGGGGGGAAATGATCCTTCTCTCTCTCTTTCTCTAGGGATCCACTTTACCCTATTAAGTGGATGGTGTGAGTTCTATTACTTGATGTCATTTTTTGTGTGGAACTATTGTTGTTCACTCAAGGATTCTCTCTTATACAATAGGTGTTCATCCTTAACTATGACCTCTTTTACACTCGGTAATGTACATCTATGATAAATCCAACCATCCCTATGGGGGCTAAACATGAGTCATCCCTCATCAAGAATCTCTTTCACCTATAAATAGGAGGAAGGATTGCATTCTTTTTCTTTCCTTTTCTTATTCTAGAAGATGTTATATTGTCTAAGACAACACCTCTTGGGGGTAGATATCTTTTTGAACAAAGATCTCTTCTCCTCCAAGGATCACTTTTACACGTACAACAAGATATCTCTTTTCAACTATCTTATCCTTGCTTGAAGAGTATTCTCTCTCTTGTTTGGATTTATGACATTGTTGCATAGTGGATATCTTCTTTGTGATGAAGGTAGGTATCCTTGTTCTAGTTTCCTTAAGATATCAAAATTAACCTATGTTGACATCTTAAGAGGGGGCACCCACACTGCTCCTTTGTACTATACTTCTCTCATGCATTGTACAGTGGGACATTCTTAGAATAAAAGGGAAACCTCTTAGAGAAATATGTCCTCACTTTTTGTATAGTGGGTCATTCTTGGAGCTAGAGAACGGTCTCTTAGAGTGAGACGTCTTCACTTCTTCTTGACTGTATAGTGAGAGATTATTGGAACCAGAGGGAAACCTCTTAGAGAAATATGTCATCACTTTTCTCTTGTATAGTGGGCCATTCTTGGAACCAGAGCACATTCTCTTAGAGCGAGATGATGCCACTTTTCTTTTATGCAGGGTGATTATTCTTGAAACCAGAGCATGGTCTCTTAAAGTGAGCTATCACACCTTTCTTAGCACTTGTACTATACATTATATACATGTTGTAGCATACCTAGGCATAGACTCCTATGAGGCACTTTGAACCTCACTTGCACACATGCACATGAGGTTGAGTGGGACTAATGGTGTTCTCACTCTCTCTCTTTACATGGATCACCTAGGCAAGCTCTAGGGGCGAGATTTTCCATGTCCTTCTCTCCATGGATCACCTATTTTTAGGGGTGAGACATCCATGGTTTCTTTCTTCTTCTCTTTTCTTCTCATGGATCACAAAAGTGTGTATTCATGCTATCTCTCTTCTTTCTCTCATGAACTCATAGTTTTACTATTGATAGTTCATGGATGATGTCATCTTTTCTCTTTTATGTGATGGCATTGGTCTTTGTATCCTAATTAGTTGTTGAGACATCTAAGCTTGAGATCTCTTCGGCTAGTTAGTTTGTCATCTTGTGTCTTGTTATTGTCATGTGTCTTTTTGCACTTTATCTTTGTTTTGTGTGTCTTATGCCTTTTTGTTTTGTGTTCTCTTGCATATGTTGGCATGAGTTAAGACCCTAAGATTAGGGGATTTTTGCTCCTGAATATTAGTGATGTCTTACACTCCTTGTGGTATTTATCTGCATCTCTCATCTTCATCTCTCTTTTCTTCTACTTTACCGGCAGTAGTGGCATAAGCCATAGTCTCGCTAAAGTGGGGGATAAATGTAGTGTCATAAGATTGTGACCCCTAAAATTTTAAGGGTCCTCACCTTGGCGATGACATCTCCTTCCCTAACTGATACCTATTTCTACATTTACAACCCTTCTCTCTTTCTCCTTCATGTTTTGTGTTTTCTTTAGACCCGATTCAGGCCCCAAAATAGGGCAGGACAAGAGAATGGCACCCCTGTCCCCCTAGGATAGGGGTGTGGCACCTCTATCCTCACCCTTAGGGTAGCCCTATGTTTGGTCTTCCTGATCTCCTATGCATTTCTTGTCTTAAGGGTTTGTAATTCCTCTTTGTTGACCTTCGGTGGTTGAAAATTAATCCTTGAGGCATGTATAAAAAGGAATTCAATACCCTCATTCAAGGAGGATGGAGGAATGCATGATAGGAGATAATAGGCATAAGGAGAAGATACAAGACTTCAAGGTCATCATCAAGCATTCAATTCTTCTTCATTCATCCATGGGAGAAACATTACAACATTCATTTGCAAGCATGTGTGTGTGTTAGGGTTTTGTCATGTTACGTGCCATTTTATACAACATTTGTGGTTACATTCAAGAAGCAAAGCAATCATCATCAACAAGTTGCAAATCTACAAGGTATACATCTCCATTGTTTACATTCAAGCATTTGCAATTACTTTCTTTCTAGGTTGATTCCTCAACTGGGGTTTGACTGAGGAAAACCCCTATCCACAACCCCCCTTTCTTCTCTTTTATGTGTGTAGGTTATAGGTGTGCAACTATAATTGCAGGTTTGGGCTTCATTTGCAGAGATAGAAGAACCCTTTTCATTTTGCGGATTTTGTGGCGGACCATGTACATTCCCGCCACGGTCCCAACAAATTTTCTCCAATTTTACAGGGCAGATCTACGTTAGTTTAATTAGCTCAGATATGAATTTGTAGCGCGATCTCGAACAGGTAGCACCTTATTTCACTCATTTGCTCTCTCTTTTCCACATAGTCAACAAGTCAACTTTCTCATTTACAAAAGAGGGTAAATCACACTTCAACCACTTGCAATCCACTCAGAATTCACATCCTTGTTCCCCTTGGATTTGGATCTAGCATATTTGAGCCCCTCTTTTGAATGTAAAGTTCCTCCCTAGTGAAAATAATCCTAGTGGCTTCATTTCTCTCTCCTAGGTGGGGAGTCACTAGGATCCAGCTTTCCACTTTACACATACCTCCTTACATTAGCATTTCATTTATTTCCCAACCATCTCCCACACCCACCTACCATAAGACTCCACCTTCCTATTCCAAATCATCCATTGTAGCCACTATAATTTTTTTACCACAAAGTGTTTCATCCTTACAATAACAAGTGGCTTCCTTAACCCAATCCAAATTAAATGTCCCTACAATAGATATGGCTACCCCACTTTCCAATGATATTATTTGTACTTTTGTCCCACAATACATGGAGGTTCCCCAGTTGGAGTTATACAATGGATAACGTTGACCCTAAAAATCATGTGAAAACATTTCAAACATTTTGTAGTGACTTCTCTCATAATAATAGACTCATGGAAAAATTGTTTACCTATACATTTATAGATCTAAAGATTTGCAATTGTATTGTTCTTTTCCTCCTTGATCAATTCATTCTTTTCATCAATTGTCTAATGCATTTGATTCAAAATTTTCAAAACAATATTAGTCCTCAAATTACTTTAACTAATTTGATATATTGTCAACAAGGAGTTGAAGAAAAAGTGATTGATTTCATGGGTAGATACAAACATTTGCATTCACAAATTTCATATCATACGCTTGATAGTGATGTTCAAATAATTTCCATTAACAATTTGCAAAAGGATATTAGAGATAAGCTTCTATTTTTTGATTTTACATCTTTCACACAATTATGCATAGTGATTCAAAATTATTTCTTTCAAGTGAGTTAATTTGAATCCACTTCATCAATGGCCATGACTAATAAGAATGAATATACTCAGCATCAATACTTTCTGTAGTCACATAAATCTGTCCGCTTAATTAAATGAATACTTAGTATTTATTTGATTATTTAACCATCAATTAATAATTAATTAAATTAATATTTAATTAATTCATCTTAACCCTCTTCTCCTATTAATTAAATAAATTGTTCAATTTATTTGATTTAATTCACTTAACCAAATTCAGACCATTAATTAAATAAATAAATCATATTTATTTAATTAAATATTCTCTCACATTTAAATAAATTAATATTTATTTAAATCCCCCAAAATCCCACCTCTCACATTTAAATAAATTAACATTTATTTAAATCACCTTTATCCTCTACCCACTTGCATTTTCCTACAAATGCAAGTTGCACAATTATTTTAAATAAATAATTTATTTAAATCACCTTTATCCTCCACCCACTTGTATTTTCCTACAAAAGCAAGTTGCACAACTATTTTAAATAAATTATTTATTTAAAATCCTATTTATCCTCACCCACTTGAAACCTTTAATGGTTTCCCTTAAAGTATTCAAACTTGATGGCTTTAAAGTCTTCAAACTTAATGGCTTCCTTCTATAGTCTTCTTAAGACTTTAATGGTTTTCCTTAAAGTCTTCAAGCCTTTAATGGTTTCCCTCAAAGTCTTCAAGCATTTTAATGCTTTATCTTCATTTTTCTCATTTAAATAAATTAATATTTATTTGAATATTTATTCAAATGCAAATTACACCATTTAAATGAAATAAATGATTTTATTTTAATTGAAAATACCAAAATTTCTCCCACTTGCATTTTCCTACAAAATCCACTTGCATGCCTAAACCCCTTCTAGAATTTTCTAATCACTTCTAAATAACCTAACCCCTTCTCTAAACTTTGTCACATTCCTAAGCAAAAGGGAAGTCACTTCTCAAACCCTCAAAGTCTTTGATAACCATTAAAGGCTTTCAACCTTCAACCACTAAATGGCTCAAAGTCTTTGATAACCATTGAAGGCTTTCAACCTTCAACCACTTAATCCCCAAAGTCTCCAATAACCATTAATGGTTACCTCAAACCCTCCCACATGGTTAAAACATTTGTTTTGACTCAACCTCTACCCAACCCAAAGGTCTCATCAGGCCATTAATGCTTTGACCATGATTATCTCTTAAACATTTGCACAAAGGTTTATCCTTGGATTAACTCTTAATCCAGTGGGTAATCTTAATTTGGACTTGACCCTTAGCCTCTAGATAACCATGAGGTCTTCTCAGGCCTTTAATGCCTCCAACCTCTTCTTTCAACCCAATCCTATGTTGACACTTGTCACCATTTTATTGGTGCCAATTGTGCACATGGATCCCCAACTTTCAAACTTGGCCCTTGATTAAACCATTCAATCTTAACCCTTCATTTCCCCATTTCTTCTATAAATAGAACCCTTCTCCTCAAGCAAAAAGGAAGCATTTAGAGTATTGTTGTTATACTGGCATTAGCATAGAGCTTTTTCATAGCATCACCATCTACTCTTGCATAGTATTTGCTTATCATATTCAACCATCTTGAATCTCCATATGGCATCCATGGCTAGTGCTAAAAGCTGAGAGCTACACTCATTTGGGACTTGGAGAGGAGAGGAACAAGGGAGGAGCAACTATGAGCATCTTGATTAGCTATTTTATTCTATGTTTATATGCTTTCTATTTCATGCTTAATATCTCTCTTGATATGCCTGTTTAGGATAATCTTTTGTTGCTAACACTAACGTTTGTTTCTTGTGCTCTTGTGTGTGTTGCCATCAAACAGATTTTCTAATCCTTTTTGTAGAGCATCACTTTCAAAAGTTGCAAAAAATAGAAAAATAATGTCATGAATATCAATAGAAAATCTTCCAATCATATTGATACACAAGTGGTAGCTACAATAATATATGTGCCCTACTTATCATCAATCTTTAGACATCATAATTTTACTCATCTTGTAATATCAAAAATCACAACTTGTACAATTCAGCACAACAAATGGCACCTTCCTCCACATCATTGGAGGTCGTGTACCACCACTTTTGTCTTTTTGTCCACCAAGATCGCTTCGTCAATTCTAGTCTGGAATCCTACCAACTCTATCAAATTGTCATCCTTAGGACACTAGTGCAGCGTAGAGATGTCTGCATGACGTGAGAGCATCTTGTGAATCTGTCAATCTGTAGGTAGTAATTTGAGCATTACACCTATGCTGGAAGAAATTATAATGCCTTTGCATGCACCCACTGACATTGGTTTTCCTTCCAGGGCCTATATATCTCCCATTTGAAGGCATTTTGGGAGGATTCTAGATCATTTCGTGCAGGGTGAAGCTCTTGTCGATCTTCTTAAGCAAATATTCATAGGTTTTCTTAAGTCCACTATTGTTGCAAGCTTGGAGAACACACAACATTTTCAAAGCATCTTCTTTGGAATTTCATAGGGGAGTTGTCTCTTTTTCTCTCCCTCTCTCATATTGTTTTATACATTCTCCTTGAATCTATATTTTGTGCATCTTTTATTATTTCTTTTCTATTCTTCTTTATCTTCATTTTCTTATTAAATCTATTGGGTTGTTCGTGGAGGTGGAAACACCAAAATGGGGGTCTAATCGAGGCAGACTCTAAAACACAAGCCCCAACATTTTCCTCCATTGTATGTGTATAGGTTTGTGTTTGTGAGGAGTTCATTTAGCGAGAGGCTTCATAGCTTGGACTTCTTGTGTGTTCATATTTTGTCTTACCCTCTATCCTTTTATTTTATTTATGATATTTGCATTTTTCATATCTTTTAGCTATTTTACTTTCTATGCATCCATACAAATGTTTAGCATCCTTCTATATGACTTTTTTTCTATCCATATAGGACTCCAACACATTGTGCTATAGTCTCAAACACGTACACTTGTCCTATCCATAGAGACTTGTCAGGGTTATCCGGGGGCCCTATCTGTCTTGTATTAGCATAGCTCTATTATTTAGTATCCCCTGGCTTACCCTTAGCACCACTATAGAAGAGGTAATAGAAGGTCAATTTGTTCTATAGGATCCATCATCCTTGAGGTAACAAATTTCCTCCACCACATTTTGGTGAACTTGACATGAATCCACTTTCCTTTTTGCATCGTGTATTTATCTTTTAGTTCATTGCTTACATTTAAAAAAAAAACATAGTTTGCATCTCCATTTTAGCATTTGCATTCATTTTTCTTTATCTTTCCGTTTAGTATGCTTTATAAGAAGACCAAACCCTTCATGTTCATGTAGTGTGGTCTCAACGTCATGAGGCTTGTCTACAAGCTTTATGACCCATACTTCCAAAAGAGTCGTAGTCAGGAAGACATCTAGACAAAGTTTCTTTTCTGATCATTATAGTCCTCCTCTATGAGGCGCAATGATCAAATATCCTTTGTTTGACCCAGATGAGCCTTTTACCTCTCATCCTCTCCAGAACCCTTTCATGGGAGGCTTATCAGTTGCTATCTCTCAAACTATCTCCTCGACGAACTCTTCATCACGTTGGCCTCCTGTCATTGACAATGACTCCACTATCACTATTGACTTTGACTGGATACAGTCTCTAGAGAAGAACATGAGAGACTTTGAAGGGTTCCTTAATCAGGAGAATGTCCTCCCTCAAGCTGGGAATGTGGTTAACACTCTAAGAGACATGATCATCTCAGATAAAAAGGTTTAGAAATGTTGAGGGCATTGTCCATGATTGTTAAAAGCCATGTACCCTTGGCAGATGCACCTCCTCAAGATAACCAGTTTGATACCTCTAGTTCTCAAATCAATGTTGACATACCAGGGTTCAACATGCATATGGTGGATTCTACTATTCCTAGAATCAATTCCTCATCCACTCCCTTGGGTTACATGGGTATGTGTAGTAGCTCAACCTCTGCTTCTGCTACAGCTTATATCTCTACGGTTAGCACTAGTACTACATCTAGCGGTGGCACTGGTTCTCTTTCTCTTGGAGGTATTGATGGAGGTGGTGGCACACATGGTGCACCTCCTCTTCCACTAACCTCTAATCCTGTCTCAAACACTATCTTATAGAACATGGGGTAGTTATAGTTACAACTTACAATCTTGGCTTCCACTTTTGGTGAATCATCTATGCTTACATACTATAGGAAGAGTCCCCTTGACATTGCTATCTTGAACAAAATCCTTCCTCCTATGGTTGAATCATTGAAGTTCAATAGTGATGGGGACCCTAATGTGCACTTTGACTCTTTTATGACCATGTGCAGGATTACCAAAACCTAGACTTTGTATTTCTTAAAATTTTCTCATAGTCCCTTAAGGAAACCGCATTAGAGTGGTATAGCTCCTTGCCAGATCATTCCATCTATACCTTTAATCATCTTATGGATCTATTCCTTAATCAATTTCAAGCTAACATTGGCATCAGGGTCACTATTGTTGACCTTGTTCACTGTAAGCAAAAGCCCAATGAAAAAGTCATGGACTTTATCTCAAGATATCAGTCAATCTCTACCAAAATCCACTTTGCCCTACCAAATAGAGATTTGTAGAGGATGTTGATTGGAAACCTATAGCCAACATTGAGGAACAAATGATCTCTTAATCGTTATTAAAACTTTACCAACATGTGTTCTCCACTCATAGACCAACAATGATTTGTAGATCTACATCGATCTGTTTCCCCCGCATTTGATAAATTTTAATTTTGCATCATATCGTCCTTTGGATTATGGTCCATTTGTAAACATTGTCAGCATCACTCTTATTTGTTCACCTCCTGGCTAGAAGGGGAAGGTGTCTGACATGTCATTATCATTCACCCCTTTGGATGCCCTATATTGTGGAGAACCTACTCCTTTATAAATCTTCACTAAATTGAATGGTCAAACTGTCATAGGTATGATGGTTGACCCATCATCTAGAGTTGATGTCATCAGAGTCTATTTGTGAACAATTGGCATAGGCCTACATATGACAAATGTCAAGCAACCCTAAGGACACATGGTGGTTTCTTTATCCCTCCTTTGGGCAGAATTACCTTAATAGTCCTCGTCAAACCAAAGGTTGTTTCGTCAACCTTTATTATCATTCTTGACTCAAACTCTTTTTGCATAAAGTTGGGCATTCCCTGGATGATAACAGTCGATGTAGTCCTCTCAATTGTGCATAAATGTCTATAGTTCTCCCACGAGGGTTCAAACCATGTTATCCAGGACACTGGATACAGACCCCTTGTAGGTCAGGGAGATTTTGCATTGGATCATTTATGGCCTTCTTCAATGGGGCCCATACTTCTCTATGGTGATTTGATGTACCGTGCTTACTATCAATATAAGATGAGGGAGTTGTCTCCTAAATCAGGGCAACCTAGTTATTCGTTACTGCTTCCTACATCAAATTATACTTCATCCATTCTAGTGCTAGAGCAAGTGATAGCTTCTACTCCTTTGTCATCAGGGGCTAAGGCTAAACCCACTCCCTCTAGCAGATCTCCTCATCTTTCCTAGATTGTGTAGCTTCCAGTGGTGTCTTCTGTTCCCATGTCCACCCCTAATGTGGATAGGGGAAAGGTTCCTGCGGCATCCAAGTTTGTGACCTACCCTCCCTTTGAGCTCTAAAACTTGATTGATATGACTCAGCCTTCTTGTTATCCTAGGAGGAGGTGTTCTCCTTTATCTCATTTGTCTCCATTTCTTCTTCTTTATAGTCCATATCGACACCCCCTGTTCCTCTGATCATTCCTTGGGCAAAGCAAGGTAGGGTGCCCATCATTATCAATGTCATATCAATCTCATCTATTGGGCCTTCTCCTATCACTGACATGGTTTTATAGACCTTGCACATTGAGCATGATGTTCTTGAGTCCTCTCAAGATTCAATTGGTGACCTTCATCTTTATCATAATCAGTGTGCATGTGCGCACGAGCGTAAGCACTATTGATAGGCTATGGCTCAAGATCATGATATTGATCCACAATATGTTGATACATATTCAACACTCAGTTCTTTCGCATCGTATCCTATTTCATCAGTTGCTCCCATTTTTGCATCATCTTCTATTTTACTTCCCACTACTTCAGGGCCTATCGATAAACCTCCCTCTAAATGGGTGTGGGTTTTCATTGCTCCTTTGGAAGCACCCCTCATTACGTCCTTACTAGATGTACCTCCATGGTCTTGGTCTGTTGATATGTTGCATACACAAGTGGTATACAACACAACCTTGTCTTCTCCTCTTGGTTCGCAATCATTCTTGCATCATATTTTCCTTGGGGTCCTTCAGCCTACTACGGTTTAGCCCAAATGCAAGTTTGAGTGAGGCCCCATCCCAGAGTTTTGATGGAAAAAATCCTCACAAGTATGTTCCTCATCCATTTCTCTACCTATTCAAGTGTATGTTTCTTTTCTTGTTTCTATGTGTGTGGTTGAGGAGGGTCTTCCTTCTCCTAAGTTTGTCACTACCCCTCTTCCAGAGGCTGAGAATCCTATTCTTGTTTCATCTCTTCTGACTAAGTCACCTTCTTCCTCTATGGAGGCTTTCTTGTTCGGCTCCTTGAAGGACATTCTGACAATGCATATGATATTTTCAAGATCATTGACCCTTACCTCCTCCAAGCTTGTAGATGTAGACATTGCTGCTACTTTGTCCATCATCCTTCTTGTTGGTGAGTTTCTTGGTGACTCTCTTGTGGTACTCCCTCTCTTATCTCGTCCTCCTTCTCCCTATGATCTAGATTGGGAGGACAATGATCTCCTAAGGGATACCCTTAAGGATGTTTATCTTTTATCTGCTTCTTTTTGCATGTAATCTTGATTGTGTTCCCTCATGCTTGCTTTATATATTTGTTCCCTCTCAAAGGACCCAAGTCATTTTATAGGTTCTTGGATATGGGAGGTTTACTGTCTTTATTTGTTGTGCTCTCCCAAAGGACCCGAGTTACTTTGTAGGCACTCCAATACAGAAGATTTCTTTTGACATGCACCTTCTTCTACTTGTTTCTCTACTTCTATCTATCGTATCTTGGTTTACAATATTTGGGAACAATGCAAAGCATTGGGGGTTTTATTTTTATGATCAAAATTAGTTTAAGAAGAAATCAAACAATATTTGAACAATTAACACAACAATATACCCTCGGAAAACCCTCCCACTTGAGGGAGAAAAACCCAACAACGACATCTCTTATATACTGAATCAATTTAATAATATTGTGGCCAAATACAAGGCCAATAATGAAACCAATTACAAGGTTGATCTACAAGTATGATAAGGGAACCTCTTTATCAACAAGGACAAGTATTAATCTCCTTGAACAAGTACTCAAACTACAGTGCGTATGAGTGTATGAAGCGAACTAAATGTGTGTATGTATTAGATGTCAATGAATGAGCTCGCCTTGTGTATAAATATGTGAATCCTGCCTCTTCTTGGATAGTCGGCCTACAATAGAGGCAACTATTCAAGGGTGAAGTGAGATGTATCTTTTAATAGAGGTGACTCTACCTTGAGTCGACCTTAAGGGACACATCCAAATAAATAAATAAAACACTATTTAAGGAGCAACGATTCTTAACATACATCAACCTCTTAAAATATATCTCCCACCGCTACATGCACTCCCTCTTAGCTAGGGAGATATATTATTAGATACTCATGTCATGATGTCTTTGAACATGACAATCACAATGGCTACACCCATTAGTGAAAAGGGTTTATCACAAAGTCTCTCAATGTGATATCTATAGTCACACAAATCTGTCCAGCTTAATTAAATAAATATTCGCTATTTATTTGATTAAAAATCCAATAGCCATTAGTTAATTAAATTAATATTTAATTAATTCATCTCCAAACATTCTTCTATTAATTAAATGAATTATTCAATTTATTTTAATTAATTCATTAAATCAAATTCAATTCAATTAAATAAATAAAATCAATTTATTTAATTAAAATCCCCCTTTTTCCTCTTTTAAATAAATTAACATTTATTTAAATCATTTTAAAACCCCCCCACTTGCATTTTCCTACAAATGCAACTTGCACATATTTATTGAAATAAATTAATTTTATATTTTAATAAAATCCTATTTTTCCTCACCCACCAAATCCACTTGCAAAATCTAATCCCCTTCTAGATTCTTCTAAACCCTTCCTAATTAGCCTAATCCATCCCCTAATTATTGCCACATTCCTAAGCAAAATGGAGTCACTTCTCAAAGACTCCAAAGTCTTTGAAAAGCATTTAATGCTTTGTGTGTTCAACAAATTAACCCCCAAAGTCTTCCAAGACCACTAATGGCTCTTACATGACCATTTATGGCTCTTACATAACCATTTATGGTTATTTCAAACTTGTCTCCCCAAACATTTATTGTTTTGACCATATTCATCCATTTCACATTTGCACAAGAGTTTATCCATTGGATAAAAGCTTTATTCTTTAAATAAAAAGTTTATTCATTCAACCAACCTTGACTTTAACTCCCAAGGTCATGTCAAGCATTTAATGCTTATTCCCTCCCCTCTCAACCTATCTTACATTGACACTTGTCATCCTGGGATTGGGTTGAAAGCCCTCACATGGATTTGAAATCATTCAATCTTGACCCTTGTTGAGATTACTCAATCTCAACCATCCATTGCTCCATTTTTCCTATAAATAGAGCTCATTTCTTCATAATCCAGATCCTGAAAACTTGTATGCATTTAACCTATAGGCATTTTAAGAGAGTATTTAGCATAGAAAACTCATGTATTGTCATTTTGGTTAAAATAAATCATTTTAGTATCAATACCTTAATATTAGCTTTTCATTTTACATTTAGAGCAATATTACAATCTCAATCCTCCATAAGCATCGATAGTGCAAAAAGCTACTGAGAGCTACACTATTTTGGAACTTGGAGAGGAGAGGAACAAGGGAGAAAGAATCTAAGAGCATGTTAGGAGGTATTTGGAGATGCCTCATCATATTTGCTTCTTTAGTTAAATATACTTTCATGTTTTTAGTGTCTCTCTTGATATGCCTGTTTAGATTAGTTTTTGATTAACTAACACTAACGATTTTCTGGTTTCTTATGTTATTCATCTCAGACTAACCTTGTCCATTTTGCAGGGCATCAATATCATCATGGAGTCACTCAACATGATGTCCATCATGCCTACTCCCATGTGGAAAGAAACATGTGTACATGTTCCCATCACGAAGTCACTCAATGTGATGTCATCGTGGAGTCTCTCAACATTATGTCCACCATGGCTACTCCCATGTGTAAAAAAACAAGTATAAATAATTCATCATAGAGTCTCTCGATGTGATGTTGTCATGGAGTCTCTTAACATGACATCCACCATGGCTACTCCCAGAGGGTGGAAAGAACCACATCTCTGTCTCAGAGTTGGACAAGGGCTTTCACCTCAAATTTCTCCATAACAAAGAAATATGCATTAAGGCAAGTCATAAAAAATCACTGATGTTGAGTCTTCCTCTTAGCAAGGGCTTCATTCTCCATAACTCAAATCTTGTCTCAAAAGTTCACAAACTTCACTCTAGAGAGAGGCTTGGTGAGAATATCGGACGTTTGTTCATTAGTGCAAATATATCTCAACTGGATAACTTTCCTCTATACCATATCTATGATGTAATGGTATTTAATCCCAAATGGTTTGTTTTGTCATGAAACACTAGATTGACAGATTGCTTCACACAAATTTGATTGTCACAATGAATAACAGTCATCTCTTCTAATTGTCCAAACAATCTTACAAGAATCTTTCAAAGTCACACTGCTTCTCGAGCTGCTACACATGCTACAATGTACTCAGCCTCTACAGTACTAAGTACCACAAAAGTCTGCTACCTTCTGCACCAAGAAATCATGGCAGACCCCAAACTGAAGCAACAACTAGATGTGCTCTTTCGGTCAGTTACACTCCCAACCCAATCATAATCAGTGTAACCTTGTAACTTTAGACTTGCACTGGATGTATATCTTAAACCATATCCCACTGTGCCATGCAAGTGGGTGAACTCACAAAGTTGGTTCCCACTTTTTGGTGCATCCTGATTTTTTGCTGAAGTCATACATTTTTTTTTAAATATAATGCTTTAAGCTTTAAGAGGTCCCATTTGAAGTAATTAATTGAAGAGAGTTAAATCAAAGGCTCTTAGATCAAAATTTCTTGGATAGAACCTCTCTACTTCTAAATCATACTTGCAATGGAGTCTCCTTTGCATCTATCAAATGCTGATAAAAAACCAATTTTACATTAGCTTTTGGGGGATCAAATTAATTTATTTAGAAGTTTTTTTTAAAAAGTATTTAGTCCTTATTATAAGCTTTCCAAATAGTATAACTTTTAATATATTTAATTTCATTAATATATTTTTATTTTATTTCTTATGAATGTAGGTTTTTCACCGAACATGAACTTCTTTGTTCATTGCATTGGGAAAAATAGTAAACTAATTCAAAAAAAATTTGAAAAATATCTATGCACTAGGTATTGGTGTTTTCTTTCTAACAAAAAAAAGAAAATTGAATTTTGATATATATAGAACAAGTTATGTGTTCAAACGTACACCTATATCCAAATTATAATTAGTCGAACTTCAAAACTTAATAAAATAAAAAATACTCAACATATCACTATCAAACCAAGTGCATGCCCTGGGTATTGATGTTACAAAGTAAAATTTAAAAGAATTAAGTTTTAATCATTTATAGAAAAAAAGTTATGCATTTTGGGATACACATCACTCTTAAAAAATGTTGTTTGCTGTAAACAACTACTTTTTGAGGGAGATGGAAAAACCAATAAAATTTTATTCAAACAAATTTGTAAAAAATATATTTAGAATCTACAAACAAGATGTTAAAAATCACTAGTTTATATCATCTTCAAATTCTTAACGATTTAAAAGTTATAGGTGTCAGAAAGTGAAGGTTTTTTTCAAAATATTCATCTAAGTGTCAAAGTTGGTCAAAAAGTGGGAACCCGTATTGTGAGTTCACCCAAGTACCTCCAGATATGTTTTGTTGCAACTAGATGAATATGTCTTGGCTCACACATAAGTTGATTGAGAGCACTTACCGCATAAAAAATGCTAGATCTAATATTGACTAGAAACATCAATGAACCAATCAACTATTTGTACATGATAGGATCTGCTAAATCTAAACTAGTTATAGACTCACTCAACTTCTTCAAATTTGTTTCCATAGGTGTAGACATGGATTTGTAGTCCATCATCCTAAATCTCTTTAAGATACCAATGGTGTGTTTCCCTTGACTTATAATAATTTCATTAGGTCTTTGGCATACCTCGAATCCTAGAAATTAATGCATAAGACCTAGATCCTTCGTCTCAAAATTAGAAGCTAACTCCTTACATTTGTCAATGAGATGATCTTCTCTAGTAATAAATAATTCATCAACATAAAGAACCAATATTAGAGCCTCACCATCAATTACCTTGAAGGAGAGATTTGAATCTGCATCATTCTTGAAGAAGCCTAGGCCCATCAAATATCACTCAATCCTCTCATACCAAGAACAAGGAGTCTTCTTAAGGCCATACAAAGCCTTCTTTAGTCTACAAACACGAGACTCCTTCCCATTAATCACACAGCCATCAGGTTGCTCAATGTATACTTCCTCTTCAATCACACCATTAACAAATGTTGTCTTTATGTCCATTTGATGAAGCTCATATCCCTGTGTTGCTACAATGGCAATAATAGTCTTGATAGATGTATAACGAGAAAATAGAGAAAATATATCCTTATAATATATTCCCTCTTTTTGAGAGAATCCTCTAGCCACAAATCTTTCTTTGTACTTCTCAATACTTCCATTAGCTAGACATGCTTGATCTTGAAAAGCCATTTGGAAGATATAATTGATTTTCCTTTAGGTCTCAGAACAATATCCCAAACATCATTCTTGATAATAGATTGATATTCTTCATCCATTGAATCTCTCCATACATGTTAACTTGAATCTTCCTCAAGAGTGAAAGGCTCAAAATCAATGATGTGACTAATCAATTCCACATAGCTCGGAAACCTCTGTGGTCTCTTTCTTTCTCTAAAGGTGCCTCAAGGAGCTGCATACTTTTCTATCTGTTGCATAGTCTGTCTAGCCCATAGAGGTCTCTTACGACCTATAACAATGTCTCCAGGACCATCAGTAGGTTTGAAGGGCTCAACTGGATCAATAGACTCTACTAGTTCAATAGACTCCCTCTGAATCTCAAGAGTATGATCAATGTTTATGTGTTGAGAAGTCTCCTTTTCTTCATTATCTATCTCCATGTGTGAACCTTTGGATCTTTTGAATGCAACATCTTCTTCAAAAGAGACATCCCTATTTATCTCTATCTTTTTCTATCTTGGAATATAAATCCTATAGGCTTTTGAAGATTCATTGTAACCCACAAATATTCCTTTCTTGCTAGATGGTTCTAACTTAGTTCTTTTATCTTTGGGCACATAAATATAAATAGGACAACCAAAGATTCTAAGATAACTAACCTTAGGTTTCACACCTATAAATTCTTCTTTGGGAGTCATATTTTTTAATATTCGATGAGGGCTTTGATTCAAAACATATACTGTAGTTTTGGATGCTTCTACCCAAAGAAAGGCTTGTAGATCTTGATCATGGATCATGACTTTGGCTGCCTCAACTATATAACTATTCTTCCTTTTTGCAACTTTGTTTTGTTGAGGATTGTAAGGGACACCAAACTCCCTCTTGATTCATGCCTCAATACAAAAGTTATGGAAACCTTCAGAGGTGTATTCTCCCCCGTTATCAGATCTCAAAACCTTGATCCTTTTCCCAAATAAATTTCTAGTTGTGCCTTGAAATCTTTGAATTTCTTAAGTATTTTTCAGATTCTTTAGATTTCAAAAAGTAAATCCAAGTCTTTCTAGAGTAGTCATCAATGAAAATTTTATAATACCCAAAACCACTAAAGGATGCCACAGACATTGGTCCACACAAATCAGAATGAACAAGATCTAAAATGCTTTTTGATCTACTTTCATTACTATGAAAAAGACCTTTAGAATTATTACCCATTGAGTATCCTTTACATATACCATCATGCTTTGGATTGAGTTTTAGAAGGCCTATAACCATCTTCTGCATGGATGGAAGAGCTTTGAAATGAAGGTGAGAAAGTCTCCTATGCCATAGCTCACACAAACTGGAAGAATCATGTAGTAATACTTGAACTGGGCTAGTGGAAAGTTTATAAAGACTCTCTTGGCAAACACTAATCACTAATGTAGACGATTTGTACTCACTTCTCCAACTGGTGCCAAATGGCTTCTTCTCAAGGCTTCTCCTGAACCAACCAATGGCTCAACACTATCTCACCCTCCTAGGTTCTGCTAGAACTCCTCCCCGACCTTCTCCTTAGGTCTTTGGACTATGGCAAGTTCTAGTTCTTGATGAGAATTCCCAACTCTCTTGGTTTCACCTTGAGTAAACTCAATCTACTCACTCACACTGTGGGTACAAACCCTCCACCTAGGATCTTTGCTCCACATTCACAACTTGTCATTTGGATGGTTGTCTCAGACCCTAAATCCATCCTTGCACACTCTCCAAGACATCTTCCCTTTACCAATTTCAAGGTTGATAGTGGTTTGGTTCATTTAGGCATATTTGGGGCTTATTCCTTGTAGCCCTTCTGAACTGGTAAAACAAAAACAAATAAAAATTATTCCCAACAACCCTAGGAGTTAATTATATTTTTGAATACCCTTTTGGAGATTACATGCAATATCAATAAATTGTATCTGGGTTTTGCATCTAAAGTATCAAATCCTTATAGAGCTAAAGAGGCCTAATTGCCCTTCTACACCACAAAACTTGGAGTCATAGTTTTAAACCTCTTTAATTTGATCAAACATGGAATGTTTTGGTTGTTTAGGGTCTGTATATACCTACTCCACTCTTCTTCCACTTTTGTGCAATGCCCAATCTCATCTAGGGCTCATTTTCACTCTCCCTATGCTTGCCAAGCACACAAGCCAAGCTAGGGTATGGTGGCAAATCCACAACATGGATTCCCTTGCTGCAAAACAAAAAAAAAAACCATATTTACAAGCCTTCCTAAAATTCCAACAAGTCTCAACAAGTTTCAACTATGGAATGTTAGGGAAAATGCCATTTTATACAAAACCCTAGTTTATAGAGATTTACAAGCCACCTGCACTAAAAAATGCAATAAATTTCAAACCATACAACTTTTGAACCTTGAACTTGAAGAAAATGAAAGATAAAACAATTATCTAACTTTTCATGTCATTGGATTGAGTCTTCCAATCCATACAGGCCGTACAAGTAAGCTAAAGAAACAAAAATGCGTTGAAAACAAAGGAAAAGGAAACCAAAATCTTCTTCTTGCCAAAAAATGAAAAAAGAAACACATCAAAATCAGCCTTCCCAAGCCTTATATTGGCTTTGGGAGTGTTTACACATCTCTAAACAACTTTGGTACGTTGGTTTGCTTCAACATATGAAAACTTGCAAAACTGCTCATAGCAACTTTTGCATTTTTGACAATTTTTGGCTTGGGTGAGCAACTTGGCTCCAACCCAACTTTGGCCACTCCAAAATGACTCAAACACCCTTAAAAAAATTTAACCAATCCCAAACAACAATTTCCTAATAAAAAATCAACTTGTCTGGAAAGTGCTCCACTTGGCACCCTAATGAGCTCATTTTCCAACAATGGACAAACTGAGACTCTTAGGGGCCTTACATCATTTGAGCACATAAAAATGGCTCCAAGGCCTTATTAAAACATCCACAACATGATACTAGCATTTAAAGCCAAAATATATACAAAATCATAAAAAATTGTCTTTGGTGCTCCTGCACTATGCTCCCGGGGTGTGGGAAAACCTCATGTCCCATGAGTGGAAAGAGCTTGGATGGTGGTACCATGCTGAAATATGTCTATCTCAGATATCCATGTTTCCTTAGAATCAGGTAAACCTTCCCACTTGACCAAGTAATCCTTGTAGACACCTTTCCTCGTATTATTGATAACTTTTGTATCTAGTATGCATTCCAATTCAACCGGTTGACTAGGTGGTAAGTCTTGAACCCAATACACTTCTTCAGGTGTTTTAGAGTCTTGATTTGCATCAGTCTGAGATCCTTTGTAAGGATATAGTTCACAAGCATTGAAAATAGGCGAGAGTGGTAAGTCTTGTGGCAACTCCACCTCATAAGCATTGTTCCCAAACTTGTGGACAACCTTGAGTGGTCCTATCTTCTTCATGGAAAGTTTGTTTGGCTGACCCTTAGGAAGTATTTCCTTCCTCAAATATGCTATAACCAAGTCTCCAACTTTGTAGTGCACCTCTCTCCTTGACTTTTTTTCCTTTTCCTTGTGTTTCTCATTAGACTATTGCAATGTCTTCTTCACTTGCTCATGTATCTCCTTCATGTTTTCAGCAAACATTTCTCCTTGAGCACTCCTATGGCCTATGGTATTGATATCTCAAAGTTCTAGAACACCCCTTGGATGATATTCATACACAATCTCAAAAGGACTCTTTCCTGTGCTCCTATTGACTGAATCATTATAGGCATATTCTACTTGTCCCAATACAAGATCCCAAGCTTGACCATGTTGTTTGGTGAGACATCCAGCAAGTTTCCCAAAGATCTATTCACCACTTCAGTTTGACCATCTGATTGTGGATGGTATGCTAAAGAAAAATAGAGGTTAGTGCCAAGTTTCTTCCATAGTGTTCTCCAAAAGTGACTCACAAACTTTATATCTCTATCACTCACTATGCTAAGTGGCAAACCATGGATTCTCACAACCTCCTTGAAGAACAAACCAACTATGTGGGTGGCATCATTAGTGCATTTTCAAGGCACAAAGTGTGCAATCTTGATAAATCTATCCAGAATAACATAAACACTATCATACCCTCTTGGAGTTCTAGGAAAGCCAAGGACAAAGTCCATGCTTAAGCATTCCCAAGGGCTTGTTGGTATGGCCAATGGCTGATAGAGACCTGCATTACTTGAGGTTCCTTTGGCCCTTTGACAAATGGCACATTTCTCAACAAACCTCCTAAAATCTGGTTGTAGTTTAGGCTAATAGTAGAATCTACCAGCTTGCTCCAAGGTCTTGTCAAGACCAGAGTGTCCACCTAGGCTGCCTTGGTATTTTTCTTTGATAATATTGTCTCTCATGGAACATTGTGGAATGTAGAGAAAATGCCCCTTAAACAACAATCCCTCCTCCAACATATAATCTAAATATGCAACATGACAAGCATTAACCAATTTAGAGAAAACTTCATATGCTTCATTGAAATCTTTATCACCTTGGTAGAGATCTTTGAGACCATTTAGGCCTACACTTTGGAGCTGCACTTCTTGTATGGTAAGTTCTCTCCCACTTAGAGCATCAATCAATTTGTTAGTGGTTCCTTTCTTGTGCTTGATTGAGAAAGTATAGGCTTTCAAATACTCAACCCACTTGAGGTGTCTTTGGTTCAACTTTTCCTATCCATTAAAAAAACTAAGAGCATGATTGTCAGTGTATACAATAAACTCTTTAGGCAAGAGATAATGCCTCCATTTATTTAGTGTTTGGCATACAATTCTAGATCATAAGTAGAATACATTTGTTTTGCCTCATTGAGCTTCTAAGAGAAGAATGCAACCGGGTGATTCTCTTGGCTCAAAGCTACCCCAATGGCCAATTTACTTGCATCACGCTCCATGGTAAAAGGCTGATTGAAATTAGGTAGCCTGAGATAAGGAAGTTCAACAACTTTTTGTTTCAACACCTCAAACCCCTTCTCTGCTAAACTAGTCCAATTAATCTAAGATTTGACCCCTCCCTTAATCATGTTCAAAATTGGTGCACACACATAGCTAGAACCTCTAATAAAATTCCTATAGAAAGAGGAAAACCCATGAAAGCTTCTTACATATCATACTAATTTAAGAGTGGGCCAATTCACTATCGCCTCTACCTTTGATGGATCCATTTTTAAACAACCTTGAGAAACTACAAAACCAAGATATACCAATTCAGTTTTGAAAAACTCACACTTGTCCAGGTTGATCATCAACTTCTCTTAGTGTAGCTTCCTCAAGACTTGGTGTAAATGCTTGATATGCTCTTCCTTTGACCTGCTAAAAATTTGAATATCATCAAGGTAAACAATGACAAATTTACCAATAAACTCATAAAGCACTTCATTCATGAGCCTTATGAAGGTGGTAGGTGCATTTGTGAGCCCAAAGGGCATCACTAACCACTCATATAGGCCTTCATTTCTCTTAAAGGTTGTCTTCCATTCGTCTCCAGGTCTAATTATTATTTGGTGATAGCCTAATTTCAAATCTACATTGGAAAGGTAGTAAGCCCCAGCTAGGTAGTCCATCAAGTCTTCAATCCTTGGCATTGGAAACCGGTACCTTATGGTAATCTTGTTAATGGATCTTCAGTTGGTTCACATCCTCCACTTTGCATCCTTTTTAGGTGCCAACACTATGGGTACTGCACATGGACTCAAACTCTTCTTTATCAACCCCTTATCCAGTATCTCTTGCACTTGCTTGTCTATCTACTCATTTTGAACCGAGGTCATCTTATAAGCAACCTTATTTGGTAAAGTTGCACCAAGTATGAGTTCTATCTGATGGTTGACATATCTATAAGGAGGTAGCACATCTGGTATCTCATTGACCACTATGTCCTTATACTAGTCTACCAAAGTTTGCACTTCTTGAGGTACAACCGGTTTGTTTGCAACCTTTACCTCTTCCTTGGGTTCACTATGATTGCACAACCTTGACTCCCTTCATGCTTCAACAACTCAAGAACTCCTTTCCACCAAGCAACATAACACTTGGACCAACATGCCTTTCTTCACTTTGTTCAACCAAGGGATCCATTTGAAATTTCTTACCTCCTTTGGTGATGAGGTAGGAATTATTCTCACCATCATGCATCGCTTTGACATCAAATTGCCAAGGGCATCCTAGAAGCAAATGACATGCATCCACAGGCAATATTTTAGAAAGAACTCTATCCTTGTAGTCTCCAATATCAAAATCTATCCATGATTTCTCATCCACAAGCACATGCTAACACTTTCTCAACCAAGATACCTTGTAAGGTGTAGTATGTGGCAACCTCTTCACCTTCAACTTGTCCACCTTCTCAACTGCTCCTATGTTTTCAGTAGATCCTGAATCCACTATCACTTTACAAATCTTGCCATGTGATTTACAGGTGGCTCTAAAAAGTGTCTTTCTTTGTGCAGGTTCTTTTGATTGAGGAACTTTTAGAAAAGTTCTTCTCAACATCAAATTTTCTCCATAAAGAATAGGTATGGCCTTGCTGATTAGTGAGGTGACACTCTGACAATCCTCCTCTTGCACAAGTTGTTTCCTTCTTTCTCCCATGTGAGAACTAGAGGGCTTCTCAAGACACTGATTCATAGTGTGCCCCACTTGATGACAATGAAAACATTTACTAGTGAAAATTGTGGGTCCTCTTCCTTGATTGCCAAATCTGCCCCTAAAGTTGTTTCTTCCTCTAGAATTGCCTCTGAACTGACCTCCTCTATTGTAATTATCACCAGTGTTCTCAGGCTGATTGCTTTCATCACTCCTATTGGAGTTGTAACCCCTTCCAAAGGTGACTCTTCCTCTAAAACTTCTACCACCTTTGTTCTTTTGATTGTGCTCACCCTTTCTCTTAATCTTGTCCTCTACTCTCAAAAAAAACTGGAAGCACTTATGAACTGTATCAGGTGCCAACATGCTTATCTCATCCTAGCTGTTTTGTCTAAGGCCATTCAGGTACCTTGCAACTTTTTCCACCTCTTCTTCTTGCTTTCTAGACCTCAAGGTAAGTTTGTTGAACTCCTTTGTGTAGGTTCTCATATCCATCTCTCTTTGTTTCATATTTTATAACTTTTTGTGCATTTGTACCTCATAATCAATGGGAAATAATTGAGTCTTTATTCTAATCTTCATCCTCTCCCAAGAGATGATCTTTATTTTTCCTGATTGTTGTCTTTCCTCTTGCATCATATTCCACCATACTAAAGATGATCCCTTCAATCTAGTCTTGGCCAAATTGGCTCTCTTCTCTTCTACAATCTCCTCGTACTCAAAGTGATTATTTAGAGCTTCTATCCAATCCAACAGTTCTTCTCCATTCAATCTTCCACTATAGATGGGTAAACCTTTCAAATTATCCTTGTTGAGTGATTTGAAGGCATCAAGAAAGACTTGTTGATCCTTGTCTAACTCTTTCTTCTCAGTTATCATTCCTATCACATCTTCATTATCAGATTCATCACCCCATTCAGTGATCTTTCTCTTTCCTTTCCTGGTTTCTTGCAATCGGGCTTTTGCCAACATGTCTTGTATCATATCTCTGATGGAATCTCTACTCATTTCCTTAGGAGGCATGTTGTTGGATTTTGACTCTACTTCTGGGTTTGACATACACCACTTGTTCAAACCAAATGGCTTTGATACCACTTTGATGTAGAGGATTTGTACTCACTTCTCCAACCCGTGCCAACTGGCTTCTTCTCAAGGCTTCTCCTAAACCAACCAATGGCTCAACACTATCTCACCCTCCTAGGGTCTTCTATAACTCCTCCTTGACCTTCTCCTGATGTCCTTGGACTATGGAAATTTCTAATTCTTGATAAGATTTCCCAACTCTCTTGGATTCACCTTGAGTGAACTCAATATACTCACTCACACTGTGGGTACAAACCCTCCACCTAGGATATTTTCTCCACTTTCACAACCTATCATTTAGATGGTTGTCTTGGACCCTAAATCTATCCTTTCACACTATCCAAGACATCTCCCCTATACCGATTTCAAGGTTGATAGTGGTTTGGTTCATTTAGGCTTATTTGGGGCCTATTCCTTGTAGCCCTTCTAAACCAGTAAAATAGAAACAACTCAAAATTATTCCCACCAAACCTAGGAATTAATTGGATTTTTAGATACCCTTTTTGATATTACACACAATATAAATAAATTGCATCTCGGTTTTGCATCTAAAGTATCGAAACCTTATAGGGCTAAAGAGGCCTAATTGCCCTTTTACACCACAAAACTTGGAGCAGCAGTTTTAAACCTCTTTAATCTGGTCAAACATGGAATACTTTGGTTTTTTAGGGTCTTTATACACCTACTCCACCCTTATCCACCCTTCTTCCACTTTTGTGCAATGCCCAATCTCATCTAGGGCCCATTTTCACTCTTTCCCTATGCTTGCCAAGCACACAAGCCAAGTTGGGGTATGGTGGCAAATCCACAACATGGCTTCCCCTAATGCAAAAAAAAAAAAAAAACATATTTACAAGTCTTCCTAACATTCCAACAAGTCTGACAAGTTCCAACTGTGGAATGTTAGGGAAAATGCCATTTTGTACAAAACCCTAGTTTATAGGGATTTACAAGCCACCTGCACTAAAAATGAAATAACTTTAAAAACATACAACTTCATAACCTCATAATTGAATAAAATGAAAGATAAAACAATTATATAACTTTCCATGCCGTTGGATTGAATCTCCCAATTTGTA
The DNA here is from genome assembly GCF_030272615.1 of Cryptomeria japonica. Classification (NCBI taxonomy): domain Eukaryota; kingdom Viridiplantae; phylum Streptophyta; class Pinopsida; order Cupressales; family Cupressaceae; genus Cryptomeria; species Cryptomeria japonica. Next base: position 36,833,877 of record NC_081412.1, on the reverse strand, counting down.
CAGGCCGTACAAGTAAGCTAAAGCAGCAAAAATGTGTTGAAAACAAAGGAAAAGGAAACCAAAATCTTCTTGCCAAAAATGAAAAAAGAAACCCATCAAAATCGGTCTTCCCAAGCCTTATAATTTCTTTTCGATTGTTTAAACATCTCTAAATAACTTTGGTACGTTGGTTTTCTTCAACATATGAAAACTTGCAAAATTGCTCATAACAACTTTTGCATTTTTGACAATTTTTGGCTTGGGTGAGCAACTTGGCTCCAACACAACTTTGGCCACTCAAAAATGACTCAAACAACCTTAAAAACATTTAGCCAATCCTAAACAACCATTTCCTAAGAAAAAATTGACTTTCCTGAAAAGTGCTCCACTTGGCACCTTGATGAGCTCATTTGCCAACAATGGACAAACTGAGACTCTTAGGGACCTTACATCATTTGAGCACATAAAAATGGCTCCAAGGCCTTATTAAAAAATCCACAACATGATACTAACATATCAAACCAAAACATATACAAAAACATCAAAAACTATCTTCGGCGCTCCTGCATCAATCACCTTAGCTATTTGATGCTAGAGTTCTTCAATCGGGCAAGAACTTTCCCTTTTGAGAATGCAACTTGATAACTTGTATCCTTTAAAGCTGAAATTTATATAATGTTCATGTTAATTCTTGGTAGTAACAATACATCACTTAAGTGGAGACGAATGCCAAAAACTAGGTGAAGGGAGGTGGTTACAGTGTCTTTCATTGAATAGTAAGCATCATCTCCGATTATGACTTGAAGGTTGGTTTCTCTTTCCACTAAATCTAAAAGATGCTCTCTATATCATGTAATGTGTCGAGAAGCACTACTATCAATCAACCATGTGCAACTATCGGTTTGAAAATTGCTTGATAGGGAAGAGATAAATAGAAAACCTTCTTTGTTGTCTCTAGATTCCCTTTGAGGAAATACTTCACCAACGTTTGCCATAGAAGCATGTTGCTTTGGTCTTGTAGGGAAATCTCAAGCATAGTGACCATACTTGTCATATTTCCTCTCTATTTCTCTTGAAATTTCCTTTTCTTCCTTCTCTTCCTCTCTTCTTTGAAGTTTTAGCAGCGAGAACATGAGTGTCTTCATTGAGAGAGCTTTGACCAATCCCTCTTGCAACCAATCTAGATTCTTCTTGAATACAGCCAGCCCTAAGGCGATCAAAATTTGGAAGCTTAGATCTTCCAGAGATACTTTGGATAAAGGGTTCCCAAGATTGATGAAGACCATTGAGAGCCAACGTCACTAAGTCTCTATCTTCAACTACATCTGGGTATGTGCATGATCATGGTGGGCCAAAACATGGCCTTAAGTGGCAATGAAATTTCAAAAAATCAGAGTTATGCAACTTGATATGAAAATTTGAGTAATTTATGAACATTATTTTAAAAATATGTAAGAAGAGAATCTATAGAAAATTGAATGTAGTTCTACGATACTAGTTGTTTTTTGAAAAAAAAAATATTTGGTGAAAATTTGAAATTTCAATGTAGTGGTACTAAAATTTTAGGAAAAACAAGGAAGTAGGTGTATGTCTGACCACCCTAATCAAAATCAAATCATAATATTTTTCTTAAGATTTATAATATGAGTAGTAGACTCATGTCCAGATGTGACACATATTTTTTGGTTTTTTTATGAAGTAAATAATTAATTATGAATTTCTTACTACAACATTCTAGAAATTAAAAAAATCCTATGACTAACCACCTTAACTTGGTCTTAAATTTATGAAATTCAATTTATTTATGTTTTTTCCTATAGTAGATGAAGTATAGAATGTGACGCATGTTTTAGATTCAAAAGATGTAAAACCGTTTGAAAGTTATGTGTGTTTTTCAATCAGCCTATCAATCAGGACTTTAGTCAGAATTCAATTAGAAAGTAAATAATAATTGTTTATTAAATTCAAAATAAGACAAACCTTATATTGTTGGAAAGCTGAGACCCTTTTCATTTTATCAATTTCGGCTTAAAAAAAGTTGTCAACCACTAGTGCAAAGTTTGAAAAATCAAAGAATAATAAAAAAACACGGTTTTTTTTGTTGACTTTCTAGGCTTATCATTTCCAAGCCAAATCCCAAAGCATTCTCGAGCCAAATTTCAAATTTTGAAATTTGTGTTAGAAAAATCAAATATACAACTTTAGCAAGTTATGATATTTATATTTTAATACAATATTAAATATATTAATAAATAATTCATTAATGTATTGAATATTATTATATTAATATATTAAAATATGTACAATATATTAATATATAATAAAAATGTTATATATTAATACTATAATATGTAAATGTATATATTAAAATATATTATTAATATTTTTGTTAGTGGTCATATGGTATTCTAATGGTTCACATGATATTGTTAGGTGTCATACGGGGCCATAAGGGGTAACACGTGTTAGAATAACATATGATTGCTTAGGACACCATATGGACATCATATGGTCCTAAAGGGTGATGTCATGCACTAGGATGTTAAAAGGGGTCATATGGTGTCCTAAGGGGTCATAGGACACCATACGACCCCTTAGGATACCATCTAACACCTAAGGACACCATATGGTGTCTTAATGGGTTATATGTTTTCCTAAGGGGTTAGAGGACACTATATGACCCCTTAGGACACTATACGACCCCTAACAACACCAAATGGTGTCCTAAGGGGTCAAAGGACACCATATGACCCCTTAAGACACTATATGACCCCTAATGACACTATATGGTGTTCTAAGGGGTCATATGGTGTCCTAAGGGCTCATAAGACACCATATGACACCTTAGGATACCATATGATCCCTTACAACACAATATGGTGTCCTAAGGGGTCATAGAACACCATATGACCTCTTAGGACATAATAAAACTCATAACGACACCATATGGTGTCCTAAGGGGTCATATGGTGTCCAAAGGGGTCACAAGACACCATATGACCCCTTATGACACAATATGTCCCCTAATGACACCTAAGAAGCCATATGGTGTCCTAGAGGGTCATATGATGTCCTATGATCCCATAGGACACAACATGACCCTTGATCACACCATACAACCCCTAATGACACCATATGGTGTCTTAAGGGTCATATGACACTATATGACTGATTAGGACACAATATGAACCCTAACAACACCTAAATGGTCATATGTCATCCTAAGGGGTCATATGGTGTTCTAAAGGGTCATAGGGCACCATATGACCCCATAGGACACAATACAACCCCTAACGACACTGTATGGTGTCCTAAGGGGTTATAGGACACCATATGAACCCTTAGGAAACAATATGACCCCTAACGATACCTAAGGGGTCATATCGTGTCCTATATGACCCCTTAGAATGCTATAAGACCCCTAACGACAACATATGGTGTCTTAAGGGGTCATAGGACAACATATGACCCTTTACGACAACATACGACCCATAATGACACTGTATCATATCCTAAGGGGTCATATGGTGTCCTAAGGGGTAATTGGACAACATCTCACCCCTTAGGACACTATACGACCCCTAACGACACCTAAATGGTCATATGGTGTCCTAAGGGGTCATAGGACATTGTATGACCCCTTAAGACACCATACGACCCCTAATGACAATATATGGTGTCCTAAGGGGTCATATGGTGTCCTAAGGGGTCATAGGACATTGTATGACCCCTTAAGACACCATACGACCCCTAACGACAATATATGGTGTCCTAAGGGGTCATATGGTGTCCTAAGGTGTCATGAAACACCATATGACCCTAACGACACCTAAGAGGTCATATGGTGTTCTAAGGGGTAATAGGACACCATATGATCCCTTAAGACACCATACAACCAATAATGACACCATATGGTGTCCTAAAGACTCATATGGTTTTCTATGGGGTCAAAGGATATCATATGACCCTTTAGGACACCATACAACCCCTAACAACATCATATGGTGTTCTAAAGGTGCATATGGTGTCCTAAGGGGTCATGGGACACCATATGACCCCTTAGAATACTATATAAGCCCCAACGACACCTAAGGGGTCATATGTTGTCATAAGCATTCATAAGACACCATACGAACCCTAACAACAACATATGGTGTCCTAAGGGGTCATAGGAAACCATATTACCCCTCAGGACACAATACAACCCCTAATGAGACCATACGATGTCCTAAGAGGTCATATGGTCTCCTAAGCTATCACGGGACACCATATGACCCCTTAGGACACAATATGACTCTTAACGACACCTAAGGGGTGATATGGTGTCGTAAGGGGTCAGAGGACACCATATGACCCCTTAGGATACCATACAACACCTAATTACACCATATGGTGTCCTCAGGGGTCACGAGACACCATATGACCCCTTAGGACACAAGATGACCCCTAACGACACCTAAGGGATCATATGGTGTCGTTAGGGGTCATAGGACACCATAAGCGGACATCATACGACCCCTAACGACACCTAAGGGGTCATATGGTATCCTAAGGGGTCATAGGACACTACATAATCTCTTAGGACACCATATGACCTGTAATGACAACATATGGTGTCCTAAGGGGTCATAGGACAACATATGACCCCTTAAGACACCATAAAACCCATAATGATTGTTGGTGTAAATAATTATTCATCATGGATATTATTACACCTTACTTAATTTTACTTAGGAAATGCATTTTATAGTAGTTTGGGTATGAGACACTTGGGTGTTTGTGCCACATTAGGATAGTGTGTGTAGGAAAATTTCCAACTTTTATGGTGTTATCTTATTACTACTTTATCATATCCACTTATTGTGGAGTGATAATTCTACCTTCAGTGGGCGATCCACCTCATGTGGAATATTTAATTGTTTCTCCTACCTACCACACCTATTTCCTACCTACCCTTGTTTCTTATTGAGCCACATGTCATGTTTGTGTGCTCACATATCCATATAGCCTTGCCTATATATGCAGGTTCATCTTCATTGTATGTAACAATCATTTTTTATCTATTGATGAGAATACAATTTATTCTTGTCCTGTATTTTGTCTCTCTATTTGTACATTTCATTGAGCTCTTGATCTTAGTAAAATCTCACATAGTATTAGAACCATTAGAGCATCATTGATTTGTCTTTGAGAGGCATTATTAAGACATCAAGAGGCAGATCTGAGGAGAAGCATCTTTTGGAGGCATCCTAGACCAGATCTAACCTCGCCATTGCGTGCGGGTGGCTATTTCCTTAAATTTTGAGTCTAAATTCAGCCTATTTTGATGAAAGTCAAATTTTGAGCTTGGAGGAAATTTTTTGCCCAATTTGGGTGGTATGGTATGGATTTCGAAAACAAAATTAAAAAAAATAAAATTTAATTTTTCTACAAACAAATTTTCATTTATCCGCAGAAATTTTTCTTTTTAGAAAGTTCCTTTTTTTTTTAAAATAATAATAAAAAAAACAAAAAATAAAATATTGGGGGGGCAGTCCGCAGACCAATCCCGCCCACCATACCTTCTATAGCTTTTGCAAGGTGCTGCCAACTGCCATGGTTCTCGCCGTATGCACGTCGACTCGTACCTCCCGCTGCATTCACTGTCCCCGTTGCATTCACCACCAGCGACCCTGCCTGCCAACCCACCTGTCAACAACCCTCATCGTAGCACTAGCCTCCTGCCCATGGCTCTCTGCCCCACTGGTCATCAGCGGCCCCTCTGTCCACCGTCTCTCGATGGCTCTCTCCGGTGAACCTGTCAGGCCCCTTCACCACGTGGACCTCACCACCACGTTAGCTTCCGCCACGCTGCCACCTCGGCATCCACGCTGACTAACACATTAGTGTACATTACCACATCACTGATCATACCCACAGTCAGCAATCCAGTCATCAGTGACTATACAGTAACACATCAGTGCCTCATCATCGGCTGACTCACCTACCACGTCATTTTTTCAACGAATCAGATTTTGCCAAGTCAAAAGTCCATACTGTATGGATGCCCAGTCAGCAGGGAGGTGAAGTTTTTGTGTTGTTCATATAGTCATCAAATTTAACCTCATTTTTTTTGAAAATTTGATAGGCTCCCTCCATTGAGTTTTTTGATTTTGTAGTTAAACTTCAAATGGCCATATCTTGCTCATTTTTGCTCCTTTTTTGGTGTAATTTTTTTTGAAATGGGCTATAATTACGTGTAATTTCTCATGGTGGAATTATTTTATGATTTTTATGAACATATTTTTTAGAAATCTCAGTTTTTAGTGACTGTACCTGTCCAATCCCCATTTCTGCAACTTGCGGGACTCCATTTGGGCTTATACGAACTCCTTTTCAGGTGCCACTTTTTTTGAAAGTGCATAATTTTTTGTCTACTCTCATAATATTCTATCAGTTTGTAGCGAGTTTGGGTATAAATTATAATTTTGGCATATAGTCTTTTTTTGGCCAATTTGGCACTTGTATTGCATACATTTATCTTGATACTCTTTTGCATTGTAGTTCTCAGCCTATTGGGGTAGTTTTTAAACAAAATCAGAAGTCCACCTTGCCATTGTTTGCAATTGGCCTATTGTACATGCACTACATATAAAGTGCCAAATCATCATTTTTTTTAATTTTTTTTTTTGGGGGGGTACTTTGATTGATTGAATTTGGCGGGGTGTCTCTTGTGTTTTTGTGCTCTTGTGTTCCTTCCTTTTTTCTTCTATGGGTTCTCCTAAGTTTCCTCTCTTAACTCCTCATAATTATGCTACTTGGAAAATTGATGCATGGAGTAAACTTATAGAAAAAGGACTAACTCATTAAATTGATGGAACTATTGTTGCTCCCGCTGATCCTATTGGTCACTTGGATTGGCTCACTAAAAATATCATGGTAATTGGTACCTTAAGAAAGTATGTATCAAAGGATCTCATTTTTCATACTGAGAAATAAACTCTAATCAAGGATGCTTGGCAAAAGTTTCAAGACTTGTATGGTCAAGTTGATGAGATTAGGGGATATCAGATTGGTAGTGATCTCACCATGTTAGATCCCAAGAACTTTGATACTATACAAGATTATGTAACTAAGGAAAAAGAGTTGAGAGCACAACTCAAGGATTGTGGCATTGATAAGAAGGATACTCAATTGATCTTCAATTTGATGGGCAAGCTTCCACAAAAATATGCAACATTTGTTTCTAGTTTCCAAACCCATAGGATGACAATTGTTTCAAGTGACACAATGCCTACATTTGATGCTTTTTCCAAGATGTTGATGATGGAACAAACTAAGTTGATAAGCATGGGCATTCTCAAGGCTTCTAAGTCTCAAGCATTAGTGGCAAATCAAGGGAACAAAGGAAATCAAGGAAAGAACAACTCAAACAAGAAGAAATGGTAATCAAAGCTTAAGGACAAAGCATCACCTTCTCCACAACAAGGAGATTCATCCTCTTCCAAAAGGGACAATTCACCAAAGATGGAGAGACCTACTTGTGCCTATTGTAAAAAGGTTGGTCATGAGGAGCGTCATTGTCATTCTAAGAAAATTGATGAGCTCACACATATCCTCAAAAAGCATAATATTGATTTGCCTAATGTCTACAAGAAGGGAAAGGACAAGCATTCATGGCTTCAACAAGTGGGAAGACTCACTTTTTTTGGAAAAGAAAAGGACAAGCTCTTTGTGCTACTACAAGTCATGATTTAGGGAGATGGCTTCTAGATTCATAGGCTTCTCATCATATGACATCTTCGTTGTCTATGTTCTCTTCATTTGAGCCTTGCACCATGCTGCAGATTTTTATGGGCAATCATACATACATGGAGGTGATTGGGAAAGGATATATTTCCATTGGGGATAACTCCTTCAATGAGGTGTTGTGTGCACCCCACTTGACAAACAATCTCCTTTCCATCTATCAAATCATACATACTAAGAGGATTGTGGAGTTCACGCCTGAGTCAGTTTTCATTAGAGACTTGGAGACTAGAGCTATCATTGCAACTAGGGTGGTTGATCATGCATCTTGGTTATACTCCTTTTTCAGATTTTTTTGAGGATGATGATTTCACATACGATGATTCTACACATGATGATCATACTTTGTGATAATTCAGATTTTGAGGAGAACTTTGGGTACTTGAACTTGGGGATTCTCACTTGTGACCCCATTCTTGAACCTTGAGTTACATCTCCTCCTATTGATGTCACAACACCTATTGCATCTAATGATGCAGATAGTGTGACAATTTTGCCTTCTTGTGATTCAATGCAGTAGGATATTCATTGTCTTCCATCTTTAGATTCATGGGATGATTACTTGACAAACATTGCAGGTTTGTTTGTGGAATCCTACACTGCAGATTTGGGAGACATCATTGATGATATTCATCTTCTCTTTGATGAAGATGATCCTTCTTTGATTTTTGTGAAGGAACACTCTGACCCTCTTGTTCATTCTCTACATGATCAGTCTTTTGAGGTTGACATGATTGTGGATATTTATGTACAATAATTGGAGGAGGTCTCTTTATGTTTAGAGGAGACATGTGAGTCTTTGGGACTTGTTCTACATTCATCTCCACTAGATCTTGGAGTGCCTTTTTCAGTAGTGTGGAGTAGTTTACCACCTTTGGAGGGGATATCTTTTAGCATCTTTATGGGTACACTTGAGCATTTTTTAAAGATATCATTCATCATGAGTTTTTTTTCATACATCTTCCCTTTGTGATTGGGGAGACTTCATGGATACACCTTTGGTTTTGTTTCTTACCAAGGGGAGGAATGTTGCTTGATGTTCAAGGAGCAGTTTCTTCATACATCATCAAGCTTCTATCATTGGTGCAGATTCTACATTGAGGGGGGGCTACCCAGCTTCTCTTCTTCTCTCATATGGGGGGACATTTTCCTCACATGGGGTTTTGTTCCTCACATACTTCTATGAGAATTCTCTTGTATAGCTTTCATCTCTCTTTTGGGGATGGTTTTTTCCCATTGGGTTTTTCTCTCTTTCCCCGCTTTGTGAGAGATTTAATTGCATTGGTTTGCATGCATTTGCATTTGTACATGGGTACCTAACATGGCCATGTAGCCGGGACCCATCTTGCATTGCTTAGTTGCATTGTAGACTTAAGTGCATTCCCCTAAGTTGCACTTAAGGGGGGGTGTTGGTCTAAATAATTATTCATCATGGATATTATTACACCTTACTTAAGTTTACTTAGGAAATGCATTTTATAGTAGTTTGGGTATGAGACAATTGGGTGTTTGTGCCACATTGGGATAGTGTGTGTAGGATAATTTCCACCTTTTATGGTGTTATCTTGTTACTACTTTATCATATCCGCTTATTATGGAGTGATAATTCTACCTTTGGTGGGTGATCCACCTCATGTGGAATATTTTATTGTTTCTCCTACCTACCCCACCTATTTCCTACCTACCCTTGTTTCTTATTAATCCACATGTCATGTTTGTGTGCTCACATATCCATATAGCCTTGCCTATATATGCAGGCTCATCTACATTGTATGTAACAACCATTTTTTATCTATTGATGAGAATACAGTTTATTCTTGTCCTATATTTTGTCTCTCTATTTGTACATTTCATTGAGCTCTTGATCTTGGTAAAATCTCACAATGACACCATATCATGTCCTAAGGGGTCATATGGTGTCCTAAGGCATCATAGGATAGCATACAACCCCTAAGAAAACCATATGTTTTTCTAAGGGGTCATATGATGTCCTAAGGTGTCATGGGACATGATATGACCCCTTAGGACACAATATCACCCCTAATGACACCTAAGGGTTCATATAGTGTCGTTAGGGATCAGATGATGTCCAAAGGGGTCAAATAACACCATATGACCCCTTAGAACACCATACAACCCCTAACAACACCATATGTTATCCTAAGGGCACATATGGTATCCTACAGGGTCATAGGACAACATATGACCCCTTAGGACAACATACAACATATAACAACACCATATCATGTCATAAGGGGTCATATGATGTCCTAAGGAATCATAGGACAACATATGACCCCTTAGGACACTATACGACACCTAAGGGTTCATATGGTGTCCTAAGGGGTTATAGGACATCATACGACCCCTAACAACATCATATGGTGTCCTAAGGGGTCATATGGTGTCCTAAGGTGTCATGAAACATCATATGACACCTCAGGACACATTATGACCCCTGTCGACACCTAAGAGGTCATATGGTTTTGTTAGGGGTCATATGGTATCCTAAGGGGCCATAGGATTACCATGTGACTCCTTAGGACACCATACAACCAATAATGACACCATATGATGTCCTAAAATCTCATATGGTGTTCTAAGGTGTCAAAGGACACCATACAACCCCTTACAACACCATATAGTGTCTTAAGAGCTCATATGGTGTCCTAAGGGGTCATGGGACACCATATGACCCCTTAGGACACTATAAGACCCCTCACAACACTATATGGTGTCCCAAGGGATCATATGGTGTCCTAAAGGGTCATACAACACCATATAACCCCTTATGACACAATATGGTGTCCTAAGGGGTCATAGAACATGATATGACCCCTTAGGACATAATATGACTCATTACGACATCATGTGGTTTCCTAAGCAGTCATATGGTGTGCTAGGGGGTCATATGATGTCCTATGACCCCATATGACACAATATGATGCCTGAGCTCACCATACGACCCCTAACAACACCATATGGTATCCTAAGGGGTTATATGACACCATATGACCCGTTAGAACACCATATGATACCTAACGACATCTAAGGGGTCATATGGTGTTGTTAGGGGTCATATCATGTCTTAAGGGGTCATAGGACACCATATGACCCTTTAGGACATCATACAACCCCTAACGACACCATATGGTATCCTAAGGGTTCATATGATGTTTTAAGGGTCATGGGACACCATATGACCCCTTAGGACACAAGATGGCCTTTAATGACACCTAAGGGGTCATATGGTGTCGTTAGGGGTCATATGGTGTCTTAAGGGGTCATAAAACACCATATGACCCCTTAGGACACCAAATGACCCCTAACAACACCTAAGGGGTCATATGGTATCCTAAGGGGTCATAGGACACCACATGACCTCTTAGGATACAATATGACCTCTAACAACACTTAAGGGGTCATATGGTGTCGTTAGGGGTTATGGTGTCATAAGGGGTCATAGGACACCATAACCCCTATTAGGACACCATACGGTCAATAACAACACCAAAGGGGTCATATTGTGTCCTAAGGGGTCATAGGACACCACATGACCTCTTATGACACCATATGACCCCTAACGACAATATATGGTGTCCTAAGGGGTCATAGGACACCATATGACCCGTTAGGACACAAAATGACCCCTAACAACACCTAATGGGTCATATGGTATCATTAGGGGTTGTATTGTGTTCAGAGGGGTCATAAGATACAATATGACCCCTTAGCACATCATACGACCCCTAGCAACATCATATGGTGTCCTAAGGGGTCATATGGTTTCCTAAGGGGTCGTATTGTGTCCTAAGGTGGCAAGATGAACCATTATTACAATATAAAAAATAGTGCCAATACCTCTTACAAAAATAAGTTTAGATCACCCCCTAAGAGCAAGCATGAGGTTCAAGCATAAAAACAATAAACCGGTTTATGACCCCCTTCTCTCCCTCCCTCGACCCTTTTCCATCCCCCCTCTTCTCTCCCTCTCTCCCTCCCCTTCTCTCTCTCTCTCTCTCTCTCTCTCTCTCTCTCTCTCTCTCTCTCTCACTATTCCTCTCCCCATCTCCCTCAAGTATCTCCCTCACTTTTCTTATATGCAAACAAATCCAATATCAGATATATCCCCCCCTCTCTCCCCCTCGCCCCCCCCTCTCTCTCACTATTCCTCCCTCCATCTCCCTCAAGTATTTCTCTCACTTTTCTTATATGTAAACAACTCAGATATTAGATATAATTTGTTTGTATTAGGGCACCAACGTTCAAAAAATGGGTACCAACGAGAATTTTTTGTAGCTCTAGGGAAAAATATGGATAAAAATCAAATATCTAATTTAATTGGATATCCAATTTTTGCACCATACAAAAATAGACTTGTGGGCTATTTTGTACATTCCAACGACCCATGAATTCATTTTGTAGGAGACATTCACAAGTTTTCAGATAGAAAGTGACAAAATTCATCTTTTCAAAGATTCTTCTGGACAAATTTGACATTGCCAGTCATTTAGGAGCATCTTTTTGCAAGTATAATGGGGAGCAACACTAGTTGAAAGCATAAACGTAAAAGAAAGATTTAAAATGACCAAATAAAAGTATATAGACAAAGAGATAGAGAAGGTCATAGAAGGAGAAGACAAAGTATGTCAAATATTGGTGAAGAATTTACAAACTTTACTTCAAGTGAAGAGGAAATTGAATTTGAAAATGTTGTGCAAGTTATTGAAAATGAAAATGAAAATGTAGATTTTGATATTGAAAATGTTGAACATGATATTCAAAGTGGGAATGACAATGTTGAAATAGATATTGAAAATGCTCAATATGATATTGAATTTACGAATGAAAATATGGGAATTGAAAGTGAAAATGTGGGAATTGACAATGAAGGTGAAAATGTGGGTGTTGACATTGAAGGTGAAAATTTGGGAATTGACATTGAAGGTGAAAATTTGGGAAATTTTGACATTGAAGGTGGAATTGTTGAACCAAGTGAATAATATGTAACATCGAATTACATGAGAAATGAAGACTGTCTTATGGATGAAAGACAAATTCCAAATTCAAGACCTTCAAGGACCACACAATGGTTACTTGAAATTGATGAGAACATTATTTCCAATCTTGAAGGCAAGAGGTCAACAAGAACCATTTGATTATGGGCTACACAACTATTCAACCAATATTTTAGCAATAAGACATTGACTGAGCAATGCCAACTTTTCAATTGCAAGTCATTGAATCTTTGAAGCCATTTTATTGTGTACCTCTTAAGATTCGTAATACTTGTTGTTGCAAATAGCATGTGGAGTTTTCAATGTACCATGAACTTTTATGTTATATTCATTCTATGATGCATACTAATGATATGTTGCAGGAGTGCGATGCAATGCAATTTTCGAGATCATTAAGAGACTTGCTAGATCTATTTTTGTGTTGTAGGGATGATGGATGCTTTTTCTATAGAGATGATTGTTTGAATGAGAAGTGGTCACAATGTGGTGGGTTGTCAAAGTTTATTTTTTGTTTTCATGAGGGCAGCAAACACGAGTTTGAAAAGAAGATTGTTGAGAAAAAAGATATGAGACAGTGAAATATACTTTGAGGAGTGGATGTGAAGGTTCTAGATGCCAGTTGGTCTTTAAAGAAGTTAGTGTTGCTGATTTTATTTTGGATTTTAAGGAAAAATATTTTCTACAAGTATGCAAGGCACGCCCATAGGTCTTAGTGGTTGGATCATCAACAATTTAGGATGTGTAAGAACTCTTTCCTGATTGGCACTATTATATTTGTGGTTGATTTTATAGAAAACTATACATATCAACCACAAAATGAGGTACGGTCTTAGTATTACAATTCAATCCAGATTCCTATTTTTATTCACATGCCATATAGACAATCCCTTGATAGTACAGAAGAGGATAGGAAGATAATCAGGGAGTATCATTTTTATATGAGTGATGATAGATCACACTCCTTCGAGTATGTGCAAAATTGTTTCGAGAATTTTTTTGAGTTCTTGGAGGAGAAAGGTATTACAAATGATTGACATCCCATATGGTTAGGTAACTGCAGGAGTCAATTTAAGAATGCTCATATGTTTTTTTGGTTGAGTAGAATGCATGTAGAGAGGCGTATATCTCATATTTGGAGTTTTTTTGAAGCAAGGCATGGGAAGGGGGAATATGATGGAGTAGTTGCATGTTTGAAGAGAGCTCTAGTTAAGTAGCAATTGAGGATTTCAGGTATAAATTTCTCTGATGCATGTTCTATTGTTGATTGGAATAGGTCAACATTGTCACAAGGAGCGACACTTGATTCAATAGTGCACAGATTATTTTGGTTGGTTGAGGAGGGCATTGTGGGAGATAGATTGGATTGTCAAACAATTAAAGATTCTTCAAAAATGCATTCGTTTCACAACTCAAATGCAAGTACATGGACCATTTGGACACAAGTTGGCTTGTTTTTTTAAGATTTGTGTTCAGTTTGATTAGGATCAGTGCGAGTCAAGTGAGTGGGTTGATACATGAGTTTCACAATATCTAACTCCTTTATCTCAAACAATATCCATGTCAAATGATGACATGGAAATTTTAGTTGATTATGACCATCTTTCAAATCTTCTATAGCCAGGACATGTTTTTGGAGTAGTTGCACCATAGGGGAATGAAGAGAGATCAAACTATTGGTTGGCATGGTGTGTATAGGGAAAGAAAAAGATAACATAGTCGGTGATAGATGATGATGGGTTCACATATCCTATAGGTTCAGTTGTTGTTGTAGGAACTTGGTTGCGAACATACATGACTAGAAAGAATGGCATACCTGCATTTGAAGACTACGAGAGACACAAAACCATTCTCATTTATTCGCACCTTATTATAGATACAAATGTCAAGTTATTGAAGCATCAAGAAAGACCGAAGACCAAAGAGCTATGGATAGTGAGAAGTGTTGATCATGAAGCAATACTGGATACTCTTAAGAAAAGAGATGACTCTTCAGGCACACTTGAGTAGTAAGTCTTTACTATCTCTTATTTTTTTATCATGCATTTCCTCTCAAATAATGATCATAAAACCTTAATGTTCAAGTTTGTTATGTGTATATTAAGAATGTAAAAAAAAAAGTCTACTTTGATGAACATTACTATTTCATCATGATTTTTACATGCACATAGTGGGTATACTCGATATACTTTGTATAATCCTACCTCTTTGTTAATCTGATGTCTTTGTTTATAATCATGCATTTTATAGACACCCAAATCTGTCTACTTAATTAAATGAATACTTGGTACTTATTTGATTATTTAACCATCGATCAAAAATTAATTAAATTAATATTTAATTAATTCATCTTAACCCTCTTCTCCTATTAATTATATAAATTATTCAATTTATTTAATTTAATTCATTAAACCATATTCTGGCAATTAATTAAATAAATAAAGCATTTTTGTTTAGTTAACCCCTCTCCACATTTAAATAAATCAACATTTATTTAAATCCCTAAAATCCTCTCTCTCACATTTAAATAACTAAATATTTATTTAAAATCCCTAAAGCTCTCCCACTTGCATTCTCCTACAAATGCAAGTTGTATAATTTTAGTTGAAATAAATGAAGTTTATTTTAATTAAAATCCCCTTTTATCCTCACCCACTTGCTCTTCTAACTTCCTTCTAGATTCTTCTAACCCCGTTCTAGACTCTTCTAACCCCTTCTAATTAGCGTAATCCCCCTCTCTAATGATTTGCACATCCCTTAAGAGAGGTCACTTCTCAAAACAACCCAAAAGTCTTCAATAACCATTAAAGGCTTTGTGTCTCCAACAAGATAACATCAAAAGTCATCTAAAACTATTAAAGGCTCTTACATGACCATAAATGGTTAACTCAAACTTGTAGGATTTTGCCAAGATCAAGGGCACAATGAAAAGCATAAAAGAGACAATAGAATGACAAGAACAAACTGTATTCTCATCAATATGTAAAATGATCAACTGGATTAACCAATACAATGAATAGAGGCCTGCTTAAATAGGCAAGGCCATATGGATGTATGAGCACACAAATATGACATGTGGCTCAATGAGAAACAAGGGTAGGTAAGAAATACTAAGGGTAGGTAGGAGAAATAATATAATATTCCACAAGAGGATGACCCACCGAATGTGGAGTGTAACAACAAAATAAGACCACAAAAGGTGGAATTTCTCCTACAAGCTCTATCTCTAAGTGCACACTTCCCTAAGTGTCTCAAATCTAAACTACGAAGAGATGCATTATCCTAAGTTAACTTAAGTAAGTGTAATAATATCCAAAATGAATATTTATTTACACCAACACCCCCCCTTAAGTGCAACTTAGGGGAATGAAGACTCAAGTCAACAATGCAAGATGGGTCCCGGCTACTAGGCCATGATAGGTACCCATGTACAATATGCAAATGCAAGCAAAACTATGCAATGCAATCTCTCACAAATGGAGAAAGGGAGAAAACCCAGTGGGAAAAAACTCCCCCCCAAAAGAGAGATGAATGTACAAAAGAATCTCAAAGAAGAAGGACAAAACCTCAAAGAGGAAAAAGTCCCCCCCATAAGAGAGGAAGGAGAAGTCAGCTAACCCCCCCTAATGACACATCCCGCACCCCCAAGAGAGCTCGCAACTGCTGGAACTTACTCTCGGTGAAAGGTTTGGTGAATATGTCAGCAACTTGCTCTGCTGTAGGACAATACTGCAAATCAATGACCTGCTCCTGGATGAGCTCTCGGATATAGTGCATATGAATCTCGATGTGTTTGGTCTGTTGGTGCTGGATTGGGTTCTTTGAGATGGCAATAGCACTCTAATTGTCGCAATGTAGGACTGTCGGCAGTGGAGTAGTGAATCCAAACTTTGTGAGGATTTGCTGGAGCCAAATGGTCTCAGTCACTGCGTTAACAGCGCCTTGATACTCAGCCTCAGTCGAAGAGAGAGCAATAGCATGTTGCTTCTTGCTCTGCCAACAAATGGGGCCCGAACCAAGGTGAAAACTGTAACCAGAAGTAGACTTACGATCAACTAGATCGCCAGCCCAATTGAAGTCTGTGTAACCAACCAAGCGAAGTCCTATGCCTGCTGCATAGTGAATCCCATAGTGTTGTGTACCCTGGATGTAATGAAGGATACGTTTGGCTGCTTTCCAATGAAGCTCATGTGGATCCTGCATGAAGCGGGAAACCATGCCAACTGCAAATGAAATATCAGGGCGTGTATGAGTCAAGTAGATGAGACTACCCACAAGCTGACGACACAAAGTGGCATCAACTGGTGGAGAAGAACACTGAGCCTCAAGCTTGACTCCTGAAAGAAAGGGAGTCAGGGCAGGCTTACAATCAACCATATGAAAGCGTGCAAGTAGATCAAGAGCATACTTGGGCTGCGATAGAGTAATCCCGGAAGGTGACTGTGAAATCTCTATCCCGAGAAAGTAGTGCAAAAGACCCAAGTCAGTCATAGCAAATCTGTCATGCAAAGAAAATTTGGCCCTGCCAATGATGGATGAAGTACTCCCTGTAATGATCAAGTCATCAACATAGAGCACAAGTATCAAGTGAGAGTCATCCTATCGCAAAATGTAGACATTCAGATTGGAATGGCATCTAGTGAACCCTACGGAGAGAAGAAAGGAATCCATCTTGGCATACCAAGCCCTGGGGGCCTACTTAAGGCCATAGAGAGATTTCCTTTGTCTACAAACCAAGGAAGTGTTCTGGATGAAACCCTATGGCTGCTCCATATAAATCTCCTCATCAAGATCACCATGAAGAAAAGCACTCTTCACATCCATCTGATGTACAGCCCAACCATGAGTTGCAGCAATAGCAAGTGTCAAACGAATGGAGTTCATCTTGGCTACGAGTGCAAAGGTCTCAATATAGTCAACACCTACAACCTGCGTGAAACCTTTTGCAACAAGCCAAGCCTTATACTTATCCACACTACCATCCACTGCAAACTTGGTCTGATAGATCCACTTACATCGAACCATCTTTCTCCCCTTAGGGAGATGGACTAGATCCCATGTGTTGTTCCTCATCAAGGAACTATACTCTTCCTCCATAGCTTGGTCCCACTCAGGAACCCCTGATGCTTCCCTAAATGTCTATGGATCGAAAGCAGTAGCAATGAATGCATGTGGAAGATCCTGATGTTGTGATTGAGTTCTCCGTGTATCCAAAGGATCCCCAACAAGAGAACCCGCAGACTCAAGTGTCTATCGAGCCCAATGAGGTCGAGGTGGGAGTGGAGAACGAGGCTCCTCAACTGCAAGTGGACCCTGCAGAGGTGTAACCCTGCGAGTCGGAGTTGAGGGAGTCTCATCATCTGAATCACTAACATCACTATCCTCAATGGAGGAAGGTGGAGGAGGTTGAGAGGCTAAGCTAGGAGAGCTTTCCTCAAAGTGTACACTCCTCTCAATGAATACCTCATGTGTCTCTGGATCCATCAATATGTATGCCTTAACACCCTCAGGATATCCAACAAATATGCAAGGTCGACTCTGTGGTTCCAAGGCCTTGCGTTTCTATGGAGGTATGCGAGCCCATGCTGGACACCCAAAGACTCTGAAATGTCTCACAATCAGTTTCCTACCAGCCCAAGCTTCAAAAGGAGTAATACCTTGCAAAGCTTTGTGAGGAACCCAATTCTGGATGTGTGTGGCACAACTGATAGCCTTTGCCCAAAAAGCGGGATCAAGAGAACATGCATGTATCATACAGCTAGCCATTTCTTTGAGAGTTCGATTCTTGCGTTCTACAACCCCGTTCTGCTGTGGAGTATAAACGGTAGAATGTTGAAGATCAATCCCCTCAAATGTACAAAAATCCTCAAGTCTCTTGTTCACATATTCCCTGCCATTATCTGTGCGAAGAATCTTGACCACTTTCCCTGATTGCTTCTCCACACGAGTCTTGAAGTCCTGAAATCTGTCAAATACTTCACTCTTATGAATGAGAAAGTAGACCCAAGTGAAGCGGGAGTAGTCATCAATGAAGGTAAGAACATAGTGGGCCTTACTGAATGAAGGTGCTGGAAATGGACCTGCTACATCGCTGTGAACAAGTTGAAGAACTTCCAAAGCTCTCCAAGTTTTCCCTTTATCAAACTTCTCTTCGGGATGCTTGCCCAGGGAACAACCTGAACATACACCCTCTGAAAAATTGATTCGAGGTAGACCTGTGACCATGTCTTTAGTGCTTAGCTGCTGAAGATAGCAGTAGTTGAGGTGACCAAACCGCTCATGCCATAGCTTACTTTCTAAATTTGAATGAGTAAGCAAGGCCCTAGAAGGTGAACTTGGCACAAAGTGGGAGAATGAATCTGGTCATTGACTTGTCCCACTGCTACCAAGGCATCATCATCAAGTTCCTTTACCACAACTGAATCTGGTGTAAACTCAACCTTTTTCCCACTCCCATAGTGAGTGATTTGGTAGATGGAGAGAAGGTTGGTAGACAAGTTAGGAACATAGAGAACATTCTCAAATGTTCCATCATCCATGTCAACTGAACCTTTCCCTTCAACCTCTACTTGTGTGTCATCACCTATGTAAATGTGAGGTACCTTAGATGGTTCCAATGAAGAAAACTGCTCCTTTGTAGAACCCATGTGATATGAGGCACCCAAGTCAAGTATCCATTGCTATGAAGAACCTATTTTAGCCACAAATGCTTGCCCTTTTCCCTTAGACTGTGAGGAAGAGGAAGGAGATGAATCCTTCTTTGCATAGGCAGATGGCAAGTTGATGTTGTTTTTCTTGAGAAGATTGGTTAACTCATCAACTTGTTTTGCGTGGCATCGATGCTCATCATGACCATACTTTTTGCAATATGCACAAGTTGGTTTATCCTTCTTAGGTGGTGTCCCCTTCTTGGAAGAGGATGTATAATCGCCTTGTGATGGAGAGGATGATTTTCCTTTTTCCTGGTGTGGTTTAGACTTAGATTGCTTCTTCTTCTTGTTGGAATCTTTGCCTTGACTTCCTTGATTTCCTTGATTTGCTACCAAAGCCTTGGACTTTGAAGACTTGAGAAACCCCATGTTCAACAACTTAGTTTGTTCCAATATCAACATTTCTGTGAAAGCATCAAATGAAGGCATAACATAAGAACTCCCCACTGTCAAATGATGAGTTTGGAAGCTAGACACAAATGCTGCATATTCTGGTGCAAGCTTATCCAACAAGTTGAATATCAATTGAGCATCCTTTTTGTCAATTCCACAATCCTTTAGCTTTTCTCTTAGCTCATTTGCTTTGGTGACATAATCTTGGATTGTATCAAAATTCTTGGGATCTAAGTTGGTGAGCTCATTGTCAATCTGATAGCCTTTGATTTCATCAACTTGTCCATACAATTTCTGAAACATATCCCAAGCCTCTTTGATTGTTTTACACTTCTTAATGTGGAAAATGAGGTCATCTGATACATACTTGCATAAGGTTCCAAGAGCCATGCAATTATTTGTGAGCCATTCTAATTGAGCATTTTGATCAGCCTTAGGATCAGGTGGTGCTATTATTGTTCCATCTATGTAGTGTGTGAGACCCTTTTCCATTAGTTTACTCCATACTTTAATTTTCCATGATGCATAATTATGTGGAGTTAAAGGTGGAAATTTGTTAGGACTCATTGCAACAAGAATGGAAAGAACACAAAGAGAGGCACAATCACACAAGACACCCCCCCAAATTCACTCAATCAAAGAACCCCCCCCCCCCCCATATGTGATGATTTTGGTACTTTATAAGTAGTGCGTATACAATGGGCCACTTGCAAAAAATGGCAAAGTGGACTTTTGATTTACAATTTTACAACTGCCTCAATAAGGCCAAAAGAGTCTCAAACTGATAATGCAAGAGATCTTACTAAGATCCAAGCAATTTACAATTACCTAATAGGCCAAATAAGACCAATATCTGAAAGTACAATTTTCACTCAAAATCTTTGAAATTTGATCATAGATTCTGAAAGTAGACGAAAAAATAAGCACTTTCAAAAAAAATGGCACCTAAAAAGGAGTTCGTATGAGCTCAAACGAGGCCTTTGAAGTTGCAGAATTGAGGATTGGACAGGTACAGCTGAGAGAATCCAAAAATTCTGAAAAACCTGTGCACAAAAATCAGAAAATAACCACACCACTGTGAAGATCATGAAATTTTAGCCCATTTCAAAAAAAATAGCACCAAAAAAGGAGCAAAAATGAGCAAGCTATGGCCTTCCAAAGTTGGACTGCAAAACTGAAAAGCTCAATGGAGAGGGGTCAAAAAAATTTCAAAAAGTGTTGATGTGGCGCTGACATCAGCAAGTCACTATGTTAAATTTGACGGCTGTATGACCGTCGCAAAAACTTTGCCTCTCTACTGAATGGGCGTCTGTACTGTACGGACGGCTGATTGTGCAGGTGACTGTGCAGACCGTACGGATGACGTGGCACTGTACGGACGACTGTGTGGCTCTATGACTGGGCAGACCATACGGTCGACATGGCGCGATGACCTGGCGTATGGAGGGCTGTTTACAAGCCACGTGGCGGGGTCTGTTTGCTAACTGGACTCCTGCGTGGCAGTCGGGTCGATTGGGCGGCGCCGGGAGTCTTTGGTCGGCGAAGGAGGTAATCGGAGCATCGCCGGGGCGGTGGAGATGGCCGGAGCAGTGGAGTGGTGGTGACCGGTAGCTACCGGAGCTGGTGGGCGGGGGAGGCACCGGGAACCGAGGTGGTGGCGCGGCGTTCGACAGCGGTCTGCAGGTATGGGCGGCCTGCGAAACCTGTAGAAAGATACAGTGTACGACGCTGCGACCTGCAACACGCAGGTGCTGTGTACGGGGGGGTCTGCGGACCCCCAAACAAAATTTTTTTTTTTTTTATTTTTTTTCGAAATTCTTTTTTTTTTTTTGAAAATTAATTTTTTTTTGTAAAAAAATTTCGAAATTCGTACGAAAATAGCCAAAATGGGGAAAAAAAAATTTCTCACCAAAATAGGTCGACTTTATAGTCGAAACTTATGGAAATGGCCTCCCGGATTCAACGGTGATATCCAAATCACTGTATGATGCCCCCCAAAAAATGAAGATTCCCAAATCCAAAAATAGAAGCCTTCCACGATGTCTCCAAAAACTGATCAATGAAGCCCCAATAGCTCTGATACCATGTAGGATTTTGCCAAGATCAAGGGCACAATGAAAACAATAAAAGAGACAATAGAATGACAAGAACAAACTATATTCTCATCAATATGCAAAATGATCAACTGGATTAACCAATACAATGAATAGAGGCCTGCTTATATAGGCAAGGCCATATGGATGTATGAGCACACAAATATGACATGTGGCTCAATGAGAAACAAGGGTAGGTAAGAAATACTAAGGGTAGGTAGGAGAAATAATATAATATTCCACAAGAGGTGGATGACCCACCGAATGTGGAGTGTAACAACAAAATGAGACCACAAAAGGTGGAATTTCTCCTACAAGCTCTATCCCTAAGTGCACACTTCCCTAAGTGTCTCAAATCTAAACTACGAAGAGATGCATTATCCTAAGTTAACTTAAGTAAGTGTAATAATATCCAAAATGAATATTTATTTACACCAACAAAACTTAACATTTGGTTAGAGACTTTCTCTCTAATTCAACCATCCTTTAACTCATGGGTCTCTTCAATCATTCATTGCTTTGACCATGGTTATCCATTTTACTCTTTTACAAGAGTTTATCCCTTGGATAATAGATTTATCCAATAACCCAACCCACATGAGGTTACCCTCATGTCTCCTTAGGCATTAAATGCTCCTTCTCTCTCCTCTCAAGCCATCTCATTTAGACACTTGTCATCATGAGATCGGGTTGAAATCCATCTCATGGATCCTAAACCCATCAATCTTGACCCTTCACAAGCCCACTCAATCTTAGCCATTCAATCAACATTTTTCCTTATAAAAGGATCTCATTCCCCAAGAAAAAAAAGGAGGCATTAGAGAGCATTAGAGCATTGTTATTATAGTAAAATTTACATAGACATTAGGACCCTTTTCATAGAAACCCCTTTTACACTTGCATAAACATTTGTTTATCATCTACAACCATCTTGAATCTCCATATGACATCCATGGATAGTGCTAAAAGGTGAGAGCTACACTCATTTGGGACTTGGAGAGGGGAGAAAAAAGGGAGAAGCATCAAAAGGCATCATGGAAGCATCTTAGGGAGACTCTTCTCCTTTTTTTGTTTTGTTAAAACATCATTCATGCTTTTTGAAATCTCTTTTGATATGTTTGGAATGGTTTTCAGTTCTTTATTTCAGTTTTTTTGGTTGGAACTAAATTATTAACATTGAACTATGTTTTTTCCTTGTCCCCATTTCCACGACATCATTTGGTGAACCCGACATGAATCGAACATGCAACCTTTTGAATTTGCATATTTTCATGCATAGGCGGAGTTTTGGCGCTTTCATCACCTGAAATAGCACTTTTCACACATTTTAGCACTTTTGCAGTGCAGTGTAGCGCCCTGTTACCAGTCTAAAAATTTAGAAATAGTGCTTTTGTTAGGTTGTCTAGCACTTTTGTTCGGTTTTCTGGCGCTTTTGTCATATTGTAAGGCTTTTGAAATATTTTATAGAGTTGTTAACTTATTGTAGCGCTTTTGTTCTCTGTCTGGCACTTTAAAAATTGGCACTATATTAGCGCTTTTGTATCAGACAAAGAGCTAATTTTTATATGAAAAATAAAGTTTTAGGCTTGTCAAGACCACCATTTTGCCTAACTTTTTGAGTGGATTTTGCAAGTCTATAAATAGTTTGTTGCGGGTTTTGGAAGGAGTTAGTTTAAAAAGCATTTTAATTTCTTTGGTTTAAAACAAATCTTTCTTGTTTTTCAAACAAAGGGATAAAATGAACTTCATTATCTTTTGGAGCACTTAAAACAACTTAGCTTTTATTTTGGTGCATAAAATGAATCAAATCTTTCTTGATTTTCAAAGAAAGGGATAAAATGAACTTCATTGTCTTTTGGTGCAGTTAAAACACAACTCAGCTTTTGTTTTAGTACATAAAATGAATCAAATCTTTCTTGTTTTTCAAACAAAGGGATAAAATGAACTTCATTTTCTTTTGGTGCAACTAAAACAAACTCAAACTTGTCATTTGGTGCATAAAAATAACCTCACATTTACCTTTTTGCTACAAAGGCTACATGACTTTATTTTTGTTGACCAGGTTTTTCTTTCCAAAAAGTTTGTCAAGTGTCAAAACATTTTGGTATCTTGGTTAAAAAGAACACCATATCCGTTGGAGCAACATCTCCAAGTAGCAAATAGATCACATTGTGATGAAAGGTTAAAAAGAACAAGTGTCTTTTGTGTTTGGCAGGCTTGTGCAAATTTGTAGAGTGGTCCCAATTCTAACACACACTATCCTCTCCCTTGGCTCTTGTGGTCCTAGGTGTAAGAGAAAGTGTTAGTGACACTCTTAATTTTCTATTTTTAAAAGAGGCCTCACAAGAGATATATCACTCTTCGTATGACCTTGCACAGTAAATCCTTCAAGCCGCTATAGAAATCTGGTGAGAGCAAAAGCTATAGCCTTGGGTGTAGTTGTTCCTACAATGTAACTTGCCGAAAGGACATATGGGCCCCACCGTGAGTTACAAGGCTCTTAAGTGAGTCATTACAGAATGAACTTACGTCCAAAGACATCGAACATTACTAGACACCTCTTATTTTAGAATCCCACCCATTCTATTGATTGAGGATATTTATGAAAAGTTCAGTGCAAGAGCATAGATGGTTTTTCTCCCAAGATACTCACCATACATATTTCCTTGAGTAGAAACAAGGGTTTTTGAAAGGCTACTTGTAGCTTGATAAAAGTGGTGACTCCCCCATCATAGAGACCACCTATCTGTTATGCTCACACAAAATTTAGTATATCACATCCTTACCTGCTATGGTGGGATACATAAGGTATGTAGTACCAAAGTCAAAGAAATATCAAGTTGGGGCTGAAAATATCGCAACTGGCCATTACCTTAGGGATAAAAAGTGTTTGAGTTGTCTTCATTTTGTTTCATACCAGTGAAAATTTGGGCTGAATTTTGGCCTATGAACATACATACATTTATCAGGGTCAAAAAGTTCATGATTGGGTTGATTTATACCCACACCTTTTGTGCCATTTTTTAAAAGGGCAAGAATATGTGCTTGTGTGCTTGCCTATTTTCTTGTTAAAGGATTCAAACAATTGAAACAAGTTACACCCCAACAACAACAATCTCAACAAAAAAACTTCATACATTCTTGCAAAAAGCTACCCATGCTTCGTGTTTGGAAATCTCTCAAATACGTCAAAAAGTCAATTTATAGAAAAACCAAAAAGAAGCAAAGTGAAAAGAAAACCCAAAAAAGAATAAGTTTCTTATACAAAAACCGTAAGTTGTTGTTGAAACATCGTACTTTCATCCATCGATATCATGATTTTAGTCATGGTTTTACCAACAAATTTGAATTAGAACCACTTGCATCACAAGCTTTCTTTCAAAGATGGGCTCTATCATATCATCACAGTCATGGTCAACGAATTCCTCCATCATACCGCAATCACTTACAAGAGATTCCTAAGTTCACATAATCCTCCTACATTTTCTTCCATCTTTTTCACTTCAAAATTATTTTCCAAAATCAATCACCAAATCAATAGTCCATTAGTATAAATTCCAAGGTTCACACTCTTTCCAAACACATCAAAAATTCATTCAATTCTCAAACACAAAGAGGTCTTGTCCTTCATGCTTTCGGATATTGCTTATCATACAAAAGAAATTACTTTCTAGTGTGTCTCTACATCTAGGATCAATCATCCTAAAAGGACATCACTAAACATCTAGATAGGTTAAAAATAGTCCATGAGTGCATCCTCTCGTTACTTATGTTTGTAACAACACAAACCTTGCTACACCTCATCTCACAATTATTAAAACATCAAACAAGAAATTCTAAAGAGGACTTTGTTGATACCCAACCTATAGTGTAGGAGATCAAACATCCACAAATAATTCAACTCATCATCATCATCATCCTACAATCTTGGAGCCATAAGAAGGGATCACACATCCACTTTTTCATTCATCCCATTCTCAACCACACACACTTTTTCACCCACAAAAGCGTTCTTCAAATATGGTTAGGACTAGTTCTCAAAGTCATCAAAAAAATTAAAATTAAATATGGGAAGAAGAAGAAATGAACATTAACCCCTTTTCCAAAAGAGGAGATCCAGAGACCCCTACACAAGCACAAATAGAAGACGCACTTAGCAACCCCAAATTTAACAGACTTTTTGAAAAAATTCTCAGGGGAAGTGTTGATGCCCTTTTTCTGAAACTTGCTCAAGAAGGAGCCAAACTTCCCACTGACTTTGACGTATCACAAATTAAGGATATACCAAAACAAACCCAACATAGCCATCGAAAAGAAAAAAAATCACGGTGAAAGGGAGGCAAGGAATACACGTAACTATGATGATAACTATCAACATGAAAAACATCCCCCCTCATCATACATAAATGGATATGTTAAGACAACAAATGCAAGATCTCGCCCAATAAGTGCACTCAGGAAGGACACAAAAGCAATATGCTCTTAAAGATATCTACCCATATCCATTTGATAGAAACATATACACGCCTCCTTTCCCACACACTTTCAAAACCCCAAAGTTTGATAAATACAATGGAAAGGGAGACCCTAGAGATCACGTGTGAGAATTTTTCTTCGCCTGCTTAGAGGTTTCATACAAGGACACATATTTAATGCACCTCTTTCCCCAAAGTTTGGGAGATTCAGCCATGCAATGGTTCTCACGCCTACTCGGTGGGATAAGGACCTTTGAGGACCTCGTACAAAAATTTATCACTAATCATGCACATAACATAGAATGGGATGTCTCCATGGCTGATCTATGCAATACAAAACAAAAGAATGGTGAGTTATTCTCAGCATTCTTACAAATATGGAGACACATTTCTAGTAGACGTTCCTTTCCCATTCCCAAAGAGAAATTAGTTAAAATTTTTATTTCAAACTTAAATGAGGAAATGGAATTTTACTTAAACATAAAATGTTCTGATAATTTCAAACATGTCATTCATAACTCAAGGACTTGAAATAAAGAAATCCCTTATAAAAAAGGGACTTGTCAAAATATAAAATGAAAACAAGGAGGGTTCAATACCAGCCTACAATAGTAACAAACCAAAATTTTGGGATAAAAAGAAAAACATTGTTAATGATGGTGTTGTGGACACACGAACTGTCAATATTTCCCAACCCATAGTTAAAATTACAAGGGTTTCAGATAATCACAACAAACCCACTACCAATCCAAGAAATAAACCTTCAAACACACAGTAAGAGGAACCTAAAAACAAGTACCCGACCTACAAATCCAATCACACTTAAACACCCTTGGGAGAATCTTTGCAAATAATTTTACGCTAGCTCATCTCTTATGATCTTATCACATTACCTAAAACATCATACTATGAACCACAAGTCAAACCTTCCTAGTGGAGAGATAATTATTATTATGAATTTCTTAAAGGAAGAGGGCACAAAACAAACAAGTGTCACTGATTAAAGGATACCGTTCAAAAATTCACTCCCATCATATGAGAAATAAGGTCCCTCCCTGCATCAAGGTAATAATCAAGATAACGTGACATATTATACATGCGCAACCTATACCTATACTGTCAATAATCTTTATGATTTCAATGAACAAGTTGCTACCATTACCATCCAAGGCAAGGATCCCGCATGCAATGTTGTTACCTATCGTAGCCAGCTTGTCTTACCAGGTGCACCATCAAAAGCAATGTATGTGCCCAAACATTATAACCCTATGGACCAATTAGATAAGATGCCAACACTTATCTCCATACTTGAGCTTTTGCGTATATCCCCCTCATATAAAACCATCTTAGATCAAGCTCTCCAAGAGGCATTAATTCTACCCGACCTCAATACAGATCACTTTCAAGCCATGGTTGGGAGTCTCAAATCATCACCATGTCTCACTTTTGCAGAGAATGATGATGCATCCTTTCAACAACCGCATAATGCCCCTCTCCATATTGAGGGATTCATACATAAACACAAAATCAAGTGAGTCTTGATTGACAATGGAGTTGGCCTTAACATTTGCACATTATAGTTAATCACAACATTGGGATATGCAGAAGATGCTAGAAAGTGGATCACCATCAAGGCCTATGATGATACAGAATGATCCTCTAAAGGGTGTGCCACTCTACCAGTAGTCAGGGTAGGACCCATGGTGAAGAATGTGGTTTGTCAAGTCCTATACCTCCCTCTTCCATACAATCTCCTATTAGGTAGGCCATGGATTCACACCATGCAAGCAGTACCATCTACTTACCATCAATGCATCAAGTTTCCATACAATAGAGTAGAGATGACTATCCTTGGTGATGCCAACCCATTCACTTTTTGCAACCATATAAGGAATCAACCTGATATCATAGTTCCTAGCAATAGAGAAGCCACCGCCTCATCATCTTACATTCACCTAGCAAACCTCACCAGTCCATCAATCCCTACACCCAAACAAGAAAAGATGAAAATTAAAGTACAAGATGAAGGCCTAGGAGACTATAATATTAGTTAGCTTTTCTATGTTGTCCAACTACACCTCTCAACTAGGACTTATGGAAAACCACAAAAGTCACTCAAACCACTTGATGGCTTCACCCCAGATAGATTACAGGAACAAGAGACTATTGATGAAGATTTGGCAGAATGGATCTACAAAGATCATTCTGACATAGCTAGACAATAGGTCATGATCCTAATAGAAAGGTATGGTAAAGGTTTTATCCTAATGCAAAAGATGGGCTATGAGGGTCATAATGCATTGGGATTCCACAAGAAAGGTGTACAAGAGCCATTGCAACCATTGTTACAACCACGGGATACAATTGGACTCAGATTCAACCCTTGTTCAAGCAGCTCTTCTAAGCTCGGGATTCCAAGCAAACATAAGAGGACCACTTCAAAGATTACCCCTTTTAGAAGCATGACAATATCTATTAAAAATCAACCTCCCAGGTCTAATTTTTCAAGTTACAAAAATGCTCCTCAATTTACTGCAAGTAAGCAAAGGAGTTATGTTGCCTGCCAAACTATCATTCCTGGGATAAGAGTCTTGTCTACTTCAGACACCCAAGAGACACCAACAATCCTATCAGATAAACCCCTACAACAACTATCAAAAAATCTTTCATATCAGCAAACATCCCTATAACATATAGTGATAGAGTTCTACGAAGTGATTCTGAGACGGATTTACATGAATACGAGTGGGATTATTCATTTTCACAATCATCTGATGGGGACACTTTTGAAGTTAAGAAAGCTGAAGGAGATGCATTTATTAAAACCTTTTGGGACCCAGTTAATGAGGATACCTCAACAATAGATAGGTCACCTCCCAAGCCTGATTATGAAGAGGATAGTACTAATGATGACCTTGGTTCCTCTGTACTTACCATAACCGACACATCCTATAAACTTAACCTGATCGATGAAGAAATGCCAAATATTCACCCTGAACTCATTGAGTGGAACCCACAAGATCCTCCACACCTTGACACCTTCCAAAATGATGACGCGATCATAGACTTTTTGGAATCATGGGATGACATACCAAGTGGGGATCACAAAGAAAGGTATTCTATCAAACTTAACAATGTGGCTTACTTTGGAGAGGATGCCACACCTTTTAGTCACAAAAATTTACAATCAAAATAGAATCCTCAAGTGAAAACCACACTATGACAATTGTGGAAACAAAAAGAGTAAAAACAAAGGACGTATCCAATGGTGAAAACCTCTCTAAGGCACCTAAGGATGGAAGGTGTCACATTCTCCCCTTTAGCACTAATCATGAGAGATCATTTATTCTCATAGAAGAAACAAAGGAGGTCAATTTGGGGACACCTAAAAATTCACACATACTACATCTAGCAGAATCACTAAATCCAGCAGAAGATCGTGATTTTACCAATTTCTTTCGCAAGAAAAAAATCAATTTTATGTGGTCCTATACGGACATGCCAGGACTCAACCCAGAACTAGTAATGCATCACCTAATAGTAGCAGAAGGAGCCAGACCAATAAAACAAAAGCTTAGAAAGATGCATCCTCAGATTGCACTATTAGTAAAAGTTGAACTCAAAAAGCTATTAGATGTAGGTTTCATAAGATCCATTGACTATGCAAAATGGATCTCTAACCTCGTACCAGTGGCAAAACTAACTGGGGGAATTTGTATATATACATATTTTAGATATCTAAACAAAGCATGTCCTAAGGATGACTTCCATCTTCCAAACATTGATATGATCATGGATCTCACAACAGGACATTCAATGCTATCACTCATGGATGGCTTTTCAGGATACAACCAGATCAAGATTACTCCAGAGGATTAACTCAAAACAAATTTTACATGCCCATGGGGTACATACTGTTGGAATGTAATTTCATTCGGTCTCAAGAATGCTAGTGCCACATATCAAAGGGAAATGACTATATCTTCCACGATAGGATGCATACACTGATGGAAGACTATGTGGATGATTTACTAGCTAAATCATTAACTAGAGAGGGTCACCTCATTGTACTAGACAAAATATTCAATAGACTGGAGCAATATAATGTACACCTAGATCCAAAGAAGTGTGTCAATATAATGTACGCCTAGATCCAAAGAAGTGTGTCTTTGGGGTAACCTCTGGGAAGCTCCTAGGATATATTGTCACAAACAAAGGAATTGAGTTTTATCTGGAAAAGGTTAAAGAAATTATGGAAATGCCACCTCCTAGGAACATCAGTCAACTAAGAACATTACAAGGAAGGCTACAATCAATTCAATGGTTCATTGCACAATTGGACGACAAATGTCATCCCTTCCCACATTTGCTTCACAAGAATGTTCATATCAAATGCGAAGAGAATTGCTAGCAAGCATTCCAATAGCTAAAGGACTACCTAATGATGCCACTATTACTGACGCCACCATCTCCAGATAGGCCCTTATTATTATACATATTAGCTACAACTACGGTCTTGGGCATCTTACTCGCACAACATAATGCAAATGGAAAAGAATGTGTAGTATACTACATTTCTAGAACATTGGTAGGGTATGAACTCAATTATACCCCTATTGAACGAGCTTGTCTAGCAGTAATTTTGGTAGCCACCAAATTGAGGCTCTACATGTTGACACACAAGATACAACTCATTGCCAAGATAGATCCACTCAAGTATCTACTCAGTAAAGAAACACTAACCGGTTGTTTGGAAAATTAGGTTATGCTCCTTAGTGAATTTGACATAGAATATGTGGAACAGAGAGCCATCAAAGGAAAAGTCATTGTAGATCAGCTAGTTGAAGCACCACTCACAGGTGACCATCCTCTCATTTCCAATTTTTTGGATGAGAAGATTTTCACAGTTATGCCAACATGACAATGGAAGTTATATTTTGATGACTCGTACACTAGAAATGGTTTAGGACCTGGCATTCTCTTCATCACACCTCAAGGCAATAGCATTCCAAAATCATATCAGCTTACATTCCCATGCACCAAATGTTGGCATTTTTGATGTTCATGTTGTGATTGTCATTTATGGACACACACTTACATTAAGATCCTCTTTATATGTATGAGTTAGAGCACAACCGGTATGTTGTGTTATAGTCTTTAGACTATTGATGTTTTGTAGAATGTGTTTCCCGGTCTAAAGCGACATGATTGACCCCAAGTGGTTTGTGGATACCAAGCAGTACAAGGGACTAAAGCGGCATAACACATTTTTACCAGTCTTCATTTTTGTCAAACCGGCAACCGACATTTATGTATGAACCAGTAATACTCTATGATGAGTTACCAACCGACATTTTGTGATGAGTTACCATCCACCGATTGTTTGACGATGCCGACACATTAATGGTGCTTTTCATGTCGTGGTACCAAGTATGTCCAGGTTCATTGAACCTAGGAAATTGTTATGTAATCCTATTGGACCGACATGAAATTAGATTCCTTTATAAGGACATCATGTCTAGGGTTTTAGGTTGTTGATGTGGATATAGCGAAAGTGTATGTTGTTGCTAGGATTTCAGGTGATTGAAGAGTTGGAGAGAATATGAATGTGTAGAAGACTGAAGTAATGTTGGAGTCCATTAGGAACGAGCTACCAAGGATCTAACCAAGCAGTCTGTGCTACTAGTTAGATCAAACACTTGTTGATTACTCACAGCTTTGACAAGTTTGTAGCCCTTAACCGGGTAGGCCCAAAAGCCTTTTGTAAATCCTCTAACAAGGTGGTTCACATCTGTGGATCTAAAATCCTCTAGAAAGGTAGTCTTTAATCGGACTTATCTCCTAATAGAGATTGAGATTCCTAATAGGATCTGTTCTGGTAAAGAACATTGTAAGACCTTAATCAGTCTGACCTTAACCGGTTTGGTTCCTATTCTGCAGATAGTTACTTGTGAGTTCTGTCTCACTGTGGTTTTTCCCATTTGGGTTTCCACATCAAAATCTCTTGTGTTATGGTGTTTGTGCTTCTAAGGATGAATGCATTATTAGCTATTTGGTTTGCATGTTTGTTAACCGGTTTGTCTGCTAAATTGTTTTACTGATTTACTGTCAGTCTTGCAAAGTGTTTAAGTGCAAAGATTTTTGGCATACTAATTCACCCCCCCTCTTGGTATTCATCAATTGGTATCAGAGCCTACCTTTCTATAAGTTTAACCACTTGGAAAGAGATATGGGGGAATACTCTATAAGGGAACTTACTCATCGGCTCACTCAGTCTGAGCAAGCCTATGATGATCTTATGGTCAAATACAAGGAATCTCAAGCAAAAAGGAGAGAACATGCAGAAAAGCTGATGGAGCTATTTGAAAATAGTTATTCAGATGAAGTAGACATGGAAGCCCTAATTGCAGAAGTAAATAAGTTGAATGAATCAAACTCCAACCTAAGAAAGGAATTGGAAGGACTGACTATCCGGATGTGTCAAGAGCTTGAGAATCGGAGGAAAGCTGAAGATTTGGTGAGACAAAGAGATCATGAGATCTCCAAGATGAAACAAGAGATCAGTGCCCTAACTGCTCAAATCCATGCAAGCAAAGTGGAAAAGGAAGGCATGCAAGGAGAACAGAACATTGCCATCTCTGAGAATGAAAACTTGTTGGAAACAAATGCTACTATTTCCAAAGAACTCTTTGAGTCAAAGAAAATACTTGCTAAGTTCAACAAGAGCACTGTCAAGCTAGAGCAAAAGCTTGAATCTGCCAAACTGGTCAAGAATACCAATGGACTTGGTTATTTTGGTCATGAGGAAGGTGAGACCTCTGATACAAATGCTGGAACATCAAAGAAACAATCGACATCAAAGGATAAAGGTAAGCAAAAGTTTAAACCTGTTTGCTTTAATTGTCTTAAAGAAGGACATACTGCAAATGTGTATAGGAGTAAGGCTTACAACAATTTTCTATATTTCCTAAATGATAAGCCTAGATCCTATAGATTTGATGGAAACTATTATGCATGCAACAAGTATGGGCATAGAGCATTTGAATGCAGGTCTGTTATGAATAAAACTAGGAGATATCCTCAAAGGACCCAAGGAGTTGGTCCTAAACCTTATGTGAACTAGAATCACAACCGATTTAATGCCTTCAATCATCAGCAAAGAAGCGGTGGCTATCAAGTGGCAACCAGATGGAGAGAAAATTATATGGTATGTTATGGTCATGGTCACATTGCTGCAACATGCAGAAGGAAGAATAGAAACATGAACAATGGACCTTGGACCTTGGAGAGCACCTAGATTGGTTTGCTCTCACTGCAACAAACCAGGTCACATTGCTAGATTCTGTAGATCAAGAAAGGACATATCTGATGATATACCAGTCACTCTAGAAGGAAACATTGATGTTGACACTATTCAAGTGGACATGAACAAAACCTGGAAGAAGAAACCAGCAGTGTTACAAGAGGAACCAGTTTCTACACCTAGTGTGGAAATCATAGAACCAACAAACTAAGCTTCAGAAATGCTTAGGGGGAGCAAATGGTGAAATGTTTCGAACCCCCAGTTTACACCGGTTCAAGACCTTAACTGGTATGTGATACCTAATGTCTAGCAGAAGACCGTAAATGGTAAAAAGGCAAATTAGGGTTTACACCCTAATTGAGGAGCATTAATTGCA
This sequence comes from Cryptomeria japonica, assembly GCF_030272615.1. NCBI lineage: Eukaryota > Viridiplantae > Streptophyta > Pinopsida > Cupressales > Cupressaceae > Cryptomeria > Cryptomeria japonica. The sequence goes on along the minus strand of NC_081412.1, from coordinate 36,799,745 downwards.
GTAGGTGAGAAATATGATTAAAAATATTTTCCAAATCATTTCTCACTATCAATTTTCAAGTGAATAAAAGTTTTTCAAAGAGCAAAGCGACGAAAATGCGATTTGAGCTGAGATTTTGAGAAATTGAGAAACCATGAAGGAGATTCAAATTCAAACTGTAAATGGTCAAGTAGAGAACACAAAGCGGTGATTCAGCAACCGACGAAGTGTGAAGTGAAGGAGAATCGGCAAGCCCTAAATTCACATGTTTCAAAAGGTATTTCTCAAGTTCTTAAAATTTCTATCATGGCTTCCGCATCTCATACCAATTCTACTGCATCTATCGAGTCTGCAAGTTTTATTCAATGAAAGTCTAAGTATAATGCCCTATCACAAGTACCGGTTGGTGTGATAGTAGAAGAGGGAATTTTTGACTACATAGATTGCAAGATTGAAGACCTAGGGTCTCTAGCTATCCACTCCCAGTTAGGTTTATTTTGTGGCAAGGATAAGAAGATCAAACCGGAGTTTAATATTTTGGAGAAGAAGAAGCTCCACAATGTTGCTTACTTCCTGGAGGATTTCACAGAGGATCATATAAGGATCATTCTAAGAAGATTCCATGGTGATAAGATGTACGTGGAGAGAACACATGATATCATGCCACAGGCAATTCATGCAGTCACCAGATTCTACAACATAGGGGAAGTGTCAGCCCTAAGGACGGTAAGCAAAACTGAAATGTCCAAGCTCACCGGTTCAGTGAGCAACTCACGAGGCATGACAGTCAATTCAATCAAGGATGATCTGGTGAAGTATGCATGTATGGTGATTGGATACCAGACATTCTCAGCTAGCAGAATTAACTCTGTATTTGCTACATCGGTAAATGCTGCTTACCAAATGATAAAGGAGGATGCATCATTTGATCTATGCACCGGTATGCAGAGACAACTCCTGTTGAATCTGAAGTCGATCAAACAGGATAATGCACTAAGGTTCAAGTTTGGGCAACTAATAGTTGGGTTGTTCTTCTATTTCCAAGGCTACTTTCTAGGAGTAGGAGATGTCCAGTGGTCTGCTGACCAACCAGTGACCAAGCAAATCAAGGAAAGCATTGAAGCAATTGGAACCAATTACCCTGATGTTCTAAACAAGTATTTTGATGAGTTCAGATGGAAAATGAGCCAAAGAATGAGAATATCTGGTGACATCATCAAGAAATATGAGGATGATATCTATTTCACCATCAAGGTGGATCAATGCATAATGGAGGCTGTTGAGCCTAGATAGGAAGAAGTTGAGCCAATGGGCTATGAGGTGATGTATGATATGCTGGAAGGGTATGCCTCTACCCTTATTGCCTCAACTATTGATCCTAAGGCAAAGAGTACTAGAACCTATCTGGAAAGGGTTACACCGGTCGAGGAACCCTCTGCAAAGAAAGGAAAAGAACCTGCAGTGAAGAAGGCAAAGGCAGTGCCTGCAGTATCAACACCGGTTACTACTACAACTCCAAAAGCGACCAAGCGGTCACCAGCCAAGAAGAAACCAGAAGCATCACTGCCTAAAGTGTTTGAGAGAAAGAGGCCTAAAGTGTTTGAGAGAAAGAGGAAGACAATGAATACCTCTCTAGACTTAGAAGAAACCATGTCTGAGGAAAAGACAAAGAAAGCATGTCAAGCAAAGAGGAAGACAAAGAATGAACTGACATCATCTACACCAATAAATATAGATATCTCTTCCTATAAACCTTTGACACATTGTCAAAGAACAATAAAGAATATTAGGAGAAAAGTGCTACATGACTTAATTGAGTGTATTGATGACTTTAATGATGATGAAAAGGAAGCAGTTGAAAAGGAAATAATTCAGTACTTATGTATGTCATTAGATAATAGATGGCACATTGCCATAGAAACGGAATAGGAAATTAGGGAGAAAGTGTTTGCACAATACTTTCCCAACCTATCAAATTCTGAATTATTTGATGTTATTGACCAAAATAAAGGACTCTTCTTCACTAGAAGAAGAAGACTCTAGCTGTTAGAAGGTAGAGATGATGATGTTGAAAAAGACACTCATCTATATATGAGAACTGTTGTATAGTCTCACAAAGCGCGTCTAGCCAACCGGCAAGCTGAAAAAGAATCGGTTATATCCAAACTGGATGAATTATTTGATGATGAAGGAAATCTGATTGTTGAACTGATCGACACCATTGATGTCGATGCTCTGGACGTAGAGGATGTTACTCAGGAAACACCATTTGAGGCAACATGACAGAAGCAACAGGCTAAACAGGTTGATAAGCAAGCTGAGGATAGATAGGAAGCTGCAAAGGAAGAGGCCGAGTAGAGGAAGAAGGATGAAGAAGAGAAGCGGAAAAAGGAAGAAGAAGAGAAGAAGAAAAAGGATGAAGAAGAGAAGTAGAAAAAGGAAGAAGAAGAGAAGAAGAAAAAGGGTGAAGAAGAGAAGAAGAAAAAGGATGAAGAGGAGAAAAAGAAGAAATGTGAAGAGGAGAAGAAGAAGAAGGATGAAGAAGAGAAAAAGAAGCAAGAAGAAGAAAAGAAGAAGAAGGAAGAGGAAGATAAGGAACATGAGAAGAAGAAGGAAGTAGAGAGGAAGAAGAAGGAAGAGGAAGATAAGGAACAGGAGAAGAAGAAGGAAGCAGAAAAGAAAAAGGTCGAGGAGGACAAGGAAGCGGAGAAAAGGAGAGAAGTGGAGAAGAAGAAAGCGAAAGAGGACAAGGCAGGAGAAGCAGAGAAGAGAACCCAGATGGAGACTCCAAAGGCAACCGAGAGTCAAGCTAAACCAGCTGATCTCACCAGTCCTATCGAACTCCAGTCTGCAAGTGAAATGAAGCTAATGCAGAGCATCAAGGTAGCTCAAGAGCACCTTGAAATCATTCGAAGGAAGAAGGAGCAAGATGTAATTCAAGCAGTTGTGGAAACTCTTACCGGTTTAATACTTGGTACAAATCTTCCCAACACCGATTCATCACTAGCTAAACTTAAGCTCTTATGCATAGTAGTGGATGATCAGGTGCAGAGCCTAGAAGAGGCAACAGAGGCAAATGTCAAAAAGGAGCATCAAAAAGCTCTTAATATAGCTCTGGTGAAGAAATTGAATGAGCTTCGATCTGAACTAAAGAAAGACCAAAAGGATATAAGGGACGCTCTGGATGAGGGGAATCTACTACTCAGCAAGATTTGCCAACCCCATTTGTTCTATGATGATGTGCTAGCTCAGAAGCAAAAGCTTCAAGTGGACTTGCAGTCCTACATGAGCACATTCAAGCCACCTTATGATTCCTTTACAACTTATGGGCAAACTATTCACCGGTTTCACATCTAGTCAGCAAAAATGGAGCTAGAGATCAACACCGGGTCTAGAGATTTGTAGGAGCTACAACTGGTTCTACTCCCACGACTGCAAATTCTTCAAAAGTACTATCTGAACCTGGATGCCTTAATAGTTACATAGGAGATGAGCACAATTGATGCCATGGAAGAACATGTCTCCCAGATGCAGACATAAAAAGAAGTAGCCACCTCCCTACTTGAGTCCTGGTCTTTGTTGATGAAACAATTCTTCCAGGACTTTAAATATGTTTTTGACAAGTATCATTCCTTATTGTCATAAAATTTTATTTTTCTAATATCAAATGGAAATAGGGTTGTACTTTATCATTGTTGGCAAAGGGGGAGAAGAATTCTATTTGGGAGAAGTATCTAGTAATCAAAATTTTGATTATATGTTTTTGATTATATGCTCTGAATATCTCAATGTTTATGCTATATATGCAAAATTGTTATACATTGTATTGTCAAAGGGATAGTGTATATGCTTAGGGGGAGAAATTTTGCAAATGGCATGATTTTGTTGTAAAACACTTAGATGTCAAAATTTTATTTTCCGAAGTGTTGCCATCAATGCCAAAGGGGGAGATTGTTGGCATTTTTGATGTTCATGTTGTGATTGTCATTGATGGACACACACTTGCATTAAGATCCTCTTTGTATGTATGAGTTAGAGCACAACCAGTATTTGTTCCAACCAGTATGTTGTGTTATAGTCTTTAGACTATTGATGTTTTGCAGAATGTGTTTCCTGGACTGAAGTGACATGATTGACCCCAAGCGGTTTGTGGATACCAAGCGGTATGAGGGACTAAAGCGGCATAACACATTTTTACCAGTCTTCATTTTTGTCAAACCGGCAATCGACATTTATGTATGAACCAGTAATACTCCGTAATGAGTTACCAACTAGCATTTTGTGATGAGTTTCCATCCACCGATTGTTTGACGGTGCCGACACATTAACGGTGCTTTTCGTGTCATGGTACCAAGTATGTCCAGGTTCATTGAACCTAGGAAATTGTTATGTAATCCTATTGGAATGACATGAAATCAGATTCCTTTAGAAGGACATCATGTCTAGGTTTTAGGTTGTTGATGTGGATACAGTGAAAGTGTATGTTGTTGCTAGGGTTTCAAGTGATTGAAGAGTTAGAGAGAATATGAATGTGTAGAAGACTAAAGTAATGATGGAGTGCATTAGGAATGAGCTACCAAGGATCTAACCAAGCAATCTGTTGTTCTCGAAATCTGATTCCCCTTAAGACTCTTATAGTAATATGATAAACTCTGTCTATAGAAGAGAGACCAAAGAGAAGGAAACTTTCAGAACAACATATGACAAGGCTTGATTAACCTTCTACACTTTGAACTTGTCCAAAGTTCAGGTGGGTATACCCTTTTGTGAACTGAGTTCACACTTTTAAAAGACAAATCCATAGTAAACCAGTCCAAAAACCAGTGGATCTTATCACCTTAAAGCCAACTGAAACAAAGAAATAAAACATTTACTCATGTTCAGCATTGACCTACAAGATATGTAAAAAAGACAACATCAATAGATACCAGTGCCTTATCCATTGGCCACAGAGTCATCTAAGTTTAGGCAATACTCTGACAATCAAATATCCCCACACATTCTATTAGCTTGGCTTTTGCAGATCCCCACATATGCCTGACATACATAAGAATTTATTCATACCAAACTAAACTGCATTTATTAAATTCAAAGTATCCCACAAAGAATTTACTAATAGAAATGATTCCCATGTATTTAATTCCCCTCTTGAAAAGAAAAGCTAAGAAGCATATCTACTTGGAATTGCATTACAACCCATATTCAAAAGGAATAACCCTAGATTACTCAGAATGAAACAGTAAACATTTGCAAACATATTTGAAGACAACACAAAGTTTAAACTCAAAGCCAATGGTCTGTGTATTGATATTATTTCAGAAAGTATTACAAAAACATTTGAATGTTCTCCATTAAGACTTAGAAAAAAGCTCAAATAAATTTCTATAGCGTTTTCTTACAATTCTTTGCGATGATTTTTTTACTAGTCCTAGTATCCATTTATAATAACATGGATGCATACAAAGCTTCAAACTTTCCTAGGAGAGTTTGTTACAATCATTAATTCTCTTAAGAAGTAGTTACAAAACCTTTTCCAAATGCGGTTACAAGTCTTTTTCAACATCCGTGGCTTCTTCCTCTTGTTGTTTTGTTGCAACAACTTCTAACTACTCTATATCCAATACTGCATATTTTCTTGTCCATTCCTGGTACACATCATCAGCAGGCCATGCGAAGTTAATCACTTTTCCTTTTGTCTTGGCTAATCTTTTCCAAGAGTTCCTCATTTTTTTGACCTCTGAATTCAGAAAACCATAATGAGATTTGATTTTCTCAATCTCCTCAATTTTTTTGATAAATATGGAAGCATCCTCTGAATTAATAATTCCTTTTATTCTTAGTGACAATTTGGCTTCTAATTCCTTAAGCCATATTTGTTTGTCCTTTAATTGGGTTGGATTGGCAAAACCCCCTAGGAGTAATTCAAAAACTTGATCAGTGTACTCTTTCTTGTACAAGTTGATCTTTCTATCTACATTATCTACTACTTTTGCTAACTTTTCTAAATCCTTTTTCATATCATTGGTAGATTTAATAATGGGGTCAACCCCTACCTCATCATAGGATACACAAATAAGTTCTATATCCTTCTCTCTTGGCTTCCACTTGTCAAAAATAAGCATTAGAACAGCCTTGTCTCCATTTAGCTCATTCCACATTTCTAAAATCTTACTCATGTTATTGTACATTAGTGAGGACCCTATGGTGTCTGCAAAACTCAAAATTGTAGCCCTTACTCTCTCTTCATATTTCTTTGCATACAGGGTCTGAGCCTGTTTTAGCTTCTCCAATTCATGGGGAGTGATCTCGATCAACTGGGAACTAGAAAGTGCTGGAGATGGTGGGAATTTAATAATTGGGCTGGTAGGTGGAGGCCTTGCAGAAGAAGAGGAGATCATCAGCGTTGAGGATTCACCTTGATGGTATTATCCTGCCAACTGGCATTGCACCTTGGCAATGATGCTATCTTTACCCCTTAGCTCTTCCTTGGCATTGTTGTAAGCTTTTAAAATTGTCTCCAACTTAACTTGGAGATTTGCCTTTTCCTTGGCCTCTCTTTCTGTTACAGCAACACTAAACTTTGCAGTCTCTAGGATTGTGCTTATAGCTTCTACCACCCCAGTGGTTTTTACTCTTTTCACTATCATACCTCCAAGGTAACTTGACCTTGGGGTGTCCTTATTCTTTCTATTTTCATCTCTTTTCAGAGACCACATGACCAGGGTAGCATTATCCTTGCTGAAAGTGAGTACCTCCATAGGTTTAGTCTCCTTCCTTACTGCCTCTAGAACTAAGGCATCTGCTATGTCCCACTCAGGGAGAATGAGTACACCAACCTTTGCTACCATGTCTCTTCCTTGCTCGGGAGTGATGGTCTTGAACTCAGTGACCATTTCTTGCTTTATTTCTTCCTCCACCATAGTTGGATCCTTGTGAGGCTTCTCACCTTTCCTCTTCTCACACCTAGCATTAAATTGATCGATATTCTACTTCCACATGAATTGCATGAAAGCTCCTGATGTGACAAAATTATTATCAGCCAAGAAATCCTCACTAGCTTGTTTAATTTCAGGATCCAACTCCTGGCCTTTGAACTCATTAGTAGTTATGTTCATCTCAGCATTAAGGGGCTCTTCTGGCATTCCCTCTTCCACTTCATCATAAGTGTAGGCTATCTCTCCAAGGCTGCCTAATTGTAACAGTTGCTCAGCTACTACCTATTCATCTCCTATATGAATAGGGGATTGAGATGGGGAATACAAGGGTTCATCGGACTATACTTCCTTTTCCATTCTTTGCCTCTTTGGGCTCTCCTGAATGTCAATGACATCCTGTATCTTCCTCTTCCCTTTTGAGGTAGAAGGCTCCTCTGTTATTGGCATCAACACACTATAGTTGGACTTCTTATGTAACATGTAATCACCTGGAGGGATTGCTTTGGCAGATGTAGACCTATTTAAAACTAGTCTTTCTTTCTCAGGGTTGTTCTTAATCACAACCTCCCTCTTCTCTTTCAATGTCTGCATTACATCTTCAAAACAAAGAATTAATAATTTTACCTTTTCTTCAAAGGGGTGGAAACTAGACAAAGGGTCATAGCTGGTGTCAAACTAGTGCACAAAATCTAGGGCCTTCTTGTAGGCCACCCACTTTTCCTTCCTTAGCTCTTGCTCATCCAAATCAAACTGATTCTTGATGAGGTCTTTAGGGAACTGGAATTGGTGAGGTCTACCTCTGCATACTACCCTCTTTCTAAACATGTCATTGAAGAAATATTTAGGGTCGACACACCTTGATATTGTAGTTGATAAATGGTATGGTTGAAGGAAATCTTCAAAGCACTTCCAGCCCCCTTTAGTTATTACAAACTGATGAGCTATGGTTATTATAGGGAAAATGGTTCCTTTACCTCTACCTGTTAGCTCTGCCTCTTGCACACTACCAATCTGCTTGAGAACTTCTGCAATTCCTACTTTGAGAGGGACCTAATATGGCAACAAAAATGGAGTGCTTCTGAAACCATACACTCTGAAAACTGTGGAGACAGGGTATAAGTACATATCACCCCAATTGTGGACAATTTTAATATTGTCAGCAAACTCTTTTAGCCTAATGAACTCCAAAAGAACCTTAGGGACTCTTGGATTCTCTGAACATAAAAGCATCCTAATCTTGGATGTAAAGCACTTATCAAATCTCAAGTAGCTGGCATCTTCTCTATCCCATGAAAGCATTGTACTCCCTAATTGAACTGGCATCTTCTCTCCATCCTTTTCTTTCACAAGATCCATTCCATTTGCAAAATAGTCACCACCCTTGAATAAAAATAAGTGCATGAGGAGGGACTACCATCCAAAAGGCCTATCCACTTTCCCATTCTTTATCCATATCAAGCCTTCATGAATGGCATCAATAATGTAGGAGGCATAATCAAATGTCACTGCCAGAGAAGGATTCAAAATTTGAGCAATCATTAACATGTAATGAGTTGGCATGTTTGTTTCAGCATCCTCTCCAAGAATTTGGCAGAGTGACCATTATAATCCCTTAGCTCTTAGGGTGAACAGATTTAAGGAGAAAGGCTCGATAGTATTACGTCCTACAACTGTTAATCCACCTATCTTCACAAAGAATTCTTGAAGAGGCCCATCCCTAAGGTGATTCCTCTATGCATTGTAAACCTGAGCTAGTGATTTAAAGTTGATGGGTTCTAAAAAATTGGAGAATTCACTAAGCCCAAAAGCATTTCTGAATTCCTCATTATTTATTTCAATGAGGGTTTTTCCATTTATATCCCTAATACTTTTTGTAATTGGGTCATAATTGTGTGCAACCTGAGTTAGAAGGTCCACATCCATGAACACTCCAGGAACTACCAAATTGCCTATGTCTAACTCCCAAATGCTGTTCATTGGGGCTGGGGAGTGTCTCATACCAAATCCGACCTTGAATAAACCCAACCCAGACAACCCAATCTGTGAGTCTCTCAGCCAATTTCCTTTGTCATACAATCCTTCTCCTACTATCAGGCAAGGAGCTGTTGGCACTAATTCTTTTACCTTAGCTGTCACATTAGTTGATATGGTTAACTGTTCTAGGAAATCATCACAGATTGCCCTCTCTTGGTAATTAACCTTTCCTGAGAACTCCCTTTTAGGTGCCATCTTAAAATTACTATGCAAGCAACTTAATTACTAACCACAACAATTCTAAAATAGATCAAAACCTCAATTTAAACAAACCGCTAAGTAATTGCTAAGCAAGAGTACAACAGAACCTATTCTTGGCTTGAAGAATTATGTTCTGCACCTAAAAAAATCTGCTCTGCACCCGCTCTTCTACAACAGCTCTTCAAAATGATGCCTTCACTCAATCGATGTGAGATCATATATGGTAGTTAGGCTCTTAACTAAGACATTGATACTGCATGCTTCGACTGTCCCTTCAGAATTGAATTCATAGAAGAATTCAAAATTTTTGCTCCAACGGGTCATAACAAACCTTTGTATTTTCTCTTCCGCTCTTTCGCCATTTCGTAGAGCATAACATCCCTGCACGTTCACCTAGCGAAACTACACTAGCTGTCCGATGAAATGAGACTTGATCGGTCTTTATCCCTGTTTTACTTCTTTACCTTAATGTCAGGCCCTACCTTCTTTTTGCTACTTCCCAGGCTTTATCCCTCGAGCATTTTTCTTTCACGAAGCCACGCCAAGTGTGGGATAGAACTCTAACCACCCAGCCTTTAACTCTTTTAACTAACCATGCCTCATCTTAGCAAGTAACAGTTTTCGCTATTTTGCAGAGGTTAATCCACTTTCATCTTTGGGTCACGAAACAATGAGAAGCATTGGATCAGTCTTGAAATGAATGTCTTTTAAGTGGGCCCTTTATCTAGGTATTACATACCCCACTTGTTCACCGGTAAATAGATGCCACATGGAATTTGGCCATTAGCCCTGGAAGCCCCTTCGGGTTCAATTCTAAGTCAGCCACGTGTTTTACTTTGCTATTCCCACATAACTATTGGTTATACCTTGGCGGGCCCTCAATCACCTTTTAAAACTACATGTCATCCGACACATCACCATTGAGCCCCATAAACAACAACAACTGTCATACCATGTCATGTCAGATAGAACCTCCATTTGTCTTTCACCATTTCACGAGCTTTAATCTTTGGTTGGTTTGCAGCCACGAAACAACGAGAACCCTTGGATCAAAACATAGTTGATAATCATTTATCCTCGTGCCTTGCCTATCCTGTGGGCCCATTGGCCCTTAATGATAGTTCTGATACTAAATGTTTAGTACAGATGTCAAGCTAACAAGATGAGAGGGGGGGTGAATCATACAAACTTAATCTTCAATATATTCAACAGATACAACGTCAGTAACCTTATCAGAAAAACTGTAAAGCATGCAAACTCATAAACAGATAAGATCACAAAACATATAACACTAGATTTAACGTGGAAACCCAAATAGGGAAAAACCACTATGGGATTTCTGACCCACTAAGAAATATACTCTTCTAGAGTATGCTCAGTTAAAAGCAAATCATGTTAAAGATTACAAACACATTGCTAGATGTGACCCGGTTAAGGGATTTTCCTTAGATCTGTTAGGATCTTCACCTTGTTAGAGGTGACCTTGTAAAAGGATTTCAAACACTCAATCAGAATGTCACCTTGCTAGAGGATTTACAAATAAGACTGTTAAGTCCACTCGGTTAAGAGATTTTCTATCACTTCACAAAATAACAGTAATAAAAATCTATCTGCAACTTGACATCTAAAATGCTAAAGCAGATTCTTATTTGCTCAATACATTCTAGTCATAGGACTTATCTTGTCCTTCTGTTGGGCTCTATACTCTGTTATCAAAACAAGTCTTCAAGCTTTAGTGCTCGGTAATCACTATGTAGCATCCCTATGTTTACACTTGCCCGCATACATTGTTTATCAATAGTTCCTTATTTATAAACAATTTGCCAACCGCTTAATCTCCTTGATCACATTTCCCATGATCAATCATAGCCATCAGATCTTCAAACTTGACCAGGTTCAATGTATCCTTCGATCTGAAAACATTTTACCCCACCTTGGAACTTGCATACATTTCTTGGAACTTGTGCTAAGGTATTGTGGTTCAATCTGAGTTGTAGATCTTCCTGCCGATATTTCATTACCATAGATCCTTAACAACCTTTATACACGTTGTAACAATCATTTAATCATAACCAGCTCATCAGCTTCCTTCCTTAAATAATGATTTTATTCATTCAATGCATTCTGTTATTACTCAGTTGCAACTTGGTAAATACTAAACTTCACTCGGTAGACATTCCACCTTCATTAACTGATAGCGATAACCTTAGAGTTTACTGACTAGGTTCCTTAGGGTTTGCCGACTAGGTTCTTTTCTCGGTAATATAGTATAGTATTAACCTTACAAACAATAGCATATGTAGGATATCAAAAAACAATCTAAACATCATGATCTCATCATTGTCTAACTCGATAATAGTTGCCCATTGAATAACTTATTCCTTTCTTTATTCATCACATTCTTTCTGTGTCTTTTACCGACATCTTAACTCTCTTCAAAACATACTTCTTAAGATATGGCAACATCATACTAAATCAGAAAATCAATTTCTTGGCATCAATGACAAAATAATAATATTAAGACAGTAAACATCCTTAATCAGTTATATCCATAATCATCAACAACCTTCTCAATATCCTTATTGAAATGCCAACAATATCTCATTGTAATTGGAATGCCAACAATCTCCCTTTGTCTGTTATAGTGCCAACAATCTTCCCCTTTGGCATTGATGGCAAAACCAATTGATTTGACCTAAATGATTTGAATTCAAATTGCTATGAGATTTTGAAATGCTCTCCTCCTGTCATCAGATTTCTCCCCCATACATTAGTCTTCTCCCCTTTCTTTCAGTCTTCTCCCCCTTTGACAACAATGCCAAAAATTAAAGAACTAAAACATGATTTCTTCCACTAAGAAGTGAATTCCTTGTTGTTATGTGTCAACTCAATCTCGGTCAGAGCATTTTGTCTTCAATTCCTATTCCCTGTATTATTTCACACCTTTAGAAAACCTCCTAAACTGTGTAAATCAACATCAACTCCTAAAAGATATTCTGTAGAGTCATCAAATTGATGCTTTCACCGGACTTGGTCAGTGAATGGAAGATAGGACTAGGACCCCTAACTAACTTCTGAGATACTCAAAAGTGTCCCTTGGCAGTGGCTTGGTGAAGATATCTTCTATTTGTTCCTTTGTGCTAACATACTCCAACACCACTTTCTTCTCTTGAACTTCTTCTCTTGGATAATGATACTTGATAGAGATGTGCTTTGGCTTAGAGTGCATAACAGGATTCTTTGAAATGTTAATGGCACTAGTATTGTCACAGAATATAGTTACTAGCTTGGTAATTTTCTCATTTATACCTTCCAACAGTTGTTTGATCCATGCTATATTGGAACAATTCAATGCTGCAACAACATATTCAGCTTCTGCTATTGATTGTGAAACACATCCTTGTTTCTTGCTAAGCCAACTTACTAGTCTTTCTCCTAAAAAGAAAGCTCCTCCACTTGTGCTTTTCCTGTCATCAATGTTGCCTACCCAATCAGCATCAGTATAAACTTTTAAATCAAAAACATTTACTTTCTAATATACTAAGCCATAATCTCCAGTGCCTTTCAAGTATCTGAAAATTCTCTTGATTGTTGTCATGTGTGTTTCCTTCGGATCTGCAGAAAATCTTGCCACTATACCTACTGCATGTGCTATATCTGGCCTATTGTGAACAACATATTGCAACTTTCCAATCATAGATCGGTAAAGTGTCTCATCAACAGATGCAGATTCATCATTCTTTGACAGTTTATAGTTGGTAGTCATAGGAGTACTTACTAGTTTTGTATCCTCCATTCCAAATTTCTTCAAGATTTCCTTTATGTACTTGGATTGAGTAATGAAAATCTCATCTTTCATTTGCAGTATCTGTAAACCTATAAAATACTTTATCTCATCGATTAATGACATCTCAAATTCTTTGCGAATTTCATTTCCAAAGTTCTTGCATATAGAGTCATTCCCACAAAAGATAATATCATCAACAAATATGGTTGAGATCAGTATTCCATTTTCATCGTTCTTCATGTACATGTTACTGTTTTCACTTGTCCTTATAAAACCAATCTTGATTAAATAAGAGTGCAATCTTTCATACCATGCTCTAGGTGTTTGTTTCAAACCATATAAAGCTTTGTTCAATTTACATACCTGATCATTATTCTTTCCTTCAACAAATCCTTTAGGTTGTTCAATAAAAACTTCTTCTTCTAATATACCATTCAGAAATGCAGATTTGACATCCATTTGATATACCTTGAAATTTTTGTAAGCAGCATATGCCAACAATGTTCTTACTCCTTCAAGTCTTGCCATAGGTGCAAAAGTCTCACCATAATCAATTCCTTCTTCTTGGGCATAACCTTTGCAAACTAGTCTTGCTTTATTTCTAATGACCTCACCTTTTTCATTCAGCTTGTTTCTGAAAATCCACTTTGTACCGATTACATTTTTGTCCTTCGGTCTTGGGACCAGTGTCCATGTGTCATTCCTCTTGATTTGATCAATCTCTTTTGTCATAGCATTTATCCAATCTTCACTGTTAAATGCCTCTTTCACTATCCTCGATTCAAATTTAGATATCAGACATGTGTTTTGTCTCAGTTTGTTTCTTGTCATCACTGGATCATTCTTATCTCCTATAATCTAACTAGATGCATGATTTCTTCTGACATACTTGGTTAATATAAGCTCGATAGATTCTGTATGATCTTCTTCATCACTCAGTAACTAGATATTCTCTTCATTTCCTTCAGCAGTCTTCTCGGTAGGACTTCTCAGTTGAACATAGACAAATCCTTCATAATCTTCTGGTTCTTTGGAGTTTCCTTCATCATTTTTTTTTGCAAATTCATCAATTTTCACATTTGCACTTTCTACTATTTTGTTAGATGATTTGATCAGACATTTAAATGCTTTACTTCTAGAAGAATAACCAAGAAATGTTCCTTCTTCACTTTTCTGATCAAACTTTCCATTTCTATCATCTTTGTGTACATATCATCTACTTCCAAAGATTTTGAAGTAACTTACATTAGGTTTCTTGTCATACCAGATTTCATATGGTGTCTTCAAAGTTCCTTTCTTTAGTTGTACTCGGTTCAGGGTGTAAACTGTTGTGCTTATTGCTTCTCTCCAAAATGTTTGTGGCACTTTCTTTTCAATCATCAGGGTTCTGGCACAATCCACAATAGATCTGTTTCTTCTCTTAGCAATTCCATTTTGTTGTGGAGTTCTCTGTGTAGAGACTTGTCTTTTTATACCATGATCATTGCAGTATAAGTTAAACTCGTCAGATGTGAACTCTCCTCCTCTATCTGATCTAAGACATTTCAGTTGTCTTCCTGTTTCATTTTCAACTCTTGCCTTGTACCATTTAAACATTTGAAAAGCTTCTTATTTTTCTTTTAAAAACATAACTGACATCATCCTTGAATAATCATCCACAAATAATATGAAATATTTATCACCATAATAACTCTGAACTTTCATAGGACCACAAAGATTAGTATGCACAAGATCTAAAATTCCCTTAGAAGTGTAGGACTTACTTGTAAAGCTTGATCTTGTCATCTTTCCCATCTGGCATCCTCGGCACATAGCATTCTCAGGTTTTTCAAGACTCGGTAGACCTCTTACTCGGTGCTTCTTACTTATTTTGATTAGATTATCAAAGTTTACATGACAAAACCTTTTACGCCATAACCAGGTATCATCTATCTTTGCATATAGACACTTATTCTGAGTTGAGTCAAGGTGAAATGTGTTACCTTTTGTTTGTGTCCCGGTAACAGCTAACTTTCCATGCTTGTCATGAACTTTGACAATTCCTTTCTAAAATTCTATTCGGTATCCTATATTGTTTAGCTGTGCTACACTCAACAAATTGTATTTCAAACCTTCAACCCAATAAACATCATTACATTTAGCATTGTCAAGAAGTGTTATAGATCCTTTTCCTCTTACCAGACATGGTGCATCATTACCAAATCTTACATAGCCTCCATCATAATCTTCTAATATAACAAACTTGTGTTTATCACCTATCATGTGATGTGAGCATCCACTATCTATGATCCAAGAATCATTTTTACTTATGTGAGATACTAGGGATTTTTCTTCATACCTTTCTTCATCTAATCAATCTTTGATAGCCACATAAACTACTTCCTCTGTATCAGTTTCATCAGATTTATCATCATTAGATTCATCATCGGCTATTAGGCATGACTTTTTATCTCTTCTTCTGAAGTCTTGGTGTCCTTTGTAATGATTATCTTCCTGTCTGTCATCTCGGTAATCTCTCTTTTCACTAGATTCTTTGTCAGGATAGTTAGAAGCCATATGTCCTATCTTATCACAATTGAAATGTTTCAAAGGTAGTTTTCCTTTATACTTACCTTTGCCTCTCGGTAACCTTTTGGCTAATAGTGCTTCAAACTCTTCTTGCTTCTTGATTTCCTCATATAGTTTGTACACTTTTTCCATGTTCTTGCGAAATCTCTCACTTGCTCCACTATGATCCCCTTCAAAATACTTACACTTTCTATCATTGTAATCATCATATTCATCAAGATGAAAAGAACTAAATGCAGAATCAACTTTATTTATTGATGATCCACTATTATCAAAGTTACTTAACTCAAATGTATGTAGCTTACTAATAGTAGCATCTAAAGAAACTAGCATATTGGGTACAAACCTCAATTCATTGATTGCAGAGACTCAGATTGCATAAGCTGGTAGAAGGGTTCTCAATAACTTACTTGTTATATCCTTTTCTTCAATAGTTCCACCTGCTCCTGTGATTTTATTGATAATCTCCTTTAACCTTGTACTGTACTGGGTTATGTTCTCACCTTCATTCATCCTCATAGATTCAAGTTGTCCTCTTAGACTATCCACTTTTTCTCTTTGAACATGTTCATCTCCACCATACATAGATATGAGCTTATCCCACATTGCCTTTGCATCATTGCAGCCTTCTAGATCATTAAACTCTGAGTTGGTCAATGCAGATGTTATTTCAATCATTGCTTGGATATGTTCTTGTTTTACCTTTATCTCTTCCATTGTTAATGGATAGGTGCTAGGTGTGATGAAATTATTCTCCAGATAATATACATCATATTCTCCAATTCCTGATAGGTGCAGCTTCATCCTTTTCCGCCATGTAGAGAAACTTGACTTGTTTAGCTTCGGTGCATCCCTCTTGTAGATCTTTGGATCTTTGCCTCAAGTACTTTTAAACTTTTCTTTCAGAGTCCAAAGCTCTGATACCATTTGATAGTTCTGATACTAAATGTTTAGTACAGATGCCAAGCTAACAAGATGAGAGGGGGGGGTGAATCATACAAACTTAATCTTCAATATATTCAAGAGATTCAACCTCGGTAACCTTATCAGAAAAACTGTAAAGCATGCAAACTCATAAACAGATAAGATCACAAAACATATAACACTAGATTTAACGTGGAAACCCAAATAGGGAAAAACCACTATGGGATTTCTGACCCATTAAGAAATATACTCTTCTAGAGTATGCTCGGTTAAAAGAAAATCATGTTAAAGATTACAAACACATTGCTAGATGTGACCCGGTTAAGGGATTTTCCTCAGATCTGTTAGGATCTTCACCTTGTTAGAGGTTACCTTGTAAAAGGATTTCAAACACTCAATCAGAATGTCACCTTGCTAGAGGATTTACAAATAAGACTGTTAAGTCCACTCGGTTAAGAGATTTTCTGTCACTTCACAAAATAATAGGAATAAAAATCTATCTACAACTTCACATCTAAAATGCTAAAGCAGATTCTTATTTGCTCAATACAATCTAGTAATAGGACTTATCTTGTCCTTCTACTAGGCTCTATACTCTGTTATCAAAACAGGTCTTCAAGCTTCAGTGCTCAGTAATCACTATGTAGCATCCCTATGCTTACACTTGTCCACATACATTGTTTATCAACAGTTCCTTATTTATAAACAATTTGCCAACTGATTAATCTCCTTGATCACATTTCTCATGATCAATCATAGCCATCAGATCTTCAAACTTGACCAGGTTCAATGTATCCTTCGATCTGAAAACATTTTACCCTACCTTGGAACTTGCATACATTTCTTGGAACTTGTGTTAGGGTATTGCGATTCAATCTGAGCTGTAGATCTTCCCGCTAATCTTTCATTGCCATAGATCCTTAACAACCTTTATACATGTTGTAACAATCATTTAATCATAACCAACTCATCAGCTTCCTTCATTAAATAATGATTTTTTTCATTCAATGCATTATGTTATTACTTAGCTGCGACTCGGTAAATACTAAACTTCACTCGGTAGACATTCCGCCTTCATTAACCGATAGTGATAACCTTAGGGTTTACTGACTAGGTTCCTTAGGGTTTACCAACTAGGTTCTTTGCTTGGTAACATAGTATAGTATTAACTTTACAAACAATAGCATATGTAGGATATCAAAAAATAATCTAAACATCATGATCTCATCATTGTCTAACTCGGTAATAGTTGCTCATTGAATAATTTATTCCTCTCTTTATTCATCACATTCTTTCTGTGTCTTTTACTAACATCTTAACACTCTTCAAAACATACTTCTTAAGATATGGCAAAATCATACTGAATCAAAAAATCAATTTCTTGACATCAATGACGAAATAATAATATTAAGATAGTAAACATCCTTAATCAGTTATATCCATAATCATCAACAACCTTCTCAATATCCTTATTGAAATGCCAACAATCTCTCATTGTAATTGGAATGCCAACAATCTCCCTTTGTTTGTTATAATGCTAACACTTAACCCTTAACTTTAATTCGCTGAACACTTTGATCTTTGGCCACATGTCACTTTCCTACTTGCCACTTAAAACAGTTGGACTGCTCAATTGGAATGCCATGTCATTTTCGCCACTTCGCGAAAGTTATTTTTCGAGCATCTTCACCTTGCGAAAGTGTGCTAGCCAATAGATCTTTGAGGACTTGCGCATCTGTTATGCTTTTTTAAAACCTCCTTGCCCGGGCCCATTATCCTTTTGCCATTTCGCAAAGAGTAAAATATAGGCATCTCTTGGCCACGAAACAACGTGGACCATTAGATTTTCGAGGACTCGATCGCCTTTTAGTTGTGGAAAAATCTTCACCGCTGGGTCCTGCCAAACCTTTTCACCATTTTGTGAAAGGTAACTTACTTGCTTATTTCAGCTGCGAATCAATGCGAGCCGTTGGATTCAAAATGAGATGGGGTCTCGTTAAGCTGGTCCCAATGCACACGGTCACTCCTACTTTTGCTTTTCACTATTTCGCATAGATTAACACACCCGCAACTTTTCCTAATGAAACAACAAAAGACGTAGATTAATCTGAGAGTTGCGCGACACTTACAGGACCCGACAACATTTGGGAAAAGGTATAAGCGATAGGCATAAAAAATTTACAATTAATTAGCGACCACCTAGGCAAGCAACAAGGGGGGACACTTTACATGACTTATAGACCCATTACTTAAGTGAATAAAGTAATGCAGAAATAGAAGCCAAAGGGTTTTTATTAGACATTTGAGTGATTAAAAACTAAACCCTTAACCCTTAAAAACCTAGAACAGATTCGAAGCAACTAATAGCATACCTGACCCAAAATTTTAAAATTTAGCCAATCATGGGGAAAAGAAAACCCATTTCTAAAACAGTGATAACAGCGACTCTGATTGGGGATGGTTGATCACAAGGTCAACACAAGAAACTCAAGAAACTCTGGAGAAACAAACCAAAACACAAACCCAAACAAAAACAACAAAAGAAAACCAAATATCTACAAACAGAGGACCTATCGTGCATGGACTTCAAGAGAAATAATGTTTTAGGAATTGTCCATGCACTAGAAATTCCTATATTTCATCATTCATATTTTTCATAAAATATGAATCCTTTCCATTTAAATCACATACCACAAAAGGGCCAATCCATAATGGTTCAAATTTCTTATGCTTTCCTTTGTCTTGTCCTCTTGCATTCCACTAAAGAACAACATCACCGATTTGAAACTTCCTCAATGATGTCCTTTTATCAAAAATTTACTTAGACTGCAATTGGATCTTCAAGTTCCTCTTATGGGCTAATGACCTGATTTCTTCCATTTCGACCATCTGAATCATTTGGTCCTCCATAGGCTCTGACATTTCCAAGTCTTCAGCTTGCAAGAACTTATACACTGGAAGAAGATTGTTTATAGGCACTTTGGCCTGTGCACCATATACCAATTCAAATGGTGACATTCCAATGGCTTTCTTGACAGTGATTTTGTCTGCCCACAAAGCTAGTCTCAACTTTTGATCCCATGATCTCTTGTTTTCTTCTAAGATTTTCTTGATAATGTTCAAGAGGCTTTTATTACTGGATTCTACTTGTCCATTCGCCTAAGGATGATAGGGTGAAGAGTAAGACATGAGTATCCCATGACTAGTACAAAAATTTACAAACTCTTCTGACCTAAAACTCATAGCATTGTCCATTACTAATTTCACAGGAATCCTAAATCTAGTTATGATACAATCCATAGGAAATCAATAACAATTTTACTTGTAGATTTTCTGGTAGGAATAGCTTCAATCCACTTTGTAAAATAATCTATAGCTACTATAATCCACCTGTGACCTCTTCCTGATTTTTCAACAATCTCTCCAATAAAGTCTATCCCCCATTGGACAAAAGGGGCTTCCACTGTAACCGGATTCAAGGGTAGAGCTCCTTCATATTTTAGCTTGGATGAAAACCTTTGGCATGGGTCACATCTCTTGACATATTCATGAGTATCCTTGAATAGGGTAGGCCAATAATACCCAGCTTGGACTATTTTTCCAGCACTTGTCTTAGCAGAGTAATGACCCCCACATATTCCATTATGCATTTCAATCAGCATTCTCTTCGCATGGAATTCATCTAAACACATTAGTAACCCTCCATGTCTATTTCTCCAAAATAAGTCACCTTGAATGAGAACATATTTCTGAGACTTCAATTTCAGGGTTCTTGTTTGATTATGTGTCATCCCTTCTGCAAATGTTGCATCCCTTAAGAAAGGTACTATCTTTGAGTACCAGGGTTGCTTTTCAATACTAGTGACTGAAATACTTTTGATTTGAACATTATTTATCTCAACATTTAGAAGATTAGATTCTGTCATAAGCTTGGCTAGACCTAAACCCCTCACCAATTTGGTGATCTTTATTTCCAAGTCAAATTCTTGGATTCTATTGATCCATCTGCACCTTTTTCCTGTAACCTCAGACTGGGACAAAATATCCTTAACTGCAACATGTGGGACATAAGCAGTGACTTTTGCATTCACAAAGTATGTCCTAAAAGCCTTAACAGCTTTAACTAAAGCATAAGCCTGTTTTTCCATGGTTTCATACCTTAATTTTGTTGCTTGCAAAGACTTGCTATAGAAAGCTATGGGATGTTCATATCCCTCATTATCTTTTTGTAAGAAAACTATAGTTATTGTATGCTATGAAGCAAAAGAGAACAGAGAAAAGGGCTTACTGTAATCCGAAGATTTCAGCTCTGGTGCTTCCTGAATGGCCTTTTTAATCTCATCAAAAGCCCTTGATGCTTCTTGGTCCCAACAAAATTTTGTATCCTTCTTAAGCAATTTTACAATGGGCTTCACTATCGTTGCAAAATTTGTAATGAATCTTCTAACAAAATTAACCTTACCCAAAAAAGATTGGATACCTTTGACATTTTTTGGTGCAGACAAATTGTTTATTGCCTCAATTCTTTCAGGGTCTATTCTTACCCCTTCCTTGGACACAATATGCCCCAATAATTTTCCTTCAGTGACACCAAAATTACACTTGTTGGGATTTAATGACACACCAAATTCCAAAGCCTTATTGAAAACCTTTTCTAAATGTCCACAATGGTCATCGGCCAATTTGGAGAAACAAGTTAAATCATATTGATAAACCACCATGATGATGTTGATGAATTCTTTAAAGGCTACATCCATAGCTCTCTGAAATGTAGCTCCAGCATTTTTTAATCCAAATGGCATTCTTACATAGACATATGTTCCCCGTGGAGTAGTGAAGGCAGTTTTGAATTGTTTAGATTCCTTCACCAACACTTGACTGTATCCTGAAAAACCATCCATCATGGACAAAAGATCACAACCGGTTACTCTCTGCAGCATGGCTTCCATATTGGGGGAAGAGTAATTATCTTTTAAAGAAGCAACATTCAAATTTCTAAAATCCACACACAATCTTATGTCCCCATTTTTCTTTCTTATTGGGATCAAATTGGAGACCCATGAAGAATGTCTTATAGGTTTGATAATCCCCCCTTCTCTTAACTTAGTCAATTCTTGTTGCATCTTGGTTTCTAACAGGGGTTTAATAGGTCTGTGCTTTTGTCTGAAAGGCTTAGCATCTGGAAGGAAAGGGACTTCATGCTGAAACAAGTCTTGTCTATACGCCTTTAGGTCTTCATAAGACCAAGCAAAAACATGTTTATATCTCTTCAATAAATTAATAAGATTAGTTCTGACATGAGGGGGTAATTTCTTCCCAATGTATACTGGCTTAGGGGATGATTCAGTTCCCAGGTTTACCTCCTCCAATTCTTCTAACTTGGTGGTAGACTGCTGACGTAAGTGACTGTCATTGTAGCTAAACATACTTTCTAGCTCTACCAACCCTTTAGGTATCTCATTTGTTTCCAATTGGACCAATTCATTTCCGAACACTGTTTCCTTGTTGTCAACCACTTCCACCAATGCATTGCAATCAAGCTTCTATCCATCATAATCATCAACACATTGAATGAACCTAAGAATATCTTCATCATCGGCAAAAACTTGCCAATTATACACATTATTAGGGATGGCAGGCCTATACTTTATTTCCACAGTGGATATGCCAGTTAGTGTTGCATCATCATTTTTCAATGCAACATTAGATAAAATTTCTGCCATGATATTCTTTGATCTCTCTATCCAATTAATAGAAAATGCACTAAAATGCTCAATGACATCCCAAATTGCATGTTTATACCTCTTTAACCTATCATTTTTGGATGCATATTTGGATCTTACCTAAGAGACAACCAATTTTGAATCTCCTAAAACTTTCAACAATTGTATCCCATGCCTCTTTGACACTTTAAGCCCTAATAACAGAGCTTCATATTCTGCAGTATTGTTTGTGCACTGAAAGGCTAATAGAAAAGAATATTTAAAAGTTATACCTGATGGGGATATAAAAAGGACTCCTGCTCCAGACCCTTCTTTGGAGAAAGCTCCATCAAAATACATCTACCATAAACCATGTTGTTGTGACTCTAATTCAATCACAATGGAGTCAGTATTCTTCAACTGGGGTAAAATTCGTTGCACTCTAAAATTATCAAGATCAACATCTATCATACAATTGAGCATGTTAGGATCCACCTTTTCAATTACTCTAGGAGCACGTGGTTCTCTGTACAACTTGACCTGATTCCCCTTGATTGGGATGGTGGCTGTAGACACCCAAAATTGTCATGTCTAATTAAATAAATATTTTATTTATTTAATTATCTAAGCCTAATTCTTCTATTGATTAAATAAATCTTTATTTATTTAATTAATTCATTTATCCTCTTCTAGCCTTATGTCTCATTTAAATAAATACATTTATTTATTTAAATTATCCTTTTCCTAAATTAAATAAATATTTTATTTATTTAATTGATCCCACTTCTTCTATTAATTAAATAAATCTTTATTTATTTAATTAATTCATTAGCTTTTTCTACACATGACACATGTCATTCATCTCTTAATTCATACACTACCTACCTCTTTCATTATTTTATTATTTCTTCTACCTACCCTCTAATCCTAGCCGACCTCCTTTTTACACCTCTCAATCTTATCCCTCCATTTCATATTGTGTCTTCTATTTAAGGAGATGCTTTCTTCATTATCAAACCCTAATGACCTAATGATCTTTGAAGCAATTGAATACACTACGATCCTACTTGCAACCACATTCCGTTCTTTGTTGAGCTCTTGTGCACATAAAATCTGAGAGCAAATATATCAAGCAAGATCAATGGAGATAGAAACAATGGAGATCAAAACCCTATTGGACATGTGATGGTATAATCTTTGTGATTTCATTTGATTTGCATTGTCTTAGGTAATCTTCATATGTTATGGTGGATCTTTGTTGTTGTTAGGCTAGGGTTTGGTGGTTGAATTCATTTAGCCTTTCAATTTTGTTATTATTGTTATCCATTTTCAGCATATACAGTGGCATAAGATAAATCTAATTGGACATTTCCTCCTACTGCTGCCGCCCACTGCCTGGATAACAACATGCCATAATGGGGTTTGGTATCAATAACAATAATATCCATTTTGTAAGTTGCCTCAGGAAATGCTGCTATCTTCACTTCAACATCTTTCATGGTACCTATCATAGGTACTTCTCTGTTATCCATAGCATAGAATTTTCCATATACAGTAGTTATTGACAATCCTAGTTCTTTCATAACACCATAAGGCATTACATTAGTAGCTGCTCCTGAGTCTATCATACAGTTTTTATTAGCCGGTTATTCACTAACAAAGTAACATAAAAAGGATCTACCTGTGAAGGCTCTTGAGTAATAGTGGTTCCAACATAAACCTTTGGGGTTTGGAACTCCTGATCCTTTCCATTTTTAACTAAACCGGTGGGTAGGACTGTGTCACTGTCAGATATATTAGAAAACAAAGACAAGGCAGCATCCCTATGTTCTTTTATTTTTAGTAATTCTATTAATGGGATAGTAAGTTTCATTTGTGTAAGAGCCTGAGCCATATCAAATGTGGAATTGCCGCTCAACTCAGCATTAGTTTTAATTCTTTCTGCCTTAGGCTAACTCACCCTTTTTGTTGTGGCAGCTCCTTGTATATCATTGGTACTTTTATCATCTGCATTCTTGGGTGCATCTTTAATTTGCTCTTTCTTCTCTTGACCAATTTTAGGGGAAATAGTACTACTTGTAGCCTTTTTCTGAAAAACCTCTTTTATAAACATAGAACCAGGCTCACCTTGATCAGTGTCCTTCTTGGTGCTCCGTATGTTGTAATTGTGCTTTGCTTTAGCAATAACAACTTTAGTGAGATTTTTTACTTCTTCCTCACTAGGCCTTCTGAGATGAACTTCTTCATCTTCAATAGTCACCACATTCAAAGTGGGATGCCAATCGAGTGTTAGTTGTCCTTGAGAATACTTTTCACTATCCAACACATCACTAAATTCACTTTGTACAGATTCCTCATCGCTTTCTACAATGGTCTCAAACATATTAATGTTAGACTCAGCTTCTTGTCTCATGGATTCTTCAAGGGCTTGAGCTACTACACACTAATGAGGAGAATGTGGCCCATCACAAGCAATACACCAAGGAGTGTTTTCTATATTATGGACATTTTTCCCTTTTAATGGATCTGGGGTATCCTGACTTTGAGCATTTTTAGGCTTCTCATTATGGGGCTTGCCATCTTTCCAGTTGGTATTATAGGGAATATCATGTAGCCTAGGGGGTCTATCTTGCCAATTATAATGAGGCTTATCATTTTTATTTACCTTAGCAGTTAGATCCTTCATAGCAGTAACCAACTTCTCTATCCTATCTTCCTCCTTAGCAACTTTGTTAGGTTGTTGTTTTGTTTCCTGCCATAGCCTACCATCAGTTCTTCTTCCTAACTTTCCGGATGAATAGCAATTCTAAATGCATCTCTGAGGCTATGTGGATTTTTATCCCTTAAGATATAAGCCATTTTAGAATCAAATCCATTATAATAGGTGTTCAGACACATGTTATCATCTAACCTCATCACTTGATACAATCTATGCATGGCTTTCTAGAATCTAGCATTGAAATCAGTGACCATTTCATTATCATATTTTCTAATGTTATTAAACTCATTGAGCATTAATCTCACATTAGTTTTGTCACCGTATTGTTCTTGAAAACAATTCTTAAAGTCTTCCCAAGACCCAATGCTATTAACTAGGAGACCTTTGTACCAATCTCTTGCATCATCCACCAGGGACTGAACAAATAATTTCATTATAACATCTTCATCCACTATCTCATAATCATTTATTAAGTCACCAAAAGATTTTAAATGCTCCTCAGTACTAATTTCATTATTTCCAGCAAATTTATGGAGTTTGTCCCTTAACTCAATGGGAACATGGTTAGGATATCCTGGGATCCCATCAAAAAACAATTGCCTATACTGCTCTAAATTGATGGGTCTCCTTTGGAAAGGGTTAACAACATTATTATTACCCATGTTCATTCTGACATTGGGGATCTGAGAGACTTGGTTATGCTGATTGTTTATAGGGGCTTGACTAACTGTTGTTGTATTAACTGGCACAGTAGGCTGGATTTTAACTGGGGGGAGGGAAATTTGCTGAGAATCAGGCTTACTAAGATCTTCTAATGGAAAAATGATAGGGGGAGCTTTTAGATAACTAATTTTTCTTTTAACTTCCTGATTAGCTACTTCCAACTCAGTTTTCTTTAACTCCATTTGTAGATCCTCCTTTTCCTTCCTCATTCTTTCCATCTCTCTCTCATGTGCTGATAGTCTATGAGAGATTTCCTTTGTATTTCTAGATCCAGTTCCATCATCGACCCACTTCTGCTTCCCTTTATAAACATTATTCTTAGGAGGTTGTGGATCACTAAGCACTTCCCTGTTTGGTTGGATTACTGACCTACATTCCAGATTGGCCTTAGGGATTAGAATTTCTCTAATCACAGGACCTTCATCATCACTCTTTTCCTTTTCTTGGTCCAACAACTCAAGATCAGCTATCTGTCTAAGAAGCCTGTCTCTCTCCATTAGTTTTGGTTTTACTTCTTTTTCCCTATTTGCTTCCTTTTGGGCTCTTAAAGAGATTCAGTGTTGAACATTTCTATTTAAATCTTCTATTTCTTGTGACACTTTATCTCCATCAGGGAAATTCTCATCAGAGTCAGATACATTAACTTGGTCTATATCAATCAATCTGATGTTTCCATCAACTATTCTGGGCACAGAATGTTTGATTGCATTTGAACTAGTCCTATCTCTCCCAAAAAGGCTAACATGAGATATATCTTGATCTAAAGCATGAAAATTATCTATAATTCCAAATAATCCAGAATGTAAACCTAATATATCATGTTCAAATTCTTTGGAAGAAGAATTAGATTTTTCATAAATAGGTCGATCAGGTACCTTACCGGTATTGTTGCTTTTCTACACCCAAGCAGCATTTGATGGTTCATGGAGCACTGATCTCTTCTGACCTCTTTGTGACTATTCAAGCAAACCTTCTTGCAAGGTTTCACGAGGATGCTTCTTCATGAATGATCTGGTGTTTTTTCCTCCTTGCATTATGCTTGTCTCCCTTTTAGAATTATATTTATTTCACAAGGACTAGTTACAAAATAATAGAGTCGCCACCCACTAGATTGTGGGAAATATGAAAACAAGCTTTGAATAAAATATTGCAAATCTTCGGACAGAAATCATATACCAAAAGAAATAGAGGGAACTTCCAAATACAGAATAACAGACACCATTGCTATATTCACTAAGGCAACAATCTATTCCACAAACACACCATGATTTTCCTTATAAATTTAAAACACAAATATGCGTTTGGATTCTCACTGTGACACTCCACAGTAGAGTCACCACTTTTGTTGTTCTCAAAATCTGATTCCCCTTAAGACTCTTATAGTAATATGATAAACTCTGTCTACAGAAGAGAGATCAAAGAGAAGGAAACTTTTGGAACAACATATGACAAGGTTTGATTAACCTTCTACACTTCGAACTTGTCCAAAGTTCAGGTGGGTATACCCTTTTGTGAACTGAGTTCACACTTTTAAAAGACAAATCCACAGTAAACCAATCCAAAAACCAGTGGATCTTATCACCTTAAAACCAACTAAAACAAACAAATAAAACTTGTATTCATGTTCAACATTGACTTACAAGATATGTAAAAAAGACAACCTCAATAGATACCAGTAACTTATCCATTGGCCACAGAGTCATCTAAGTTTAGGCAATACTCCCAAAATCAAATATCCCCACACATTCTATTAGCTTGGCTTATGTAGATCCCCACATATGCCTGACATACATAAGAATTTATTCATACCAAACTAAACTGCATTTATCAAATTCAAACTATCCCACAAAGAATTTACTGATAGAAATAATTCCCGCGTATTTAATTCCCCTCCTGAAAAGAAAAGCTAAGAAGCATATCTACTTGGAATTGCATTACAACCCATATTCAAAAGGAATAACCCTAGATTACTCAGAATGAAATAGTAAACATTTGTGAACATATTTGAAGACAACACAAAGTTTAAACTCAAAGCCAATGGTCCGTGTATTGATATTATTTCAAAAAGTATTACAAAAACATTCGAATGTTCTCCATTAAGACTTAGAAAAAATCTCAGATAAATTTCTACAGCGTTTTCTTACAGTTCCTTGCGATGATTTTTTTACTAGTCCTGGTATCCATTTATAATAACATGGATGCATACAAAGCTTTAGACTTTCCTAGGAGAGTTTGTTACAATCATTACTTCTCTTAAGAAGTAGTTACAAAACCTTTTCCAAATGCAGTTACAAGTCTTTTTCAACATCCATGGCTTCTTACTCTTGTTGTTCTATTGCAACATCTTCTAACTGCTCTATATCCAATATTGCATATTTTCTTGTCCATTCCTGGTACACATCATCAGCAGGCCACGCAAATTTAATCACTTTTCCTTTTGTCTTGGCTAATCTTTTCCAAGAGTTCCTCATTTTGTTGACCTCTGAATTCAGAAAACCATAATGAGACTTGATTTTCTCAATCTCCTCAATTGTTTTGATAAATATGGAAGCATCCTCTGAATTAATAATTCCTTTATTCTTAGTGACAATTTGGCTTCTAATTCCTTAAGCCATATTTGTTTGTCCTGTAATTGGGTTGGACTGGCAAAACCCCCTGGGAGTAATTCAAAAACTTGATCAGTGTACTCTTTCTTGTACAAGTTGATCTTTTTATCTGCATTATCTACTCCTTCTCCTAACTTTACTAAATCCTTTGTCATATCATTGGTAGATTTAATAGTGGGGTTAGCCCCTGCCTCATCATAGGATACACAAATAAGTTCTATATCCTGCTCTCTAGGCTTCCACTTGTCAAAAATAGGCATTAGAATAGCCTTGTCTCCATTTAGCTCATTCCACATTTCCAAAATCTTACTCATGTTATTGTACTCACCTTGAGTGTCAGAAAAACTCAAAATTGTAGCCCTTACTCTCTCTTCATATTTCTTTGCATACAGGATCTGAACCTATTTTAGCCTCTCCAATTTATGGGGAGTTATCTCAATCAACTAGGAACTAGAAAGTGATGAAGATGGTGTGAATTCAATAATGGGGCTTGTAGGTGGAGGCCTTGTAGGAGAAGAGGAGATCATCAGTGTTGAGGACTCACCATGATGGTATTGTCCTGCCAACTGGCTTTACAACTTGGCAATAATATTATCTTTACCCCTTACCTCTTCCTTGGCATTGTTGTAAGCTTTTAAAACTGTCTCCAACTTAACTTGGAGATCTACCTTTTCCTTGGCCTCTATTTCTGCTATTGCAACACTAAACTTTGCAGTCTCTAGGACTGTGCTCACAACTTCTACCACCCTAATGGTTTGTACTCTTTTCACTATCATACCTCCAAGGTAACTTGACCCTGGGGTGTCCTTATTCTTTCTATTTTCATCTCTTTTCAGAGACCACATGACCAGGGCAGCATTATCCTTGCTGAAAGTGACTCCCTCCATAGGTTTAGTCTCCTTCCTTACTGCCTCTAGAACCAAGTCATCTACTATGTCCCACTCAAGGAGAATGAGTACACCAACCTTTTCTACCATGTCTCTTCGTTGCTCGGGAGTGATGGTCTTGAACTCAGTGACCATTTCTTGCTTTGTTTTTTCCTCCGCCATAGTTGGATCCTTGTGAGGCTTCTCACCTTTTCTCTTCTCACACCTAGCATTAAATTGATCGATATTCTACTGCCTGTTCATCTCCTATATGAATAGGGGATTGAGATGGGGAATATAAGGGTTCATCAGACTATACTTCCTTTTCCATTCTTTGCCTCTTTGGGCTCACTCCAATGTCAATGACATCCTGTATCTTTCTCTTCCCTTTTGAGGTAGAAGGCTCCCCTGTTATTGGCATCAACACACTATAGTTGGACTTCTTATGTAACATGTAATCGCCTGGAGGGATTGCTTTGGCAGATGTAGACCTAGTTAAAACTAGTCTTTCTTTCTCAAGGTTGTTCTTAATCACAACCTCCCTCTTCTCTTTCAATGTCTGCATTACATCTTCAAAACAAAGAATTAAGAATTTTACCTTTTCTTCAAAGGGGTGGAAACTAGACAAAGGGTCATAGCTGGTGTCAAACTGGTGCACAAAATCTAGGGCCTTTTTGTAGGCCACCCACTTTTCCTTCCTTACCTCTTTCTCATCCAAATCAAAGTCATTCCTGATGAGGTCTTCAGGGAACTGGAATTGGTGAGGTCTACCTCTGCATACTGCCCTCTTTTTGAACATGTCGTTGAAGAAATCTTCAGGGTCAACACATCTTGACACTGCAATTGATAAATGGTATGGTTGAAGAAAATATTCAAAGCACTTTCGGCCCCCTTTAGTTATTACAAACTAATGAGCTATGGTTATTATAGGGAAAATGGTTCCTTTACCTCTACCTATTAGCTCTGCCTCTTGCACACTACCAGTCTGCCTGAGAACTTCTGTAATTCCTACTTTGAGGGGGACCTAATATGGCAACAAAAATGGAGTGCCTCTGAAACCATACACTCTGAAAAACTATGGAGACAGGGTATAAGTACATATCACCCCAATTGTGGACAATTTTAATATTGTCAGCAAACTCTTTTGGCCTAATGAATTCCAAAAGAACCTTAGGGACTCTTGGATTCTCTGAACATATAAGAGTCCTAATCTTGGATGCAAAGCACTTATCAAATCTCAAGTAGCTGGCATCTTCTCTGTCCCATGAAAGCATTGTACTCCATAATTGAACTGGAATCTTCTCTCCATCCTTTTCTTTCACAAGATCCATTCCATTTGCAAAATAGTCACCACCCTTGAATAAAAATAAATGCATGAGGAGGGAGTACCATCCAAAAGGCCTATCCACTTTCCCATTCTTTATCCCTATCAAGCCTTCATGAATGGCATTAGTAATGTAGGAGGCATAATCAAGTGTCACTGCCAGAGAAGGATTCAAAATTTGAGCAATCATTAACATGTAATGAGTTGGCATGTTTGCTTCAGCATCCTCTCCAAGAATTTGGCAGAGTGACCAGTATAATCCCTTAGCTCTTAGGGTGAACAAATTTAAGGAGAAAGGCTCCATAGTATTAGGTCCTACAACTTTTAATCCACATATGTTCACAAAGAATTCTTTAAGAGGCCCATCCCTATGGTGATTCCTTTGTGCATTGTAAACCTGAACTAGTGATTTAAAGTTGATGGGCTCTAAAAAATTGGAGAATTCACGAAGCCCAAAAGCATTTCTGAATTCCTCATTATTTATTTCAATGAGGGTTTTTCCATTTATATCCCTAATACTTTTTGTAATTGGTTCATAATTGTGTGCAACCTGAGTTAGAAGGTCCACATCCATGAACACTCCAGGAACTACCAATTTGCCTATGTCTAACTCCCAAATGCTATTCATTGGGGGCTAGGGAGTATCTCATACCAAATCCGACCTTGAATAAACCCAACCCAGACAACCCAATCTGTGAGTCTCTCAACTAATTGCCTTTGTCGTACAATCCTTCTCCTACTTTCAGGCGAGGAGCTCTTGGCACTAATTCTTTTACCTTAGCTGCCACATTAGTTGACATGGTCAACTGTTCTAGGAAATCATCATAGATTGCCCTCTCTTGGTAATTAACCTTTCCTGAGAACTCCCTTTTAGGTGCCATCTTAAAATTACTATTCAAGCAACTTAATTACTAACCACAATAGTTCTAAAACATATCAAAACCCCAATTTAAACAAACTGTTAAGTAATTGCTAAGCAAGAGTACAAGAGAACCTGTTCTTGGCCTGAAGAATTTTGTTCTGCACCTGAAAAAATCTGCTCTGCACCCGCTCTTCTGCAATATCTCTTCAAAATGATGCCTTCATTCAATCGATGTGAGATCATATATGGTAGTCAGGCTCTTAACTGCGACATTGATACCGCATGCTTCGGCCGTCCCTTCAGAATTGAATTCATAGAAGAATTCAAAAATTTTGCTCCAACGGATCATAACAAACCTGTGTATTTTCTCTTCCACTCTTTCACCATTTTGCAGAGCATAACATCCCTGCACGTTCACCTAGCAAAACTACACCAGCCGTTCGATCAAATGAGACTTGATCGGTCTTTATCTCTGGTTTACTTCTTTACCTTAATGTCAGGCCCTACCATCTTTTCACCACTTCTCAGGCTTTATCCCTTGAGCATTTTTCTTTCACGAAGCCATGCCAAGCATGGGATAGAACTCTAACCACCCGACCTTTAACTCTTTAAACTAGTTGTGCCTCATCTTAACAGCTAATGGTTTTTGCTATTTCGCAGATGTTAATCTGCTTTCATCTTTGCATCACAAAACAACGAGAAGCATTGGATCAGTCTTGAAATGAATGTCTTTTAAGTGGGCCCTTTATCCGGGTATTACATACCCCACTTGTTCACCGGTAAACAGATGCCACATGGCATTTGGCCATTAGCCCTGGAATCCTCTTCAAGTTCAGTTCTAAGTCAGCCACGTGTTTTACTTCACTATTCCCACATAATCATCGATTACACCTTGGCGGGCCCTCAATCTCCTTTTAAAACCACGTGTCATCCAACACATCACCATCGAGCCCCACAAACAACAGCAACTATCATGCCACATCATATCGGATAAAACCTCCATTTGTCTTTCGCCATTTCACAGGCTTTAATCTTTGATTGGTTTGCAGCCACAAAACAACGAGAACCCTTTGATCAAAACATAGTTGATAATCATTTATCCTCATGCCTTGCCTGTCCTGTGGGCCCATCGGCCCTTAACCCTTAACTTTAATTCGTTGAACACTTTGATCTTCGACCACATGTCACTTTCCTACTTGCCACTTAAAATAGCTGGACTGCTCAGTTGGAATGCCATGTCATTTTCGCCACTTTGCGAAAGTTATTTTTCGAGCTTCTTCACCTTGCGAAAGTGCGCTGGCCAATAGATCTTTGAGGACTTGCGCATCTATTATGCTTTTTTAAAACCTCCTTTCTCGGGCCCATTATCCTTTTGCCATTTCACGAAGAGTAAAATACAGGCATCTCTCAGCCACGAAATAACACGGACTATTAGATCTTTGAGGACTCGATCGCCTTTTAGTCGTGGAAAAATCTTCACCGCTGGGTCCTACCAAACCTTTTCGCCATTTCACGAAAGGTAACTTACTTTCTTATTTCGACTATGAATCAACGTGAGTCGTTGGATTCAAAATGAGATGGCATCTCGTTAAGTTGGTCGCCAATGCACATGGTCACTCCTGCTTTTGCTTTTCTCTATTTCGCATAGCTTAACACACTCGCAACTTCACCTAACAAAACAACAAAAGGTGTAGATTAATCTGAGAGTTACGTGACACTTACAGGACCCGACAACATTTCGGAAAAGGTATAAGTGATAGGCGTAAAATTTTTACAATTAATTAGTGACTGCCTAGGCAAGCAACAAGGGAGGACACTTTACACGACTTACAGACAAAATTTTACAATTAATTAGCGATCGCCTAGGCAAGCAACAAGGGAGGACACTTTACACGACTTACAGACCCATTACTTAAGTGATTAAAGTAATGCAGAAATAGAAGCCATAGGGTTTTTATCAGACATTTGAGTGATTAAAAACTAAACCCTTAATCCTTAAAGACCTAGAACAGATTCAAAGCAACTAATAGCATACCTGAACCAAAATTTCAAAATTTAGCCAATCATGGGGAAAAGAAAACCCATTTCTAAAATAGTGATAACATAGTCTGTGCTACTAGCTAGATCAAACACTTGTTGATTACTCACATCTTTGACAAGTTTGTAGCCCTTAACCGGGTAGGCCCAAAAGCCTTTTGTAAATCCTCTAACAAGGTGGTTCACATTTGTGGATCTAAAATCCTTTAGCAAGGTAGTCTTTAATCCGACTTATCTCCTAACAGAGATTGAGATTCCTAATAGGATTTGTTCTGGTAAATAATATTGTAAGACCTTAACCGGTCTGGTTCCTATTCTGCAGATAGTTACTTATGAGTTCCATCTCACTATGGTTTTTCCCATTTGGGTTTCCACGTCAAAATCTCTTGTGTTATGGTGTTTGTGCTTCTGTGGGTGAATGCATTATTAGCTATTTGGTTTGCATGTTTGTTAACCAGTTTGTCTCTGACAGAGGCTGAGATTGATTGTATTGCAGCGACTAGGCTATATGATGTGATGCATATTCCCGTGATTCAGATGAATCACGGTTTGATTACAGCCTTAGCAGAGCGCTGGCACAATGAGACCTGCATGTTTCACTTAGCACAGGAGGAGATGATGGTGACATTGGAGGATGTGTGGCACATCCTGCATATTCCCATTCGGGGTGAGCTGGTCACATATGATAGATCATGGGGGACTCTAGCGGTGCAGATATTCTTAGATGAGGATGTGTACATTGATGACGGCTCCATAGCCTGAGAGGATATCGCAGCGTTGTACGAGCCATTACCAGTAGTTTTGTCTGGGATCGTGGGAGGGCTACTGTGTCCAAATAGATGATCACATGGTCTGGCCGTTGGGTGGGGACAGGTTATAGAGCAGATGATGACAGAGGGGACTCGATTTGCCTGGGGACTATGCATGTTAGCGCACATGTATCAGGAGCTGCATGAGGTAGCGTATCATGGGAGAGGCTCCTTGGCAGTGGGAGTGACGCTACTGCACATTTGGGTGTGGGAACACTTACTGGTGGCTCGACTAGTGAGTCTAAGATTTCAGGCAATTGACCAACCCTATATGTTCATATACAGTGGTATGATGAGTCAACCCTACTTGGGGAAGGTGACGGCGGGTGTTAGATGACATGGATGCAGTGATTTGGAGACCCTATATTAAGTGCGAGCCTTGGGAGGATGATACAGAGGCATTGCCATATGTATTCATGACCTGATTCCTCATTGGACGGACATGCTATGATGTAGAGAGATAGGTGTCAGGCAGAGTGATGAGACAGTTTGGGCGGCAGCAGGGATTGCCGAGGGGATTAGGAGAGTACGCCAGAGTGGTCCGAGAGAGATATGCATGGGGGCGAGTACTTCCTTATGATCAGGCATTGGCAGAGTTCTATATGCTTCAGGCGAGGCCATGGGATATACGACCAAGGGTGGTAGATGTAGGAGTATCGATAAGGTGGGGAAGTGCATCCAACACAAGAATGGAAGGTTGTCTTACTAAGACTCAATCTTCTAAAAGATGATTTTCGTCCATCAAGAAAAATTCACTTTTGAAGTGACTTAGCAATCACATGTGAGTGGTTCTATGCCCAAAAAGGTCCCTTACCCATAGGTATACCAAGTGGGCCTTCAAAAATGACTTAACCTGAACTGTAGGAGTTAGTTTGAACCTCCAAAAACCCACCTAAAGTTTACCTACGGGTCAAACTTGACTTGACCATTCCAAGGGCTCCCTAACCAAGTTGTCTTTTGGGAAAACTAAATGAGATTTGAAAAATGCATAGGTTTTCATATTTCCCTCTCAAATACATGTCACATGCCAACTCACAACACATCACAAGTGTCAAGTGACACCATAAAATACAACACATCAACATAAACTTGGACATGTCTTTTCAAGGTGAAAATAAATTAAAATTAAACAAATTGAACACACACACATGAATTCACTTATACAAAAATAAACACATTACAAATGAGGTATTGTCTCTCCAAATAGACAAACCTTTTCTTCACAATCGCACATAGGTCTGGCTCTAGTTCTCCCGTATATTTCCATGGTCACATGGATTAACATCGTGCACATCTCAACCCACACATCAGTAGGTCCAAAACAATATGCATACATATATGAAGGAATACACTTTAAAACACATAGCATCCAATTTTATATCATATCATGGGTTTATCTCCTTATCAAAGAACAATAAAGATAGAATCCAATTACTTTTCGCAACAATCTATATGTTACCATTTATTAAATTGCAACATCATTGAAATCATATAAAGCAAACATCAACTAGGCATGCATACATGAATCATGATATCATCAACATAAGTACTAAAATCAAACATAATATAGGATATATCATATCCAATGACATCAAATTATCTACCAAATAGTCTTTAAATCCATAGTGCATCAAAGTAATGTATCAAACAATAAGTCCATAGTGAAAAATAAAAAAAGTGTTATGATGGGCTTGGGGTAGGGCCTCACAAAGATAAAATCCTCAGTTACTCCAAAATAGTATGATGTATTCATCAACCATCGAGACCCAAACATCAAAACAACTTTGGCTTGACAAATCTACAATTCTCTACAACAAGCTGGGATCCAAGGTTATCTAGATGATCTAGAGATTGAACTGGGAGATTATTTTCCTTATGCCATAAAGAATGCCATATCCTCTACCATAGTGCTCATATCCATCTTATTACCATGATATGTAAAGTCTTCTTGGTGCTTAGCTGAGTTGGTTTTAATGTTTCAAACTAGGGCTATAATTATTCCCCCGTTTTACCATGTTCAGCCTTCAAACTTCTACTACATAAAAAATGGAGTTGCAGATGCATTTTCCAAACATGAAGAGAAGGGTAGATATCCTCATCATGAAATTCAACTATGGAAAGAATTCTTGCAAAATGTTTCAGGGCTCAAGGGCTACGAACTCAATGATCAGATTGAGTAATACATCATCATGTTCTTTCCATCCATTTATTTTTCTCTAGTTTGTTAAATTTTCTTTTCTAGATAACTACTTTATGTAGTTTGAAAATCATTTTATATTTATTATTTAAGATTTTATCTAAAGAGGGTTTTTGGCCTTTTGGCCACTTAGAAATGGCTCAGAATTGGTTTAAAAGGGACTATTTGTGGTGTTGTTTCTAAATTCCTTCCCTATTTTGTTGAGTAGACATCATATATTTTTGCATCTTTATAGTTTGATTTCAAAACATTACCTTGATTTTCTTACTTTGAGCAGGGTTACTACTATCTTTTAGTTCTACTTCTATCTTGAGAACGACTTTGACAGCTTGCACTAGAAAAAAATGAATTGCTTCCATTCAAATCTGAAGAGGTTGATTTGGGGGGTTTACTTTATTAGTTGGAGTGGAGATTTTCTGCCTTCTAGCATTTGAATTGTTGTCTTTGGGCAAGGAGTAGCTTTAGGTACTCCCTCTACATGGTATTTACCTTATGCATCCCATATCTCCCTCTACATGGTATTTTAGCCTGAGGCTTGAGCCACCCTTGCTGGCAAATTTCCTATCCTTTTCTGATTCTTCACTCTTGCACAAGGATTTCTGGTTGAAATTTTCTTACATTTTCTGAAGATTAATTGAAATTAACTTGGATTACAGGCAGTCCACTTTTGAAATTATCTCTAGTTCTGTTGTACCACTTGTTCTCTTCTTTTTAATTGTACAAATATTTTCATATATGTGCTTCTTGCTATGCTCATCATCTCACTCAGACTGAGAGAGCCTATGATGAACACAAAGTCAAGTATAAAGCCTCTTTGGCCAAAACAAGAGAGCATGCTGAGAAACTAATGGAGCTTACTGAAAATAGTCCTTCTGATGAAGCAGACATGGATGCCCTAGTTGAAGAAGTTGAAAAATTGAATGAATCTAATGCCAACCTGAGAAGGGAACTAGAAGGAATGACTATCACAATGTGTCAAGAGCTTGAGAACCGAAGGAAAGCTGAAGATCTGGTAAAAGAAAAAGATCATGAGATCTCTAAGTTGAAGCAAGAAATGAGTGCCCTTACCGCTCATCTCCAAGAGAGTAAAATAGAAAGAGAAGAAATGCAAGGTGAACTAAACATGGCTATTTCTGAGAATGCAACCTTGAAGGAATCCAATGCTTCTATTTCCAAAGAACTTACTGAGACAAAGGAGATACTTGCCAAATTCAATCAGAGTACTGCTAAGCTAGAGCAAAATCTTGAATTAGCAAAATCGATAAAGAATACCACTAGACTTGGTTTCTCCGGTTATGAGGAAGGTGAGACCTCTGGAACAAAAGATGTAGAATCAAAGAAGCAACCAACATCAAAGGATAAAGGTAAGAAAAAGTTTAAACCTGTTTTCTTTAATTGTCTCAAAGAAGGACATACTGCTAATGTGTGTAGAAGCAAGGCCTATAATAACTTTCCTTATTTTATAAACAATAAGCCTAGATCCAATAGATTCAATGGAAACTGCTATGGATGCAACAAGTTTGGGTATAGAGCATTTGAATGTAGGTCTGTTTTGCACAACACTGGGAGATACCCTCCAAGGACTCAAGGAGTTGTTCTGGAACCCTCTGTGAACCGGAATCCCAACCGGTATAATACCTCTAACCATCAATCAGGTGGCTATCAAGTGGAAAATGGTTAGAGAGCAACTTGTTTAATCTGCCATGGTAGCAGTCACATTGCTACAACATGCAAAAGGAAGAATGGTAGTATGAATAATGGACCATGGAGAACACCTGGAATGGTATGCTATCATTGCAACAAACCAGGACACACTGCTAGAACCTACAAAGTGAGAAAGAACCTATTGGATGATATACCGGTCACTCTAGAAGGGAAGATTGATGTTGAAACCGTTCAAGTGGGAATGAATAAAACTTGGAAAAAGAAATCTGAAGAAGTGTCATAGGAAGAACTGGTTTCTGCACCCAGTGTGGAAGTCTCTGAATCGGCAAACTAAGCTACAGAAAAGCTTAAGGGGAGCATATCTGTGAAATATTTGAACCCCCGATTTATATCGGTAAAGACCTCAACCAGTATATGTTACCTATCAATTGGTAGAATATTTTGAAGCGATAAAAGGCAAAATTAGGGTTTGTACCCTAGTGGTGGAGCATTTATTATGGTAGGTGAAAGATCATTTAAAAAGGATTTTTGATGCCATTTTCACTTATCTATTTTTGAGTGAAGAATTTTCAAGTGCAAAGGGATAAAGAGCAATTTGTCAAGCGATTCAAAGTGAATTCAAAATCTTGCAGAAGAATCCAGAGATCATTTTCAATCAATCAGGTGAAGAACACCAAAGTGGTAATCCTGCAACCAAAGTGGTGTGTTGTGAGCGACATTGCAAAACCCTAAATTTTAAAGTGTGAAGGTATTTCTCAAAAATTTTGTCTATCATTTAATCATGGCTTCAGCATCACACTCCAGTTCTAGTGCACCTATAGACTCAGCGAATTTTATTCAAAAGAAGATGAAATACAATGCCCTATCCTAGATACCCGTTGGAGTCATAGTTGAGGAAGATATTTCAGCTTATATTGATTGCAAATTGGAAGACCTAGGATCCCTAGTGATACATTCCCAGCTAGGTTTGTTTTGTGGGGATGACAAGAAAATCAAACTGGAATATAGCATAGTAGAGAGGAAGAAACTGCACAATGTGGTTTATTTTCTGGAAGAGTTCACAGAAGATCACATCCGCATCATCTTGAGTAGAGTACACGATGATAAAATGTACCTCAAGTAGATGCATGATATCACACTAGAAGAAATTCATGTCATCACCGGTTTCTATAACATTGGTGAGGTGCCAACTTTAAGGAAGGTCATCAAGACTGAAATGACTAAGCTCATCAATTCTCTGAGTGACCAATAGGGAATGACTGTCAACCCTATCAAAGATGATTTGGTTAAGTATGCTTTCATGGTGATCGGCTACCAGGTGTTTTATGCCCACACAATAAACTATGTCCCTGCTGCTACAGTGAATGCCACCTACAGAATGATTAAGGAAGACACCTCTTTTGATTTATGTACCTATTTGCAGAAACAACTGCTATTGAACCTGAAGTCCATCAAACAGGACAATTCTCTAAGGTTCAGGTTTGGATAGCTTTTGATCGGCCTATTTTTCTACTTTCAAGGCTATTTTCCTAGATTAGGTGATATTCAATGGTCTGTTGACCAACCGGTCTCTAAGAAAATTAGGGAAAGTCTTCAAGTGGTAGGAACTAGATATCCTAAGGTTCTAAACAAATACTTTGATGAATTCAAGCGAAAAATGAGCCAGAGGATGAGAATATCTGAAGATATTGTAAAGAAATATGAAGATGACATCTGCTTTACCATAAAGGTAGATGAATGCATAATGGAAGCAGTAGAACCAAGAAAGGAGGCAGTAGAACCTATGGGGTATGAAGTGATGTATGACATGTTAGATGGGTATACCTCTACCCTACTTGCCTCACCTCTAGATGCTAAGAAAAAGCGAACTGGAACCTACTTAGAGAGGGTAACACCAGTTGAAAATCCTACAGTGAAAAAGGGCAAGGCAGTGCCATCGATATTGGCACCAGTTACCTCAACAAGTCCAAAAGTGACTGGTCACCTGCCAAGAAGAAATCGGAAGTTGCACCCACTTAAGTATTTGAGAGGAAGCGGAAAACCAAAAACAACTCACCGGAGTTAGAGGATACCGAACCATAAGAGAAGCCTAAGAAAACCAGGCAATCAAGCAAGAAGGCTAAGTCTACTGGTAATACACCTGCATCATCAACACCAGTAAATATAGACATCTCTTCTTATAAGCTAATGACACATTGTAAGAGGACTTTAAAGAATATTAAGAGAAAGGTGCTTTATGACTTAAAAGAATATTTTGATGATTTTCTAATAATGAGAAGGAAGAAGTAGAGCAGAAAATGATAAAATATATGTGTGTTAATGACCAGTCGCCATCTGAAATTAGATCGGTGACACCTGATTCTTTATACAATTCTTTGGACAATAAATGGCGCATGGCCATTGAGAAAGAATAGGAAATAAGGGAGAAAGTCTTTCCTCGGTACTTTCTCAAAGCCTCCAATTCTGAATTGTTTGAGATAATTGATAAGCATAAAGGTCTCTTCTTCATGAGAAGGAGAAGACTCAGGCTGCTAGAAGGCAGAACTTCTGAAGTAGAGAAGGACACACATCTACATGCAAAATCTACAGATGAATCGGAGCTTCTTCAAAGCATAAAGCTAATGAATAACTTTGTGGACAAGAATCATGATCAACTCAAGAAACAATTGTAAGACCATCACTGTGAAGGTTTCATTATGTGTTGCATGAATAATAAAACCCAATCTTGCATTCAATACATCATGTCATG
This sequence comes from Cryptomeria japonica, assembly GCF_030272615.1. Taxonomy (NCBI): domain Eukaryota; kingdom Viridiplantae; phylum Streptophyta; class Pinopsida; order Cupressales; family Cupressaceae; genus Cryptomeria; species Cryptomeria japonica. The sequence continues at coordinate 36,759,058 of NC_081412.1, read as the reverse complement.
GCACATCACAACAAATCCAAAATATTTATCAAGAGGATATATGATTTCATCAAACACAAAATTACACACAATGATCTGAAGATAGAAAAATGAAATCTTGTATATTAACTTCTCGAATAAGAATGTACACAAAAACTACACTTACAAATACTCCAATATATTCATCTTGCACAGAATAAACTCCTCATTCCTATTAGACCTTTCTAAAACATAACACTTGCAGCCCAGCCAACGACGGAGTGATATATCTTTATTTGGCGTGACTTCCCTTTTATAAACATAAGGGATAGTTGCTAACAGTTTCATTCCCAAAGGACACATCCTTTGGTTTAAGAAATAATTACAAATGAAAACCCTAAAATACATACTAAATAAATGCTTTAATAATGTTCTTTTATTTTCCGTATTAATAAAGTTCCTCAGCTTGATCGTGTAAATCTTTAAATATTCGTTATCACCCAAAGATCTCTTGCACATAAGATAAGCCAATCAAAATCATTGATTTAAGAATTAATCATATTCTACCCTTGATTAGGGTTTGCCTTCAAAAAATTAATAAACTTTTCTTGCATGTAAATACTTGGTTAGAGTAATCAAAGTATTTCAACCCTTTTGGAAAATATTAATTTAGCCTAGTATAGATTTTCAAATAATAACATATGATTCATAAAAGAATATACTTCCCTTTTGAAAATGATATCCATGGACAAATATTCCAATAACACGATAAGAATACATTTGCACCTTTTAGGGCAACTTCAATTCTTTTGAAAATATGAAATATATACTGGCAAAAAACCAATCAAACCATTATCCATATGATATAAATTATTTACCTTAATGCATATGTTCAATTTATTTACTTAGGGTAAATATATTGATGAAATAAAATATCAACCATTCGATAATCAAATGTTATTCATTATTTTCACTATATGTCAATAGGCTTTTATAAATAAAATGTAATTCCCTTGAAAAAATATTCCTCCCTAGTAAATAAAATAACAAAATAACATTGAGTGAGAAAATGTTATATTCAAGACAATGATTTAAAGAATTTTTTGCAAAAATAAAAATCATTATATCTCCAAATATTATATTCAGCCTTTGGGTAAAAAACACTTCCTATGCAATATGTGCCAAGGGAACATAATTTAATTATCTAAACAAGAATGGTATAGTTAGACATTTGTAATAAATCAAAAAAACTGCATTTGGGATATTTTAGAGAAACAAATCTCCAGTAATAAAAATAAAAAATACTTTTGCCCTTAAATCAATTTTAATCCATAATAGTATAGCCATTTTATCATTGGAACAAAAATACTTTTTACCAAGAGAAGTGACATATTATATTTCTATAATCAAATATATTAAAAAAAAATCTCAAGACATAAGCATGTAAAGCATATAGCATTTGAGAATATTTTTACTTTTGAGTCACAAAACTTCCCAAAGTAAATAAAACTACCTTATTAATATCCTCTTTGGGAATATTAAAATTCTAACTCTCAAATATTAACTCAAAAGTAAAACATTAAAATATATTAACTTACCCCCTTTTGTAAAAATTAAAACAGTATTACCTCAATAGTTGGTTATCCATCGGCGTAGCTCTCTACTATTGGGATAGATATTTTTCTATTACCCTGATGGTTATAGCTTCCCTAATAGATCCGCCCTTTGTGGCATTCTGCCCATCGGGCCTTGACGCAACTTTGAAAATGCTACCTCGTAAATTATGCTATCCCAATGAGTCTTCTTGCACCTTACTCTCCTTATCAGGCTGCTTCGGTTTATCGGCATATGTTTTCCTGATGTAATCACTTCATTTGCAATGATCTCATCTTCCTCATCGAGTATCAGGATAACTCAAAACGCATCTCCCCAATGATGTAATTTATCTCGATGAGTCTTGATCCCTTTCTTGCTTGGTACTACTTTATCGGAGAAAGTCTCTCCGATATAGTCACCTTATCCACTTAGTCCATTGGGTATTGGGGTGACATAAATTAGGACTTCTTGATGGCCTAATGACATCACTATGAATACCCTGCCCCATCGATTGTCGACAAGAGTTCCACCGATAACCCCATCAGGTATCGGGATAACATTTTTCCTCATTGCCAATAGTGTATGTTACTCCGATGACTCTGACTTCTTATCATATCATCGTTGTAACTCTCCCTGATGGATTACAACTAAGTCACACTTCTTCACATCGCTCATGCCTTTTAGGAAACACCACCAGCATGAGTTACTCCGATCAACACACTTCGATCAACCCTTCTCTATGTTGATCTTCAAAAAGTGCTTCTGCAATGAAACTAATTGTGAAGATGAGGATTGCCAGAATGTCATCATACTTAACATTCCCCTTGAATATGCCCAAGTGATGCTTTTTCATGAAGACATTGCAACATGTCACCTGCACATACAATCCAACAATAATTGCTCTTATGATAAAACTATATGCAAAAAGCATCCATATATAGCACAAAAATATTTTATAAAAATATGTGCTAATAGTGGCTCTTTCTGGGGATGTATGTTCTTTTTAAGGACATAGCAAGATCTCAGCTATCTCTAGAAGAGTAGACCATTAAAAAGAACTCCCTTTTGTAGGTTTTTATTTGAATAAAATCTGGTGGCCCCAGGCCCCGAAAATTTTTACATCATTTCTTCCCTCTATCATATACGTGATTTTGATCATATGGCAATACGAACCTTCTGAAAATATAACCATTTTCTTTACCATTCATAGTGTGTGCTTCATCCTTATTATAATAATCTTCATACATATATCCCCTTGATGTCACTTGGTTTGAAAATAAATACGTAGATTTATAGTCTTGTTCATATTTTATTCCATGGTTCTCAACCATGTAATTACCTTGCCATTGTACTTTATCCTCTTTTGAAAACCCTGGCAATGCTTTCTTGTTTGAAAAGTTTAAATCACCTTTACTATATACAATATTTTCCTGTGTGTGATAAAAATTTTCCATATCATAATTTTGAACATCCCTTTCACCGTGAAATTCATTTTCAAATTGTGCAATATTCTTTAGAGTAAAATTCTTTGGTAATTTTTTTGCATTTCTTTGAAAAATATTTGTGTATCCCAACGTAATATCTAGATTGGGCTCCTCACAACCCCTATTGCAATAATTAAAACTATTTCTCCTCTTGGAATTATATTCCATATTGTTCATTCTTATCATATCCTCATTTTTTAAAGGTGTTTTATTTTCCTCAAATAGTAGATTAGGGCACACATACGAATCTTCATCACATATGAATTTATCATGATAAAAACTTGAAAAAATTTGAACGTCACCTCTGAACATATTTTCTATTTCCTTATTCCTGGGAGATATTTTACCCTTTTCATATAAGGATTTAAGACATGTATCCTTTTCAGCAATATTTTGCGAAAGCATTATTTCCTTTTCCCCTATAATTTTATCATATGATATTTCCATAATATTATCTTTTGATATATTTTCTCTCATATCCTTTTCAACATATGGATCTGAAAATATAAAATTTTCAGGCATACCTTCATGGAAATTCCTTTGTGGTTGATCGCATGCTTTATCTTCTGGAATAATGTCTTCACAAATGTCTTCTATTAAAATACCCTCATGTGTACGAACTATATGTACATCATCTTCACAGATAGAATTTAAGATTGATTCTTTCTAGAAGAACATTCCTTCATACTTGTCTGGAGCTTCATCATATAAGGGATTTTCACAATTATCATACAATATTTTTTCTCTCTGATATTTATTTTCTTTTTCACTATACACTTCCTGAGTATGCACTGATTCCTTTGCCTGTTTATTCTGAAAAAAAGTTGGACAATTTTTCTGAATGTATCTTTGATATTCTATGTCTAATAATTCATAAATTTCTTCTGCACTGAGGAATGTTTCCTCTTTATCATTCCATTCACTTATATCTTCTTCTACGCATATGGATTCTTGGATATTTAAATCCATAGTTCCTTCGCTATTTGAAAATGGAACATCACTATATTCTTCCTCTAACATGCTTTCATATACAATTTCAAGTAGAAGCCTTACCTGAGGATCATAATAAATCCCCAACTCCTACATTTTTTCTGACAATGAGGGCTTGATGTTTGAAGGGATTTTTACGTATGGGTGAAAGAACAAAATTGTGTCACGTTTTAGGCCAACTTATCAGCACAAGTGAATTTAACTAATTCTAACTAAAAATTAATTTTAGTCAAACATATGGTCTATATAGATTCATTATAACTAAGTTATATATGGGCCACAACTTTTCCAATTGGAAGTGTCTACTAAATGTATATTATATACCACTTTGGGTCTAATTACCAAAAAACATTTTTAAAAACTTGATGTTTCAACAACTCCCAAAATACCCTTTTATAGATCTGTAGACACCTAAAATTGTCCAGTTTAATTAAATAAATATTTTATTTATTTAATTATCTAAGCCTAAATCTTCTATTAATTAAATAAATTTTATTTATTTAATTAAATCATTTATCCTCTTCTAGCCTTATTTCTCATTTAAATAAATACATTTATTTATTTAAATTACCCTTTCCTAAATTAAATAAATATTTTTATTTATTTAATTGTCCTATTTCTTCTATTAATTAAATAAATCTTTATTTATTTAATTAATTCATTAGCTTTTTCTACACATGACACATGTCATTCATCTCTTAATTCCTACACTACCTACCCCTTTCATTATTTTGGTATTTCCTCTACCTACCCTCTAATCCTAGCCGACCTCTCTTTTTTACACCTCTCAATCTTAACCCTCCATTTCATATTGTGTCTTCTATTTAAGAAGATGCTTTCTTCATTGTCAAACCCTAATCACTCAGGCTAATGATCACTTGGCTACACTACGATCCTACTTGCAACCACATTCCGTTCTTTGTTGAGCTCTTGTGCATACAAAAATCTGAGAGCAAATATACATCAAGCAAGATCAATGGAGATAGGAAGAATGGAGATCAAAACCCTATTGGACATGTGATTGGTATAATCTTTGTGATTTTGAATTATTTGCATTGTCTTAGGTAATCTTCATATGTTATGGTGGATCTTTGTTCATTGTTAGGCTAGGGTTTAGTGGTTGGATTCATTTAGCCTTTCAATATTGTTGTTATTGTTATCCATTTTCACCATACACAAGATCTATAAGTGATTTTTCTAATATATGTGTGTGTGTGTGTGTGTAGACACCCAAAATTGTCCAGTCTAATTAAATTATTTATTTAATTATCTAAGCCTAATTCTTCTATTAATTAAATAAATCTTTATTTATTTAATTAATTCATTTATCCTCTTCTAGCCTTATTTCTCATTTAAATAAATACATTTATTTATTTAAATTATCCTTTTCCTAAATTAAATAAATATCTTATTTATTTAATTGATCTCACTCCTTCTATTAATTAAATAAATCTTTATTTATTTAATTAATTCATTAGCCTTTTCTACCCATGACACATGTCATTCATCTCTTAATTCTTACACTACCTACCCCTTTCATTATTTTATTATTTCTTTTTACCTACCCTCTAATCATAGCCGACCTCCTTTTACACCTCTCAATCTTATCCCTCCATTTCATATAGTGTCTTCTATATAAGGAGATGCTTCCTTCATTATCAAACCCCCCCATTGACTACTTGACTACACTACGCTTTTGAACATAGAAGATCCTACTTGCAACCACTTTTTGTTCTTTGTTGAGCTCTTGTGCACATAAAATCTGAGAGCAAATATATCAAGCAAGATCAATGAAGATAGGAAGAATGGAGATCCAAACCCTATTGGACATATGATGGTATAATCTTTGTGATTTCATTTGATTTGCATTGTCTTAGGTAATCTTCATATGTTATGGTGGATCTTTGTTGTTGTTAGGCTAGGGTTTTGTGGTTGAATTCATTTATCCTTTCAATATCGTTATTATTGTATCCATTTTCACCATATACAATATATATATATATATATATATATATATATATATATATATCAAGCACAAAAGAGGTTTCTTTTGAGTGAATTTAAACTGTTACAATTAGCAATTGTAGGGATGGAAAAAAAATTTCCTGCAACTATGCTAACAGAAGTGCTTTTTATTGAATGCCTTAAAAACTGATAAAATAAGTGTGTATAGTTGTATTATGTAAAAGATTACTGTTAGGACTTTCAACCATTATGAATAAGAGCAGTACTTATAGAAATTAGAAGATTTGTTTCTTTGATAAGGACCTAATGCATACAAACTTATTTAGCAAAGACTAATAACAGACCAGTGCCTTTATTTGATAGTTAATGAATAACTTTGTGGACAAGAATCACTATTAATTCAAGAGACAATTGTAAGAGCATCACTATGAAGGTTTCATTATGTGTTGCATGAATAATAAAACCCAATCTTACATTCAATACAACATCATGTGATGGCACATCATAACAAATCCAAAATATTTATCAAGAGGACATATGATTTCATATATTCAGTTTGCACGGAATAAACTCCTCATTCCTATTAGACCTTTCTAAAACATAACACTTGTAGCCCAACCAACAGTGAGGTCATATATCTTTGTTCTATGTGACTTCCCTTTTATAAACATAAGGGATAGTTGCTAACAGTTTCATTCCCAAATGACACACCCTTTGGTTTAAGAAATAATTACAAATGAAAACCCTAAAATACATACGAAATAGATTCTTTAATAATGTTCTTTTATTTTCCGCCTTGATAAAGCTCCTCGGCTTGATCGTGCAAATATTTAAATATTCATTATCACCCAAAGGTCTCCTACACATAAGATAAGCCAATCAAAATCCTTGATTTAAGAATTAATCATATTCTACCCTTGATTAGGGTTTTCCTTCAAAAAATTAATAACCTTTTCTTGCATGTAAATACTTGGTTAGAGTAATCAAAGTATTTTAACCCTTTTGGAAAATATTAATTTACCCTAGTATAGATTTTAAAATAATAACATATGATTCATAAAAGAATATACTTCCCTTTTGAAAATGATATCCATGGACAAATATTCCAATAATGCGATAAGAATACATTTCCACCTTCTAGGGCAACTTCAATTCTTTTGGAAATATGAAATATATACTTGCAAAAAACCAATCAAACCATTAACCATATGATATAAATGATTTACCCTAATTCATATGTTCAATTTATTTACTTAGGGTAAATATATTTGATGAAAGAGAATATCAACCATTTGATAATCAAATGTTATTCATTATTTTCACTATATGTCAAAAGACTTTTATAAATAAAATGTAATTCCCTTGAAAAAATATTCCTCGCTAGTAAATAATATTACAAAATAACATTGAGCGAGAAAATGTTATATTCGAGACAATGATTTAAATAATTTTTGCAAAAATAAAAATCATTGTATCTCCAAATATTATATTTAGACTTTGGGTAAAAAACACTTCCTATGCAATATGTGCCAAGGGAATATAATTTAATTATCTGCACAAGAATGGTATAGCTAGACATTTGTAATAAATCAAAAAAATTGTATTTGGGATATTTTAGAGAAACAAAATCTCGAGTAATAAAAGTAAAAAATACTTTTGCCCTTAAAATCGATTTTAATCCATGATAGTATATCCATTTTATCATTGGAACAAAAATACTTTTTCAGAAGAGAAGTGACATATTATATTTCTATAATCAAATATATATAAAAAATCTCAAGACATAAGCATGTCAAGCATATAGCATTTGAGAATATTTTTACTTCTGAGTCACAAAAATTCCCAAAGTAAATATCATCATCGTAACTCTCCCTGATAGATTATCACTAATCCACACTTTTTCACACCGCTCATGCCTTTTAGGAAATACTGCCGACATGAGTTACTCCGATCAACACACTTCGATCTCGCTGGGCGATCTCATCGGGATGACTTATGTTGATAAGCAAAATTTTGCATTTTTTGCAAAAGAAGCCCTTCTCCATGGATGCAACTTTTAATAACCATAATGAAAGGTTTCTCCCACACCATCGACATCTCTGAACATGTTCCACAACCCTACTCTATGCTGATCTTCCAAAAGTGCTTCTACAATGAAACTAATTGTGAAGATGAGGATTGCTGGTGTAGGAGCACCTAGGACCTAGGCAATTTAGTTTTCACAATTTTGGGTTGTTCTAATCCTATCCAAGTCAGTAGTGAATAAGGACTCCAGGAGAGTCCAAGAGTTAGTATTTTGTGTCAATGTAGGCCTAGGTTGAGTTCATTCTTCTTAGGTTTGCATTTTTGTGTAAATAGTGGGTTTGAGTAGGTAGTTGACCTTCTTGATGGTCAAAAGTGTCAAAACTTGGTATAAGAATTAGGGAGGGTTAAATTAGTCTTAGTAAAGTTTAAAATTCATTTATGATGACTTGGAATAGGTCTTATAGGTTGGAGAGACCAAATGTACAAAAATCACAAAGTTGCAAAAAGTTGTCATGACAACTTTTGTCCTGAATTGGTTAGCGGTGGAGTTAGAGGTTGTCCAACACCCTAGGAGGAATCCACACATGGGAAATATATAAATACCCTCTCTTTCATGTTTACCAAGGTTGGAAAAAGTGTGTAATGTAAGATCAACAACTGAAACTACTCATTTCCAGTCTTGTTGGCAGCATTTTGGCTTGATTTTACTCATTTTGTAATTGAATATGGATTGAATCCATTGATCCAGAAATGGATTGAGTTAATCCTATGTGTTATTGTTTTGTTGGTTCAATTTAGAATCTTGTAAATACTATTCATTGGTGTTTTCTTGTTCAAGTTTGTAAACAGCCAGTTTTGGCTTGTAAATAGGAGTTTTCTTGTAAATATAGTTGCCCCATGAGTTCCACATGTGCTGCCATCATGACCAATTGGGAAATAGTAGGAAACCACCTATAAATTATACATATGTAGGTTCAAGTGCTAAAGAAGAGTTTAAGTATGACTGTCACCTTGTTCTAGGCGAGTCCAGGAGCAACCTGACTGGAGGAAATAAGGTGAAAACATGGTGTAAAGTGCAGGGGTGAGAGCCAAATCACCATTTCAGAGTTTGGATGGGTCCAAGGAGTTTGGGAAGAGTTTTTTATGTAGGTATAAGCTTTGAAAAATCCATTTGATACCAAAACCCCAACTTGTTCATTCACTACCGGTTAAAAGCCTAGTAAACCATTCAAAACCCTCATTTTGGGGTTAACATATTGTATGGTGAAAACAGAGGCCACAACCACAAAAATCCTTTAGGGTTGGGTGTATCTTTGAGGAAAATCCAAACTTATTTGGGGGTCTTTTGCATCATTTTCCTTCAAGCCCTAGAAAACTGGATTTGGAGGCCTAATTGGGGCTCATTCCTTGTAGCCCTTTTCTAGGCAAGGTTTTGAAATTGGTAAGAAACCTAAAGGTTGAAAACCACTAATGGACTCCAAATGCACTCAAATAATGTTAGAAGACACCTCCAAATCTCTGCATCATCTCACAACAACAGGAGGTCAATTTGACAAGTTGAAGCCAAGAAGCCTTAATTGAGCACCTGAGAAGCACTGTGAATTGGTAGGGTTCCTAACCCAAACACCTGAAGCAAATACCTTAGTATGGTCAAGAATCAAGACCTAGAAGAGATTGAGAAGGAATTGGAGGTCTAGAGTGCATCTAGACCTAGTGAGTTGGTGGAATTGAGCAACACCAACTAGGTGAAGTGTTGAGTAGGTTAGGTAGACCCCATCAAATTGGTATCAGAGTCTATAAGATTTGGGCTAGAAGATTTGATGTCCTCAGTGGAATATGTAGGAGACAAAAAAATGGTGACCAATGTAGAGTTGGCAAGAAAAGAGGATGATCGGGAGGAAGAGAATAGACTCCTGAAAGAGAAATTGATTGAATTGGAGAGTAAGCTTGGTGCAATTGAAACCAAGGCTGATGAAGTGTTGGTAAAGGTTGAAGGAGCAAAAGGGAAGGGTAAAGAAGTGTTAGAGATAGAAAAAGTGCCTGAACTAGATCCTATCCTAGAACAAGAACCTTTCCTGAAGGCGTTGAAAGCCTTGAGTGGCAAATCACTAGAAGGATTGTCAATGTTCACTGGTAAGATGGAAGCAGAAGTGGTCCTAGAATGGATAGAAGGTATGGAGAACCACTTTGAATGTGAAGGTATAACTGAAGCTCAGAGAGTTAGGGTAGCCAAATCTAGGATGAGAGGAGCTTCTCTCACATGGTGGAAATTTGTACAAGATGAGAGGAAGAAAATGGGCAAAGCACCCATCTCTTCTTGGTAAGGGATGTTAGTTAAAATTAAAGAAGTATATCTCCCTAATGACTATGAAGTGCAAATTCATAGGAAGAGACAAAACCTAAGATAAAAAGACCTTGATGTCAGTAGCTACATAGAGGAGTTTCACAAACTTAGCCTTAATTCTCATGTGGTGGAAGAAGGGAGTCTCAAGGTTTCTAGGTACCTAAATGGTCTATGGTGGAACATCCAAAAAGAAATCAGCCTAATGAGCCCAAAAACTGTCCATCAAACCTTTCAACTTTCCCTTAAGGTGGAGGAAAAACTGAAAAGAAAACATGACTCAAGCAGCAATAGGGGCAGAGGTAAAGGAAAAGACAATAGAGGCCATAGGGGAAGCTTTGGAGGAAGAGGTACTAAACAAAGAACACAAGGTGAGTCCAAACTCACAGAGCAGTAAGAGGGTGGCAATAGTAGATGTTAGAGTATTCGGGTATTTACTTGATTAATTAAACATTATTTGTTTAATTATTTAAGTTCCCTTTATCTCTTTTACACTTAAGCTAACTTTAGGTGCATATAATTAATTATTATGTGCAAACCTAGGTTTTCCCTTTTAGGGTTTCTTGACCTATTAAAGGTTGAGTTCTTTCTTTTCATTGTATGAAGAAGAATCACATTACATATTTTTGTGAATATTGAGCTCTCTCTTTTTGAGCATATTCTCTGTGTATTTGTTTTTTTGTATTTGCTTCCTTGCGTCTCCTTGTAACAGGTTTTTCAGCTTGCAGAGATTATTTGGGCTCCTGTGGTATTGTATTTTCTCAACTCCTATATGGTATCAAAGCTTCAGATCTGCAGCTACCTGTTCTTGTTTTGAGAATTTTTGCTTTAGAAGCAGATCTGGGGTTTCAGGAATTTTTTATGTACCTAGGGTTTGACCTTTTTCTGAGCACTTTGGGCCTAAACAGACCTCACCATCATGCTCAAAAGGCTCGAAAACCCCTATGGTCATATAAAATTCGACCTATTTTGGTTCCTGAGCCTTTGGAAGTATTTTTTCTCCAGATCCAAGCCGTACAACCCTGGCATGCAGTTTGAAAAAAAAAAATTCAAAAAAATAAATATTTTGCCTTTTTGTGGAATGCAAGCCGGATTTTGATTTTTTATTAAAAAAAACATCAAAAAAAAATTCAAAAGGGCGAAAAATAGGGTTTTTCAAAATTAAAAAAAAATTTGCAAAAGTTTTTTGGGGGCCCTCACGGTACGCAGGGTACCATGGGACCCCTGCCATTTTGCAGACCCGTACAGCGCCACCGGTGTCTTCCTCCGGCCCCTGGACCCTGCCAGCGCCGGCCTCCGGCTCCCTGGCCTTCGGCTTCCTGGCCCCCAGCCCCCACCGGCAGTGCCACCGACTGCCTTCGTTGCTTCCCGCCCACTTGCCACCTGCGCCCGCCTTCTGTTGTGTTCCTCGGCCACCACCAGCCCCCGGTCGCCACCGCTGGTCTCCCCGCCGCCAGAATCCATCTTTGGTCGCCTCCTGCAGCTCCCGGCCCGACCTCCTTTGCCACCCGGCCCACTTCGCCTCCCGACCACCTAGCTCTGCCCAGCCACCGGGGTGCCACCCGGCCACCACCCACTAGCCACCGGACCACCAAAGAGCCACTAGACCTCCTTTTTTGGCCTTTTTCAGGGGGGGTTTGGTTTTTTGGCTCTATCTTGGGCATACGGAGTTGTTTTTTTTAAAACGAATAGGCATCAGAAAGTTGGTTCCGAGCTCGACCTCATGGTGTTGGTAATGTTTTCCAATTTTGCTGTTTGACTATTTTTTTTCCAGTCAAAGTGAGGTCTAGTTTTTGCACTCCGGGAGCCATAGAATGAACATCCGACCTCCTTTTTTCAAGAACTTTATATTTTCGGAAAGCGTGCATTGTGTACTTTCCAGCCATCTGAGTTTTATTTCCAGATTCTTCTCCATGCATATTTTATTCAATTTTTTTCTTTTTAGCACTCTGGTGGATATCATGGTTGTTTCAAGTCCTGGGATCTCTTCTCTGAGTAGGATGTCTCTATTTTGGTTCACGTTTCTATTTCCAGTCTTCTTATCATTGTAGCTTGTATTTATGCAAATGCACTGAGATAATGTGCCATCATGCATTGTTTACTTGGAATCTTGCACATCTTGTGCCTTGTTGTACATGCACTATTGATCAAGTGCCATGAGGGGATTAATGTTTGCCTTTTGTTTGCCATCTACCTTTGTCCAGTGAGTGTTCCTTCCATGACATTCGCCTCATGATGTGTGTCAAGTGAGTGTTCCTTCCACGACACCATATACTTGTCTCAGCACCTTTGATATTCTTGGTTCTTTGTCATGCAGTTTTTTTTGGCTGTCCTTTTCAGTGTTCCTGTCCCTCTCCCACTTCCGCATTATGGGGAGGTTTATCCTGTTGGTTCTAATGCTTCCATGGTTCAATTGATCAGCTCTTCAAACTTTGGTTTTTTCATGCCATATGTATCTTTGATTTCAGTTGTTTGCCTTGTTTGCCTTCTGATTCGAATAGTGTCATTTGAGGGCACTCATACAGATTATAGTCTTCTCTACTTGGTCATGTTCTATTTTAGTGGAGGTTCTTCAGATCAGCACTTATTCTTTGACAGAGTTTGTAGGTTTGTTCTTTTCCATCTCTTTTTGGAGTAGAGTTTTGTTCCCACATGGTTTTCTCTATTTCTCCAATTCATAGAGATTTCATTGTATTTGGGTACCTGATCAGGCCTTGTTGCTGGGACCCATCTTTATTGCTTTCAATAGTTGTTCTAGGTTTTAGCTTCTCCCTAAGTCTAGCTTAAGGGGGGTGTTAGAGTATTAAGGTATTTACTTGATTAATTAAACATTATTTGTTTAATTATTTAAGTTCCCTTTATCTCTTTTACACTTAAGCTAACTTTAGGTGCATATAACTAATTATTATGTGCAAACCTAGGTTTTCCCTTTTAGGGTTTCTTGACCTATTAAAGGTTAAGTTCTTTCTTTTCATCGTATAAAGAAGAATCACATTACATATTTTTATGAATATTGAGCTCTATCTTTTTGAGCATATTCTCTATGTATTTGTTTTTCTGTATTTGCTTCCTTGCTTCTCCTTGTAACAGGTTTTTCAGCTTGCAGAGATTATTTGGGCTCCTTTGGTGTTGTATTTTCTCAACTCCTATAGTAGAGGAGGATTCAATAGAGGAAGGGGATCAAACAATGGTTCCAGAGGAAGATCTAGTGGACAAGGTAGAGGGTCCTCATATTTTGCAACAATGAAGTGTTACCATTGTAACCAACTTGGCCATCCAGCATATAGGTGTCCACAAAAGGGATCATCATCACAAGGTAGTGAAAGAAGAGTGAACTATCTTCAAGAAGAGTCTTCAAGAAGCAAAACCTCAGAGGTTGCCTTAGAGTCAGAAGTGGGTGACAACTTGATGATAAGGAGAACTTTGATCAAAGAACCGGTCAAAGAAGAGCCTAGCCAAAGAAGGTCCTTATTTAGAATCAAATGCAAGATTATGGATAAAGTGTGTAAAGTGATCATTGATTTAGGGTCTACAAACAATATTGCGTCAGAAGAGGCAGTGAGTAAGCTCAAATTGCAAAGGATACCTCAGAACAATCCTTATAAAGTCACTTGGTTAAACAAAGGCCAACATGTTCTAGTCAATGAGGAAGCATGGGTGGATTTTACCATTGGAAGGTATAAAGACAAAGTATTATGTGATGTCCTACCCATGGATGCATGCCATCTCCTATTAGGAAGACCGTGGCAATTTGATAGACAAGCTATCCATGATGGAGCCAAGAATGCATACTCATTCAAGAAAGATGGAGTCACATTCAAGATTCAGTTTATCCTTGAGGAAGGTGAAAAAAGGGCAGTAGGTCCTAATGTTCTTTTTCTAAGTGAAAAACAATTCTTGAAGACACTTGAGGAAGGTGAAGGTGTAGGTTTTTCACTAGTGATGAAGCCTAAATAAAAAGACAAGAAAGAGTAGCCAGATTTGCCAAAAGAGGTGCAAGATTTGTTAAAGAAATTCAAAGGCATAGTAAGTGATGGCCAACCAACCACATTACCTCCTAAGAGAGCCATAAGCCATCAAATAGACTTCATTCCCAGAGCATCCTTACCTAACAAGGCAGCTTACAAGATGACTCCCCAACAAAACGTTGAGATTGCCAAGCAAATCCAAGAGCTCTTAGACCAAGGCATAATTAGGAAAAGCATTAGTCCTTGTGTTGTCCCTACCATGTTAGCCCCAAAAAAAGGTGGTACTTGGAGGTTGTGTACTAATTCTAGAGCCATAAATAGGATCACCATTAGATATAGGTTCCCTATTCCTAGAATAGAAGACCTCATGGATTGTTTAGGGGAAACCAAGTACTTTACCAAGATTGACCTTAAAAGTGGATATCACCAAATTAGGATTAAGGAAGGTGATGAGTGGAAAACAACATTCAAGACAACAGAGGGACTTTATGAGTGGCTTGTAATGCCATTTGGATTATCCAATGCTCCAAGCACCTTCATGAGACTCATGAATGAGGCAATGAAAGAATTCATAGGTAAATTTGTGGTGGTATATCTAGATGACATTCTCATTTTTAGTAAGGATAGGGCAGATCATATTTCTCATTTGCAAGATGCATTACAAATATTGTATGATGAAAAGCTAACCATGAACTTGGATAAGTGTGAGTTTGTCAAGTAGGAGTCGGTTTACCTTGGATTTGTGTTGTCTCAAAGAAATCTCAATATGGATCCCAGCAAGTTTGAAGCCATAGTAAATTGGCCCACTCCTAAGTCAGCAATTGAGGTGAGAAGCTTCCATGGACTAGCTTAGTACTACAGGAAGTTCATTAGGCAATTCGGTGCTATATGTGCACCAATGTTAGACACCATTAGAGGTGGAATGAAGGAAAATTTTCAGTAGAATGAGGAAGAAAACAAAGGTTTTGAAACCTTGAAGGAGAAGATAGCTACTCAACCGGTGCTAGTGTTGCCTAGTTTTGAGAAACTTTTCATTGTGGAATGTGATGCAAACAATGTTGCAGTAGGTGTTGTCCTAAGCCAAAAAGAAAGACCAGTAGATTTCCATAGTGAGAAGCTAAGTGATGCCAAGAAGAAATACTCCTCTTATGATCTTGAGTTATATGCTTTAGTGCAGGCTTTGAGGAAGTGGAAACACTATCTCTTCCCTAAGGAATTTGTAGTCTATACAGACAACCAAGCATTGAGTTTCCTAAACTCACAAGATAAACTCATTCATAAACACATGAAATGGGTGGAGTATATGCAGGCCTATACATTAACCATTAAGCACAAGAAAGGGCAGTTAAATCGGGTAGCTGATGCTTTGAGTAGAAGACTTTTGACAGTCCAAGACATCCAATTGAGAAGCATAGGTGTTCATAGTTTTAGAGGCTTATATCCGGAGGATGAAGACTTCTTAAATGCCTATAAGGTGTGTAAGGAGTATAAAAATCACTTCCATAGTGAGTATTCTGATTTTGCTTTGCATAATGGACTATTGTTTAGAGGTGGGCAGCTTTGTGTGCCTAGAGGCTCAATGAGGGAAAATCTCATACAAGAGAAGCATGATGGCAGCCTTAGTGGACATTTTGGAGTCAATAAGACTCAAGAGTTGGTTCAGAGGTACTACTATTGGTCAAGGATGAATCAAGATGTGAAGAAATATGTGGAGACTTGCATAGTTTTCCAAAAGGCCAAGGGTACTTCTACAAATGTCGATTTATACCAAACTCATCCCATACCAAATAGACCTTGGGAATGCATTAGTATGGAATTTGTAGTAGGTTTACCAAGGACAAAATAGGGATATGACAACATTTATGTCATTGTGGACAGATTTAGAAAAATGGCTCACTTTGTGCCTTGCAAGACTACTCATGCTGCTTGTCAAATAGCTCAATTATTCTTCAAAGAGGTAGTGAGGATACATGGTTTACCAAGACTACTCATGATGCAAAAATCACAAAGTTGCAAAAAGTTGTCATGACAACTTTTGTCCTGAATTGGTTAGTGGTGGAGTTAGGGATTGTCCAACTCCCTAGGAGGACTTCACATGTGGGAAATATATAAATACCCTCTCTTGAATGTTTACCAAGGTTCGAAAAAAGTGTGTAATGTAAGTTCAACAACTGAAACTACTCATTTTGAATCTTGTTGGCAGCATTTTGGCTTGATTTTACTCATTTGACAATTGAATATGGATTGAATCCATTGATCCAGCAATGGATTGAGTTACTCCTATGTGTTATTGTGTTGTTGGTCCAATTTAGAGTCTTGTAAATACTATTCATTGGTGTTTTCTTGTTCAAGTTTGTAAACAACCAGTTTTGGCTTGTAAATAGTAGCTTTCTTGTAAATATGGTTGCCCCACGAGTTCCACATGTGCTGCCATCACGGCTAGTTGGTACAAGGTAGGAAACTACCTGTACATTGTATATATGTAGGTTCAAGTTTTGGAGAAGAGTTTAAGTATGACTGTCACCTTGTTCTAGGGGAGTCCAGGAGCAACCTGGCTAGAGGAAATAAGGTGAAAACATGGTGTAAAGTGCAGGGGTGAGAGCCAAATAACCATTTCAGAGTTTGGAGGGGTCCAACGAGTTGGGGAAGATTTTTGTATGCATGGAGAAGCTTTGAAAAATCCATTTGATACCAAAACCCCAACTTGTTCATTCACTGTCGGTTAAAGGCGTAGTAAACCCTTCAAAACCCTCATTTTGAGGTTAACAAATTGTACGATCAAACCACAAAAATCCTTTAGGGTTGGGTGAATCTTTGAGGAAAATCCAAAATTATTTGGGGGTTTTTGCATCGTTTTCTTTCAAGCCCTAGAAAACCGGATTTGGAGGCCTAATTAGGGCTCATTTCTTGTAGCCCTTTTCTAGGCAAGGTTTTGAAATCGATAAGAAACCTAAAGGTTGCAAACCACTAATGGACTCCAAATTCACTCAAATCATGTTAGAAGAAACCTCCACACCTCTGCATCATCTCACAAAAGAAGGAGGTCAGTTTGACAAGTTGAAGCCAAGAAGCCTTAATTGAGCACCTAAGAAGCACTGTGAATTGGTAAGGTTCCTAACCAAAACACCTGAAGAAAACACCTTATAATGGTCAAGAATAAATCCCTAGAAGATATTGAGATGGACTTGGAGGTCTATAGTGCAACTAGGCCTGTGAGTTGGTGGAATTGAGCAACACCAACTAGGTGAAGTGTTGAGCAGGCTAGGTAAACCCCATCAATTGCTAGAATGCCATCATACTTAACATTCCCCTTGAATATGCCCAAGTGATGCTTTTTCATGAAGACACTACAACATGTCACATGCACATACAGTCCAACAATAAATGCTCTTATGATAAAACTATATGCAAAAACATCCATATATAGCAGAGAAATATTTTGTAAAAATATGTGCTAACACGCCACTTCCATCTTATTCCTACATTTTTGTTGACGCCATCCTCTCCTCGCACTTGTAGCATATTTTATTCTCACGTGTTCCATCGATGTTCTCCTCCTAGCCTATCATTTTTATTATTACATTGGGTTGGCCTTCCACTCATTACATTTATTGCTTGCATGTCCGATTTTGATTTCTTGTTACTAGACCCTTTGGTGCTCCATCATGTTGACGCTTACGTGTTCCTTGCGTGTCATCCTTCTACTTGTTCCACTTACCACCTCACCTTTCCTGCCACCTACTTCACTCTATGGTTTCCGGCGTGGTTTCTTCCATTGCCACCTTTTCTTTTGATAGTCACATCTTCCGTACAACGTGTCTATGACAATCTTTACTCAGCAGGCACCTTGGTACTCAGTATAGTAAGTTTTTAATTTTCTTTCGTATTTATTTAGTTTATTTCTTTTCTATCCAACGTGACATTCCTTGAGGACATGCCATTCGCTCAGCTGGGGGGACATGTCATTCCATATGCCATTATTATCCAAACCTATTGTCTGCATCATTGTCATTTTTTAACTACTTCCTGGCTGCCATTCATTGTCTTTTTATTTTTACCCTCTATTATTACCATTCATAGTTCTCCTTAGTGGTTTCGGTCTCAAAGTGGTTTTGAAGGTGATTTCAATAGAATTATTCCTAGCAAGACAATGGTAGGGGAAAGGTGTCCTCGTTATGAACTAGAAACTATTAATGAATTGAGAAAACCACAGTGTGAGGAGGCATACAAGGCTTTTAAACAATCATGTTGGGATGTCTATTTCAAATGATTATGAGGCTATGACACCAGAGTAGCTCATGAATTTGCATAAAGTCTTACCCAACATTAGGTTGTTCTTTGAGGCTTAACCATTGTTATGACAATAGAAGCCATAGCCAAAGTTTCTGGTTTACCCATAATAGGGGAAGATTACTTTCCCGATAGCACGAAGAAAGTAGCAGGTCTCAAACCCATTTGAAAACGGTTCTTGAAAAAATGAGAGTCAGTTTTGCTGGTCTCTGGGCAAGGTACAAAGTCGTCCTCATTCTCAAGTCATTGGAAGGATGTAGCTAGGTTCATCATACAATATATCACATGTGAAGGGAGGTATGTCCATGTGTTTGCTCAACATTTTCGCTTATTGTTGCATTTGCGAAGAGGTGCACTTGCCAACATTCCCTATTTTCTAAACTATTATCTACAACGTATGGGTAAAGTTGCTCAAAAATAGAAAAATAATGCTCTAGCCCATCATGGACTCATTAGTTCATTGGTTATTAGGGAATTACAAAGACTTTCTCCCCTGAGTAATTGGGACTCCTTTGCTAGCTACGATTTTGATGAAGAATTGTTTGATAAGGATAGGTCTGAAGATAAAGGAAATACTAACCCTATTGTTGAAGAAGTGTATGATGCAGAAAGTAGTTCTGATCAAGCAAAACGCCCTTCTAGTGGTCATGATAAGAATGAGGAATCCACACCAAACCATGGCACTTCCTCTAGTGCCTCTAAAGAAAGAATTTCTAACCGCCAAGTCAAGAAATCTTGCCCAAAATCCAATGGTACTCCTACCAATCAAAGCCCCTATAAAACATGAAGCTCAACTGGTTCTAAAAAGATGTCCTTAGATTCCCCTGTTACCCCAACAGTAAGAATAAACTACCACAATCTACTTCTAAGGATCGTTTAAGGAATTTAGCTAATGTAGCTATCAATGTTTCAAACCCCAAAGTCGATGAGGATTTACAAATTCTATCAGAGGTAACCAAGAAACAGGGGAAGATGGCACATGAACAAAGACATAGGAAACGTCGAAAGACAAAGGAAAAATAACAAAAACAGTCTGAACCCTCTGTTCATGATGATGTTCACACCAAACATGTTGAGTCTAAATTAGAAGGGGAAATTCCTCTCACTGGCAATGAAAATGTAGTTAATGAAAGAATGTGGGTTGAGATTGAAAAAGGTGTTGAAGAGTGTGGTGACATTGACCATAATGATCCTTTACCTCCAATGGATCAAGATAAAACTGAAGAACAATTGGATAATTTCCACTAGGAAATTTATGATAAAGGAATGAGTGAAGAGAAAGTAAATGTAACACATTCAGAAGGAGTCAAGCTGGTGATCTAGGATACACAGGATGCAACAATTCACATATAAATTAATCAAAAAGATATTCTTGGGGAAGGGTCAAAAGAATCAGCTGAAGATCCTCTCATCTGCTACATTGAGAAGACAAAATTGGATGAGCTAGAGGAAGATGTAAAGAAAACACAAGAATTCTTGATGAAACAAAAGGAAGAAATTTGGGCTTTAAGGGATTCAACTGCCCAATTAAAAGAGGAGAATCAATCACTCCAAGATCGACTCGAGGAAGCACAAGTCATTAATTGCTCTCAGGTAGATGACATCAGTAAGATGAAAATTGAAATGGAATAAGTGACTGCTGGTAAAGAACATGTAATAAACAATTCTGAACATGAACGCCTCATAAAGGAATTGAAACAACAATGGTTTCAGGAAGTCACCAATAATCTGTAGAGAATGATTTCTCCATCGGATTTGTAAACATATTATTTCCTTTTCCTTTGCATGAAGGCATGCAAAACCTTTAGCTGGGGGAAATGATGAGACCAAATTATGTCACTTGTCTTTCCTTTGAATTTTCCCTTTTTGTTTTCTATTCCTATGTTTATTTTACCTTTCTTGTCACTATTTGCTAAGGAAGAGGAATAAATTATATAAATATGAAAGAGAAGTTAAAAACCGAACTCATATTGAAACCCTTGGTTATTTGCTGATTAAAATTGCTTGAATGTCATCATGTAGGTGGACAATAGGATGACAGGTGCCATGTGGACAAGGGTTGCTCATGGTGAACTAGTACTAGTTGATGGAGGGCTAAATTAGATTCAGGAGATCAAGACTGTTTTTAGTTAGTTTTCAATTATCATATAATATAGTGGTCGTAGTCTTAAAATATGATATATCACTAGTTTGTTTAAATTTGTTTCACCCACTATTAAGACTAGTTCGATTGTGTGACCTGCAGCCTCAATCAATTGAATACATGATTTATTTTATTTTATGTATATGGTTGTAAACCCACGATAAGTGTAGAAAGAAACACTATATAAATGAATGTATGTATGCAAGTAAGGTACCCGATAATATATGCAAGATACTACTCTATCATCAATCATTTCTCTATGCATTGTGTTATGTTTAATTTGAATTAGCGAAAGTTAGAATTAGTGTATCAACTGGTGATCAAGGAGAAAGGGCTCGCTACTCATCTTCTCGGGTGTTTCTTTGTTGGTGTGGTGGGGTGAGTTCTATGTTTGTTTTACTAATTTTATATTTGTAAATATATTTTTTGTATTGATATCTCATTTTATTAGAGTGCCATAGTAATTTCATTATTGTGTGGGAAGCTTTGAAATTGGAAGAAGTTTATTTTATGGTTTGTATTTAATTCAGATCTCAGCCTAAAATCCATACACACTCTGGTTTTCAATTGCAAACTAAAAGGAGAAAATTTTGGCTTATAAGATTGAATAGTGTCTCAAACTAATCGTCTGGCAAATGCACAGTCTCTATATTATAATTGTTCCACACTATGATAATAATCAAAGCAACTGTGACTTTGGAACTTTTACCTTTTTACACTTCGTTTCCTTCCTATCACAATAGTGACAGGAAGCGGAACCTTTTACTTTGTCTTTCAGATTGAAAGAGTGTGAAGTGGTAACCAGTCTGAGAAGTGTAATTTAATTAAGGAGTAGGAACTGCAATTATTGTGGATCAGTTTAGAAGTGTGGTTTCATTAATTGCAGAGTATTTTATTTATTTGTAGGAACATGTAGATTACACAAAGTGTGTTAATAATAAGATCTCATTTATTCACCAAGTGTGTTTTAAATTGAGCTTTAAAATAGAGATGTGTTTTAGTTAAAGGTGTGCATTAATCAGCGAGTGTGTTCATTTTCATAGGTGCATTCATTCCCATTTAGTTCACGATCTTTGTCCCTTAGGTAAACAACCACAATATCCCTCAAAAGTCTACGGATCCCAGATTGACACAGTTAGGATGAAAATTCAAGAAAAATATCAGATAGAAATTGCTCATATTTAAGCCCTCGGTTTTATCCAACAAGTCTTATAATAAGTTGCGTTGAAATATTGCAGGTATTAAAATGCAAATATGTGGATTTTCTCATTAGTTTTCAATTATTTACTTTTAATTCAGTCGATTCGTTTCGATTTCTTATATTTTTTGGAATGATTGCGTTAGAATAAATTGTTTCTAAATATTTTGGTTTTGGTTTTCCATATATTATGCTGAAAATAATTCAACGAGAGCCCTGTGATTTTAGAGATTGTCGTTTCAGAACAACCAGCATGTCCATTTGAGAATAACTTAGGGTTCTGTTAAACACTATGAAGATTAATTAGCCGATAGGCTATTCCAGGGTGGGGTACCCCGCCACTGGCAAATTGTCTCACGTCGTTGCATAGGGAAACATTCACGCCCGGAAAAAAGCTGGTTGTCAGAAAAAACTTGTCTCACGCCGTCGCATATGTTGGATGTTGTTGTGGCTGCCCGTGTGCTCCCTGTGCCCCATGCGTTGACACCATCGTGTCCAACCTCGCTGGCAACCAGCACCTTCCCTGTAGATTGCTCAAAACCACCATAGATTTGCCTTTTATATTGTAGGAAAGTGACGTGAATAAGACAAAGGTTAACAAAAACAATTCCAAGCCCCTGTAGGTTCGCTTTTAATTTATTTGGCTATCGTTTGTGCAACTTTCTTTGTGATTGGAATTTTTAGGGCATTATTTTACTCATTTCTAATGCATCGGTCTCCATTATGTTAATCATATGGTTTTCATCCGCCAGATGTTCATGTTCGAAACTTTGGTAATCCTGTAAAGTTGGGGGCATTTCCAGAGCACCTAATATTTTCACAATAACTTGGTATGTAACTTACACTTTGTTAAATGTGGGAGAGTGCGATGAGCGGGAAAGGAGGAGCGGGGCGAGTTAGGGTTTCGGAGCCTAAGGATTCAGGCAATGGAGCTGAAGACGGTGAGGCAAATGGCGATGGGGGACCCTGTTCTCTTTGGCACAAACTGGTTCCTCTGGACTTTGCGCAGGCTTATTTGGTCCAGGCAATATGCAGTTTGATGGCGCTAAAGAGGGCAGTGTGTTTACCCCGCCCCTATTGTTTCTATGCGATGAGTTCACCATGCTTCCTGATGTCTACTGTTCATTGCTCGCTGGAGATGAACCTTGCTAGGTGCCTTCGTTCTCGCGCGTTGGTGTTTTGGCTGTAATGCCCTGTGTCTGGCCAGGCTTTGGGTCCCTCTCAGGGACTGGTGGAGCTTTTTTGCGCCCCCTTTTTGCCTGGTCTTTTCTTTTTGATGGTGCAGGTTTGCCCTTGGTGCCCTGCGTTGGGTTGCAAACTATTCTGCATGGCTTTCTCAGACCCATGTGGGAGGCTCCTCTGTCCCTTGTTGTTTCTCAAGAAGCAGGGCTCTGTGTGGTCTTGGCAGTGTATGTCTCTTGGCTTTGCCTTGGCTAGAGGTTGCTCTCTATGGAAGATGGAGAGGATCTTTTTGGATGTGAATGGTTTGTCTGGGCCCTCTACCGTTTCTTGTGAGGGAGTCTCTGTATTTCTGAGGGATCTTCCTCTCGATCTTGAGACTGGGTTGGTTGACTTTTTCCCTGTTCTGGTTTGCCCTCCTTCTATGGTGGAGGAGCTTTTTCTTTGCTGGTCCATGACTGTTTTATGGAGTTTTTTGATCTGCTCTCTTCCCAGCCTGTTTGAAGTGGCCCTTTCTCCCATAGAGGCGAAGATCTGGTGGTTGGGAGCGGTCGGGTTTCTGCCTGATACGAGAGTGTCTCCGAAGCTAATGTTCTGCCTTCTTTCTATTCCTATTGAGGTAGACCTATTCCCTATTGAGGTGGGGAGATGGTGGGAGAAGGTCTTTTGGGTGAGGATGTTGCTCAAGTTGTTGGTTGAGGCCACCTACCATTTCTTTCATGGTCAGGGATGGGTTTTTTTTAACCATGCTTTTCAGTTTCTTTTGGGGTTTGAGGGAGTTTTCAAAACCCTCCTTGTGTATGTCATGAAGGTTAGGGGATCCTTTCAAAACTCTCATGTGTGCTTTCAGATTTCTCTCTTGCGTCTTGGTTGTGGGAGTGTTGTTCGTTCCATAGGCTTGCTAGATGCTAGCAATTTTAAAGGGCCCAGCCTGGCCAATGTTGGTTTTTGGTTAAGGGTTAGTTGTACTGTTGGTAAGCTAATGACTATGTTACTGGTTATGGGAGCTTGGGAAAACCCTTGTTTGCTGGTTTTGAGAGCCAATCTAAAACCCTCAATGAAGGTTAGGGGAGCCTTTCAAAACCCCGATATTCTGTAGGTTTAGGGAGCCTTGTAAAACCCTTGTCTTTGTGTTTGGGACGCTTTGTGTCTTGTTTGTGGCTTGACTGTTGGTTCGTTGATATTCTTATCTTTTAGCAGCATTTTTATGTGGATTCCAGATCCTAGTAAAATCTGAGGGTTTCGGATCCCTTCAAAACCTGTGGGGTTTCGAGTCCCCTCAAAACCTGTTTATGGGGTTTTTGGTCCCCCAAAACCTGTTTACCCTTAATCAAAAACTTGCACTTCATTAAAACTTCTTTATATTATTAGGGCTATGCAATGATAACTCTAGCAACCGTCAAATTTTTAAGGTGAGTTCATTTATCTGAGCAGCTTTATTTGAGAGCCTCCAATCTGTATGTATGATTATGATTGATCAAAAAGTCAATTCTATTTGAGTTGATGTAGAACCACTGGAGATTTGATTTTAAAGATTTTCTTTAGTCTCAACTCTGAGATAGTGCCGTGCCATTGAAAGCTATCTGCCACTTTCTTGCCAGTAGGAAAAGCATTATCTCTATTGTTCAAATAGCAGAAAAATATCTAGAAAAACCCTAATAAAAATCCTTCGATATCCATCGTCATGAGAACCCAAATCATAATTAATAACAGAGAATCCAATTTGGACCCAATTACATAGGAACCAACCCAAATGTGCAGATGGAGTTGCATCTTATCTCTTTCGATTTCACTTTACATGAATTCAAATCTACATTCAAAATCAACTCATTGACAATTTTAAATCTACACTCTTTTTAAGTTTACTTGCAGGAGATCATCTTTTATTTGCTCATGCATTTTGGTGTTGAACTATGTCTACAAAGATCCCGATTTTTGTAAGATCAGTTGCCTTACCTTTTTTCATTTTTTGCTTTGATCGAGTAAGATAAAAAAAGATTTGGCTTGAATTCAATTTGACATTCCCAGCTCTCACCCGCGCATTATCAGAATAGCTTTTGTGATCCTCTTCTTTGAAAATAGAGATTGGCGTGTCAAGCAAGTCTGCCAACTAGGTATTCAATCAAAAAGTTGGAGCATGGCTAAAGGATAACCCTAAGTGCACTTCAATTATTTGATCACATATTTCCAACTATGGACTGTTGTCTTATTGCTTGCAAGTCCATGTCTATGATTTTGGAGAGAATCTTGGTTGGCATATAGTAGTTTTTGTATGCCCAATGCGCCAGAGGAATAATGTTTTAGTGGGGTGAGAAAGACAGAATAGCACCACTTTAAAAATGTATTTCTTATTCACTTTACTTTGTGTATGTGGCATGGTGTTAAAACATTTGGTGGGGTTTGAGGTGATGGATTACAATGTGAATGGATTGTGGATTACTGAGCTCCAAATCAATCTGTTTACACACCACGCTCACAACACGTCTCTTTCAATCTCTAATCTCCCCTTTTAGGACCAATCCCAATAAATTAACAGATAGCTAATGTTTTCAAGTCAATTATTTAAAGGCCATAAGCATACACAACAAATCATTACGAGGCTTCCACCGCATCTCTTTAGTTCTCTGACATGCATCTTTTCTTTGCCCAAAATTACCTACGGAGCATGTGGGTGTGTCCATGCTTCTTGTACTCAATTGGGCTAGCAGAATGGCCACTAAAAAGTTTTAAAATTCTATGGGAGATCGTTTTTGCTGTGTTTTTCACTTTTCTCTCTACAATGCAATTTATACAAAGCTGGGCCTTCCTTCCTTTTCCAGTTAAAAGATATTTGTTCACTGTGTATAAGATTCTCAGTTGTTAACAACTAGTGAACTTCTACTCTCCATGATTGTCTTCTGTGTTGAAGTTATTGATCAAACGTGGGGCATTCTA
Source organism: Cryptomeria japonica (assembly GCF_030272615.1). Classification (NCBI taxonomy): domain Eukaryota; kingdom Viridiplantae; phylum Streptophyta; class Pinopsida; order Cupressales; family Cupressaceae; genus Cryptomeria; species Cryptomeria japonica. The sequence continues at coordinate 36,732,987 of NC_081412.1, read as the reverse complement.
TTTTTAGTAATCTTGCACTTTTTCTACAATTTTCAGTTAAGATTTGCAGGATTTAATAGAAAAAGAAAAAGTTGGCATCCTTTATTCAGTCAGTTTAATGTGTCACTTTTTAAGAAAATTTGCAGATTTATCAATTCACATGTAAACATCATGACAATATAAGTTAAATTTAAAGATGAAGATTAATCAAAAGCTTTAAATTTACATTTATATAAAGTTTAGAAATTTGAATGCACCACAAAAGCTTGATTTTACTGAGAGTCCACCTCCATATCTTTCCTCTAGTCAAGCTGACATCAACAACAACAATGTAGTGTATTATACTCTGATAGTTTCTTCTTTCTAGAGCATACATCCTGGAAGATGGTAGAAAAAGTGGCAAATTCCATCTTTATTGTTACATAAAACTCTCCTAATGCCTTTTACGAGTGCTAGCTAAGGAAAATATGTCGACTTCTCTCCATAGGACCATTGTTTTAAGAAATGTAAACATCCAGTATACCACAAATGTGCAGCATGTCTAGAGGGATCATCGGACACTTAATTCCAATGAGCTGTGGTGAAGGGGGAAATTTAGACTTTTGTCCTACTCTTACAAGTGTTCCCCATTGTCAATATGCCACAAGTAGTTGTCTGTCCTTTCCACTTTGTGCAAACTCACCATCCTTTATTTTTGCATGGCATTATCTAGGGATCCCTTAAAAACATAGTGAAACCCTCCTCCTAAAAGATGGTTCGGCCAAAAGTTGCTTGTGGCACCCTTAAGTTCATTAAATGTAAAGGACTTCATATTGGTTGAGGGTAGAATTTAACGTCTGGACAAAGGATTTGACAAGTTACCTCCAAAAAAAACAAGTTAAACCCAACAAAAAAACATAGGTAACCAAAAAGCCAAGTGTCTTGTTGATCAAGTGGAAAATGCCAAAAGGAAAGTGCAAGAAGCAGTTTCAGAAGATCAGCCATCAGTTTCTACCGACTATTAGCGTCTTCTTTATTACCTTGCATTTCAACATCATAGGCTATTCAGCAACCTTCAAAGCTAGTGACAAACACTTCTGGCACATGTTTTTAAAAAATATTTTAAACTTGTACATCTTATTCACAGATTGCAAATAATATAAACTCCTATCGACGGTCCACATTGCACGTTATCCATGTGCAAGCACTAGTAAAATAACATAAGAAGAGGAAACATAAAGAGAGATAAACATGGCGACAAATATGATAAAGAATTCGAGTGCTTCTTTGTTCCAATTAGAAACTTCCCATGATTTCATATATCATTTTCTCTAATTGATCAACTATCAAAATCGGTAATCTATACATGATTCGAAAGTGCTATGATGATGATTCCCTCACAGTTCTAACATGGGACATACGTATGAAGAAAGTGCAAGGAAGTCTCAGATGTCTTTTAAGGGATTTTGGTCAACAAATAATAGTAGAGATTAAAAGACGGAAATGGAAATGGAGAACGATACTGAGGCTACAAGGACGAAGAATGGAAATGGTGACTACAACAACCAAGGTCAAATCTTGTGAAAAGAAATGGCGACAGGAAGGGCAAGTCCCCTTGCTGTTGCAAGAATGTGCACCGACTAAGACCGTCAAGACGTGACAGTACCGGAAAGCACCATGATTAGCATGACACCTTCTTCCTCATATTTGGTTTGAGTTAAACTAATCTATGGTTGAGTGAACTTAATATTGAGTTAACAATGGGTTGAATGGAGTGGGGTTAAAATAAACTTGGGTTGATTTTGAATTAAACTAAGATTTAGTTAACATAGTGCTGAATTAAAATTTGGCTGAGTTAAAATTGGTTTGGGTTAAGATAAGTTTGAGTTAAACTTGGGTTGAGTTAAACTATGGTTGATCTAAACTTAGGTTGAATTAAATTTGGGTTGAATGAATTATGTTTGATTGATTGTGGATTAAACTAAGATTGAGTTAAACCAAGATAAAGTGAACGTAGGGTTAGTTCACTATGGGTTGAGTAGTCTATGATTAAGTTAAATAAAGGTTAGGTTAACCTAGGGTTTGGTTATTCTAAGGTTGATTGAAGCTTATAGTTCGTTGAGTGTGGGCTAGATTGACTATAGTTATGTTAAAATAAGGTTGGGTAAATACCTATGGCTCAAATTGACTTGATGAGCAAACTAACTAGGATGGAGTAAAAACTACAATTCATTGGCTATGAGTTGGATGGACTATGGCTATGTTGAACTAAGACTAGGTTGGCCTATGTAGAGTAAACCTAGGATTGGATGATCGAAGCTTAAGTTGAATGAATATTGGGTTATCATATGGTTCAAGTTGAATTGAGTTAAATTAACTAGGTTGGAGTAAAAATAGCTTTGATTAAAAATGAATTGAAGGACCTAAGGTTGAATTGACCAACGATTTAAGCCGATATAGGTTGGATGGACTAAGGCTGAGTTTGACAATGGCTTAGTTTGGCTAAAACCTTGAGTTGTGTTGAACTAAAGTGGTGAGTATGGGAGAAGATCAAGTATAGTTATTACTTTGGTTATGGACCAAAGTAAATCTAAATAAATTTATTTTTGTCTCCTGGCTGACTTAATGTTGGTTTGCTTTCAGGCTGACATATTTTGATCCGATGACTCTCCTATTTAAGGAGAGGGATGCCTCGATGAAGCACATGCTGGAATGATTATGTTATTAGCCTTGAGCACGGAGATTGGCTGGGACGAAAACCCCATGACCAATACAGGTTAGGACATAGCCCCTTCCCTATTTGTTGTTTAATTGAGCCACTCTCTAGAAGTAGCGAGCAACTATTTCTGACGAATGCAACGACATTTTCATAAGTCTCCCATCCTCCATCAATGATGTTCGTTATGTCAATCTTCAATCTCAAGGCCCGATCCGATACTTGACATCAACGACATTTTCATAAGTCTCCCATCCTTCATCAATGATGTTTGTTATGTCACTCTTCAATCTCAAGGCTAATAACATAATCATTCCAACATGTGCTTCATCGAGCCATCCCTCTCCTTAAGAAGCTACCATTTGCAAGTTTTATTCTAGGTTACAAATTAAGTTTTAGACCAAGTTTATGACTATGGTATTTCACTTTGGATCAATGTGTTGGTTGTTGATCAAGTTGTGACTCATACAAATAAAAGGACAAAATTAAACGTAAGGCTCAAAATAGATAAAGTTCCCCTTTGGACTAGTTTAAATTGTGGAGGGTTTATCTAAATATTAAAAGAAACATAACACACATGAAGAAGTCTAAGATAAATAGAGGGGTACGTATCACTTCTTATAGGCTCATAAACATGCTATGTGCTTAAAGATGGGTAACCTTGATCTATTTTATTAGAACCGAGGTCAATGGATTGCCTACCAACTCAACACATGTTTGGATTGTTGATTCTTTGGTATTAGGTGTCCCATGGCCTACGGTTGGCATAATTGTGGTAAACTATGAGTAACTTCTTGGTATAGCATGCAAATTTGTGCACTATAAAAGAATTATATTAAAAAATCTGCCTAACTAGGATAAAAAGGAAATCTAAGGGAGTCCTCTATATATCTAAAGGTAAGTAAGGCTCAATTCTATGTTTAAAGGGTTTTGTTAAATCTATGGGTATTAGTGGGATGAAACTACCTTATTTCATAATTTTATTACAACACATCTCTACTTAGCTAGTAATAATAACTCCTTTGTAGATTTGTAAAGCTCACTAGGACATAGGATCCTACTAGTTTGTTAGTTTATTTATTTTATTTTATTACACTTAGGCTTACTTAAGCCTACTTAGTCGTCTATTTTTACTTCACACTTGTCCATGCAAGTTGTCAAGATCATTTAGGAATCGATTAGATAGGCGTCGACGTAGTTTCGACACCTCATGCTAGTTTAGCATGAGGCAACTTGCCACCACTCTTTGAGTGTTGGGTTCAACTTCTGATTCGACCCAATCACTCTTGCTATTTGTACTCTTCTTCTCCATCTTATTTTAAAGTCGACTATACTCATTTTTTAGTTATTTTTTAGTTAATCTTGTGCTTGATCTTCGTTATTACATGGCATCAGAGCGATGTGAATTTTTTCAAACGAAGACCTGAATTCACGAAAGGTTGTTGTATATTGACTGGAGACCGAGTGCAAGGTGAGGGACGAGGGGGCGGCAAGTGGAAATATTGGTGTGCCGCTGCTTTGGCTTCCCATGTAGATCCTAGAGTAGGCGCTCACCGTGCCATGACCCCGATAGCGCAAACTGGCCTTTCGAAGAGGTCACCATGCCCGGCAGGAAGGGAGAGTGACCTGTGAGGCGACGCCTTGGCACCCCACACAGTTGGCCACGACAGCACACGACGTCTGTGTGTGACGGCATCCCAATGGTGGACCATCGAGCGGTTAGTGACAGCCAGGCAATGCGGCAGCTTGCAGCGCTCATTACGCCATTTGATCGGTTGTTCGGCCTCCTCCACACCCTGACAGCTGAGAGTGGGTTATGGACTACCACAACCCCTGCGCCCCCAGCCACAGCCCTTACCTTCTCCCCTCGACCTGCCATATCAAATAAAATAAACTTCGAAGACAGCCATATCACTTCCTACACATTCAGAATGGGAAGTCATCTTGCTCAGATTTGTGGTGTTTTTTTTTAAGTAGGGATCATCTTTAATATCCAATATCGAGCATCTACAAGAATCACATTATGAGGGTTGCATAGTCTTTCATTTCTCTCATATCGAGGGAACATTTATTGTACTTGTGCATAGAAGTAGCTCTTAAGGGATCTCTATCAGTTGCTTCTTCTATGACATATCTTCTTCATTCGTACATTCATTGTTTTATCATCTTTTTTTGGAGGATAGTTTTTCCCCACTAGGTTTTCTATCTTTCTTCGTTTATGAGAGATTTCTTTGTACATGAGTACCTTATTAGGCTACATGGTTGGGACTCATTTTCATTTGCATTGTATATCGGTACCTCACCAGGTTAGTAGCTGAGATCCATTTCTTTTTTTATCCTCGGAAGTTATGCTTAAAGGGGGGTGCTAGTGTATTTATTTTATTTTATTACACAAGTTAGGCTTACTTAAGCCTTCTTAGTCATCTATTTCTACTTGACACTTGTCGAAGCAAGTTGTCAAGGTCATTTAGGAGTCGATTAGAGAGGTGTCGACTTCGTTTCGGCACCTCATGCTAGTTTAGTAGGAGGCAAGTCGCCACCACTCATTAAGTGTTGGGTTTGACTTCTAATTTGACCCAATCACTATTTCTATATGTACTCTTCTTCTCCATCTTATTTTATGGCCGACTATGCTCATTTTCAGGTTAATCGTGTGCTTGATATTAATCTTCAATTGATCTTGGTTATTGCATAGTTAAAGTGATTATATAAAGATATTAGAAAAAACAAAAAGAGCGAAATATGTTTTCTTAGTGATGAGGTCTAATTCACAAGAAAAATGAGATTGAGCTATTTTTTATCCTCAAGGTTATTGTGTGGCATGAGAGGAGAGCATATGTAGCTCATCCTTGGTTTACAAATCAATAGTTTATGTTACTTTTGATTATTTTTATTTCAAATTGTAGTGCAAGGAAAGAGAATACACAGTCAATTACCTAAAGACATTCTAATCTAAATAATAAAAAGAGAAAACAAGTTCAATTACTAGGTGTAGACACCTAAAATGGTCATGTCTATTTAATTATCTTTAGCCTAATTCTTATATTAATTAAATAAATCTTTATTTATTTAATTAATTCATTTATCATCTTCTAGCCTTATTTCTCATTTAAATAAATACAATTATTTATTTAAATTATCCCTTTCATTAATTAAATAAATACTTTTATTTATTTAATTGATCCCACTTCCTCTATTAATTAAATGAATCTTTATTTATTTAATTAATTCATTAACCTTTTCTACCCATGACACATCATTCATCTTTTAATTCCTACACTACCTACCCTCTAATCATAGCCGACCGTTTATCTTTTACACCTCTCAATCTTATCCCTCCATTTCATATAGTGTCTTCTATATAAGGAGATACTTCCTTAATTATCAAACCCCCAACTATGCATTCTATTGAAGCAACCTAGCATTCGATCTTTCATATGCAATCCTACTTGGAACCACATTTCCGTTCTTTGTTGAGCTCTTGTGCACACATAAAATCTGAGAGCAAATATATCAAGCAAGATCAATGGAGATAGGAAGAATGGAGATCCAAACCCTATTGGACATGTGATGGTATAATCTTTGTCATTTTATTTGATTTGCATTGTCTTAGGTAATCTTCATATGTTATGGTGGATCTTTGTTGTTGTTAGGCTAGGGTTTTGTGGTTAATTTAGTCTTTCAATATTGTTGTTATCAATTTTCACCATATGCATTTTGGCACACCCAGTGGGACTTGAACCTTGATGGCAAGAACAACAACACAACAACTTAACCATCACAACATGACCTTGTAGAACAGTTAGGGAAGACACCCGCGATGATCTCCATCCTTGAGCTCTTACGCATATCCCCCGCACATAAAGCCATTCTTGACAAAATCTTGAGAGACACCTCTGTCCCTACTGATCTGAACATGGACCAGTTTCAAGCCATGGTGGGATACCTTTCCATTCCACACTCCCTTACATTTATAGAAGCTGACGATGTCTCTGTGAGCCAACCACATAATGCACCTTTACACATTGAAGCCTTCATACACAAACATCGAATAAAACGAGTCCTGATAGATGGAGGAGCAGGCCTAAACATTTGTACATTGATCACTATTAAACAATTGGGATATTCTGATAAAGATGTGAATTCTACAAACAAAATTACCATCAAGGCATATGATGACGAAGAGTGTCATCCAAAGGCACAGTCACCTTACCTCTCAGAATTGGGCCAATTACAAAGGGTGTGGTTTGTCAAGTCCTTAATCTAGAGCTCACATACAACATATTACTAGGACGTCCATGGATTCATGAGATGAGTGCAGTCCCATCTACATATCATCGATGTATCAAGTTTCCTCATAATGGAGTTGAAGTGACTGTCAAAGCTGACCCAAATCCATTCATATATTCCAACAATTTGCAACCTAGATCAGAAATAACAATCCTAGTCAATCGAGAAGTTGTTCCATCTTTAGCATATGTGGATCCAGAATCATTGAAAGCTTCTACATCAAAACAAGTAGAGATCAAAGAAAAGTTCAAGTTTAAAGACATGGGATGTGGTGAGTATATCTTCCATGTTGATCAACTCCCACTATCTCCTAAGACATTCAATCAACATGAACAATCTACAAACAACTTGCAATATCAAGGAATTGGGTGTGAACCACCTAGTGTTGTGGCTGCTAAGTCTGAATGTGAATCTCCTCTAGTGGTGCAAGCACCTCTTGATATCAATAGTCCTAAGAGTGGCTCCAATGAAGAATCTATTGAGCGTATCACCAGCCCTCTTGAAAACTCACGTAGCCTTACCATTTCATCCACTCCTTCCATTTCCAGTCCTCTCCCAGACTTGGATCAACGGGAATTACAAAATCCCTTACTCATTGGGGATCAAGAATCAAGCTTTGAAAAGAAAAATCTAAAAGTCAAAAATAAAGAGAAGTCCTTTAGTCGAAATCAAAATCAAAAGCTATTGGACTCTACAAAAATCAAGGTCAAAGATAAAAATCGTATGAAAGAAAAAGAGCAAGAGATGATCTCCCCTAATATCAAAATAACTAGGGGCAAAAGTTCTAAAATTTTAAGTCAAAAAGCATACTTGTTGATCCTAAGTCTCCATCATGTTATCCTACTTTCACTTCTTTTTGTAATCATAAGCCTTCATAACTCATCCACTTCTTCCACACATCCTTTCCCTTCTGGCGATACATCATGGACCTTTAATGGAGCTTCCTCCAGGGATTTTGTTATCAAGGATGCCCAAAATTCTTTAGGTGACACGCATATGGGCTTGTGTAGTCTACATGCTAGTAATTCTATCTCAGTTCCTTCGTCAAGGAAGACAGTCACTCGAGCTACAAATCATTCAATCAAGGAACAATGCAGCTACAATCATAAGATTAAGCCTCACAGATTCGAGGTGGGTGACTTAGTTCTCAGAGAAAATCCTAAAAATCAACAAGATAGAGAGAAGAAGGGAAAATTCGAACCAAACTGGCTTGGTCCTTACATCATCACAGCAGCATATGGATCTGGTGCATATCAGCTCTCAACCACAGAGGGTGAACCTTTGGAGGATCCTATCAACAACATGCACCTTCGCAAATTTCACACATAGCTCTTAAGAGTATCCTAATTTAAAAATTAAAAAATATCAAAAAAAACTTAAAAAAAAAATCAAAAAACACAAAAAGACAAAAAATAATCATAAAACTAAACAATTGTTACATGGTGAAAACCTGGCAAACAGGCACCTTGTGACACATAAAAAAAATTGAAAAACAGAAAAACATTTTGTCCAACGGTGAAAATCACTTTGGTGGCGCCCTGGGCAAGTACCATGGTGAAAACCGGGTCACCGGCGCCATGTGTAGGGACATTGCTCCTCCCTCCTTCAGGATTCCATCTCATCCTTTCACTTTGCACACACTCACAACCTATTCATCCATAATAAACTTACCCATTCCCACCATGGCTTGTTATTGATCTACCTAAGATTGGTTAGCCATCCATAATAAAAACATTCCTTTTCACCCCTTTCCATCCATAATAAATCAACTCCTATCTGTGGCTAAGGAAAATCCTACATCTAGTGATGACTGTGGAACTAAGAGCATCACATGTTTCGAGGAGTACAGTTTCTTCCAATTTTCTTCAATCTATTTGCGCACAATCCACAATAAAGCAACACTTGCATCGCCAATCCACAATAAATTTCCATCTTCTCCGCAAAAAAAATCATTTGCATGGATTCAGTCAATTTCAGATGAGATACAACAGCAATGGGCTTCAACAAATCAAATCTTTCAACAGACTCAGACAACTTTATGGTTCAGTGCTATCTATCCTTTTGTGAAAGTAAACATTGTGACCATAATCAAATAAGACTTATAAAAGTGACAAGAGACACTAAACTTGAGGACTACAGTGGATGTTGTGTTAGGGTTCCCATAGATACTGAGAGGGGGGGGTGAATCAGTATCTGACCGGTAATGAAATTTTCTTGAAACTAAATATGCAGAACATAAAGTAATAGTATACCGGTATGCAAGAATTAATGCAAATAACAGAATCAAAAACATCCACATGAAAAGAACACCATAACACAAGATGTTTAATGAGGAAACCCGGTGTGGGAAAAACCTCGGTGGGATTTGTGACCCACAATATTCACTTACTGGCCAATAAGAGAATATTACTTACAATAGGGGCCTGCACATGTAGGAAGGCCAACTGCCTAGAGCTCACTGCTCAATAAGAAGTCACACTGACTTACAATGAGGATTTACACAAATCCAATATTCTGTATTGCTTTACAATAACATCCTCAATGCCAAATTCAATACCGGTTCTTGCTCTGTTCTTTACATATACCCTTGACCTACAATTCGCACATTAGGTCTGCCTTATAATTTATTTATGCTTCCTATCCATATCCTACAAATATCTACAATGATCTCTTTTATATACAAAATTCATTTTACAATTTGCCAAGTCGGCTTACAATAATAAACAAAATATTACATATCAAAAATCATGTCAGCCTCTATGCCGATATACATGTTCTTTTGTGTGCCGATGTACATCTTTTGTGCCGGTGCCGGTGTAGATTGATTTTGTTGATGCCGGTGCACTGTCTTGTTTGAATAATATTTTGCCGATAGAATGTCTTGCCGGTGCCATAGGATTGCAAGGTTGCCTGAGTAATGCTTTGCCGGTATAATGTCTTGCCGGTGCCATAGGATTGCAAGGTTGCCTGAGTAATGCTTTGCCGGTGCCATAGGATTGCAAGGTTGCCATCAATGACAAAACCTTCAATCACACACAATGTCTCATTGGAGTGTCCATATGCCAACAATCTCCCCCTTTGGCATTGATGGCAACACTCATGAGAAATTTCAAAAAGATATCCAAAAATGTTACCAAAAATGTGAGAGCTCCCCTGAGCATGTGATCCTTGTGTTTTGAATTTTCTCATCTACTACTCCCCCTTTGGCATCAATGACAAAGGTTAGTAGATTTTGTAGTTGTACCAATTCATAACCTCAACCTTGTAGTTGGGTAGTTATTATCTGAAGAATATCTCCCAAAATTAAGTTTATGCCATCCATAAACTTCTTGCTCTCCTTTATTGCTATCTCAGTTCTGTATACTGTACTGGTGAGATGCTGCAAGTGCTCTGCCATTGTTTTGCTACACTGTGTTAGTGCCTCTGAGATGTCCTTTCGCAGAGATGCTAAATAATCCAATCTTGGACTTAGTTTAGATCTCAAGAATTTTTCTTTGTTTATTATTTTCTCTTTCTCTCTTTCTAATTTGAGCAATTCTTCCTATCCATATCCTACAAATGTCTACAATGATCTCTTTTATATACAAAAGTCATTTTACAATTTGTCAAGTCGGCTTACAATAATAAACAAAATATTACATATCAAAAATCCTGTCAGCCTCTATGCCAGTATACATGTTCTTTTCTGTGTCGGTGTACATCTTCTGTGCCGGTGCTGGTGTAGATTGATTTTGTTGATGTCGGTGCACTATCTTGTTTGAATAATATTTTTTTGATAGAATGTCTTGCCGGTCCATAGGATTGCAAGGTTGCTAGAGTAATGCTTTGCCGGTGCCATAGGATTGCAAGGTTGCCTGAGTAATGCTTTGTCGGTGCCATAGGATTGCAAGGTTGCCATCAATGACAAAACCTTCAATCACACACAATGTCTCATTGGAGTGTCCATATGCCAACATGTTGGTGTCGAATCTTGGTTTTCTTTTGATTTTTATCTTTTTTGGTGACATGTCTTTTAGCTTTTCCAAGATGTCTCTGACTAGAGATTCTATCTCCAGGATGTCTTTGACTAGAAAGGCGAGGATGGGGTATCATCACCTATTTTTATTTGTTGTCTGTGGATTGTCTCTTAGTAATGCTTTGACCTGTCCAAGGATATGAGGACACTGTGAGTCTAGTGTGAACTAGGGCATTCCTTGTTTGTGACTATCTTATCTCCATGCAAACAGGTACAATGACTTTCTGGGTCGAATATATGCCTCAATTGTCATAACCTACTTGCCATAATAAAGCTCAATGATGATAACGCACAAGAAGCACTTTTCACTTTCATATCTTCTATCTTCCATCCCCCTTTCTTGATTGACCTCCATCATCCTTCTTGAGTCTGTGTAGCCTGCTATCACATGACTGAGTATAATGACATGCCAAAAACATTTGCATTTCATGTAGTTGCACCTACATTACCACATATAAGCATTTCATACATACATATAGATATCACAATTGCATCACATCCTGCACACAACACATGTTAGTACATTTTACATTCTCGTCATGTATATAGTCATTTGCATTCTCATATTCATCCGCATTTCATACATTCACATTTGCATCATACATAACACATATTAAACATAAAAGAACAAAATTATTGCATTTCATTATGTACACATTTACATCCATATCATAACCATCACATATAAACATATATCATGAAACATCTCATCACATAGAAACATACATCATGAAACATCTCATCACATAGGTACACATGCATATAGCTATCGCAAAGATGAATCATCTCATATATATATCAAAAATCATAAGTGTCATGATAAAATGATGTCGAAATCATATGGCTACAATCACCCGAATGTGTCATCATATAAAATAGTACAAGACTGATACACAAGAACCCACTGATCACTCCTGCTAGTATTACTGGTAGTGCCAATCCACTCTGTGTTATGGTGTCCCACCCTCATCTCCAGTCCCGAATCTTGGAACACTCATCTCAGTGCATTCTTGTCTCCATCTCGATCGTAAGGTACTAACTCCCCATTGATCGGTATCCTCAGTATCTTGTATACATCCTCTAAGGTGAATGTCATCTCACCCATCAGCAAATGAAACATACATGTCTCTGAGTGTCATCTCTCAGCCAACACAGTCAGCAATCCCATGTTTGCCCCAAACTCAGGCACATACAGAATGAATCGCAAACCCATAACCTCAATCGCGGCTCTGTCCTCAAATGTCAGCTCTGGTCATAACCTCTGAGTCGATGGGAATCTCTCCCATGACTCCAACATAGGTAGGTACTCCTACAGTCAAGAAAAGCAACTGTGTCAGTTAAAGTGGCATTCATTGTTCATCATAAAATGCTGCTTATTATTCTAGTGCTTATATCTATTATATGATACTCTATCCTAGTGACACTCACTGTTCATCACAAAGTGTTGCTTCTATCCTAGTGAGACTCACTATTCATCACAAAGTGTTGCTTCTATCCTATTGGTACTCCCTGTTCATCACAAAGTACTACGTGTTCTTGCACTCCCTGTTCATCACAAAGTGCTGCTCATATTTGCACTCCCTGTTCATCACAAAGTGCTGCTCTTTTTAGTACTCCCTATTCATCACAAAGTACTATGTCTTGGTACTCACTGTTCATCACAAAGTGCCTCGATCTATCATATCCTAAGGCTTCTGCTTGAGTGTATCCTCTTGAGTAGTTTCCTAATTGGCAACATATGTTCTATCACAGAATTGTCAATCCTAGCCCTATCTGCTATCCTAGTCCTCCCTAGAGGACTTGCTTGAGTGTATCCTCTCAGCAGCTTATCCAATCAATAGCGTATGTTCATCACAGAACTGCCGACTTGGCCTAGAAGACATAAATGCACATTTTTGACACAAACACGCCTTCATGACATAAACGCGCTTACATATTGCACAAACGCGCCTGCTCTGCACAGACGTGCCTGAAATACACAGACATTCCCACATAGCACAAACACGCCTGCCCAACGCAGACGCGCTCACATTTGACATAGACGCCTTTTCCTGCACAGACGTGCCTGGCACAAACACAGACGCGCCTAGCTAACCTAGACACGCCTGGCACTAGCACAGACGCGCCTCGACATTTTTTGACCTTGTTTGACATATTCTAAAATGCAAATATTGCGCTACCTAACATGCATTAATGACAACATTTCATGCAACAAAGTACAAGGAAGTTTTGTCGTACTCACCGGCTCTCCTGCATCTGCTGGCCTCTGAAATCGGCGAACGCAATCAAATCTATGCACCAATGCCATCACTGCTGACTGTTGCTGCTCAGTTCTCTCTCTGCACTCTGATCTCTTAGATGTGTGGATGACAATGAGGATGTGTTCCCTCGTAGTCTATCTTACAGACTACCCTAGCCCTCGTTTCCCGAGTCAGACTTCATTATCCTATGACTCTATCACTCTATCTTATCTGGTCAGTCCATTCTAGCCTTTCTTTCTTATCAAGAGATTGTCTGCGATCTTTTCAGACATTTTCATCCAATCTCTCGAGGGGGCATATCATTCCCATCTTGGGGCAACTTTGTATCAGTTCATCTTATCTTCTTTGAAACAACGCAACTGTAGCATCCTAAAATTGCGACACTTGCAATTTCGACTGCATTTGGGTCTTCACGATGGCGACGCAACACTGAACCTGAATGGAGACCCCGAAACTTGTTCATGACATCAAAAACTGCATTTTTCAGCACCCTGGCCTGATCCTCCTTGCACCCTGCTGTCCCTGGAGGTGGGACCATGGCACCCAGCGCCCTGGTCCCCCAGGACCATGGCGCCCAGCGCCCTAGTCCCTGGCCCTATTTTTGGGCCCGGTCTCTTTTGGGTCTCGAGTCTTTAAGTTTGCAAATTGGAAAATAATCTTTCCTGGTCGGCCTAAGGTCGGAAAAATCAGTCTATCAACCCTAATTGGCAAGTATATAAACTACATTTCCTCTCCCATTTTGAGAGGGAAGGACATATGTGTACAAGACGCGGAAGCGATATTCAAACATTCAAGCATTCCTTCAAGCAATTGATCATTCTAAGTCTCCATTCAAGGCTAAGTGTTGCATTCAAGACAAGGATTCAACCATTGAAGAGGAGATCACATACCACATACAACATACAACATACAACAACATCTACACCTTCGCATGTAAGAATACAAACATTCTTACAACAAGGTACTAGTACTTGTTTTACATTACAATCATTTACATTTACAGCAATTTCTCATTTCTTGGTTAATTCCAAAACCGGGGTTTGACCTAAGGGCAAACCCCTAATCCCTAACCCCCCAATCGTCTTCACTTTTCTGTGTGTAGGTTGCAGGTATGAAGCTGTAATTGAAGATCTGGAATCCTTGTGCAGAGACGAACAGATCCCCCTTCATTTCGCGGATTTTTTGGAGGACCGTGTGCACGCCGGGCGCCATCGTCTCGTCAACTTTCGCTCAAATTTGCAGGACAGCTTCGTCTCGACATTTTACTGCTAATTCCAGGTCCGCAGCTTCATCCTATGTTCCTATCTCTGTTTATAAGTGAATCTTTCTCACTTTTCATGCATTCCTAGCTTAATCCTTCTATCTACATTCTTTACAAAAGAGGGTAGCCTTGCTGTCTTAACCCTTGAAACTCATTTAGAATCCAATCTTGCATTGTGTGGGATTGGATCTTGTGGGTTTCAAGCCCTCTTTTGAATGTAAAGTCTCCCGTAAGTGAAAACCGTCAACCCTAGTGACCTCCTTCCCCTCTCCTCGGAGTGGTGGGGGGAACACTTAGGATTCGCTCGCGATTTTCTGCTTTACAGCGACAAGCTGCATTGTCTCAAAGAAGGGCAAAATGTAGACACCTAAAATTGTCATGTCTAATTAAATAAATATTTTATTTATTTAATTATCTTTAGCCTAATTTTTCTATTAATTAAATAAATCTTTATTTTTTTAATTAATTCATTTATCCTCTTCTAGCCTTATTTTTCATTTAAAAAATACATTTATTTAAATTATCCCTTTCATTAATTAAATAAATACTTTTATTTATTTAATTGATCCCACTTCCTCTATTAATTAAATGAATCTTTATTTATTTAATTAATTTATTAACCTTTTCTACCCATGACACATGTCATTCATCTCTTAATTCTTACACTACCTACCCTCTCATTATTTTCTTATTTCCTCTACCTACCCTCTAATCATAGCCGACCATTTATCTTTTACACCTCTCAATCTTATCCCTCCATTTCATATAGTGTCTTCTATATAAGGAGATGCTTCCTTCATCATCAAACCCCCAACTATGCATTCTATTGAAGCAACCTAGCATTCGATCTTTCATATGCAATCCTACTTGCAACCACATTTCCGTTCTTTGTTGAGCTCTTGTGCACACATAAAATCTGAGAGCAAATATATCAAGCAAGATCTATGGAGATAGGAAGAATGGAGATCCAAACCCTATTGGACATGTGATGGTATAATCTTTATGATTTTATTTGATTTGCATTGTCTTAGGTAATCTTCATATGTTATGGTGGATCTTTGTTGTTGTTAGGCTAGGGTTTTGTGGTTGAATTCATTTAGTCTTTCAATATTGTTGTTATCCATTTTCACCATATACACTAGGTACCAAAGTAAAGTGTGAAAGTTTTATTTTAAATTATGTAAAATGAAGTATTAGATTGGTTTGAAAATTGTGTCTTCATCTATCAAACATATATGAAGCTGATAAGTAGTCGCATTAAGAAAATATTATTTTAAATATCATCATGTAGGAATAGATAGAAAAAAATACCTATTTGGAATCTAGTGGGCTCAAAATACAATAAAATATTACAATTTTTTGTGTGTTATTTTAATCTATTTGTGTATTTATTTTTATTTTTAAAAAATTATTATTTGAAATATTAGAATTTACTAGTCATGGCAATTTAAATTAAACATAAGTAAAAAGTTTGAAGAGATAACTCCTTGAAATTATTGAAATGGATGTTATTATGAACTTAAATATTGACAAGTGTAACTATTAAAAATGATTAAGGATACATGTGAACACAATGAGATACCTATACTAGTGAATCATACTAGAATTCTTAGGACCTACCAAAAAAAATAATTCATTTAGCATATACATAATTTAAGAGTCAATATTATTAAATTTGAATTGCTAATAATACAATTGGTTTTACTTGGAGTGTTAGTTTTTTTCTCTTGAAAATCCTTTTCCCATGTAAATTATTATATCATGATATAATTTTGTTTGTCTATTCTTTTCTATTATTGTAAAAAAAAAAAGCATATACCTCCCCTTAAAGGCTCGTGTAGGAGACTATGTTTGTACACTATTACTTTCTTTTAGTGATTTAATTTTTAATTAAGTAGTGCAATACAAATTTATAGACAAGAATGCGACTTTATAAATTATAAATACTATAGGCATTAAGATTTCATTAGAAAAAGTTTATAAGTCTGATGGTGCATTTAAGGATATGTATAATCTTCCCATTACTTTAAAAAATGATAAAAATCATAAGATAAATTTTATTATTTAAAAAATTAATAAATTTTAGTAAATAAAATTTTTGATTGATTGTAATAACAATTAACATAATATTTTGGATTTGGTCTTTTGCTGGATACACACCCCTTATACATCCTAAATAATTGCTTTTTAACAGTTATGTAAAAAATTCAGACCTATCCCATTTTAATCAATTAGAATAACAACAAACATAATCAAATATATTAATACTAATTTTAAAAAAATTTAAAAAATAACTAATCTAAAAATCATTTTCAACACAAAATCTCATTCAATTTAGAAATAAAAATATAATTACTTTTAAGATATCCATAATTTCATTTGCAACAACAAAATTTTCAACTAGAACTCAGTTACATTATCATTAATCATCATCAACAGCACCATCATATTCTTCATCGTCATCAACATACTCAGCCAAATCATCATAGTCGATTTCACCTCCGTCATCCACATCAAAATCAAAATTATAATCAAAGTCACGAAGCAGATCTTCACAATATTCGCCATTGTTAACGTATGGTTGAGCAAATATGGTTTGCAATATTTGGAGGGTTTTCCTTTCTTCGCCTGCCTCCACTCCCATTACAAACGCCTTCTCTATAGGAAAAGATGGCATCCAGGAGTCATATTTTGACAGCCTTTCTTCATTAACCACGCACATATATATCATCCATCCATCAACAAAAGAGAGAGATGCAGGTCTTAGGCTAATCCGCGACCGATCAAACATAATCCTGGTTCCGTTACAAATATCGCTCCCAATGCAAGGATACTCATATCTGTCCTCATACTCCCAAAACATAGCGCAGAAGATGAATGTACTGAGAGAATGTAGGGTTTTATGAAACGAATCCATCATCTCCTCTACTTTTTCCCTACTCATCCTGTCAGACTCTATTTCACAGAAACAATGTGTTGCCATGGACAGTGTGCCTCCAATTTCATTTAAGTCTGACATGAGCGATGCCCATTTGGAGTCAACTTCATCTGGATCTGACAACGCCATTCTCCCCGCTAGAATTGTAAGCTCCGACGGCAACCTCTGAAATCACAGTGCTCTCTATAAATTATTTTCGACCGTAAATATGGAAAAGCGAAAACAGAACAATTATAAATACTTTATTTTGATGCAATCTTTCAAAAAAAAATTAAAATTTCGCAACAGAGCGACTAAATTAAAAGGAAATAATGGTCAATTAATGAGAAACTACACATTCTAGGTTTAATAGTACCTGTAACCTTTCGACGAAACTTATTATAGGACAGACTGCAATAATCATCTCCTTCAGTCCTTTCAATTCTTCAATACCCTGTATATTCTGCAGCTTCGGACATCTAGCAATGATAATGCTCTCCAGGAACACTAAAAATTTGATGTCTTGTATTTTCTGCAGCGTTATACAACCCCCAATAAAGATTCTCTTCAACTCCTTCAATTCTTTAAAACAAATTACTCCCTCTAGTTGTCTACATTCCTCAATCCAGATTCTCTTCAACCCCTTCAATTGTTCAATAGCTTTTATACTCTTCAGCATTGGACAAAAAGCAATCCAGATCCTCTTCAATCCCTTCAATCTTTCAATAGCTGATATATCCTGCAGCTTCAAACAACGGCTAATAGTGATCCTCTTGAGACAGCCGACCTGCCCAAAATTTGGCAACTGTTTCATAGTCCGGCATAATTTTATGTGGAACATTTCAAGTTCTGGCATATAATTGCTCAACACTTTTCTCAACTTTCCACATTTCAACAGCACCAGAGATTCCAGTGTCGTTAACCCTGTTAAATCCACTTCTCTTAGATCTCTCATAGAACAAATCTTTAGAGATTTAAGGGTGGGACAGAACTGTCCATGAATTGAGACCTTCCTTGTGTTACATACAACACACAAAGATATGGCTTCAAGGCTTCTCATACAAAACCGATCATCAGTTGCCTCTCCCCTGTTGCTAAAAGCAAATTCCCTGTCTACAGTAGCAAAGGATGCCAGCTCTAAACTTTTCAGATTGACGAGTTCTCTTACAGATTTTAGCAACCGTTTCGATTCAATATTCAATTCTCTTGTCAATCCTGAACGATGTGGATTAGGACGATCAAATTTTAGGTGCAGACTCTCCAGATGTGTGAGCGTTCCGAACGAACTCACCAGTTCGTTTAAATGTGTCATAAGAACATCATGATTGAAGTTTGAAAAATGAACAGATTCAAATTTGCAATATAGCTCTTTCAACTTGAGAGAAACCTGGAATTTACAATCACTTTGTTTCAAACTGCTATTTTTTTCAATGATAAAAACCTTACGAGAATTAACTAATTGTTGATGCTATGAAATTTAAATTTTTGATCAACAAAAAGCATTTACCTGGTCGCCCCTATGCCACAATATAGCAGGCGATACTCGTTGAAGACTTAAAGTGTGCAAATTCTGTAGAGGAAACCATTCAGGAATAGATGGATACTTTTTGCAAGCAGACTCAAGTTGAAGCCATTGTAAATAAGTTGATGTCTTTGAACTCCCCAGAAAATATCTCATATAAAGACCACTTTCAATGTCGTCCAGAACACTGTAACATCTCAGACTTTTTCCTTCGGATCCAGTGAGGGTGTCCTGGAATCCCTTAATTTTGGTCATTCCAATCTGAATTCAAATTTCTTTGTAATTAGAAAATGCTCATTCTAAGTTACGCGTAAATGTTCTAACAGCTTTAAAAGAAAAAACTATTTCCAACTAGGAGCATGAATTTAAAGCCACAAAGAAAGCATACACGATCTTCAGGACGCCACAGCCGACGAGGATGGCTCATTTCATTATCTGCCATTTCTCTCCCCAAGTCCCGGAGGTTGTCATGCATTCTCAATATGAATTCTGGCTCATAATGGCATTTTAAATGTATATGATCTCGATCAAAACATGTTTCCACTTCAACAAGGCATTTGGCCTTGAGTGTCCGAAGTGCATGTTCGGCTCTCCACCCTGAAGCCTTCCAAATACTTTTGGCTTTGCTCACATCTTCCCCTATAAAAAAGCACGCTATATCCATAAATATCTGTTTTTGATCCTCTTCCAGAGCATCATAGCTTATCTTAAGCGTATCTTTTATGTCTTTGTGTAATCTTGCCTTAACAGCATCTAATTGTATTTGCCAGCAAGCCTTGTCGCTGCCAAAAACATGCCCACCCATTACTTGAAGAGCGAGGGGTAATCCTCCACACACTTGTACAAAGCTGTCTACCAACTTATCAAATCCAATTTTACAAGATTGTCTATGAAACGCATGCCAGCAAAACAGTTCTCTACTATGCCTTGGATTCATTTCTTTCATCTTATAGCGGACTCGCACTCCGGCCTGTATAAGAAGCCTCTCATCACGGGTTGTGACAATCACCAAACTGTTGTGATTGAGAGCATCTATGGGCAATAGGGCATCTAACTGAATCTTATGATCAACATCGTCTATAAATACAAGGAACTTTGATTCTGGGCTCTTGTGAAAGTAATCCTTGATAACGGCGATTCCATCTTCTAGACTACAAAATTCATGCTGATTTTTTTTCCTTTCCAGATCATTGAGAAGCTTACTTTGCAGAGAAGTCAGCTTACCTCTGACATGGTTTTCCCGCACATCAAACAGAATAGTTGATCCACAAAATTCTGAATGTTTGCTATTGAACAAATCTTTGGCGAGAGTGGTCTTGCCGGACCCTCCCATTCCAAAGATGCCAATTATTTTATCTCTCATCTGCCCATTTGTTTGGCAATGGCTGTGGAAATCTTTGACAAGCTCATCAAGTCCCACAGCATATTTTGCAACTTGGAAAGGAATTTTTCTCTTTTGCTTCTCCTTAACCATGGTGGACATGATGTCATCACATAGCTTCTTGAGACCACTGAAAATAGGAAAAACAGAAAAAAAAATAATAATTAAAATGAGGTTGTAAGTAATTGATTTTACTTTTAATTTATAAAATTAAAAAATTATTGAGAAAAAAAGTTTACAGGTCAGAGTACAATACTACATAAGAAAAGCAGTGCAGAACAAGAAGTGCACGTATAAAATAACTTGTACAATAAAAGGAAGAGAACAAGTGGTATATTTGCCACAAAGAACCAAATGTAATTTCCAAAGTCGACTACCTGTAGATATTTCCAAGCAGAAATCCCAATGCAAGAGTCAGGAATCAGAAAAGGATGGGAAGTCTGGACTCTGGAAAGAGAGGAACCATTGCTAAGTGGCAACATAAGTACTCTGAACAACATTAGAGTTGAAATTATGAAAAAGAACTAGGAAATCCTTTGCAATAGTCGAATTTAGCGAGCTTAAAAAAAAGAGCAATTGAGATATTTGGATCTCAAAATATGAATCCAAGTTTTTTTGAGAAGAGAAATGAATCTCCACACCAACTTAGCCAACAGAGTTTAATTAAAAATTTAAACATCGTTAATCTCCAAGCTCTTTCTTCTTTATTTACACAGATTTTATTGAAACGAAATCCTGAACCTTTCTAGAGATGATTTTAGCAATAACATTTTTTGCAGCACTGGCCTAAAGACGTCTTCTTTTCCAAAAATCCAATTATTTGTAATTTTTTTCTTAATCGAATAACGATTTGGCATTCCTTTCATTAAAAAAGAGAGAATCCACGTAAGAATCGGGAAAATAAACTTTTCTAAATGCAAAACATCTGTAGAGAAAATCTTGTTCTGTTTTAAGTCTTTCTTATCTAACACATTCTCTAGGGTGAAGTATTGAAGCTAAAATAATAAATACAAAACGATTTTTAGACTAATTAAACAAGTTTTAGAAAATAAAATTTAATAAATTATAGAGCAAATGTGTGGATGGAAAGCGAATGGAGATGTCTTACACATTTTGGTCCTTGATTTTGTAGCCCTTCACCCCTGCAACGTTCTGCAGGCAATCTTTCCACTGTTGAATGTCATGTTTAGGATATCTGCCCTCCTTCTCTTCGTATTTTGAAAATGCATCTGCAACTCCATTTTTGATGTAGCGGAAGTCTGAAGGCTTGACATGGTAAAACAGGGGAATAATTCTAGCCCTGGTCTGAAACATCAAAGATAGCTCAGCTAGGCACCAAGCAGACTCTGCATATCGCGGAGATAAGATGGCTATGTGTAGTGTGGCAGAGAATATGGCATTCTTTATGGCAGAAGGAAAATAATCTCCCAGTTCAGTCTCATGAGAATCTAGATATGCCCGGATCCCAGCTTGGTGTAGAGAATCGTAGAGCGGCTGAGCCAGATTTGCTTTGGTGTCTGGGCCTCGATGGTTGATGAACACATCAAACTGTTTTGCAGTCAAGGAAGATTTGATCTTTTTGTTGGGAGGTTCAAGTACCAAAAATGGATCGCGTTCCTCTTGTCCTCGACCAGATGTCGAAGTGGAAGCCATTTACAGAAAATTGATGCCCTGCTGAAAAAGTGAATGAATCAAAGAAGAGATATGTTAGAAACCTTCTATAGTTGAAAACAAATGAACTCAGTGCTTCAAGAAGTAAGGAGTATGGACTCTGGCGATAGAAATAGCCGATGAACCAATGACCGAATGGAGAGACAAAATCGGAAGGTTGTTTCGACGTTGCGCGTGGTAAGAACACGACCACAATAAGCAAGAAAATCAGTGGCCGAGTCAATATGCATCGCTGAATCGAAGATAAGGTTTGAATCTGTGACGAAGAATATGCACCTCTAAATATCAGATAAGGTCTCAATTTCTGACAGAACATGAATCATTAAATATCAGACTTCTTTATACTTGAAAAGTGAAGAAAAAGAATTCCTAACGTTCGTCACAAAAAGTTTCAATTTATGAGATATTATATTTATTCACGTCTTATGGGATTGAGAGGGTATTTATAAATTTTCATAAAATAATTTTAAAAAAATAATAATAATTTGGTCATAAATATTAGTGATTTTTTAATATAGATATTTTAAATGTTTATTAATTCTTGCAGATGCATTCATTGGATGCATTAGTTCTTTTAGGCTAGCCAATCATATGATAGTATTTTGAAACATTTATATGTATTTCTATAGTTTTAAAGATACATTTTATTAAAATTTGTATAAAATTATTTATCTTTTTTCTTATTGACCCTATTCCTCCAAGAGTCATTGTAAAAAACTTCTTTCTATTTTTATTAAATGACCCACTATTATTTATTTACAATCATCTAAAATGACAATAAATTTTGATCTTCTTTACTAGTTGAATTCTACAAAATCTAAACAATCTAAACAAAATCTTATTTCCTTTTATGAGATTTAACAAAATCTAAATAAAATATTACCTGATAACATATTTTTCACTGACAAATTTCATTTTATTTAATTCTATTTTTGACAATTTTGTATGTGTTGAATTCATATTTGAACTATTTGTACAGAACAACATACAGAAAATGGCCTCTGGCATCTCTGTTGTATTCAAGTGTAGGTCAAAGTAAATGTCCACATATGTCTATCCATAGGTACGGTCCACCATTGGAATCGACAACATGAATAATAATTAATTCTATTAATGCATGGGCATGAATTTTTGTGTAGCCGTTGGTCGTATTAGTTATGCTCTGTCGACTCTAGAATGTTCATCTGTACTCTTCCACCTTTATTAGTTTGTGTGGCCTCTGTTTTTCAGCAATGCTAGTTTGAGTAACACCTTTTTCACCAGCAACACTATCAGCAAGTCGAGTATCACCAACAACACTTTCATCATCTTCATTGTCTTCTACTTTGAACTAGGTGTGTGGATTTTGAATATA
This sequence comes from Cryptomeria japonica, assembly GCF_030272615.1. Classification (NCBI taxonomy): domain Eukaryota; kingdom Viridiplantae; phylum Streptophyta; class Pinopsida; order Cupressales; family Cupressaceae; genus Cryptomeria; species Cryptomeria japonica. The sequence continues at coordinate 36,709,641 of NC_081412.1, read as the reverse complement.
GTTGTGAATAGATGTTATTTTTCTTATATCAGACAAATAGGTCCCTGTATATGGTGAAAATGGATAATGGAACAACAATATTGAAAGACTAAAATGGATTCAACCACAAAACCCTAGCCTAACAATAACAAAGATCCACCATAACATATGAAGATTACCTAAGACAATGTAAACAAAATCACAAAGATTATACCATCACATGTCCACTAGGGTTTGAATCTCCATTCTTCCTATCTCCATTGATCTTGCTTGATATATTTGCTCTCAAATTTTATGTGTGCACAAGAGTTCAACAAAGAACGGAAATGTGGTTGTAAGTAGGCTTGATTGCATATGAAAGTTTGAATACGTAGTTGAGGAGTGCTTAGAATGCGTAGGAGTGCTAGTAGTTGAATAGAATAGGGTTGATAATGAAAGAGAGTATCCTCTTATATAGAAGACACTATAAGAAATGGAGGGATAAGATTGAGAGGTGTAAAAGATAGATGGTCGGCTAGGATTAGAGGGTAGGCAGAGGAAGTAAGAAAATAATGAGAGGGTAAGTAATGTAGGAATTAAGAAATGAATGACATGTGTCATAGGTAAAAAAGGCTAATGAATTAAATAAATAAATAAAGATTTATTTAATTAATAGAAGAAGTGGGATCAAAATATTTATTTAATTTAAGAGAAAAGAATTATTTAAATAAATAAAAGTATTTATTTAAATGAAAAATAAGGCTAGAAGAGGATAAATGAATTAATTAAATAAATAAAGATTTATTTAATTAATAGAAGAATTAGGCTTAAAATAATTCAATAAATAAAAATATTTATTTAATTACACAAGACAATTTTAGGTGTCAACATTTTGCCCCTCTTTGAGACAATGCAGCTTGTCGCGTTGTTTTAAAGAAGATAAGATGAACTGATACAAAGTTGCCCCAAGATGGGAATGATATGCCCCCTCAAGAGATTGGATGAAAATGTCTGAAAAGATTGCAGACAATCTCTCGATAAGAAAGAAAGGCTAGAAAGGACTGACAAGATAGGATAGGGCGACAAAGTCACGGGATAAAGCAAACTGACTCGGGAGACTAGGGCTAGGGAAGTCTATAATATAGACTACGAGGGAAAGCATCCTCATTGTCATCCACACACCTGAAAGATCAAAGTGTAGAGAGAGTAGAGAGGAGTCAGCAGTGATGGCATTGATGCATAGATTCAATCACGTTCGCCGATATCAGAGGCCAGCAGATGCAGGAGATCCGGTAAGTACCACAAAACCTTCTTTTACCTTGGTTGCATTAATTGTTGTCATAAATGTATGCTAGGTAGGGTAATAAATGTGCATTAGGTATATCGAAAAAAATGTCAAGCGGGGGGGAAAATGCCAAGGTGCGTCTGCGTTGGTGCCAGGCGTGTTTGTGCAGAATGTAACCGTGTCTATGATTGTAAAAGCGTCTATATCAACTGCGAATGCATTTGCGAAATGCAGGCGCATCTATGCAGGGAAGGCAAGTCTGTGCAGAACAGAGGCACGTATATGTGTTTCAGGCGCGTCTGTGAAATGCAGAAACATTTGTGAAGTATGTAAGCGCATTTGTGTCATGAATGCGCGTTTATGTCTTCGAGGTCAAATCGAAAGTTATGTGATAAACATATGTTATCGATTGGATAAGCTGATGAGAGGATACACTCAAATAGGTCCTCTAGGGAAGACTAGGATAACAAATAGGGCTAGGATTGACAATTCTATGATAGAACATACATTGCCAATTAGGAAACTACTCAAGAGGATACATTCAAGCAAAGGCCCTAGGATAGGATAGAGCGAGACACTTTGTGATGAACAGGGAGTACCATAATAATTGATAATTTTTTGATAGAAAATACGTTGCCAATTGGATTAGGCTATCCAAAATGATATAACAGCATCCACAAAAAGTAAAACATCCACCATAACACAAGTGTTTATACGTGGAAAACCCAAATAGGTAAAAACCATGGTGAGATGGAACTCACAAGTTAACTATCTGCAATAATAGATAACTGATTGGTTAAGGTCTTACAAAATGCTTTTCTAGGAGCGAATCTTATTAGAGATCCCAAGCTTGATTATAAGCTTATACCCTGTTAAGAGTACTACCCTGTTAGGAGTAACCTCGCTGGAGAATTTGAGAATCCAAACTAATGGATCACCTTGTTAGAGGATTTGTACAATGAAGCTTGTTAGAGCTTACCCAGTTAGGGGATTTGATTTTGTTGTAATGATTAGAAAACAACAAGAATGGTTTGATCTGTTCTGAGGAGCACAATACTTGCTTGATCGGATCCTTCTAAGTACATTCAACACTGCTCTTCATCTTAACACTTATCGCTCTTGAACAAAAGCTTTCACTCAGTATTCACATAACATCTCTCTATATGTTTTAAATGATTCACTAAGATGCCTTTAAATAGACATTCATATCTTATGTTGGCCTATGGAAATCACAACACAATTTCCTAGGTGCAGTGTATCTAGACAAGTAATCATAACTCATCACAAAAATGACCACCAAGAAAACGGTACTAGTAACTCATCACAAAAGTAGATATCGGTTAGAACAGTCAAAACCAGTTGGAACAAAACATGTGAACCGTTGTCCTGGAATCTTCCTCTTGATCACCATCTTCATCTTCATCTTTATTTTGATGTCGACTTAGTGTAGCCACAGGTTATCTCTTATGCACATATCGGTTGACACAAAGTACCAGTTAGAGATAAACCTTAAACATATCAGTTGATAGTGTAAACCAATTGAAGTTACGCTGGTAGTCAAAGTAATCATATGTGTGTGAGAGAGTGTTTCATCAATGACAAAACGTGATGAATACATTACAATCATCATCAAGCCAACATAAATAGAGCCCATTGCTTCTTCAAAAATATCAAGTCTTTTATGCATCAAACTTATAGTCATTTTGTAGGTTAAAGACCTCTCTTTACATCATCTTCAAGCATCAAGCATTCATATCTTTTTATAGCATTTTATCTTCATCTAGCTTAACTATATCATCTTATCTTTCAATTTGGAACTCATCTAAATCTTAATCATCTAGTTTTGCATTTCATCTTCATCATCTCATCTTATCATTCACTAAGATCGTGGTTGCATTCCATTTAGATCTTAGAATCGTTTAAATCTCATTCTTTAGGTTGTCATCTTAAAGAATCAAGTGCTCTTCCAAGCTAAGAGCCATCTTGAATCTTGAAGATCCTTGGAGATAGAGGAACATGGAACGATTTTAAAGAGTTTAGATTCATTTAGCTTTGTTTTGTTTTGATTTCTAACCTCTAATGCAATGTTTCATGTGTATGTTTGAATTGTTTTCTTCTCTTGCTGGTTGATACCACATTTCCAACATACAAATACAACATGAAATATTACGCTTACTAAAAACATGAAAATAAAAATACAAATAAGCTGATATATATAAAAATAAGTGCTTCATGGAAAAATAAATACAAGATTTTTAAAGGAAAGGGATGATTCACATCCTCATACAAAATGAATCATTCTAATCAATTATCATTGAAAGATAACAATTAATGAATTATAAGTGTTATAAGTAATAAATTTCATTACTTGAAATTTTTTGTCATTAAAGAAATAAAATAAAATAAAAATGACATATTAACTAATAATATACTCATATAGATGGTTTTATCTATCCTAATCATCTTCCAAGAATACTATCACAAAGAGAGAAAGATTGCACATTATGGTTTAATAGAAAATAATTAACAACTCATTTAATTCAGTTCAGCTAGTAAAAATAGATTGAATGATTATGAATTATATTTTAGAACATTCATATATAAAAGGATTATATGTTTACCCCATGTAACTATTCAAGAACCATATTGTGTTTAGACTAAACACTTAGTATGAGATAGACTAGGACCTTATCAAGTTATTATGAATCAAGATATAATTTCATGCCAACATACAACTATTATTGTGAAAGGTAAAAGAATGTCCTTGAGATACTTAAGGTATAACTATTTTTTCACTAATTGTTTATGTTAACATTATGCTAATAGTTTTGATTAAAAAAAGGTCATTTTTTTAATATTCATAAGAAGATGTCACCTAATTTTATTTGGATTAATTTTCTAAATTATAAGACCAAGTATTATAAGATTTCTCATTACAATTGAGTATTTGGCAACATTATGGTTCCAAAAATAAAGACTATTTTGGTGACAAACATAGGTAAAACAAGCACACTATACTTAATGGTTTTTGTTTTTTTTCTTTTTAAATATCTTAGTATTGGTGAACGTAATTAATTAAAGAAGCAATAAATAGAGTTTTGTTTTCATATAACTTCATCTAACATTTAGAGGATAATGGAGAAGTATTGTTGACTAGAAAGGGGAGCTAATAGTATAGGTTTGTCTAATTGTTATATGGATCTATTTATTTACTATGTATCTTCCTTTTTGGTTATGTGCAAAAGTGTAACAAGATATTAAGGTAAAGGTAAAAATAAAAATATTTGGAAGATAATTGTTGTACTAACTAGCTACTCCTAATAGTTGCATAAAAGAGTTCTATTATTAAAATGTTGTGAGTAATTCTTAGTTGACTTATTCCTTCTTAAGTTGAAAATTAGATGACACTTATAAAATGATAATAAAATATAATTAAACAATTTAAACACTTTGATTTACAATATGTCTAATTAAGTGATTACAATTATTCTTCATATAACTTCATGATTTCTAACAAGTTCTATAAATAATAAGCTTGAAGCAACAACTAAGAAAAAGATGATTACAAAGAGATAACTAAGTTGATAGGATAAATAATGATCTAAATTTTGTTTTATTAAATGATGTGATATGGATAGAATTTTTTTCCCAAATAAAAGGAGTATATTAGATAGCCTACACAAAGACCATTCCTCAACCTGGCAATGTCTATTCTAATTTGGGCACAAGAAATACAAGATAAGTTGCTACACTCAACCCTATGCCATAGGTGGAAGCAAATAGAAGTAGATAGGAAGGTTAGAAATAGGTTTTAATGCAGTTGGATTGCTACCATTTATCTGACTTATATTGAAATGGGGAGGTTTGGACAGAATACAGACTTTTGGAACAAGGTATGGAAATCCATCAAGGCATGATGGAAAGGGGATTGTTGTCCAATATTATATTTTGAAATGATTGGGTTAGCATGTATGCAAATGGTGGAGGCGTGAGAAAGACAATGAACCTTTAACATTTAGACTGTAGATTAGAGGCATTTTATTGTAGACGTGGAGTAATTCCTTATGCAAGAAATTCCATGACTTGAGTTGCCAAATCTAAATGGTTGAGAGTTCATGAGTTTCACACAAGGTTTTTATGATGTAGTTTTTGTTAAAACACCTACCTTGTTTTTCACAATTTGAGAGAGCTTGAGAGTTAATAGGTTAAGGTGGATTCAAACATCAACTACGTGGACAGGTTTATCTCCCATGTTGACTATATTTTCTATAAATTATTGCCACACTTTCTGATTTACTCTTGTTTAATGGAGCTAATGTAGAGTGAGGTGGTGATTATTTCTAGGTGGCATTCATGCTTGGAATAGTCTTTTTCCAAACGATGTGAGTTTTGACTCACATGGTAGCTAGGGTGAGAGTCTTCATATGGAAACGGCTCTCCAGTCGTTACAAATGTATCAATGTAGAAAGATAATTTATGCATATTTATACATTCATGCATTCTAAGGGTTTGATAGCTATTTCCTCTTCATATCGTCATGCATTCTAAGGGTTCGATAGCCATTTCCTCTTCATATGTCACGAGCTGGAGTGAATACTTAGCTAAACTCGTTGAAATATTTTAACACTAAGTGTTCTCATTTTGTATATTGTCCATACACTTGAGGGAGTGAGAGTGGTGTGACAAAGTTATTTTGTGACTAAGTCTTTTCCCTCTCTAGAATTCACATCTTCAAAGTCGAAGTGGAGTTAAGTGTCGTTTATGTGGAGTAAAGTGCTTCTTAACTTTTATTTCATTTTTTTTAAATTCTTTAATCAAGTATTACTTTCTACCTACAATAATTTTTATATAAAATATCAAATATTTACAATTTAAATTTCATATAGTCAAATAACATAGAAAAATAAAATGTCTTTAACAATTTATAAAAAGAAGATTTGATAGGTTTCTCAAATATTTTACACGTGCTCTTTCATTAGATTGTATTACAAATTCTCACCACAACTTATATAATTCAACAGAATTTTCAACTAAACTCAATTACATTATCTTTAATCATCATCATCACCACCATCATATTCTTCATCATCAACATACTCAGCCAAAACATCATAATCGACCTCCTTAAAATCAGAAGTAAAATGAAACTCATTAAGTAGAAGTTCATAGTATTCGACCTTGTAAACGTAATTTTGAGCAAATATGGTCTACAATATTTGGAGGGTTTTCCTTTCTTCGTCTGCCTTCACCCCCATTAGAAACGCCTTCTTTATATTGAAAAATGGCATCCAGGAGTCATATTTTGAGAGCCTTTCTTCATTAACCATGCAATTATATATCATCACTTCATCATCAAAACAGAGAGATGCAAGTCTTAGTCAAATGCGCCCCTTGCACATGATCCTGGTCCCGTTACAAATTTCGCTCCCTATCACAAGCGTATTATCCCAACTCATAGAGCAAAATGTTAGTTTGGTTAGCTAGGACAGGTGGTTCTCCATATGTAATAATTAGTAAATAATTGTTTTCCAAGCAAATTTTGTTAGATAGGGACAATTATTTGTTAATTATTTGATCTCTTTTAGAAACGTCTAGCAACCAATTTTTTTAGGGTTGTTTAGTTGTTATTAATCTCAGTCGTTGATTGAGAATTAATCTTGGCCATTGGTTTTCCAATGAGAGTAGTATAAAAAGGGGTCAAGGGTCATTTGGAGTACATACAAAGTTTCTGGAGAAACTTGCAGTGTTAGCAAGTAGTCTTGCAGTGTTAGCAAGGGCGCAGTGATAGCGTTGGGATAGTAGCAAGGTGGAATCTCAGCAGGAGAAATTGGGAGGTCATCGAAGCTCTACCAGTTGAGCCAAGCAATATTTGTATCTCTTGATTTGTTGTAGTTAATATATATTCCTCATCTGAAGTATTAGTTTTCCCTTCAGGGTTTTTCCAAGGACAATTGTCCGAAAATAGTGTCACTGTGTTGCATATTTCTTTTCACGTGTTTTTATTTGTGAAGTTGCAGCTATGTTATTTTTCAGTATTTTGCAATTAAATAATCTTTATGAGATAGGAGATTAATAATTAGTAACTGCAATAGAATTTTCACATGGTATCAGAGCTAAGTAGAAAAATTTTATCCTAGGCAAAGGAAAGAAAATTGAGGGTTTATAAAACCTAGTTTGACCTCTTTAGAATTTTCTTTTTTTTCCCTTGAGATGGCCTCAGCAGGTTTAAGAGATCGGGACAGATTAGATGGAGCCTCAAATTTCGGTGTTTGGAAAGCCATAATTTCTTTATTGCTAGAAGAGAATGGTATCAAGGAATATGTTACCACTATTGTGACTGTACCTACAAATCCAATACTTCTTGCAACATATAAGAAGGAAGATGCCAAAGCGAGGAGGATAATACTTGACAGTTTTAATGATCATATAGTTCCACATATCAAAGATTTGGATATAGCGAAGGAAATGTGGGACGCCATCCTGAATCTATACCAGAATGCGACCACTAACCGGAAGCTGATTCTTAGAGAAAAATTGAGGAGTACTCGGATGAACAAGGGAGAAGACGTGACAAGTTACCTCACCAGGCTTAGACTTATCAAGGATGAGTTAGCAGTTGTTGGAGATAAACCAAGTGATGATGAGCTAGTGCGGGTAGCCCTAAATGGGTTTTCTAAGCAGTGGGATGTCTTTGTTCAAGTTATTAATGGACGAGACACCTTATCAAGTTGGGATGAACTTTGGAGTGATTTCACTCAGGAGGAGCTTAGACTAAGCCTTGTCAGTGGATCCAGTAGTAAGAGTCAGAAAGGTGGGATGGACCAAGAAAATGTTGCCCTAGCAGGAAAAAGGAAAACAAAGAAGGGGTCTAGCAAAGGATCAAATCCACAAAGTGAGAAGAAGAAGGACTTGTCTAATATCAAGTGCTATGGATGTCATGAACTTGGTCACTATGTCAGCGATTGCCCGCAAAGGAAGAAGCATATGGCAGCTTCAGCAAGTGCAAATGAGCTCTCTAGTAGAATGGAGGATGAGTTTGCACTCATAGCTTGTATGGTTAGCTCAACCTCATAGAGTGTCTGGTATATAGATAGTGGGGTATCATTTCATATGACAGGAGTTAGAGAGTATTTCTCCAATTACAAGGAGGAGAACACCAGAATCCAGATCTCTATGGGGAACTTGTTCAAACTCAACCCAGTTGGGAAAGGGACTATTTAGTTTCAAAGGGAGAATGGAAAGTTGATTTCCCTTCATGATGTGTTGCATGTGCCAGGCTTAGGTATGAATTTGATTTCCATATTTGTCCTTCAGGATAAAGGCTACAATGTACTCTTTCGAGGGGGTCATGTGTTGATCAAGCATAAGGATTGGAAATCACCCATAGCTATTAGAGTTAGGAGTGGTTGACTTTATAGGTTGTAGTTTGATACTCCTAAGGCACTAATGAGCAGTAGTAATCCTAGAGATCTTGGAGAGTTATGGCATAGGAGGATGGGCCATATACATCATGGAGCACTTAAATTGCTTCATGAAACTATGACAGGTGTTCTAGAAGTGAGCACAGAGCACTATGACGTATGTAAGGGATGTGTGTTGGCGAATTTTGCGGAAGCATATTTTCCAAGGAGTGATACTCGATCTAAGGGTGTTCTTGATCTAGTACATTCAGATATATGTGGGCCAATGTCGACGAAGTCTCTCAGAGGATATGAGTACTATGTTACTTTTATTGATGATTTCTCCAAGAAGACCTGGATATAGTTCTTGAAGACCAAGGATGAGGTTTTCAGTCGCTTCCAAGAGTTCAAGGCTCTTATGGAGAACTCGACAGGAAGGAAGATAAAGGTTCTTCGATCAGACAATGGAGGTGAGTACAAAGGGAATGAATTGCCCATGAATTGAGATCTTCCTTGTGTTACATACACCACACAGAGTTATGGCTTCAAGGCTTCTGATACGAAAATGATCATCAGTTGTCTCTCCCCTATTGCTTAAAGCAATTTCCCCTTCTATAGTAGCAAAGTATGCCAAGTGCCAACTGATCTAAATTTTTCAGATTGGTGAATTCTCTTATAGATTTTAGCAAGAAATTCCATTCAATATTCAAATCTATATTCCATTGTCCATTTTCATGTCTATAACATTCAAATTTTAGGTGCAGACTCTCCAGATGTATGAGCGTTTGGAACGAACTCACCAATTCGCTGAAGTGTGAAAGATGCACAGATACAAAGTTGCAATATAGCTCTTTCAACTTAAGAGAAACCTGGAATTTACAATCACTTTGTTTTTAACTGCTATTTTTTTAATGGTAAAAATCTTACAAGAACAAACTAATTGCTGATGCTAAAAAGATTATTTTTTTATCAAGAAAAAGCATTTACCTAGTCATCCCTTTGCCACAATATCGCAGGTGCTGCTCCTTCAAGATTTAAAGTGTGCAAATTTTGTAGAGGAATCCATTTAGGAAAAGATGGACACTCTCCCCACATAGAGTGAAGTTGAAGCCATTGTAAAGAAGTTGATGTCTTTGAACTCCCCAAAAAATATCTCATACGAAGACCATTTTCAAGGTCATACAGATAACTGGAACATCTGAAACTTTTTCCTTCGAACCCAATGAGAGTGTCTTGGAATCCCTTGATTTTGTTCATTCCAATTTGAATTCAAATTTATTTGTAGTTAGAAAATGTTCATTCTAAGTTACGTGTAAATGTTATAACAGCTTAAAGAAAATAAACTATTTCCAACTAGGAAAATGAATTTAAGGCCGCAAAGAAAACATACAAGATCTTCAGGACGCCACAGCCGACAAAGATGGCTCATTTCATTATCTGCCATCTCCCTCCCCAAGTCGCGGAGATGGTCATGCATTCTCAATATAAATGTTGGCTTATAATGGCATCTCAAAATTATAAAATGTCGATCAAAAACAGTTTCCATTTCAACAAGGCATTTGTCCTTGAGGGTCTGAAGTGCATGCTGGGCTCTCCACCCTGAAGCCTTCCAAATAATTTTGGCCGTGCTCACATCTTCCCGTATGAAAAATCATGGTATATCCATAAAGATCTGTTTCAGATCCTCTTCGAGAGCATCATAGCTTATCTTAAGCGTATCTTTTATATCTTTATGTAGTTTGTATTGTCCCTTGATTGTCCTTGACGACAAAAAGGGTGACGTCATGGGCATTTGTTATATGCAACTTGTCATGGTTAAAGTCATTAATTATTAAAATGCTTATGATTGCATTGTTGTCATGTGAGTTAAATAAAAAGGTACTTTGTATAGTATTGTCAGCAACTTGAGGAGTGGGACATGAGTTAGAGTTTGTTTGACGTGGCTTGGCATTTAAATGACATCTTTTTCTACGGAATCAAAAAACTCATTTCAAAATTGCAAAAGTTTTGGCATTTGTGTAAAGCAAGAAATAAGGTTTATTTGTTGTTCTTTTGCAAACCCTAACGGGCTGCCACCATGAGAGTTGTTCTTACAGTTACAGGGCTTGTTGTGGTCAGAATCTGGTTGTGGGTTTTTGTTATGATATTCTTTAGGGACAGACGTTTATTGTGGTGGTTTTGGTTGCCGATTTCAATGGAGTTAGTTACAGTTTTTTCATGGATTAACAAGTATCATCGTTTCATTTCATTTCCGAGGTAAAATCAATTGAAAATGAAGTTTCATTTTTTTTGAAAATGAAAAATGAAGAAAGATGTTTAGTTTTCAGTTATTTTCTTCAACACAAGTTTGCAATTAAAAAGTTGTTTTTGAATTAATTGCAGAACGTTGTTGTTTTAATGGTTTATTCTGCAACCATTTTTAAGTAAGTTATAAAACCCTAACCGAGGGTTGAAAATGTAGAGCTTTCAAGGGTTTCACTTTGTTTATTTAATGTGATGATAAACTAAAAGATGTGTGTGAAAAATTAGAAGAAAAATAGTTTTGAAGGAGAAAGGTGTTGAATTTTCTTCAGCAGTCTGAGTTTTTTTTTTTAAACAGAGAGGTGTAATTTACTATGAATAAAAATATTTTTTTATCTCTGGATAACAAAGTGTATAAGCTCCTTTATAGGGCATAAGTTGAAAATAAGGCAGTATTGATTGCATTTTCAGTCTTTAACAAAATAGTGAATTGGAAAGATGTATTGTACTGTGATAACAGTATCTTGAAACTGCATGATTATTGCATATCATTGTATTTTGAGATCTCGTTCAAATACTGGTAAATTTGTAGATGCACTAATATAGTGTAGATATAAGTTTGGCAATACTTGTAACTTGAGATGCAAAAGAGAAGTTGAGAAATGTAGGGGTGGGTGCTCCTTGAAGTCTTCTAAACACTATGTATTGAGTTGGTGCTCATTGAGTTAATAAAGGAAATTCATTGCCGAGATGCACTAATATAGTGTAGATATAAGTTTGGTAGTACTTGTAACTTGAGATGCAAAAGAGAAGTTGAGAAATGTAGGGGTGGGTGCTCCTTGAAGTCTTCTAAACACTATGTATTGAGTTGGTGCTCATTGAGTAAATAAAGGAAATTCATTGCCGAGTGGTTTTTCTACCCCAAGAGGGTTTTCCACTCATGAAATTTATTGTGTTATGGGTTTATATTCAAGTATCATTTTTTTTTGTTGAGTTAATGCTCTGATATCTTAGTTTTGTTTATGGCTTGCAGTTTTCTATTCATGTCTTGCATATTCTTTGCTTTACTCAAAATAGTTCAAGTTTTTATTCGGCAAAAATCAGTTATAGTTATAAGCATGACAAGGGTTATTCAAAATGAATAATGGATCATCAACTTCATATGTTTTTTCAAATTCTTATGTCTTAATCACTAGGATTGGTTTTTCGCATTCATTATCTTCAAATTGTCTCAAAGTTGCCTAGTAAGTTTTCTTGTTAAAATTGGGTCTACATTTCACTCACTATGATTCACCCCCACTCTCAGAGTGAATCTGCTTCCAACAAGTGGTATCAGAGCATAGGGTCCCTTCATATAGGTCTTTCCTTAGGATTGATCCTGGTCTTTGGAAGTCCATATGGCCCAATCACAATAAGGGGCTTCACTTTCCAGAGCTCCCCTCTTTGATGGCTTAGATTATGTATTCTAGAAAATCAGAATGGAAACTTATTTGGTTTCAGTTGATCTTAATGTATGGAATATTGTAACCACAAAATATGTTGTTCCTTCTGCTATACCTACTGATCCTGATGCTAAGACTCAATATGAGTTAAATGCTAGAGCTAAGCATGTTATCTTGTGTGGTCTCACCAAGGATGTTTTTGTAAAAGTCATGCATTGTGCTTCTGCTCATGAGATATGGAACAAACTTGAAACTATTTATCAAGGGGATTTTAAGGTCAAAAAATCTAAGATTCTCACACTCAAAAATCAATTTGAGTCTTTAAGAATGAAAGAAGGTGAGATCATTGCAAGTTATTTTCTCAGAATAGATGAAGTTGTAAATTCTAGAAGAAGAATTGGTGAAACTATTGATGAAAGAGATGTTGTTAGGAAGGTCATTCGAACCTTATTACCTAAATTTGAAACTAAGGTTTCAACCTTAGAAGAAAATAAGAGTTTCTCCACAATGACTCTTGATAACTTACAAAGCACACTCACAGCCTATGAAATGAGGATAGGTAGTAATCCTTCTACTTCAAAAGAGATTGCTTTCAAAGCAGAAAAAAAGGGAGAACCTGAAAGTGAATCTGAACTTTCAGATGCTATAGAAGCCCTACTTGTCAAAAAATTGAAAAAGAAGTATAAGGGCAAGTTGCCTTTCAAGTGTTTCAATTGTGGCAAAACTGGACACTTTGTTGCTCAATGCCCTCTAAGTGACCAAAACAGTGCTGAAGAAAAACCAGAAAAGTTTTACAAAAAGAAGATGTGAAATCCTAAAAAAGAGGTTTAATTCCTTTAATAAAAAGAAGAGTCTCTTTACTAAAGAAGACTCTGAAGCTAAATCAGATGACTCTCCTTGTGAAGGTGATGAAACCTTGTTTATGGCAGAGTTAGAAACCTCATCAGAGAAAGACATAGTTAACAAACATAAAATAGACTTAATGATGTGGATCAAAGTGAAGTTGATCTTGAAGGAGAGTTACTTTGTGCTCTCAAAGAGATCATGAGATTAAAGAAACTTTTAGCTTCTCATGAAAGCTCAAATCAGATCTTACTAGTTGAGTTGAAAGACTCAAACTTGGCAACTACAAACTTGAAATCTCTTCTTAAAGAAAGAGAAAAGAAAATTGAAACCTTAGAATAGCAAACAATAAAAGTGCAAAAAAATATTGAAAAAAATAAAAGTACCATGCATTTGAATGATATCTTGAACAAGCAAAAGCAACACAAAAACATGACGGGTGTAGGTTTTGATAAGACTAAATCATCAAAATAGATTACTAAGCCTGCAAATAGAAATAAATTTCATGCTTACAATAGGATGACACCTTTTAGGTTTGGGTTCTTTCATAGCTATTGCTTCTATTGCAATAAGTTTGGCCATAAAGTAAACACTTGCAGATTTTTGCAGCATAGAACTCCTATGTTTAGACACAATCAAGCCTACGGCTTCCCAAACACTGTGAAATGTATTAAATGTGACACATTTGGACATACCTCTAATCAGTACAAGTCAAAGGCAAACACTGATAAGATGTGGAAACAAAAATTTGTGCCTAGCTATGAACAATCAATGATTGTGCAAACTGCATTTCTGTCAAATAAGAAATCAATATGGGTGTTAGATAGTGGATGTTCACAACATATGATAGGAGACAGGAATAAATTTCTTCATTTGCCAGACTTTGATGGAGGTTTTGTACGATTTGGAGATAATTCAGGAGCCTTTGTCAGAGGTAAAGTTACTTTACTTCTGAATGATGATACTCCAATCCATGATGTGTACTTTGTTGAAGGATTAAAACATAATTTGTTGAGTGTCAGTCAAATTTGTGATAGTGGTTATAATGTATCTTTTAGTTCTCATGATTGTACTATCAAAAATAAGTCTAGTACAATTGTTGTTGTTGGTCTGAGATTTATTGGCAATGTTTACAACTTGCTTGATTCCTCAAATTGTGAAATCAATGAAGGCATGTGCCTTTTGGGTCAACTAGAAGAAAATTTTCTATGGCACAAGCGGTTGGGACATATAAACTTTGATAATCTGGTTTGAATCAGCAAGAATCGGAATGTTAGAGGTTTGCATATCTTAAGTAAGGCTTTAAACTTAATTTGTAAAGAATGTTTGAAAGGTAAACAAACAAAAGTGTCTTTCAAATCTAAAGAACACTCTTCCACAAGACCATTACAGATTGTTCATACAAATTTGTGTGGTCCCACAAGGACACAATCAATAAATGGTGAAAAATACTTTATGCTCTTTGTTGATGACTATACCAGGATGGTATGGGTCACTTTTCTTAGACACAAATTTGAAGCATTTGATAGATTTAAGATCTTCAAAAAAATGGTTGAACATGAGTCTGATATGAAATTAAAATGCTTAAGGTTAGATAAGGGTGGTGAGTTTACATCACAAGAATTCATAGATTATTGTGAAAGACATAGCATTAAAAGACAATATGATGTTGCCCGAACACCCCAACAAAAGGGAGTGGTTGAGAGGAAAAATAGAATAGTAAAATAAATGGCTCGCATAATGCTCAATGAAGCAAATTTACTAGACAGATATTGGAAAGAAGTTGTTCATATAGCAGTTTACATTTTGAATCAAGTACAAATCAGGGTAAAATATACCTTTACACTGTATGAACTCTGATATGGAAAAGTTGATTCTATTAAATACTTTAAGATTTTTGGATGCAAGTGTTACATTAAAAGAGATGAAGAAAACCTAGGAAGCTTTGACACTAAAACTGATGAGGGTATATTTCTTGGATACTCGACTCATAGCAAAGCTTATAAGTGTTTCAATAATAGACTGAATAAAATTGTTGAGATGGTTAATGTAAGATCTGATGAGCAAATGATTCTTAATGATAATGTTCAGGATGTTGAGGAGGATACACCAATTAGACTTGATCAAGCTCCTAAATTTGCTAGAACGGAAATAATAAATGTAGAGAGTGCATCTAGTCCTATAGATGCATCTAGTTCTAAAACAAAAGTTTCTCTACCTACACCTTCCATAATCATTACTAAAAGACATCCTCAAAATCAAATTATTGGTGACATAGATGCAGGAATCATGACTAGGAGAACAACAAAAAATGATGAACAAGCTCAAATGGCTAAGCATTATTGTTTGCTAACTGATTTTGAACCTAAATCCATTTTTGATCCATTGATTGATGATTGTTAGTTAAATGAAATAAGAGATGAAATCAATCAAATAGAAAAGAATAAAACCTGGGAACTAGTGCCTAGACCATATGATAAAAATGTTATAGGGGGGAAATGGATTTTCAGAAATAAACTTGATGAATTTGGTAAAGTGGTTAGGAATAAGGCACGCTTTGCTTGTAAAGGTTACGCCCAGCAAGAAGGTATTGATTTTGGTGAAACATTTGCACCTGTTGCCAGGCTAGAGTCAATACGAATATTTCTTGCATATTCTTGTTATAAAAACTTTAATGTCTATCAAATGGATGTTAAAACAGTGTTTCTAAATGGTTATCTTGATGAGGAGGTATATATGGAACAACTAGAGGGATTTGTCTCTGCAGATAAATCTGATTATGTATACATGTTAAGAAAGGCTCTTTATGGCCTTAAACAAGCTCCAAGAGCTTGGTACTCCAGATTGGATGCCCACCTTATAGCAAATGGATTCACTAGAGGTGGAGTTGATAGTAACTTGTATGTTAGGGTTGAAGGTAATGATATTTTAGTTGTTGAAGTATATGTGGATGATATTATTTTTGGTAGCAATAATGATTCTTTGTCCAAAGAGTTTTCAAAACTCATGGAATCTAAATTTGAAATGTTCATGTTAGGTGCATTAACCTTTTTTCTTGGTCTTCAAATAATGCAACTTGAAGGAGGCATATTTCTGTCACAAACTAAATATGCAAAATAAATCCTTAAGAAGTTTAACATGACAGATTGCAAATCAGTTAGCACTACAATGGAGACTGGCTGCAAATTGACTAAGTCTGATGATTCTCCTGAGGTAAATCAATCGGAATATAGATCAATGATAGGTAGATTACTTTATTTAACTGCATCTAGACCTGATTAAATGTATGCAGTATGTTTGGTTTCACACTTCCAGTCTACATCTAAACAATCCCACTTGACTATTGTGAAAAGGATATTTAAGTACATTCAAGGTACATTAGACTATGGTTTGTGGTATCCTTGACAAAACATTTTTTCACTTGTCGGTTTTACTGATGCCAACTGGGCTGGTTGTATGGATGACAGAAAGAGCACTAGTGGTGCAGTCTTCTTTCTAGGTGATTGTCTTGTTGCCTGGCACAATAAAAAGCAAGAATGTGTCACTTTATCAACTGTAGAGTCTGAATATATTGCAGCAACAGCTTGTTGTACTCAGCTAATCTGGATGTCTCATCAACTTACTGATATGGGTATTTTAGTTGATAAACCCATTTCCATTTTCTGTGATAACACTAGTGCCATCAATCTCTCTAAAAATCCTATTATGCATTCTCGCACTAAACATGTTGCTATCAAATTACACTTTCTGCGAGAACATGTGTTAGCTAATAAATTTCAGATGTTGTATGTGCCTTCTCAAGCACAAGTTGCTGACATTTTCACAAAAGCACTATCTAAGGAAGCATTTGAACATTTCCAAGACAGGTTGGGAATTATCTCTCAATCTACTCTTTCTTAAACTTCTGATTTCAGTCAGGGGAAGCTTTACTCTCCACAAGAAGTATTCTGATACTTTTCTCCTTGTTCTTTGTCCTTGAGTCAAAAAGGGGGAGAAAGCATTTTCTGGATAGTTTGATTTTATGGATAGTATTTCTTGTATTGGTATCATTTGGCATAAGCATAATTGACTACATTATGAGATATTGGGCATTTCATAGATAGTTTCATACTTGACAGTATTCTTGCCATTTGACATTTTTGACCTTTGGCATTCATAAGGTGATATATTGACATTTCATGGATAGTGGTTTCATGCTTGATAGTATTGGCATCTGGCAGTACTTTGTGGTTTCATGTTTGACAGTATTGACATCTGGCAGTACTTTCATTTCCGGTATTGACAATGGTTTCATTACAGATGATAGGTGACAGGTTGACATCTTGATTGCTCTAATGGTATTCTTATATTTAGCGATGACAAGTGACAGATTAACATTTGATACTATTTGGTTTACATGTTTATTGACAGTGATATTTCATGTGCATTTCAAAGTCAATGATGGCATTATTTTTGCGATCAAGGACAAAGTGGGATTTTGTTGTCCCTTGATTGTCCTTGACGATAAAAAGGATGGCGTCATGGGCATTTGTTATATGCAGCTTGTCATGGTTAAAGTCATTAATTATTAAAATGCTTATGACTGCATTGTTGTCATGTGAGGAACCTTCTATGCAGCGAAAGAGAAGATCTTTGAAGACTTCAACAACATTCAACATCCTTCTATCAAGCATTTATCAATTTCATTCATCCATTTAGGGCTTGGAAGACATTGAAAAACAATAGGAGATTACCGACTGAAGATTGGCTTGTACTCCTCCCTTGAGGGTTGGGTATGATTTCATGTTGTTTTCATGTCTTTGCATAAGCTTCAATATATCACTTATTCATGCTTTAGATCACTTTGCATCTTGATTTAGAGCATTTACATTATCATTTACAAGCAATTAGGGTTTACTTTCTAGGTTGCTCTAGTTTGCTTTCTTGCATTTAAGGACCTTGCACACACACTAGGTCTGCACACACAATACATTTTGTAGTCACATAAATTTGTCCACTTGATTAAATGAATACTTAGTATTTATTTGATTATTTAACCATCAATTAATAATTAATTAAATTAATATATTTAATTAATTCATCTTAACCCTCTTCTCCTATTAATTAAATAAATTATTCAATTTATTTGATTTAATTCACTTAACCAAATTCAGACCATTAATTAAATAAATAAATCATATTTATTTAATTAAATCTTCTCTCACATTTAAATAAATTAATATTTATTTAAAACCCCCAAAATCCCACCTCTCACATTTAAATAAATAAATCATTTATTTAAATCACCTTTATCCTCCACCCACTTGTATTTTCCTACAAAAGCAAGTTGCACAATTATTTTAAATAAATAATTTATTTAAATCACCTTTATCCTCCACCCACTTGTATTTTCCTACAAAAGCAAGTTGCACAACTATTTTAAATAAATTATTTATTTAAAATCCTATTTATCCTCACCCACTTGAAACCTTTAATGGTTTCCCTTAAAGTAGTCAAACTTGATGGCTTTAAAGTCTTCAAACTTGATGGCTTCCTTCTATAGTCTTCTTAAGACTTTAATGGTTTTCCTTAAAGTCTTCAAGCCTTTAATGGTTCCCCTCAAAGTCTTCAAGCATTTTAATGCTTTATCTTCCTTTTTCTCATTTAAATAAATTAATATTTATTTGAATATTTATCCAAATACAACTTGCACACATTTATTGAAATAAATGAATTTTTATTTTAATAAAATCCTATTTTCCCTCACCCACCAAATCCACTTGCAAAATCTAATCCCCTTCTAGATTCTTCTAACCCCTTCCTAATTAACTTAATCCATCCCCTAATTATTGTCACATTCCTAAGCAAAATGGAGTCACTTCTCAAAGACTCCAAAGTCTTTGAAAAGCAATTAATGCTTTGTGTGTTCAACAAATTAACCCTCAAAGTCTTGGATAACCTTTGAAAGCTTTCAACCTTCAACCACTTAATCCCCAAAGTCTCCAATAACCATTAATGGTTACCTCAAACCCTCCCACATGGTTAAAACATTTGTTTTGACTCAACCTCTACCCAACCCAAAAGTCTCATCAAGCCTTTAATGCTTTGACCATGATTATCTCTTAATCATTTGCACAAAGGTTTATCCTTGGATTAACTCTTAATCCAATGGGTAATCTTAATTTAGACTTGACCCTTACCTTCTAGATAACCATGAGGTCTTCTCAGGCCTTTAATGCCTCCAACCTCTTCTCTCAACCCAATCCTATGTTGACACTTGTCACCATTTTATTGGTGCCAATTGTGCACATGGATCCCCAACTTTCAAACTTGGCCCTTGATTAAACCACTCAATCTTAACCCTTCATTTCCCCATTTCTTCTATAAATAGAACCCTTCTCCTCAAGCAAAGAGAAGCATTTTAGAGTATTGTTGTTATACTGGCATTAGCATAGAGCTTTTTCATAGCATCACTATCTACTCTTGCATAGTATTTGCTTATCATATTCAATCATCTTGAATCTCCATATGGCATCCATGGCTAGTGCTAAAAGCTGAGAGCTACACTCATTTGGGACTTGGAGAGGAGAGGAACAAGGGAGGAGCAACTATGAGCATCTTGATTAGCTATTTCATTTTATGTTTATATGCTTTCTATTTCATGCTTAATATCTCTCTTGATATGCCTGTTTAGGATAATCTTTTGTTGCTAACACTAACGTTTGTTTCTTGTGCTCTTGTATGTGTTGCCATCAAACAGATTTTCTAATCCTTTTTGCAGAGCATCATTTGGTGAACCCGACGTGAATCCAAACACCAAAAAGATCATTTTTTTTTTTTTTTTAACCAATAACATGTTTGAATGTTGAAAATGTCACACAGGTTGCGATTTTGACACTGTTTTGGTGCGTTTGGCATTATTTTGGCGCTATTCCCCCTGTTTCAGTGCTTTTCCCTTCTCTGTCTTTCCCTTTCTTTTAATACGTTTGTGTTAAATAGTGCCTCTGTTCAAACGCAGACTAGCGCTATTGTAACAAAACGTTGTACAAATCACCTTGTAACCAAAAAAAATAAAAAATTAGGCTTGTAGAAGCCCACCAAATAGGCGGATTTTACTAACTATTTTTCTCTTTTGTGCAGATTTAAATTAGATTAAAAAGTAGATTTATATTTTTTTACTAACTTGTTTTTTGAAGTTGGCTTTAAAAATGAATTCACTTTTTATTTTGGTTTAAAATTAACTTCACATTTCAACTTTGGGCTTTTAAAAAAAAAAAAGAATCACACATTTGTTTGGGGCTCTTAAAAAGAATTTCATTGTTCCAAGGTAAAAAGAACCACAAACTTATACAAAAACAACTTTATTTTTTTTGCAAGTTAGGAAACAAACTTCGTTTTGGTGCTTAAAATCAACAAGGCAAATTTTATTTCTTGCATCAAGATAAAACTTACAATCCACACTTCCATTTTTGGTGCAAATAAAATTCACAATCAACTTGTCTCATTTTTAAAGCAATTTTACTTCATGCAAACGTGTTTTTCATTAAGTTGACCAGGATTTTCAAATTCTAGTTTACTCCAACAATTGCCTTTGAAAATTAAAAAGAACACCATGATTGTTGGAGCAACATCTCCAAATAGATAGAAAATCATTGCGATGACAAATTAAAAGGAACAAGTGAATTTTGTGTTTGGCACACTTGTGCAAAAGAGTTGGTCGAGTGGTCCTACCTCTAACACACACTATCCTCTCCCTTGGCTCTCGTGGTCCTAGGTGCAAGAGAAAAGTGTTAGTAACGCTCAAATTTTATCTTTTTAAGAGAGGCCTGCCAAGGGATCGATACTCTTGGGAACGACCTCGAGCGGTAAAACCTTCGAGCCGCTATAGAAATCAGGTGAGAGCGAAAGCTGTAGCCTTGGGTATAGCTGTTCCTACAGTGTAACTGGCCGAAAGGACAAATGGGCCCCACCACCAGTTACAAGGCTCTTAAGTGAGTCACTGCAGAATGAACTTATGTCCAAAAACATCGAACATGACTAAACACCTTTAAGTAGTAGCCCACACGTTCTATTGATTGAGGATATTTGAGGTATAATTTAGTGCAAGAGCATAGATGGTTTTGCTCCCAAGATACTCACCATACATATTTCCTTGAGTAGAAACATAGCTTTTTGAAAGGTCACTTGTGGCTTGATAAAAGTGGTGACTCCCCCATCATAGGGATCATCTATTTGTTATACTCGCGCAAGACTTAGTATATCACATCCTTACCTGCCACGGCAGGATTCATAAGGTATGTAGTACCAAAGTCGAAGAAATATCAAGATGTGGGCTAAATTTATCACAACTGGCCACTTGACCTTAGGGATAAAAAGTGTTTGAAGTGTGTTCGTTTTACAGACCTAGTGCGAATTGAGCCGACTTCGGGCTTTGGAAATACACCTTAAAATACATCTAAAGGAAGGGTCAAAAACAAGTCCAAGAATTGGGTTGATCTAGACCCATACTCATTTGTGCCTTTGAGGCTACATTCTTGTGTTTGTGTGCTTGCTTTGTTTTCTTGTCAAAGAAAAATCAGAAAATCAATCCCAAAAACAAAGTATTCATCCAACATCTGTCAACACAACCAAAAACATCAAAAACAAGGTACAAACAAACAAAGAATCAAAAATTTATGACCATTCTTCACATCTTGCGAAAGAAGAAGTGTCATCAGAGTATCACCTTGAAAAGGAGACCACTAAGCTCAAAGGCTTTGATCAAAAGGAGGAAATTCTTCTATCTCAATAGACAAATCTTTGTCTCACATAGAGTCTTTCTACATCGCATGCATCTCTATCTTCAAGGTAAAACAAACGAGTTTGATTCAGAATCATTGAACCGCAGAGCTTTTATGCAATATAGAGCTCTGAGTTATCACAAAAATCAAGGAGGAAAGATTAATCCCAACTTCTTCCCAAACATCTGTATCACCTACAACACAGCTCGAGAAGTGCCACCAACGTCTGAAAGGGAAGAAGAAGAGTTTGTCCCATTTGTGACACAAAGTTTTTATTGAAAGTTGAAAACATTTTCATCCATCATCTCACTCATACATCATCACTTCATCATCAATCCGTCCCAACTCTCAAAACATTAAGAGATTCTTGTCCCAAGTTCTCTTTTAGATATTGCTTGAAATCAAACACATCACATCACTTTTTAGATTGTTTCTACATCTAGGATAAGCTCATCCTAAGAGACACATCTACGCAGGTTAAAACTAGTTCATGAGTGAATCCTCTCATTGCTAGGTAGTCAAAATCTGTAACACATCTCAGATTTCTCTACACCTTATCACATCAAATCTTATCACACAAACAAGCAATTCAAAGAAGGAATTTCGGTTGCATTTACCTTAAAGTGCTAGAGATCTACATACAACACAAATCACCAACCAATCAATCTTTCATTTCATCACCACTCATCATCATCTTCAATCAACTTCAAACACAAACTTGCAAACAAAATGGCTCAAACCCGATCACGATCAAGGCAACGAGAAATAGAAATTGAGGAAGAAGAGGACAACCTCAATGAATTTCAAGAAGCACTTGGAGGAAATGGGAATGATGAAAACCCAGGTACACCCACTCCTTCAACAATCGAAAGGGTTCAGCATAATCCTCATTTTAACAGATTATTTGATGAAATACTAAGGAGCAACGCAGATGCTCACTTCTTAAAACTTGCTCAAGAAGGAGCCAAACTCCCCTCGGACTTTGATCTTGCCCAATTACGACAAGCATCAGAAAGACAAAGTCACCATGAGGAGGAAAGGGGTAGAAATCACATCAGATATAACATTCCTCGAGCTAACCCACCACCTCCTCCTCCAAATGAAATAGAGATGTTGCGGCAACAAGTCGAGAATCTCGCCCAACAACTTCATAGTGGTGTTAAGACCAATCAATTTTCACTTAACGACATCTGTCCCTATCCGTTTGATAGGAATCTTTATATGCCACCCTTTCCACGCGGGTTCGAAACACCCAAATTTGAAAAATATAGAGGAAAGGGAGATCCCCGCGATCATGTCCGAGAATTTCATTCCGCTTGTCTCGAAGTTGCATATGAAGACACATACTTAATGCGCCTTTTTCCCCAAAGCTTGGGAGGAACAACCACATCATGGTTTTCCCGACTACCAGGTGGCATAAGAACATTTGAGGAACTCATCCAGAAGTTCCTATCTCATTACTCTTATAATATTGAACGCGACATCACCATGGTTGATCTATGCAATACCAAACAAAAACCAGGTGAACTATTCTCAGTATTCCTGCAACGATGGCGCCAAATGTCTAGCAGACGTTCTCTTCAGTTACCTGAACGAGAACTAGTGGAAATTTTCATTTCCAACTTAAACGAAGAAATGGAATTTCACCTGGATGTCAAAGACACAGACTCCTTTAACGATATGATCACCAAGGGTATAAAATGTGAAAGGGCACTCATCAAGAAAGGACTCATCAAAATCTTTAATGAACCAAAAGATGGTCCTCGCCCGCGCTTCAATAGTGATAAACCAAACTTCTGGAACAAGAATAAAAATATCGTCAACGATGGGGTTGTGGATGCTCGAACTATCCAAAATGCACAACCTGTGGTTCGATTTGCAGGACAAAATCCTCCACCTCAAAATCACACAAATGTTCCTCCTAATCAAGGTCACATCACATCTCAAGATGAACCAAGACCTCGTCCACAAAAACAAAAACGCACATACACTCCCTTAGGGGAACCCATTGAAACGGTGATGCGACAACTTATTTCTCAGAATTTGATCACTCTACCTAAGTTATCAAATTATGAGCCCCAAGTCAAACCAGCATGGTGGAAGGATACTGAACATTGTGAGTTCCATCAAGGAAGAGGACA
Organism: Cryptomeria japonica; assembly: GCF_030272615.1. Classification (NCBI taxonomy): domain Eukaryota; kingdom Viridiplantae; phylum Streptophyta; class Pinopsida; order Cupressales; family Cupressaceae; genus Cryptomeria; species Cryptomeria japonica. The sequence goes on along the minus strand of NC_081412.1, from coordinate 36,685,572 downwards.
CAAGACAAGTAATTGTCACCGATTGAAAGATCTCATTCAGGATCTTATTGACCGAGGAGAAATTGAAATTGAAGGGCATGACCCAAAAACAACCAATAATGATCATCAGATGTTCAAGAATCCACTTCCATCGCAAGATCAAAGGGGTCCTTCGACGTCCAGACGAGGTCCTGATACCACTGATTATACGCAAGCTGCGTATAATTACACTGTCAATCACCTGTATGATGCCAGTGAACAAATTGCAACCATAACCTTCAAAAATCCCACCTCAAATTGCAATGTTGTTACACGTCGTGGCAAGGTCACCATCAAGGCAGCTCCACAAGGCACCACCTCCGTCCCAAAGCAGTACAATCTTGTGGAACAATTAGATAAAACCCCTGCGCTTATATCCATTTTGGAGCTTTTGCGTCTGTCACCCTCTCATAAAACAATCTTGGATCAAGCACTCCAAGAGGCGTCAGTCCCTGCAAACTTGAATACAGACCAATTTCAAGCCATGGTTGGAAATCTAAAGTCATCACCTTGTCTCACTTTTTCTGAAAGCGACAACTCTTCTTTCCAACAACCTCATAACGCCTCACTCCACATTGAAGGCTTTGTCAACCAACACAGGATCAAGCGAGTCTTGATCGATAATGGAGCAGGCCTAAACATTTGCACACTACAGTTGGTCACAGCATTGGGATATGCAATAGAATCAGTGGATTCTCGTAAGAAGATCACCATCAAAGCCTATGATGATGCAGAGCGTTCATCCAAAGGAGCTGTGGTACTACCAATCCGAGTGGGCCCTGTGGTAAAGCATATCATTTGTCAGGTTCTGGACCTTCCTCTGCCATATAATCTATTATTAGGGAGACCTTGGATACATGCCATGCAAGCTGTTCCATCTACCTACCATCAATGTATCAAGTTCCCACATAATGGTGCAGAGATCACAATCCTGGGCGATGCAAATCCCTTTGCATTTTGCCATAATATCAGCCATCAACCAGAAATTACTGTTCCTAATAATAGGGAAGCCATTTCCTCCACATCATATGTAAATCCCGCCTCTCTTGCTAGTTCAAACACCCCTATACCCAAGCAAGAAAAGCTTAAGATGAAAATCGCAGAGGAAGGTCCTGGAGAATACAACTTGAGTCAGCTCTTTTGTGTGGGACAAATGCCCACTTCTCCTAGAACACATGGTAAACCACAGCAGTTACTCCAGCAACCACTAATCATGCCTGCATGTGCCTTAACTCCTTTCATTCTTGGAAAGAGTCAAGAGGAAGAGACACAAGATGAGGACCTGGCGGAATGGATCTATAAGGATCCCATCACCACTGACATACCACGAGTTACACTTCCTACAGAACAGTATGGCAAAGGCCTCCTCATTATGCAAAGAATGGGATATGATGGTCAGAGTGCTTTGGGATACTGCAAACAAGGACGACATGAACCGCTGTTGCCAGAGTTCAAGCCCAAAGGTAATACAGGCCTAGGCTTTGAAAAAGAGATCCTTCCTAAACTCAGATTTAAAGGAAAACCTAGCAAACCATTTTGCCCACCTACTGTAAAGAGGACACCTTTCATAATCAAAGCACCATCAAGCAATATTGTCACTGCCCCATCGAGGCTCACAAACCCACCGCAACCATCATCAATATCACTCATCCCACCAATCGAACTAGTAATCCCATCCACAGCAGTCATCACATCAATAAAACCATTCATAGCAGCAACTATATTGGAACCCGTAGTAGCATCTATGGCACCAGCCGTTCCAATAGAAACCACTAAATCAACACTGCCGATACTTCCAGTGACAAATCCTTTAATCCCCATCACGGTTCCTGCAGCACCGATCACCACAAAGGTACATAAACCAATCACGCCTGCAGTATTCAACTCCAGCGACATCCCAGTATGGTATAGCAATCGGATGCTCGAAAGTGATTCAGAGACTGACTCACATGAGTGGGAATTTGATTCTGTACAGCTTAACACTTCAGATGAGGAAGACACGTCACCACCTCCGCCATGCAAAGACATTCCTGTTTACGGAGAAGCACAGATAAAGACCACTTGGGTACCTGAGCTGGAAACATCTTCCACAGACCCTACGTCTCATCCTACGCCGGATTCTGACAGGGAGAGTACCATCAACGACCTTCGCCACACTGTCTTAACCCTCACTGATACATCTCCCGCACTTAACTTAATCGATGAAGTAATGCCCATTATCCACCCTGAACTCATCGAATGGAACCAACCAAATCCCCCATGTCTTGACCTCTTCCAAAACGATGAGGCTATCATTGACTTTTTGGAATTAAGGGATAATCTACCAAGCGGGGATCACAAAGCTGGATTCGCCATTGAACTTAATAGCGCAGCATACTTCGGGGCGGATGCGAAACCCTTCAGCTGCAAAAATATAACATTAAAACATGGATCTTCCAGTAAAAACCACACTGTGGCACTGTTTGATCCAACAAAAGTAAAAAGAAAGAGCGTATCCAACAGTGAAAACCTCTCTGAGGCACTTGAGGATGAAGGGTTTGACATTCTCCCTGCTAGTACACAACAGGAACGATCGACGATTCTCATTGAGGAGACTAAAGAATACAATGTGGGGACTCCTGAAAACCCTCATATCATACATCTGGCATCTCTTCTCACTCCAGAGGAACAACCTCAATTTATAGAGTTCTTCCAACAGCGTCAGATCAACTTTGCATGGTCATATGCAGACATGCCTGGGCTTGATCCGGATTTAGTTATGCATCATCTCACAGTAGCAAAAGGAGCCAAACCTGTCAAGCAGAAGCTTCGTAAGATGCATCCTCAAATTGCAGTGCTAGTCAAAATAGAACTCAAGAAACTCCTGGATGTTGGTTTCATTAGACCAATTGATTATGCAGAATGGATCTCCAACATTGTACCAGTTGGCAAACCAAAAGGGGGCATCCGCATTTGTACAGACTTCAGAGATCTGAATAAGGCATGTCCTAAGGATGACTTCCCTCTACCAAATATCGACATCATAGTAGATTTGACAGCAGGACATGCCATGCTTTCACTCATGGATGGCTTTTCAGGATACAATCAAATAAAGATCGCACCAGAGGACCAACATAAGACAGCCTTCACATGTCCATGGGGCACATACTGCTGGAATGTAATGCCTTTTCGTCTAAAGAATGCAGGAGCGACCTATCAAAGAGCAATGACCACCATCTTCCATGACATGATGCATACTATAATGGAAGATTATGTGGATGATTTACTAGCAAAATCACTTACTAGAGAAGGACATCTCCACATCTTAGATCAAATCTTTGATAGACTGGAACAATACCATGTTCGACTCAACCCAAAGAAATGTGTCTTCGGAGTGACCTCCGGGAAGCTTCTAGGATACATTGTCTCAAGCAAAGGCATTGAGGTCGATCCAGCAAAGGTTAAAGCAATCATGGACATGCCACCTCCAAAGAATATCAGTCAGCTAAGAACACTACAAGGACGGCTTCAATCTATCCGAAGATTCATTGCACAATTGGCTGATAAGTGTCACCCATTTACACATCTGCTACACAAGAACATACGCTTTCAGTGGGATGCTCGATGCCAGCAAGCATTTCAGACACTTAAAGACTATCTCATGAATCCACCATTGTTGATGCCACCAGATCCAAGTAGACCATTGTTACTCTATATCTCGGCAACAAGTACATCATTGGGTGTACTACTGGCACAACATAATGCAGAAGGCAAAGAATGTGCTATATACTACATCTCTCGCACACTAGTTGGCTATGAACTCAATTACACACCTATTGAGCGAGCTTGCCTAGCAGTAATCTTAGCAGCCACTAAATTGCGGCACTATCTGTTAACACACAAGGTACAACTCATCGCAAAAATTGATCCACTCAAGTATTTACTCAGCAAAGCAGCATTGACAGGTCGTTTGGCCAAATGGGTAATGATTCTAAGTGAATTCGACATTGAGTATGTGGACCGTAAGGCTATCAAAGGTCAGGTCATTGCAGATCAATTGGCCGATGCACCACTCATAGGCGATCATCCCCTCATTTCCAATTTTCCAGATGAAGAGATATTCATGATCACAGAAGTACAACCATGGAAACTATATTTTGATGGTTCATACACTAGGCACGGCTCAGGGGCAGGCATTTTGTTTATCACACCCCAAGGTGATAGCATCCCGAAGTCTTACAGGCTCACATTTCCATGCACAAACAACATAGCAGAGTATGAGGCTTTGATCACAGGACTCAGATTAGCCATACAATGGAAATTACAAAAACTACAAGTATATGGCGACTCACAACTGGTCATTCGACAAGCAACTAATGAATATCAGACCAAAGATGATAAACTCATGCCATATAAGCAAATGGTGGACACTCTAAAGACATCATTTACTACTATCACTTTTGAGCAGATACCAAGAGATCAGAATCGAGCTGCTGACGCCATGGCTACCATCGCATCTCTACTAGATCTTCCACAGAATTCAACACGCTACGAGTTCTTGGTAGAACAACTTTGGATTCCCGCTTATGATATCCCTGAATCTGAAATGATATGTTGCCTTGTTGGTTCTGAATCCCCATGGTACGGTGAGTTCTACACCTATCTCCGCGATCACACCCTTCCTCCCAACCAATCAAATAACCAACGTAAAACCTTCATTCGCCAAACTGCTCGATATACCATTATTGCCGAAACCCTATACCGACGCAGTCTTGATGGTACTCTCCTTCGATGTCTAGAACAAGGTGAGATAACAAAGGCTTTGGAAGAGGTACATGAAGGAATTTGCGGGACTCACTCAAGTGGTCCATCACTAGCCAAGAAGATCATGCGAGCTGGATACTATTGGCCATCTATGGAAAAGGATTCCTACTACTTTGTCAGGAAGTGCAAAAAATGCCAAGTTCATGGCGACCTAATACATGCACCAGCACAGGAACTGCAACCAATCACAACACCGTGGCCTTTTTGTCAATGGGGTCTTGATCTTGTGGGTAAAATCCATCCATCTTCATCCAATGGCCATAAATTCATTATTACCGCCACCGAATATTTCACCAAGTGGATCGAAGCTGTTCCACTTACCCAAGTCACCGACAAGCAGATCGCCTCATTCATCCTCAATTACATCATCTGTCGGTATGGTGTGCCCATGTCCATTGTCACAGATAACGGTCTTCCTTTCAAAAATCAGGATGTCCGCGAACTTTGTGATAAATTTCATATCCAACACCGCTTTTCCACTCCCTATTACCCACAAGGCAATGGTCAGGCCGAAGCATCCAATAAAAACATATTGAGAATCCTAAAGAAGACAGTCAATGATGCCGGTCGTGATTGGCATGTTCAATTGAATCCAGCATTATGGGCATATCGAACTAGCATTCGAACCCCTACAGGTGCAACTCCTTATTCATTGGTCTATGGTGCTGAAGCTATCTTACCTATTGAGGTCGAGATACCATCCTTACGAGTTTCCTTGCATAATCTCATCGATGATGAAGCCTATAGAGTATCCCGTCTTCAGGACTTAGAGTTACTTGATGAGAAGCGACAAGCTGCATACAATCACCTCAAAGCCTATCAGCAGCGCATGAGTAGAAGCTACAATCACCGAGTTAGACCTCGTACATTTGAGGTAGGTGATCTTGTTCTTCGAGAGAATCCTCGCAACCAACCAAACAGAGAACATCAAGGCAAGTTTGAATCAAATTGGCTAGGCCCATATGTTGTCACTGTTGTATTTGGGTCCGGGGCATATCAGTTGGCTACACCAGAAGGAGAACCGCTCGCAGATCCAATCAATAGCATGCACCTCAAACGGTTTTATACCTAAGGTATACAGAGCATCAGGCTCCCCTACATATCAAGAAAATATCAAAAACATTCAGAAAAATGTCCTAAAGAAAATACAAAAACATTCAGAAAATTAAAGAAAAATCATGCATCCAAACGGTGAACAACCACTCCGGTGGCACCTTGGGTAAGAACGATGGTGAAAACCTGGCAAACAGGCGCCACTCGTAAAGGCAATGGCTCCAGTATCTTTAAGGCTCGTTGCGATCACATTCATGCACATATGCATCCATCCATCCCAACCATGGCTTGTTATTCGATCTACAACTAAGAACGTACTCCACGCGTCTTGCATCCCGCTTTTTCATAGTCAGGTCTACAAACTGGGGGCAATACCCTTAACCTATTGATGGAAGTGGATTCTACATTGTCTTATGTGTCATTACGCTCTTCATTCAGGCAATCATCAAAAATATCAAAAACATTCAAAAATGTCCCAGAAAATATCAAAAACATTCAAAAACAATACAAAATCCAAAAACATTCAAAAATATCATCTCAAAATACCAAAAACATTCAAAATTGTTTCAAAAAATCCAAAAAAAAACATCGAAAAACCCATCGAAAATCACACAAAAACATGGCAACACCTTGTACATATTCATTCGAGCAGATGCAAAACCAACATTAACACAGTACTCACACAATGACCATTTATCAATCGACCACACAATCCACATCCAACAAAATCAGAAACTGTCTTTAAACAAGGATACATCCTTCCTTACCAAAACAAAGACAAAAGTGACATTTTCTTTGACAAGAAAATTATGTTAAGCTATCAAATGCTTGGTTGATTCGTGAGTAATTCATTTGTTTATCTGTATCGGGATCTTTCAGTATTGTTTTGTATCGTTTGCGCATTATTTCCGATGAAGTTCTGGGGCATGTACTAATGGTGTCTACATGGGAAGTTCACTAAGCTACGTAATCTTATGCCAAATACAGTCATAGATCATTACGGCTTGCTGACTACAGCGTATACCTCGACCATATGAGCATGAACCATTACCAAGGATCCATATTCTTTATTCTTTATGTATATACTGTTTGTTTACAGGTACACTGCTCATTCTTTGGTTCCTCCTCATCCAATTTGGATAAAGGTTTTTATTTCTTAGTATGGTATGCACTTGTCTCAGGATCTGATCAGCCTAAGATCAAGGAGGACGATCCAAGTCATGCATAAACAGAGATAATCCTTGTCTGTTCCGCAAGCAATACTCTGGTCAACTTGATCCATTATATCAAGTTGCTTGTATTAACTTGCTATATCAAATCCATGTAAGAAATACTCTGGTCATCTTGAATCATTATGTCAAGTTGCTTGTATTTTCTTCCAACATTTTAAAGCTCAATGATGAAAATCGAGCACTATGGATCATCATTCCATCTCATCTATATATACTGCATTCCGTTGCATTCCAACCATCCATACATTCATAATAGCTGCATATCATGCATACATAGTCATAATAATGCATACTCTATTTTACTCATCTTCTTCCATAGGACTTGGTCCTAGTCCTCCATATCTTCTATCTAACATCGAATCCCCCCTCACCCTCCCCATCTCGATAATCACCATCACATACCCTACATCATGTCCCAATCAACCTAATCAAGCCACGTTCATCACCATCCATCTCTAAATAGGAGGGATTGTGTTTCCTATCCTAAGTCATCCAATAAGTCAAGAAAGTTACTCTATTTTGCACAGATACATCGACTCCCACACACCTAGACTATCAACAGATACTCTGATCAAGTATCTTCGGGTCTCAACAGGTAATCGATCATGGTAATCCTAGACTACATCAGGCATTTATCATAATGACCTAGTCTCAATGGGGCTGCCATGATTCCCCACAACCATCCATCACACGCACACACTATCAATTGATCCACCAATCAAACACAATCCAACGGACAATTACATCAATTGTCTACGTCTCAACGAGTATTTTGCTTCATATACCTTGACTTCATCGGGCAATTACATCAATTGTCTAAGTCACATCAGGTCACTTTGATTCACTTACTCAGACTTTATCATGTCCAAGCGACCAACTGACATCAACTGTCACGCTTTGACTCGATCGGGGCAATTTAACCGATTGCACCAGATTGTCCAACCAATTTTGATCAATTGTATAGCATCAATCCAAACCCCACACTACATCTGCTATGTATCTCTTGCATGACCTCAGGGTACTCGCTGGCTTGTTGTTTCTTCATATTCACTCCATTTTCTCCCATTCTTTCATCATTAGTTCTAATTTCTTCTATTCTACCTCCCCTCCACTTTTCATTCTTTTTCGAGAGATCGCCCGATTTTTCAAAAAAATTCGGCCCATCTCTCGAGGGGGCATACAACCCATTAAATTTACATTTTATGGGGCATTTCTTCACACCTATTTTTCTTTCTTTGAAACGACGCGATAAACCGCACCGTCTCAAAGAGGGGCAAATGTAGTCACATAAATTTGTCCACTTGATTAAATGAATACTTAGTATTTATTTGATTATTTAACCATCAATTAATAATTAATTAAATTAATATATTTAATTAATTCATCTTAACCCTCTTCTCCTATTAATTAAATAAATTATTCAATTTATTTGATTTAATTCACTTAACCAAATTCAGACCATTAATTAAATAAATAAATCATATTTATTTAATTAAATCTTCTCTCACATTTAAATAAATTAATATTTATTTAAAACCCCCAAAATCCCACCTCTCACATTTAAATAAATAAATCATTTATTTAAATCACCTTTATCCTCCACCCACTTGTATTTTCCTACAAAAGCAAGTTGCACAATTATTTTAAATAAATAATTTATTTAAATCACCTTTATCCTCCACCCACTTGTATTTTCCTACAAAAGCAAGTTGCACAACTATTTTAAATAAATTATTTATTTAAAATCCTATTTATCCTCACCCACTTGAAACCTTTAATGGTTTCCCTTAAAGTAGTCAAACTTGATGGCTTTAAAGTCTTCAAACTTGATGGCTTCCTTCTATAGTCTTCTTAAGACTTTAATGGTTTTCCTTAAAGTCTTCAAGCCTTTAATGGTTCCCCTCAAAGTCTTCAAGCATTTTAATGCTTTATCTTCCTTTTTCTCATTTAAATAAATTAATATTTATTTGAATATTTATCCAAATACAACTTGCACACATTTATTGAAATAAATGAATTTTTATTTTAATAAAATCCTATTTTCCCTCACCCACCAAATCCACTTGCAAAATCTAATCCCCTTCTAGATTCTTCTAACCCCTTCCTAATTAACTTAATCCATCCCCTAATTATTGTCACATTCCTAAGCAAAATGGAGTCACTTCTCAAAGACTCCAAAGTCTTTGAAAAGCAATTAATGCTTTGTGTGTTCAACAAATTAACCCTCAAAGTCTTGGATAACCTTTGAAAGCTTTCAACCTTCAACCACTTAATCCCCAAAGTCTCCAATAACCATTAATGGTTACCTCAAACCCTCCCACATGGTTAAAACATTTGTTTTGACTCAACCTCTACCCAACCCAAAAGTCTCATCAAGCCTTTAATGCTTTGACCATGATTATCTCTTAATCATTTGCACAAAGGTTTATCCTTGGATTAACTCTTAATCCAATGGGTAATCTTAATTTAGACTTGACCCTTACCTTCTAGATAACCATGAGGTCTTCTCAGGCCTTTAATGCCTCCAACCTCTTCTCTCAACCCAATCCTATGTTGACACTTGTCACCATTTTATTGGTGCCAATTGTGCACATGGATCCCCAACTTTCAAACTTGGCCCTTGATTAAACCACTCAATCTTAACCCTTCATTTCCCCATTTCTTCTATAAATAGAACCCTTCTCCTCAAGCAAAGAGAAGCATTTTAGAGTATTGTTGTTATACTGGCATTAGCATAGAGCTTTTTCATAGCATCACTATCTACTCTTGCATAGTATTTGCTTATCATATTCAATCATCTTGAATCTCCATATGGCATCCATGGCTAGTGCTAAAAGCTGAGAGCTACACTCATTTGGGACTTGGAGAGGAGAGGAACAAGGGAGGAGCAACTATGAGCATCTTGATTAGCTATTTCATTTTATGTTTATATGCTTTCTATTTCATGCTTAATATCTCTCTTGATATGCCTGTTTAGGATAATCTTTTGTTGCTAACACTAACGTTTGTTTCTTGTGCTCTTGTATGTGTTGCCATCAAACAGATTTTCTAATCCTTTTTGCAGAGTATCACATTTTACAATACAACTTGTCTATTCGTGGAGGTGGAAATCACCAAAGTGGGGGTTTGACTAAGGCAAAACCCTATATAGCCGCCCAAACACCTTTTCAGATATAAGTGCAGGTTTTGGGACTCGGACGACGCCGCAGGTTGCAGATCCGGGAGAAGCAGACTGAGACCGACCTTCCCACCAAATTTCAGAGTAGAAGATCAGGACAAGGGCGTGGAGCGCCCTAGTCCTGCCAGGACAAGGGCGTGGAGCGCCCTAGTCCTGCCAGGACAGGGGCGCTGGGCGCCCTGGTCCCTGGGACAGGGGCGCTAGGCACCCTGGTCCTCCTGACAGACAGCATTTTCAGCATTTTTGACAGCTTTTTCCAAAGTGCAAAACAACAGTTTTCGGAGCAGTTTCAGGGGCAGAATCAGGACAGTGGTGCCCGCACCCCCGTCCTGAACATTTTCAGTCAGATTTTAACTCCGAGTACGCATTTTCATTCTTGTCTTATCCTTGTGTTTACAGCTTTCCATTATTTAAGTTCAATTCTGCAAATCTTGTTATTAGTTCATACTTGCACTTTGGGGTTTGGGATTGAACTTGCATTATTTTATCTTTCAATTACAACAAAGGAATAGAAATCCTAATAGGTAGCCCATGGCTCTCTCTTCCACAAAAAGAAGTAGCCAATTGTGTGATACCTCTAGGCTCTTTCGTATTCCACAAGTGTGTGGTTGAAAGTGAGATTAGGGCATGTTTGCTTAGTGTCACTTTTTCTCCCACACATTTTTGGTGAACCCGACGTGAACTCCAATCTTCTCTAATTCTGATTTATGTTTTCAAATTTGAGTGTTTATGCTATTTCAAATTCAAATTTGTATTTACAAGTCTCAATTTCTTGTAAGATTCAAAAATTTAGAGGAAAATTTTTGCTAAAACCCTAATTTTTCAATTCAAAGTTGATAGCTTAATTGGGATCAATAATTTCAAATCTGATTTAGGAACTCATTTGAATCATAAATTTAATTTTCTAAATCTACATTCTAAGTGCTTTCATTGGTTAGAATTAAACATTTCCTTTTATTTTGCATGTGTTATCATTTGAAAGAGGAAAATTGTTGTCATGATGCATTCATTTGATAATGGGTTAGTTTCCCTTGTTTCAATTTTTCCTTCTCCTAAAGAACCTCCCCCCATCTATAACAACATTTTAGTGCCTAAAAGAGTTTCTATGATTCCCTTTGAGACTCTCCCATGCTCTAAGGATGAAGACTTTAAGAGTGATCTTGACAATTCTCCTAAAATGTGCCCTTCTTATTTAGCTATCCTAGAGGAAGAGAATGATATCATAAACACCTTTCTTAATGTTACTTCACCTTCCCTACATGATGCCTCTCTAAGTGAAAAGGTATTGATGGACATTGAATTATTTTCTCCTAAAGTTGGTCCTTCCAATGGGGGCATGTTAGTGCAACAAGAGGTTATGAACACTTCTTTCAAAGATCTCCTTCCTAAGCATGAATCTTTGGAGAAATATGTTCATGTTCCTCCTAAAAAACACTCCCTTCATGAGGATCCTTTTGTGCAAGAAGATGACATGATCCCTACATTTCCTAGTGATGGCATTTCCTTTTCCAACAAAATTCCCACTAGAGATGATGAATTAATGATAAATGCTTACCCTTCTCCTAAAGTTTGTTTTACTCATAAGCATCCCTTAGAGAAAGAAGATGAAATAATAAGTAATTTCCTTAATTCTCTCTCCCCTAAAGATCATATTGAACATATTTTGAGGAAAGAGGATGAGTTTAACACATCTATTGATGCTCTCCCTCCTAAGGATGAGGAATTAATAAACAATGTTATCTCCTCTCCCGAAATTGACAACACTTCAAACATTCCTTTCAACAACCTCACTATTTGGGATGAACCATTAGAAGAAGGTATAGATTATTCTCTACCTCTAGCCAGAGGGGATGAAATCAAGATTGGAAACTCCCTTGATAGTTTCTCCCCTTCCTTGAATCTCAATTATTCTCCCTCTAAATATAAAGCATCTCCCTCTCCTCAACTTGGTTCTACTCATAAGGAAACCCTAGTTCAAAGCAAGATGGTTAACATCTCTTTCAAAGAGCTCCCTCTCAAAAGTGAGACTTTAGAGAGTAATGTTGATCCTTCTCCTAGAGAGTTTATTCCCCATGTAGATCCTTTGATAGAGGATGATATGACCTTTCCTAGTATTACCCTTCCTACTAGAACATCAATGCCTATCCCTTGTCTCTCTCCTAAAATTGATTTAACTCGTGATGAGATTTTAGTGCAAGAGAAGACTATCAATAATTCTTCCAACACTTTTGTTCATTCCTCTAAACCATCCTCAATCAATTTGATACATGTGAATGAAACACCTAACAAACCTCTCTTCACTGTCCAAGGTGCTTGTCCTTCTCAAAATTCTCAACCTTTAAATAAGCCTATCTTAGTGGTTCAAGGTGGTTATGCTAATGATTCTTTTTGCACTCCTAAGAAACCTATTATTACTGTGCAAGGAGGTTATTCTTCTAAGAGCCCTTATGAGTATGCTAAGCAACTAACTAGAGAGAGTTATCATGCGGTTACTCATACCTATAACACAAGAAACAATAGGCAACCTAATCCTCCTCCAGTTATCCCAACTTCACTTCCTCCTTCTCGACCAATTCTTCCACAAGCTCCACGTATTTCACAAGTTCTTTGTAAGGAATATGATCTCATAGAACAACTTAAAGCTACCCCTGCTAAGATATCCCTTTGGGATTTGATCCAAACTTCTTCCGCTCATCATGGAATGTTACAAGATGCCTTGAAAGATTTGAATGTTCCTCCACCTAATACATCTAGTAATATAGCATCTTTGGTTAACTCTGTGATGAATCCTAAAGCTCAAATTGTGTTCACACAAGATGAGTTGCCTACTAGTGAAATTCAACATCAATATGATCCCTTGATGATTGTGGTTATCATAAATGACACTGCTATAAGACGAACACTGGTAGATAATGGATCTGGCCTTAATGTGTGTAGCATTAATCTATTGCATAAGATGAATGTGGATACATCCCTTATTGAGCCTGACTCTCATCCCATTCGAGGCTTTGATAATGTGGCTAAGTCTTCATTAGGTATTATCACCTTACCCATCACAGTGGGACCTGTTACTTTGCCTACTCCTATCCATGTTATGTCGGGGAATCTAACATACAACTTGTTATTAGGGAGACCTTGGATTCACAGTATGCAAGTTGTCCCCTCTACATTGCATAGACAAGTTAAATTCATTTATAACAATAAGACATATACCTTGATAGGTGATACTAATCTCCAAGCTTGTTTGCAAACATCTACTTCTAAAGGGAGTTCTTCTAAACCTTCCTCTTCTAGTGACGACTCTCTAAACAAAATACCTATGGATGAATCATCATCCTCTGATAATCAAAATTCTTTGGATGAAGATCCTTCTCAACTTGAATCTACACATGAAAAGGCTTTTGATCCTGAGAAGGTTCTCGCAGAAGACGATTGGGGATCTCTTGACTTTAATCCCACCTTTGTAGGTGAGTATAGGGTTCCTCCTAGAGAGCTTAAAGTTAAAAAGAAGGAAGAAACTAGAGATCAATCAGTCTTACCTGAACCTATGAGCAATAATTTTGTGGCCGCTTCTCAAACTTCTTCTCCTCACACTTCTAATTCTGAAGAGTTTGATTCTTTGTCTTATGAAAAACCGCCTTCTCTTTCTGAAATGGCTGATCGTTATGGTCGTGGTTTTCGCATTTTTGCTAAGCATGGGTATCATGGAAATGGTTGTGGCACTCATGAACAAGGGATGAAGGTTCCTCTAGAGACTAATTTTCACAATTATGCCTTTGGACTTGGCTACAATCCCTGCAAACGTACCAAAGCATCTAAAAGACCATCCCTCAATGTGAATGCTATATTTAGTAGTGATGATGATCTCACTTCAACTAAATCATCTTCTACTTCTATCAACTCTCATTCCCCTCATAAGGAAATCTTGGCGATGAACAAATCCCTTTATGACTCCCCTCAAATTTCTAAATCCACTTATGAATCTTTATCTCCTATTCATCATAAAGTCCTTTCCTCTAGGGATAAGGCTCTAATAAATTACACTCATCCCTCTTCTAAGATTTCTTGTGACTTTTCTTCTTTAGTTTTTATCACTTTATACATGTTTTTGATCTCACTTATAGTTGAGCATTTAACATGTCATATTCAAATACCTCATTTAGTCTATCATGTCTTTAAATAACATTAATGGCTATTATGTTGCTCATCATTATGTGACATTGGTAGCTCATTTACTGGGGGCTCATTGTCATTCATAATGGTACAATTTCAAGTGCAATCATATTTTTGAAGCAACATAATAGCCTAATTTTCTATGTTATCTCTTGTTCCTATGGGGGCAAGAGTGATTTCATACATCTCTTATTTTTCTTATGTCCAAATCTCTTCCTAGAAGATTGTGTAAGTCCTTCTCATTGTCCTTATCCTTGGGAGGCAATGATCTTTCCTTATTTTTATCTAAGGATCCACTTTTTCCTATTTTGTGGATGGTGTGAACTTTATTACTTGATGTTATTCCTTGTATGCATTTGTTGTTGTTTGTTCAAGGATTCTCTCTTACAAGAGGTGTAAGTCCTTGACTACAACCTCTTTTGCACTTGGTAAAATACATCCATAATGAATTCACTCTCCCAATTGGGTTAAAAGGAGCGTCATCTTTCATTAAGAATCACTTTCACCTCGCAAAAGAAGGAAGTATTGCATTCTTATTCTCTTCTTTGTCTTATTCTAGAAGATGTTATATTTGTCTAAGATAATTCCTCTCGGGGATAGGTGTCTTTTGTACAAAGATCTCTCCTCCTCTAAGGATCTCCTTTACACATACTACAAGATATCCCTTTTTCAACTATCTTATCCTTGCTTAAAGAGTGCAAAACTCTCTTGCTTGGATCTATGACATTGTTTCATTTTTGGGGTATCTTCTTTTGTGATGAAGGTAGGTATCCTTGTTCTACTTTGCTTATGACATAAACATTACACTTTTTGGGCAATGGGTCATTCTCGGAACCAGAGCACAGACTCTTAGAGCGAGATGTCTCCATTTTCCTTTTATGCAAGGTGATTATTCTCGAAACCAGAGCACAGACTCTTAGAGCGAGATGTCATACTTTTGTACTATACATATACAGGTTGTAGCATACTCGGGCATAGACTCCTATGAGGTGCTTCTAACCTCCCTTACACACACATGCACGAGGTTGCGTGGAACTAGCGGCATAAGGCTAGACTTTCTCACTCTCCTCCCTTACATGGATCACCTAGACAAGATCTAGGGGCGAGAAGTCCATGTTTTCTCTCTCACTATTCTTCTCATGGATCACCAATGTGTGTATTCATGCTTTTTTTTTTCCTTTCTTTTCTTCTCTTTGCATTTTGTTTCCATTTACATCCTTCATCTCGTGTTAGAGAACTCTCAAATCCTCACACTCTTTGTTGTGTTGGAATTGAGATTTAGTCCTCTTTCTTACCAAATGATTCTCCATTAGTTTTTGATCTCATATCAAATCTTCTTGTGAGCATTTGTCATCAATTTTCTTTAACAATTCGGAGTGGTAAACATGATACCCTGTTTCAACTCACTAAAATTAGCAAGCCGAAACAGGGGGGGGCATATAGCTACCCTCGAATTTTCATCACCTTCCTTAGTAAGCATTAGGTGATTTTGTGATCTAACGTGTGTTTTGTAGGGTGCGGTTCCTAACGGTGTACTGCAGATACCGCTGGGGGCTTCGTTCGACAGACTTATGGATATATCCTTTTTCAAATAATGTTTACTTTTCTGTACTTTAGCTTGCATATGCACGTAGTGTTCATATGACCGCTAAAGTGGGGGCTAAATGTAGCGTCGTAAATTGTACGCACTTGCTAAAGTAGTACAATTTCACACCTAGTTTAGCACCCGCCTTGGCGCATTTTTCATTTGCATTGCATTTCCCCTTTAGTACTTAATTAATTAAATTAATTAGGTCTAAGGTTCTATTTTATCATCTCCCATATCATAAAGTTGGGCCCTTTCATTAAAGTGTGCCCTTTTTCATTTTATTCCTCCAATACATCATTTAATCAAAAACCCTAATTAGGCCCTATTTTGAACTTGGGGGCTTGATTTCGGGGGTCAAAACATCTCGAAATCACCTGTAACTTCGGGATTCTCTCTAAAATCATCATATCCGATGGCCCTGAAAATTCGGTGAAAAGTTGTCGGGACCGTGGCGCCCGGTGCACATGGTCCCGGACATTTTTCCCGAATTTTTGGGAGCACGATCCAATCATAAAATAAAGCTTAACCCCAAGAAATTGGCAGGATATTCAATCTCTAGGTCGGCCAAAATATGAATTTTCGATCTAGGGTTTCCTACATAAGAGCTCTCTTTCTTCATTGGAAGGGATCCGGATTTTGGCTTTGGAGGACCTTCTATGCAGCGAAAAAGAAGATCTTTGAAGACTTCAACAACATTCAACATCCTTCTATCAAGCATTTATCAATTTCATTCATCCATTTAGGGCTTGGAAGACATTGAAAAACAATAGGAGATTACCGACTGAAGATTGGCTTGTACTCCTCCCTTGAGGGTTGGGTATGATTTCATGTTGTTTTCATGTCTTTGCATAAGCTTCAATATATCACTTATTCATGCTTTAGATCACTTTGCATCTTGATTTAGAGCATTTACATTATCATTTACAAGCAATTAGGGTTTACTTTCTAGGTTGCTCTAGTTTGCTTTCTTGCATTTAAGGACCTTGCACACACACTAAGTCTGCACACACAATACATTTTACAATACAACTTGGCTATTCGTGGAGGTGGAAATCACCAAAGCGGGGGTTTGACTAAGGCAAAACCCTATATAGCCGCCTAAACACCTTTTCAGATATAAGTGCAGGTTTCGGGACTCGGACGACGCTGCAGGTTGCAGATCCGGGAGAAGCAGACTGAGACCGACCTTCCCACCAAATTTCAGAGCAGAAGATCAGGACAGGGGCGTGGAGCGCCCTGGTCCTGCCAGGACAGGGGCGTTGGGCGCCTTGGTCCCTGGGACAGGGGCGCTGGGCGCCCTGGTCCTCCTGACAGACAGCATTTTCAGCATTTTCGACAGCTTTTTCCAAAGTGCAAAACAGCAGTTTTCGGAGCAGTTTCAGGGGCAGAATCAGGACAGTGGCGCCCGCGCCCCCGTCCCGAACATTTTCAGTCAGATTTTAACTCCGGGTACGCATTTTCATTCTTGTCTTATCCTTGTGTTTACAGCTTTCCATTATTTAAGTTCAATTCTGCAAATCTTGTTATTAGTTCATACTTGCACTTTGGGGTTTGGGATTGAACTTGCATTATTTTATCTTTCAATTACAACAAAGGAATAGAAATCCTAATAGGTAGCCCGTGGCTCTCTCTTCCACAAAAAGAAGTAGCCAATTGTGTGATACCTCTAGGCTCTTTCGTATTCCACAAGTGTGTGGTTGAAAGTGAGATTAGGGCATGTTTGCTTAGTGTCACTTTTTCTCCCACACAATGATATTCCTCAGGGACAGACATTTATTGTGGTGGTTTTGGTTGCCGATTTCAGTGGAGTTAGTTACAATTTTTCAAGGATTAATAGGTAACATCGTTTCATTTCATTTCTGAGGTAAAATCGATTGAAAATAAAGTTTCATTTTTTTTTCAAATGAAAAATGAAGAAAGATGTTTAGTTTTCAGTTATTTTCTTCAACGCAAGTTTGCAATTAAAAAGTTGTTTTTGAATTAATTGCAGAATGTTGTTGTTTTAATAGATGGTTTATTCTGCAACCATTTTTAAGCTAGTTATAAAACCCTAACTGAGGGTTGAAAATGCAGAGCTTTCAAGGGTTTCATTTTTTTTTATTTAATGTGATGATAAACTGAAAGATGTGTGTGAAAAATTAGAAGAAAAATAGTTTTGAAGGAGAAAGTTGTTGAAGTTTCTTCAACAGTCTGATTTTTTTTTTTTAAACAGAGAGGTGTAATTTACTGTGAACAAAAACATTTTTTGATCTCTGGATAACAGAGTGTATAAGTTCCTTTATAGGGCATAAGTTGAAAATAATGCAGTATTGATTGCATTTTTAGTCTTTAACAAAACAGTGAATTGGAAATATGTATTGTACTGTGATAACAGTATCTTGAAACCGTATTTATTGCATATCATTGTATTTTGAGATCTCGTTCAAATACTGGTAAATTTGTAGATGCAATAATATAGTGTAGATATAAGTTTGGCAGTACTTGTAACTTGAGATGCAAAAGAGAAGTTGAGAAATGTAGGGGTGGGTGATCCTTGAAGTTTTCTAAACACTATGTATTGAGTTGGTGCTCATTGAGTTAATAAAGGAAATTCATTGTTGAGTGGTTTTTCTATCCAAAGAGGGCTTTCCACTCATGAAATTTATTGTTTTATGGGTTTAGATTCAAGTATCATTCTGTTTTAGTTGATAATGCTCTGATATCTTAGTTTTGTTTATGGTTTGCAGTTTTCTATTCATGTCTTGCATATTCTCTGCTTTACTCAAAATAGTTCAAGTTTTTATTTTGCAAAAATCGGTTATAGTTATAAGCATGACAAGGGTTATTCAAAATGAATAATGGATAATCAACTTCATATTCTTTTTCAAATTTAGTTGTCTTAATCACTAGGATTAGTTTTTTGCATTCATTATCTTCAAATTGTCTCAAAATTGCCCAGTGAGTTTTCTTGTTAAAATTGGATCTGCATTTCACTCACTCTGATTCACCCCCCCCCATTCACCCCCCCCTCCTCTCAGAATGAATCCACTTCCAATAGTATGGCCTTAAGAACATCTAATTGTATTTTCCAGTAAGTCTTGTCACTGCCAAAAACATGCCCACCCATTGCTTGAAGAGCAAGAGGTAATCCTCTACACACTTGGACAAAGTTGTTTACCAAATTATCAAATCCAATTTTACTAGATTGTCTATGAAATGCATGCCAGCAAAAGAGTTATCTGCTATGTTGTTATAACGTACTCTTACTCCATCCTGTAGAAGCATCCTCTCGTCACAGGTTGTGACAATAACCAAACTTTTGGGATTGAGGGCATCCGTGGGTATTAGGGCATCTAACTGCTTTTGATGATCAACATCATCTATAACTATAAGGAACCTTGATTTGTGGCTCCCTTGAAGGTCATGCTTGATATAGGCATTTCCTTCTTCTATAGTAGAAAATGAATGATGCTTTCCAGGAAACAAATCATTGAGAAGGTTATTTTGCAGAGACGTCAGCTTACCTTTGACATGGTTTTCCCGCACATCAAACTAAATAGTTGATCCACTAAATTCTGAATGTTTGCAATTGAACAAATATTTGGCAAGAGCGGTCTTGCCAAGCCCACCCATTACAAAGATGCCAATTATTTTATCTCTCATTTGCCCATTTCTCTGGCAATGGCTATAAAAAATTTCCACAAGCTTATCAAGGCCCACCTCATATTTTGCAACTTGAAAAGTAATTTTCTCTTCTGCTTCTCCTTAACCACAGCGGACACAACATCATCATACAGCTTCTTCAGATCACTAAAAATAGGAAAAGCAAAAACAAAAATCAGAAAAGTGTACTGACTCTAGATATTTCCAATTAATCCTCATAATTGTAGGAAACTCCCAACCAGAAATCCCAATGCAAGAGTCGGGAATCAGAGAAGGATGGGTAATCTAGAAAGAGAGGAGTCATTTCTAAGTGGCAGAAAGGCCAAAAAAAAAACTCTAGATATTCAAATCAAACAAGTACTCTGAACAACACTTAGTTGAAATTATCAAAAAAGAACTATGAAATTAACAAAACATAGAACAAATATATGGATGGAAAGCGCATGATAATGTCTTACTCATTCTGCTCGTTGAGTTCACAGCCCTTGATTCCTGAAATGTTATGCAGGCATTCTTTCCACTGTTGAATGTCATGTTTTGGATATCTGCCCTCCTCTTCGTGCAACTTCATTTTTAATGTTGCGGAAGTCTGAAGGCTGACTCAGTGTTGCCCCATATTTGACATACCCAGAATTTCAACTTCAAATTGGTCTCAATGTTGAATGAAGGCTCAAATATGTGTCCATGTGTAATGAGTGAACACGTGATCCAAGGTTGTTGTCAGTCAAAATATCAAAAATGGACGAGTTTTGAAAATTACCAAGGATTGAGGAAAAACATTTGATAGACATGTTCTAAGCATCATTTTGTGTCGTGTGGCTAATTTTTGCCCGAACCCAGTTCATAGTTTATCATATATTACTTCCAAATTTTGATGTCCCTCGCCCAAAAATGATTAAAATATCTCATCCTAGGTATCGTCATGAGGAATAAATAATGATGTTGGCTCATTTTCCTACCATCAATGTGTGTTTAAAATTTAAGAACCTAACTCCCTACCATTTGGAAGGTATGGTCGTCTTTCCTAAGTTTGGGCATTAAATTTAAAATATTTAAATTATTTTTCGAAAGAATATTTAATATTTTAAATTATTTAAATATTTGTGGTTATTTGAGGAGGAAAAAGTTGTCTAAAAAAACGTCATTTTCATTTCTCCTTTATTGTCCTCTGTGGTCGATGGTTTATGAGGTCGAGATCATAGTCTTTGTAAGAAATGGTTAAAGATGCTCCATTTTCGAACATTTTTAACCCATATTCATAACCTCAAAAAGGAAAAAAGGTTAAGAATGCTCCAAAATAGAGCATCTCTAACCTTATTTCCTAACCTTGTGTGGGCCCGTTTTGTCAAGAAGGTTAGAAATGCTCCGTTTGGGAGCATTCTTAACCTTCTCCATAAGAGTTAAAAGAAAATGTACAAATAAAATGCAGTCTCATGGATTTTTGTAAGAAAAGACAAAATGAGTAACAATGCAAATCTGCAATGCAAGTTTGTCTTCCTTCCATTTCATCCATACAAAGTCGAGAGCTTATAAACAGGTTATGGACATTCATCAAAGCTTAAAGAGGATTGAGGGATTTCATCAATGTTGTAGCTCCAGTTGCTCTGGAAGATGTGACTACCAACCTGAGAATATCGCCTACCATGAGGATTGGTTATAGGATACATATACTGCAATTGGCTGATGTAAAGCCAAACTCCACGCTATTAATGCTTTGTAAGGTTGATATGCATGTAATATACCACGGACGTGGGTGGTAGAATAAGGAGCATCAACATTGCACGTGGTACTTGACAGAATGCTCAAGTGAATCATGGAGGTATAGATAGTGCATTCAACTTGTTTGACAGAATGTTTCAAAGAGATGTCATCTCATGTAATGCAACTATTGTAGGATAAGCACACAGTGTTTTGTTGGAAAAGATTTCGAAGCTTTTTAGCAAATGCAAGTGGCGGGTATAAAGCCAAATTCCACAAACTTCGCTAGCATCCTTCCTGTCGTACAAAATTGAAACTTTAAAACAATAGTATGGACATTCATCAAGGCATAAAAGAATAGAGGAGGTTAATCGGATGTTGTAGTTGGAGTTGCTTTGGAGACATGAATGCAAATTGTAGAGGCAAGACTATGTCGTTAGAACTGCTCTAATAGACATGAAAGCAAATTGTGGAAGCATAGCCAATATCATGAATGATTTGACAGGATGCCACGGCTGCAGATTATGGAAGCATAGACAAAGCACATCGAATTGTTTGACATGATGCCACATCAAAATGCATGCAAAAGTGGAAGCTTAGACACTACAAGTGAATTGTCTAACAGAATGCTTCAAAGAAGGTATCATCTCATGTAATGCAATGATTGCAGGATATGCACAAAATGGATTTCCTAAAAAAGTTTTCCAATCTTTCAAGGAAGCATATTTAATAATGTCAATGTTCTCTACATCTGTACCCAAATGAATGATTCGGAATAGTGTATCGGCCTCTATCGAGGCATGCAAAAATTTGATCAAAAATATTGTGTCAACTGTAAACTTGGATTACTAATTGGATCTTAGAGCAATAGCTCTTCAAGCTAGGAATGCCAAGTACAATCCCAAGCGTTTTGCAGCCATCATAATGAGAATTAGGGAGCCAAAATCTATGGCCTTGATATTTGCATCAGGGAAGATGTTTTGCACAGGTGCAAAGAGTGAGCAACAATCAAAACTTGCTGCAAGAAAATATGCTCGAATCATCCAAAAGATGAGATTTCTTGCTCATTTCAAGGACTTCAAGATCCAAAATATTGTGGGATCGTGTGATGTGAAATTTCCTATTAGATTGGAAGGACTTGCATCTTCCCATGGGGCTTTCTCAAGCTATGAGCCAGAATTGTTCCTAGGCTTGATTTATTGGATGAAACAACCTAAAGTTGTTCTTCTCATTTTTGTATCTGGAAAGATTGTCCTTACTGGAGAAAAGGTAAGGGATGAGACATGCACAACCTTTGAGAATATATATCTAGTTTTGATTGAATTTAGGAAGGTTCAACAATGGCATGTATCGGGTTTAGTCTTACAGTTGACAAGCCATGCAACAGAGCCTCAAAAGGAGATATATTTTGTGTCCTCAAGAAAATGGACAGCAAGATGATTTCAGCTACAGATGAAGTGGATGAAGATGGAGAAGTGCCTCAACATAACTCATGATTTGGTTCTTCATTGATATTACAAGTTTGAACTTGTATTTTTTGTAAAAATGACTTATGTTACTTATTGTAACTAAAGGTTAGAAAGTGGACCTTATTCATGCAAAAGTGAAGTAGTTTCTAACTAAGCTCTTTTTGCATAAAAATGAGTTAGTTATTAACCTATCCAAAGTTAGTTACTAAGGTGGTTATTCTGGGAAGCCTATAAAGGCAAGGCTATTTCATTTGTAGAAGGGACTTTTACGACAGGGGGGAAACTCTCCAGAATTTTGTAGAGGAGCTAAGTGAGAATTTTTTTTTGATGTTCATACCTTTGTACTAAGGGGTTTTTGAACTTGTATATTTTTTAAAAAGAATAATGAGGAATGCATTGAGTTTGTGTGTCTTGAATGTATTCATAAGTTATCGTTACTAATTTTTAGTATGTTAAATTAGTAATATCTTTATGTATTGGTGAAATCTATTGATGAAACACATCATTTCATGGTATCTTGACTTGTATGTGCTATTACGACCTATCGCTTCATGTGTCGAGGTTTATTTTACTTATTTCATCATCATTGCATGACTAACCTATTTGGCGGTGACCCCTTTTGTAATTGTTATCCTTTATGGAATCCTACTTGGTATTTGTATATCTTCTAGTAGGGTTTTTGTTATTAATCTTTGTTTAAGTTCTATGTTTTCTCCTTTATGTACTTTCAGGTTAAAAGTACACAAAAATCCTAAATACCCCATCATACGAGGGAGCTGCCCCTCTCAAATGCAGAGGAAGATTGTGGTTTTACTCCAATCTCTCCAACTGTTGTTCACGTTTGTCACTGCTCATCGAGCAAACAGGATCAGTTTCAAATAAATAACCGCAATGACAAATTTGTTTACCGACACTTGGCTAAGCACCAAGAAGACTGCATATCACGGAGATAAGATGGCTATGTGTAGTGTGGCAGAGAAAATGGCATTATTTATGGCAGAAGGAAAATAATCTCCCAATTCAGTCTCTTCAAAATCTAGATATACCCGGATCCCAACTTGGTGTAGAGAATCGTAGAGCTGGTGAGCCAGATTTGGTTTAGTGTCTAGGCCTCGATGGTTGATGAACACATCAAACTATTTTGCAGTCAAGGAGGATTTGATCTTTTTGTTAGGAGGTTGAAGTACCAAAAAAGGATCGGGTCTTTGTTCTCCTCGACAAGAGGTCGAAATGGAAGCCATTGATAGAAGATGCTCTGCTGAAAAACAAATAAATCAAGGAGGATATGTTAGAAAACAAGGAATTAAGTGTTTCAAAGAGGTGAGGAATATGGAGATAGAAATAGCCCATTAACCAGTGATCCAATCGAGAAAGACAAAATTAGTGAGTTGTTGTGATATTGTTATGAGAATTCAATTGTGTTTTTTTCGAATCAAAATTAGTGAGTTGTTTTCACATTATTAGAGGCAACTCTGTAGTTTTTGAGTCAAAATTGGTGAATTGTTTTCATGTCAAAATTAACGAATTGTTTTCATGTTGCTGGTAAGATGGAGTCTATGTAGTTGGTAAGAAAAAGGTGAAATTAGTCATCAAAGTCAACAAAGAGAAAAGCAGTTAGCTGTATTTGCACATTTCAATTTAGGACAAAGAACATGCATTACTAAATATCATGACTTCTGTATATTTGAATAATGAAGAAGAAGAATCCCTAATGTTGGTCACACGAAATAAAATTTGATGAACATTAATTCATTGGATATTATATTTCTTCACTATTTATGGACTTGAAAAGATATTTAGAGATTTTGACAAGATAATTAATAATAATAATAATAATAATAATAATAATAATTTGCTAGTATATTTTAATCATTTTTTTAATATAGATATTTTAAAATTTTATTGATAAATATTTTTTATTTTAATTTATTAATTATAAATTTAAAGATCATTTAATAGTTAATTAATAAAGCGTTATATGTACAATTGAAAATAGAAACAAAATTAATATTTCTAAAAGTTCATTTCTTTATGTTTTTCCTACCTTACATAAATTTTGTAACCTAGTTACCTAACATTCATAACTATCTAAAGATGGACAACAAATGTAGAATTCTATAAGATTTGGTACATGAATGTATATTGTGCATACTAGTAGAACCTAATCTAAACTAGCCTAAGAGGAATAATATGAAGATATTTAATTAAAAAATAATTATTCTATCAAAAAAGGATTGCCCTTAGTTTATTAGGTGACAAAGTCAAGATTTGAAAAAGTATTCAAATGCCTTTGTAAATATGAAATAGAGAACTAGAAATACATGTATATATGTGTGTGTGTGTGTGTGTACACATGTATACATGTGTACACACACACATATATATACATGTATACATGTGTGTGTGTACATATATACATATATGTATGTATATGTATGTACATATATATATACATACATATATACATATATGTATATATGTATGTATGTATATATATACATACATACATACATACATACATACATACATACATATATATATACATGTATATATATATATATACATGTATATATATATATATATATACATGTATATATATATATATACATGTATATATATATATATACACATGTATATATGTGTGTGTGTGTGTGTGTGTGTGTGTGTGTGTGTGTGTGTGTGTGTGTGTGTGTGTGTGTGTGTATAAATTCATTTGAGGAGAAGTTATCGAATTATGGCTTCCAATTCTTTAAATAGCTTCAATGTTGAGCCTAAATTTGTTAACTTATTTGTCCAAGATAATTTTGGAAGATGATTATCTTTTAACCTAGCTCCTACCTTTCCAATGATTTCAAGGTCACAATCCCCCCATGACTCTCTTGAGACAAAAAGCTTTGTAATCCAGGTTCTTGAGGCTCAAATTTAGAAGTTATACAAGGAATTGCCTAGTTTCCAACAATTCTTGAGTATGAAACACTTTTTTAAGGAATCCATCCCTCTTATAGAGAATCTCAAGAGATTTGTAGTCAATGATTTGCAAGGCATGGAAGTTCTATATAGCCTAGCTCACATAACGTATACAAACATTATGTTGCAAGCTAGTTATGTAAAAAATCTTAATAATATATCCATTCAAAACTAATGTGTATGGAAATGAGATTCTAGGCCTATGAATGTAAAATAAGATTGCAAATTTCCGTAGAATATCATTGGAATTATAAATAGGTTCAACTATAGTCCTTATAAGAGAGTTGAAAACTTGTGATTTATGGTTCCTTTTGATGTTATGCATTTGAGATTTTAAAGTGTGTGTGAGTGAACTACATTAATTGATGAGAAATTGTTAACTTTCAGCATTAATAGTGAATACTTCTCTTGTAACCAACTTACACTTAAAACCTTTATTCACACTCTTCAATTTTTTTGTATTATTATCTCATATTTTTCCAACCATTTTCTTTTCAAAATCATTCTCACTATCCTCATGATATTCATGATGTAAACTTTAATAACCCATCATGTACTATAACCACATATTATTCAAATATTTTTTTCTATAAAAAATTGTCATCTTTAACATGATTTATCTTTTTTGCATTTATTTGATCAACATCAAGAAGATGATTCAAAATTAAGTAATTGAATTTATTTAATTTAAACTAAAATAGCATTAAATCAAGTATGGTGAAATATGGGCAATTTTAGGTGTTTACGAATATATATGTATATATGTGTATATGTGTATATGTGTATACACATATACACATACACACACACACACACAGATATATATACACATATATCATATATATACACATATATACATATGTATACATGTATATATAGATATACATGTACATGTATATACATGTATGTATATATACATGTATGTATATATACATGTATGTATATGAACATGTATATATGCATCTATATATATATATACATGTGTGTGTGTATATATATATATATATACATGTATATATACATGTATATATATACATGTATATATACATGTATATATATACATGTATATATACATGTATATATATACATGTATATATATATATATATATATATATATATATTTATATATATATATATACACACACAGAATTCACTCATATTTAATCATTATTGACATAAAAATTTCCATACTTAATATATATATATATATATATATATATATATACACACACACACACACATTGAATCTCATTTCCATACATATTAGTTTTGAATGGATATATTATTAAGAATTTTTACATAACTAGCTTGCAACATAATGTTTGTATACGTTATGTGAGCTAGGCTACATAGAACTTCCATGCCTTGCAAATCATTGACTACAAATCTCTTGAGATTCTCTATAAGAGGGATGGACTCCTTAGAAAAGTGTTCCATACTCAAGAATTATTGGAAATTAGGCAATTCCTTGTATAACTTTTAAATTTGAGCCTCAAGAACCTAGATTACAAAGCTTTCTGTCTCAAGAGAGTCATGGGGGAATTGTGACCTTGAAATCATTGGAAATGTAGCAGTTGGGTTAAAAGATAATCATGTTCCAAAATTTCCTTGGACAAATAAGTTAACAAATTTAGACTCAACATTGAAGCTATTTAAAGAATTGGAAGCCATAATTCGATAGCTTCTCCTCAAATGAATTTTGAATTCAAAAGAATAGATCATGAAACTCATAAAAGAAAGTATAAGATTTAGGACACATGCATTCTCCTAGGAAGCAATCAACAGAAGAAAGTGATGACAAGATGAATAAGTTGATAATATGTTAGAAGAAAGAGTTTTAGTATTTAGTTCTCTAAACCAAACACATAATTTTTTGGCAAATTCTAGATAAGAGGTTCAATGTAACCATGCAATAAATTTACCAACTAATCAAATTCTAGAAAGATGTGCAAGTAAATTATAATGTTTGCAAATGTAAGCTATGTCTCGTTCACCAAAGTGACATTTTCATGAGAAAAGTGGTCCTAGAGTAACCTAGATCAATCATTCTCCCATGGAACATTTGAACATGAATAGACCAAAGGAATTATGTTTGGCTAGCATCCTCAAGGGAGAGCCAAGTCTCTTGGCTTCTACTCTTTTTTTGTAAATAAAAAGTATTGTTGGGTGATGGAATAAATAAATCTAATGATGAAAAAATAGACTTAAAATTAACATAATGCATATGCTAGAGATCAAATATGCAAAAGAGAAAGACATATCAAAGAAGATGACACAGAGTAGAACTTAGAGCCAAAATCTGGGGCAAGATTTTTTAGGATTCCAACACACAACGCTAATGTTTGAAGACTGTGAAAAGATAGGATTATGATTCTGTGTGGATTTAGCAGGGTCTATGCACCTAAGATTATAATAGTTAGAAATTAGTTTGCAAATTGGTCTAAAAAATCATAATATCCTAAATCACTAATGATAAAAAATGAAAGACAAAGGTTGGGGTTTAGCAATCTCCAAATATGTTGTAATTTTGAATCTTCTATATCCATAGTAGTAACCTAGATACCTACACAATGAGAAGGGGAAAATGGTTGTGTTATATAGGGTCTTGTCTCAATCAAATTCATTGTTGGCGTTCCCACCACAAAAACAATAGTGATGGTGATAAAGAGTGTGTGCTCTCAAGCTAGTGGAGGAAAATTAAATAAGAATGATGAAAAACACAAAGGTAGGTGTTACTATTAAATCTAATATCCTTATTGGACTTATGTTCCCACATATGTCAAAGCTCACATGAGGCCAAGGAGTAGTATTCCTTAAGATCTTACAAGTGCCAGTTCATAGCATAATATAACAATAAATAAGAAACATAAATAATATTTGAGCATAGCTTAACTGTAATCATGGAGCCAATTGATTTGTAAATTATAGATTAGAGTACTTGTATCCCTTTCTATGCAGTTCATCTCCTTTTCTTATCTTCTTTCTTTAAACCTTTTTCTTAGACTTTTTGAAGGATAAAGAAGGTTGCTTATATTTGAAACTAAATGTGCCTTTTTAAAATATTTTTTTAGGAAAGGTCAACAAGTAAGGTCATATATGTCGAAATCGTAAGGCCTAAATTTGAATTCAAAAGCTTTTGGCACATTTGGCCAGGACACTAGTGCATTGTGCTAGTGTCCCAACATATTTTTTCTCTAAAGGGATCGATATTAGAGGATTTGACCAAGTTTACTAGGAAGGTGATGAAACAAGCACATTCAGACATAACCAAAAACATGTGCTAAAATGATTGTCAAAACTAATCATAAAATTGAGTAGTGATAATTTACAATGATACAGATAGGTTGAAAGTGTCATTCTATATTTGTGATGTAAAAACTTAAAATAAAACTCAAACATGCATTCATTTATTATAGTGATGTGTGTCTCATCAAGCATTCCAAAATAAAGATAAGGATTCCAAATGAGGAATTAATACAAAAGATAAGCATGCAAACAAATCCTTTTACCTCAAATGAACTTTTTACCTTTGATAGGGGAAAATGGAGTGTCGCTCTCATCTTTATAAGCTCTCAAAAATGTTTGATTAACAATTTTAAGGTATAAATGGATTGCTTAGTGTTAAAACTAGTATAATAAAGGTATGATTAATGAATATATTTAATGGTAAAATAGTAGCATAAACATAGTTTTAAGTGGGTTGATGAAGAATGATAGACAATCAATTTATAGAGTTTTTTTGTGGAAAAAATGGAGCAATAGGATGCATTGTGAGATATATGGTTGAGATTGAGTGAGAAGATGGAGGTTTAGCCTTGTGAAAAGTTTCACAAGTGGGAGGCTCAAAAAAGTGACATGTTGCATGGGGAAGTGGGCTAGGTTTTCTCACACATGTGTGACCACATATTGGGATGCTAATTAAGTTGACAATGGGAAGGTGGAAGTCAAGGAATATGAAATGTGGATGAAAGGGGCAAGTGTATGGTGGCTACACATGTTTGAGAGGATCCCATACATGTGTGAGCAGCCAATGAGGGGTCAATTTAAAGGGTGAGTTGGAGGGTGATGGAGACCCCTACATGCTCACATAGTATGAGCTTTGAAGAGGGTTAGGGACACTTGTCACATGACGATAAGTTTGGAGATTTGGTTGAGTTTTTAATTGAAGAAAAGTTTAATGATGATTAGGGGGACTAATTTATTAATTAATCATGCATTGAGTAATTAATAAAGATTAAAATAAATAATGAGTGCCCGAGTCATGGCTAAGTTAATTAAATTAATCAACCTTTGGAGAAAGGGGAAATATGGTTAATTAAATATAATTTAATTAATTATGCAATATGGGATTGATTTTGAGGTGTCTACACTAACCTACCTCTTATCATCTTTGGCTATCAATACTTATCCTAGAACCAACATTTCTAGAATTATTAAGCTCTTCCACATAATATCAATTTTCATTGAATTGCACATGTTGGCATTATCTTTCTTTTTAGGTTCGCATATAATCAAGTTATTTAAAGTGATTATACCCTCCACCAAGAGGAAAAATAGAAAGGATCATACATCATATTCGACAAAACACATTTCAAATAATTTTTTATTTTCATTTACTGTTGTCAAAAAAATCATGAAGCACTATCACTCTATACAACTACATGAAAAATAATGAGAATTGTAGAGGAATGTGTACCCTTCAAAATGACTTAAATTTTAGATAATACTTCTACCCTTAAACATCTATGACTACAATGATATTCATTGTTATTATTAAAAGTTCTATATGAATAAACATGGTATGGTATGGAGCAACAAGTAGATCCCTCATAAATAACATAAGTTATTCCCCACTTTTAAAACTCAACCAATATTCAAGAATAGAAATCAAATTGACTTGGGTACATTTATTTTCACTACATTAAAATATTATAATCATATTACAAAAAAAATTAATCTCATTTTTATTGCATATGTATGATTATAATCTTACTGTATTTTTATTTTATAGTAAATTCATATGTATGTTATAATAATGAATCAGATGCTTGAGTCAAAAGTTATGGCTCCTAAAAGTTGTGCCACTAAAACTCAAGTTTCAATGAAATTCCACTTGGTTGGGAAAAATGAACCAAAGGACCATTGGGTGCCAAAAAGAAGAAAAGTTACACTTTTGAGAACATTCTAAGGCAGTTATAGGTGCTATATAAAGGGGTGAATGAGGGTTACAAAGATAGTTCTAGTAGTGTAGATTGTGGCTCTGGATTGCAAATTATTTTAATGAGAATGCCCATGTGGCTATAGCATGTTAGTTTTTGAATATTGTAATTTCATTTCATTGAGATAATAGAAGGCATGTGTTTATCTCTTGGATTTTGTGACTATTTCTCTATTTTTGTTGTGTGTTTGGGTTTATAAGGGGAGTACCCTTCATCAAGTGGTATCATAGTAGAATTTTTTGAGTGTGTAGATAGATCATTGAATGTGAAGCGGTTTACACCAAGATTATGGTTATGGGTTTGTGAGGAAAGAGAGAAAAAATCCTCCATGAAGGAACCGTGGTGGAAGAAATGTTGGTTTGACAAAAGAGAATTTAAGAGCCCTCCAAAGACAAATTAGGCCAAAGATTCAAATTTTCACATATTCTGGAAATTTTAATCTAGAAAGGTTGATCGACTAGATCGATGATATGGAGGAATATGAAGAATATGAAGAATTGGGTGATCTTGAAAGGGTCAAGTTTGCAAAGACCAAGCTAAAGGGTCATGCAAGTATTTGGTGGAAAGAAGTTCAGTTAGAGAGAAATAGAAGAGGAAAAGAGAAAATAACAAGATGAGATCAAATAGTGGACAAATTGAAGAGACAATTCATTCCTGTTCACTATGGGCTTGATCTATTGAAAAAGATGCAAGGGTTGAAGCAAGCAGGAAGATCTATCAAGGACTATATAGAAGAATTCTATCAAGTCTTGATTAGAATAGGCCATTTTGAGGTGAACAAGGAGAAAGTTGTGAGTTACATAAATGGTTTGAAGTGAGAAAGTTGTGAGTTACATAAATGGTTTGAAGTCGAGTATTCAAGAAGAGATAAGTTTGGTAAGAATGCCTACCATTGAAGATGCATATCAATTTTCTTTAAAGGTAGAAAAAATCTAAACAAGAGATTTGAGAGAAATAAAAAATAGAAGAGGTCATGGTAGAAATACTAGTGAAGGGTCCTATGGAGATCAAAATGAAGACCAAAAGAAGCATGATGACTCTAGTAGCAATCAGAATCAGGGGGGAAATAATTCCTGCCATCCTTGTGACCAAAATAATGGAGATCAAAGAGAAAAGGGAAGAAGACAGAGACTAGGAAGAGGAGGCTTTTGTGGAACATGTTTCTAATGTGGGGAAGAAGGACATTGAGCCCATGAGTGTCCCCAACATCAAGGGAGGACAAATAGAAGACTTGAGGATAATGCACAAGTTGCACATGTAGATAAAGATGTTGAGTCTTCACGTTTTGAAGATGCAAAGAGAGGAGAGGTTCTTGTTACTAGAAGAGCCTTGCTAAAGGATGAGAAAGAGCTACCCTAAACGAAAAATCTAATTTGCACAATATGTAAGTGCAACGGTAAAGTTTACAATGTTATTATAGATGGTGGTAGAATTGATAACCTTGTTTCAGAGCAAATAGTTTGTAAATTGAATTTAGAAAGAAGAAGGCACCTAAATCTCTATCGAATTGCTTGGTTGCAGAAGGACCATAAGGCTTTGGTCAATGAGCAATGTCTAGTAAAGTTCAAGAGTGAAAACTATCATGATGAGGTATTATATGTTATTATGCCTATGGATTTTTGTCATATGTTGTTAGGGAGACCATGGAAATTTGATTGACATGTAGTACATGATGGTTATGTAAATACCTATTCTTTGACAAAGGATGGAGTTCAACACAAGATAAAGCCATTGCAAGAGAGAGAGGAAAAGGTATATAGTAATGCTAAAATAGGTTTAGTTGATGGAAGAAAATTTCTATATGGAATGAAGCATGAGCATCTATGTTTTGCTTTAATTCCTAAAGCTAACAAAGAAGAAGTGGAAGATATACATGTGGAAGTTGCAAATTTGTTGGACAAGTTCTAAGATATTGTATCTGATAATGTACCTAATGACTTGCCACTAGTGATAACTTGATTAGTCATTAGATGGACCTAATTCTTGGAGCTAGTTTGTCGATTAAGACAGCCCATAGAATGACTCCAGCAGAGAGTGAAGAGTTGTTACAAAAAAGGTTGTTTCAAGAGATTTTAAATCCATGTGCGGTACCTGCAATACTAGTAGTATAGAGAAATGGATAATAGAGGATGTGTACATACTCCAAGCCATCAATAAGATTAAAATAAAATAAAATCCTTGCCTAAGGTGGATGATATTATGGATTGTTTGAGTAGAGCTAAGTACTTCACAAAGATAGATCTGAAGACTGGAATCACCAAATTCATATTAGAGAAGGATTTGAATGGAAAACAACCTTCAAAGCAAAGGAGGGCTTGTATGAATGGTTATTCATGCCTTTTGGGCTAACCAATGCATCGAGAGCATTCATGTGACTCATGAACGAGGTATTAAAATAATTTTTGGGTAAGTTTGTTATCATTTACTTGATGATATTCTAATTTTAAATAAAATATTGGAGGAGCATATAATGCATATTCGTATGGTCTTTGAGAAGTTAAGAGAAGAAAGGTTATTGATTAACCTAAAGAAGTGCAATTTTGTGAAGAAAGAATTAGTGTACTTAAGATTTGTTGTCTTGAAAAATGGTCTTAAAATGTACCCAAAAAAATTAAAGGCTATCCTTGAATGGCCAACCCAAAGGAGTGCTACTAAAGTGAGATATTTTCATGGTTTAGCAAGTTTTACAAAAAGTTTATCAAGAATTTCAATAGTATTTGTGGACCGGGATAATTGAAACAATGAGAGGGGATAAAAAAGAGTTCAAGTGGACTACAAGAGAAACAAAGAGTTTTAAAGCAAAGTTACGGAGCAACCTATTTTGGCACTTCCAGGTTTTAACAAGGTATTTCAAGTAGATTGCGATGCTAGTGGTAATGCCATTGGAGCTATTTTGAGTCAGGAAGATAATCCCATTACTTATTTCAATGAAAAGTTAAAAGATGCTAAGAGAAAGTACTTTGTTTATGATTAAGAGTTTTATGCTATAATTTAGGCATTGAAAAAGTGGAGAGATCATCTTTTTCCAAAAGACTTTGTTTTATCTATTGATCATCAAGCTTTATAGTATTTGAATAGTTAAGGAAAATTGAATCAAAGGAATTTAAAATGGGTTGATTTTTTGTAGAGTTACACATTTGTTTTGAAGCACCAAATTTGAAAATAACAGAGTTGCAATTGCCTTAAGTAGAAGGTGGAATTTTTTGACAAAGATGCAAATTGAAGTTGTTGGGTTCCATGAACTCAAAAGTTTGTATCCAGAAGATCCTAATTTTAGAGAGGCTTGGAGATCTTGCATGGAACCTATTACTTTAGACAGGACCAAGTGATTGGATTTTATAATCCAAGATGGGATGTTATTCAAAGGAAGCCACTTTTTCATTCCAAAGAGTTTTGTGTGAGAGAACCTAAGTAAGGAGAAGCATAGTGGAGGGTCCGCTAGACACTTTGGTCAAGATAAGACCATCGCTCTTGTCAATGAGCATTATTATTGGCCACGATTGCAATTAGATGTTAAGAAGTTTGTGAAAAGTTGTAAAGTATGTCGGATGGAAAAAGGCACCAAGCAGAATATAGGATTGTATTAGCCATTACATGTACCAAAGAGACCATGGGAGGATATTAGTATAGATTTTGTTCTTGGTTTACTAAGGACTCAAAGAGGACATGATTCCATTTTTGTGGTTGTGATTACATTCTTGAAGGTGGCACATTTTATTCCTTCTAAGAAGACTAATGATGTCGTTCATGTGGCAGAGTTATTTTTCATAGAGATGGTGACACTACATGGTCTACCAAAGAGTATAGCTTTAGATCGAGACACCAATTTTGTTGGGTACTTTTGGAGGAAATTGTGGAAAAAGTTGAAAACAAATTTAAAGTTCAGTTTAGCACACCATCCACAGACTAATGGGTAGATCAAAGTGGTAAATAGGATTTTGGGTAACCTGTTGAGATGCTTAGAAGGATATAATCCCAAGGGATGGGATTTGATTTTACCATAGGCAAAGTTTGCATATAATAATTATATCAGTAGGAGTACTAGTAAATCATCATTCTAAATTGTATATGGAAGTAATCCTAAAAATGCTTTAGAATTAAGGAAAATGGACAAAGGAGAAAGGAGTAGTGTCGAAGCTGAAGATTTTGCAGAGCACTTGAATAATTTGCATGAAGAAATGAGAAAATATATCAATAAGATGAATATTCAGTGCAATGCTAAGGCATACCAGAAAAGGAGATATAAGGAATTTCATATTGGAGGTGAAGACATGGTTCATTTGAGAAAAGAGAGGTTTCGAATAGGAACATATAATAAGTTAGATAGGAAGAAATTCATGCCAAGCAAAATCTTGAAGAAGCATGATTCAATAAATGCATATGAGGTCAAGTTACCAAATGGATTTAACATTTTACCTGTCTTTAATATTTGAAATTTGATAGAGTATCATGAAGGTGATATTGAAGATGAAGTAGTAGGAGAATAGTGGAATATTCTAGCAACTACTTTAGAGAAGGAGATAGAAGACATCTTGGATAATTATGTGGGTAGAAGCACAAGAAACAAGCAATATGAGGAGTATTGGTCAAGTGCAAAGGAAGTCTTGTTGAAGATTCATCATGGTTGCCTAAAGCAAAGGTTGACCGCCTTGGTTTTCCTCTAAACACCTGAAATATGACAAGGTCACTTCTCAAATTACCCTAGGTGTCAAATGTAGGAGCATCCAAAGTGTAGGAGCAATCTTGCATCACACAAAAATAAATATTGTATTTTCCTTTTGTTTTGTATTATTTCTTTAGTTTTATTGGAGCCCATTATGATAGTTGCTCTATATAAGATGTGCATAAGCTAAAAATAGCCAGAAATTATCACACACTATTTTTAGGACTTTTACTCATTTGGGGTCATATGAACATGAAAACTAGTTCCAAGTAACGAAATTGAAAAATAAAATGATTGGTTAAAAAATCATCTCAATATCTTGTACGATTTGAAAGATATCAAAGTTTTCATGTTGATCAAATTCTCCAATGAAGCATAAAACTCAAGTTTGAAGACCTTAAAGGCCTCAAAAAGGTTTGAAATATAAACAAATAAATGTTTGATACATTTGTGGTTGTAGATGTCTTCACAAGATTTTTGATAATGTTATAATAGCAAATTGAATGCTTGAGTCAAAATTTATGGCTCTCAGAAGTTGTGCCACTAAAACTCAAGTTTCAATGAAATTCCACTTGGGTGGGAAAAATGAACCAATGGACCACTGGACACCAAAAAGAAGAAAAGTTACACTTTCCAGAACATTCTAACATGGTTATAGTTCCAGTAGTGCAAAATGTGGCTCTTTCTTGCAAAATATTGTAATGAGAATGCCCATGTGTTATCGCATGTTATTTTCTAAATGTTGTAACTTCATTTCATTGAGATAATAGAAAGCATGTGATTCTTTCTTGCAATTTTTAGTTATTTTTCTATTTGTTGTTGTTTGTTTGGGTTTATAAGGGGAGTACCCTGCATCAAAATGATTCATAAATAGCTTACCAAGGATCAAACCTTGTTGGGTATATAGACTTGGTACCATAAAAGATGAGGCCAAGATTATACTCGAGTAAACTTGATGATGGGGAAGCAACTTAGTACTCAACAAAATCAAAGAAATCTCATTATTTGTGCACCTAACAGTATTGACAATGTGAAAACCCCTCAATCCTTGATGCTAAATCAAAAATGACTAAATATTCATGTATCTAATTAGATATTTAATGGTGGAAAGATCCCTCATTCATTAATACTCAATCAAAAAATCTAATTATTCTATACCCAACAAATTTGATGATATGAAAACCCCTAAATCCTTTAACACTAAATCAAAGAAATTTGATTATTCATACCATTGAAGTCACAATTAACTTTAGTAAATTTAATTATCCATACATCGTGGTTAACTTTCTCTCATAAATTTATTATCTTTTGAAAAAATAAAATAAAAATAAAAGCACCCCTCACAAAATCTGATTATTCAAACACAATGTTTACTGACTTTAATTTAAAAATAGAAATTAAATTTATTAACTTTAAAAAAAAAAAAAAAAAAATTCACCCTCAGATGCAAAAATCTTACACACAATGAAACCCAGAAATGCACTCTTGACAAAAATAAATAAATAAATAAAACTTAC
This sequence comes from Cryptomeria japonica, assembly GCF_030272615.1. Classification (NCBI taxonomy): domain Eukaryota; kingdom Viridiplantae; phylum Streptophyta; class Pinopsida; order Cupressales; family Cupressaceae; genus Cryptomeria; species Cryptomeria japonica. Next base: position 36,648,352 of record NC_081412.1, on the reverse strand, counting down.
AGATCTCAACTATGGCTCAACACCATATCGATCTACATGATAATATTCAGAGAAGTGTCACAATGTCAACTCCAATAAAAGATCTGCTGAAAAGTTATAATCTAATTGTTAATTCTAATCACCTGTCATTGTAGGGGAGCTAGATTCAATAACAATGTATGTTTACAACGCTTCAATTTTTATCATACATTGCCAATGCCAGCCATTAACAATCTCAATCTCAGTTTCGCTGCATTATCTAAGAAAGCTCTGATAGAGCGCCAGCAAATCCATTCCCATATCACTCACAGAGGATTTGCGTTTCCTGCAGAAACCATTTTTAAAAATAAGCTTATCAACATGTATGTGAAATGCTGTAGTTTGCTTGATGCTCGACAAGTGTTTGATCAAATGACTGAACGAGACATCTTCTCATGGAATATCATAATTGGAGCGTACAGAAGACATGGGTACCCACATGAGGCATTGACACTATTTCACCGAATGCAACAAGCAGGTATCCAGCCCGATGACTTCACCATTTCCAGCATTCTCCCAGCCTGTGCTAAGATAAGAGCTTTGAAACAGGGTATGGGTATCCATCAAAGCATAATGGAAAGAGGAATTTCGTCAGATGTTGTTGAAAATGCCCTGGTAGACATGTATGCAAAATGTGGAAATATTTATGCGGCACGCAAGCTGTTTGATAAAATGCCTCAAAAGAATGTGATCTCATGGACTGCAATGGTTGTAGCATATACACAAAACGGTAATCTGGACGAGGCTTTAAAGCTTTTCGATGAAATGCCTCAAAGGGATGTGGTCTCATGGAATGCAATGATTGCAGGTTATTCGCTAAGTGGATTTGTTGGAAAGGCCTTGGAAACTTTTAAACAAATGCAATTCGCAGGTGTAAAGCCAGTCTCTGCAACTTTTGCTAGTATCCTCCCAGGCTGTGCCAAGATGGGAGCTTTAGAACAAGGTATTTACATCCACCAGAGCATAATCGAAAGCGGATTTTCGTCAGATGTTGTAGCCATAAGTGCACTTGTAGATATGTATGCAAAATGTGGAACTATACACAAAGCCCGTGAACTGTTTGACAAAATGCCTCAAAGAGACGTGGTCTCCTGGAATGCAATGATTGCAGGATATGCTAAAAATGGAGATCTTGACGAGGCACTAAAGCTTTTTAAAGAAATGCCTCAAAGAGATGTTGCCTCATGGAATGCAATGATTGCAGGATATGCACAGAATGGGTTTCTTCAAAAGGCTTTGACGACTCTAAAGCAAATGCAATTGACAGATGTAAAGCCAGACTCTTCAACCTTTATCAGCATCCTCCCAGCCTGTGCCAAAATGGGAGCATTGAAAGAGGGTATGGAAATCCATCAAAGCATAATAGAAAACGGCTTTTTATCAGATGTATTAGTTGCAAGTGCTTTGATAGACATGTATGCAAAATGTGGAAACGTGCACACAGCACGCGATCTGTTCGATATGATGCCACAGAGAAATGTGGTCTCATGGAATTCAATGATTGGGGGATATGCGCAAAATGGGTTTTTTGAGAAGGCCTTGGAAGCTTTTAAGCAAATGCAGTTGGCAGGCAAAAAACCAGATTACATAACCTTTGCTAGCATTCTCCCAGCCTGTGCCGAAATAGGGGTTCTGGAACATGGCATGGACATCCATCAAAACATAATTGAAAGCAAATTGTTGTCAGATGTTGTAGTTGCAAGTGCTCTGGTAGATATGTATGCAAAATGTGGAAGCATACACATGGCACGTGAAGTGTTTGACCAAATGTCTCAGAAAAATGTCATCTCATGGAATGCTATGATTGTCGGATATGCACAAAATGGCTTTTGCAAGGATGCTCTTCAACTCTTTGAACTAATGAAGCACTCTGGAACACACCCTGACGATGTAAGCTTCGCCTGTGTTTTACTAGCTTGCAGTCATGCAGGTTTAGTAGACGAGGGTTGTAAGATATTTAATGGCATGAGTGACACATATTACATTATGCCTACAATTAATCATTATGTGTCCATGGTTGACCTTCTTGGCCGTGCTGGCTATCTTGAAGAAACACTGAACTTTATCTTCAAAATGCCAATTAAACCTGTCGTGGTTGTGTGGACGTGTTTGCTTGGTGCCTGTAGAGAACATAAGAATATAGGGTTAGGTGTATTCGTAGCAACTTTTCTCTTTGAGCTGGATCCTAAAAATTCTGCGACTTATGTTCTTCTTTCAAACATCTATGCGGAAGGGGGTAGGTGGGTTGAGGTTCAAATGGTAAGGGGACTGATGAAAGATCGAGTAATTAAAAAGATACCTGGCTGTAGTTGGATTGAAGGTCAAAACTTGGTACATGCTTTTTGGGTAGGAGACACAACACACCCACAAATATAGGGTATCAATGCAAAGTTGGAGAAATTGTCTTTGGAGAAGAAGATAGCAGGGGCATTTTCCAGATTCAGGACATGCAGTGAATGATGTGGGGGGAAAACTTGAAATAATTATTCCTTTGCCACCAAAGACTCGAGAAGCTGGCAATTGCATTTGAATTATATAACAGACCCCTTGGACCAACTGATAAAGCCATCAAGAACCTTAAGCCATCTGTTGACTGCCACAATGCAGCCAAGTTTATCTCCAAGACTGATAGATGATTGGTGATACTAAATGAAGCGATCTGTGAACATAGGCTTACACTGTGATCAGTGCTATAGTGTTTCTTTATTATGTTTGGAGATCTAGTCCATCCTGATGACTTCATAAAATCAGATAAATTTATACCATGTACATCGCTGCCCATATACACTGATTCGGTATTTGTTAAAGCCCTACTCTATGATGCGTGGAGGTGTCATGACATTGAACTACCCATATACAACTGATTTAATATTTGTTAAAGCCCTAATTTATGTTGCCATGGAGGTGTCATGACATTGAACTGTTTTCAGGGAACGTACGGATTTCTGTAATGAAAGATAAATAATATGTGGAAGATGGGAAAAAGCAAAAGGAGAGGAATGCTTGAAGAAAATGGAAAGATGCATGGCCAACTGGAAATGCAAAATAAATGGCTTACCATCTATCCAATTTTTGATGATGATGGAGCATCTCTTCATAGTTTCTTTTGTATTATCTTGCGTCTTGATCAGGTCTGTCGTTTGAGATTGAATTACCCATGCCAAACTATATATGCAAAATTATATACTCATCTTGTATTTATCTTGTGCCTTGATCAGGTCTGTCATCTCGACTTTTTATCTTATACTCTATTTCTAATGTTTCTTCGCAGTTGTTTGTCTTCTACGAGACTGAACATGTTTTTTAACTCTCGATCTTTCTTTTGATTTCAATTTATTTTTTAAGTTCAGAAATATATTATTAGAATCTATAGTAAGTAGAAGTTAAATTACAACTACTAGTGAATTATATTTGATCCTTAATTTCAACAATGGTTAGTAAAGAATTGTTGGAGTAATAAGGTTCTTTACTTAATTCATTAAATCATATTGATTTATTAATTAAGTCATTTTTTACTTTATTTTTATTTAAGCTAAATTTAGGAAGCTAAGCTTAGGCCCATTAATATTAATTGCTTTTAGGGTTAATGTTTTTAGGTTTTGATCTCCTTTTATAAGGATTGATCCTTGTAATTCTTAACACTAATTATCATTATTGCATTATTTTGCTCTAGGGTTTCAAAGCAACTTTTGTGTTTTATATGAATCTTACATTATTGTGACAAGTTATTTGCATACAGGTGTTCACTGGGTCTGTGAGGTTGTATTTCACAACTTTAACATGGTATCAGAGCTCTTCACAGTCGTCCATGCACTTTTTCCAGATTTTAATCTAGGTATATTTTATTCATTTTTTTGTGTTTTCACACTGTGGTGAATTACTTGGACATGTAAGCTTGTGGAAACTTCTCGTTTGCGTGGGATGAGTCATTTTTTGTTGTTCTTCATGTATTTTTAGTCTTGTGTTTTTTTTTTGACATTCCGAGCTTTTATTGTAAGCACTTATTATTTTGTAAATGCACTAAGATAAAGTGTCTTTGTATTGCATATGTATTATGAGATCTTGCACATCATTTTTGTGTCTTATTGTACTCGCACTATGATATAAAGTGTCATGGGGGTTTGATGTTTGCCTTTGTTTTTCTTTTATACCTTTCTCATGCGTGTGTACCTTAGTTTGCACACCCTTTGTATTTTCTTGTGCTTTCATGTTTGTTTGGTCAGATGTTCTTGGTTCTTCTTCATGCACTATATTATGGCTTTTCGATTCAATGTACCTGTCCTACCTCTCCTTTGTCAGCATTATGGGGGGGTTTCTACTGTTAGTGTTAATGCTTCCTTAGTTTTGCATTGGAGTGAGCTATGTATTCAATATTTGTTCCTATGTACTAGGAGGATGCAACGACTGGTTACCCATGCATTTCAGTGAGATGGAGCACTTACTATATGGACACCCTTGCATTCCTATTTCTAGAGGCGACCTTTCATTTTTCACTTGATCAGTTCTTTAGACTATTGGTACTTGTGTCATCTGTATTTTTTCGGGTTCCAGATGTTTTGTCTGTGCTTGCCATCTGATTTGGATTCGAGTAGTGTCATTGAAGGCACTCATGCAAATTCGTCTCTTTTTTATCCTGGTCATCTTTTTTCAGAAGAGGTTCTTATTTTAGCATCATAGCAGTCATTCTACAACAATCTTTGTAGCTTCTTCATGCTTCATGATTCTTCATGCTCGTCTTTGGTTCTTATCTTTTGAAACATTCTTGTTTGGAGGCTTCTTAGTCCTTCACTTGTGTTTCTCTTCTTGGAGATGAGTTTTGTTTCCACGGGATTTTTTCTTTTTCTCCACTTTTCAAAGATTTCATTGTACTTGGTACCTCATCAAACCTTGTTGTCGGGACCCATTTTATGCTTTCATGCATCTAGTCCTTAGTTTTTTTAGCTTCTCCCTAAGTTTGTCTTAAAGGGGGGTGTTGGAATAATAAGGTTCTTTACTTAATCAATTAAATAATATTGATTTATTAATTAAGTCACCTTTTACTTTATTTTCACTTAAGGTAAATTTAGGAAGCTAAACTTAGGCACATTAATAATTAATTCATTATTATTTATTAATTGCTTTGGGGGTTTATGTTTTTAGGTTTTGATCTCCTTTTATAAGGATTGATCCCTTTTGTAATTCTTAACTCTAATTATCATTATTGCATCATTTTTCTCTAGGGTTTTAGAGCAACTTTTGTGTTTTGTATGAACATTCCATTGTTGTGACGGGTTATTTGCATACAAGTGTTCACTGAGTTCTGTGAGGTTGTATTTCACAACTTTAACAATAATTTATGAATCATCATAATCGCTTGTTCTGCTTTGAAGTATTTAAAAGTGTTTGAATGCTAATTAGCATGTGCATACAAGTTGGAAAAATGAATTCAACGTGAAACAAAAAAATTTAAAAATGATACTTTTTATACTCTGAAAAATCTCTGTTGGAAGAAAAAACAAGGTGGTGGATGTCTTTTATACCTTATAAAGTTTTCATTAATAGAAGAAAAACTATGGTAGATGGTAATAGTATGTCTATACTTTGCTAAATGCATATTATAAACATGTTTGCATTAGTCTCGAGCCATGTGATTATAATACTGCTTTCTTGAAAGGTTGACTGCCATTTTTGTTTTGCTCAAAATGTTTGGCTCGCGGAACATGCCACTTGGCTAATGGGTGGAAGTATGAAGAAGGCTATGTTTTAACTTTCGAAAAAAGAGCACAAGGTTGCCACATATATTCTCACCTTCTTTTTTGCTCAAGGTCTTCTACTTCCAAGAATGTTTCCTGAGACCTCCACGTGGCTATCTCGTGGAATTTTTAGAGTGGCATTACTGGTCGTTGCAACAAAGAGAGTGGATGTGCCCGAAAGTTCTTTTTCTACCCATGTGTATAGGGTTAATGATGTTGATCGAGCTGTTAGAAAGGAAATGGTTATAGCAGCTGCCATGATTGTTTTGACACCTGGCAAATATACAAAAGCTTTTATGTTTTGATCATCGATTACAGTTAGTGCTTAGGATCTTTACACTTGGCTCATGGATTTTTTGTTTTAGGGGGTTGGTTCATCAATTTTATCAATTTCACTTAAGAGTATTAATATACTTAGACTTTAGTTTTATTCATATATGAAGAAGACATATTGGAATATGCCAAATTTGCCTCTCTAAGTGCTCTTTCTTTATGAATGTTTAAAATTCCATGTCATCATTGAGTTGATAATTGCTTTTGCTTTGTGACTCTTGTGATTTCAATTTGTTGATATAAGTGACTAGATCATGTGTTGTTACACTCTTTTAGCCACTTATTATGGATTCTTTGGTGTCATATCATGTCAATTTGATGAGCTAACAATCCTTTGATATTGCCTATCTGGAGTAGATAGAGAATAAGCATTTCTACCAAGCCTTAATAGGTGCCCTCACAGAAAGATTTGAATATTTAGCCTTGTGTTTGCATGACCTTGTACTCTTTGTTTTGTTTCTAACAATGAAGAGGTAGTGGTATTATGTGTCTATATTGGAAATGTTGTATTTGACATTTGCTTTTGGGTTATGTGAGTTGTTGCAAATGTTTTGATGTATCACTTTAGTTATAGATATTACTTTCTTGTTTTTCTTCTATTCCATTTTCCTCAAAAGAAACAATGAAGAGTCTGCTTCTAAAATCTCGGAGGTCATTTAGTGGATTGTTAGTCCTCCAGCCACTAAACTCCCCATAAGATCTATTACCTTCCTTAATGAAAAAATTAGGATCAACACATACATACATTTCCAACTTCCTAGAACCCATCTACAAGTTTTCTAACACTCTTCACATGCAAAGTTTGAGTGTCAAAATTTGTGGTTGTTCACTTTCCCTATTGTTCTATTGTACATATCAAAATCACTACTTTTTTCAATTAGATTATTTAGCAACCATTTTTTTTATCTTTAATTCAACATAATGGTAATTGATTTTCCTTGACAATTGCAAATCCACAACTACCACTTTTGAAAATGCTCTCTTGATTACTACTAATAGTTTTGACTGTAATAAATCAAATACTTGTAGTTATCAAATTTTCAAAAGAAAACTCTTTATTCTCATTCTACGTGTCAACTAGATCCTTTATGGATCATACCTCCCTTATCAAAAAGGCTTTTGATTCCATAATATTTTATTGAGAGGCTAAGTGTGCAAATAATTTGTCCACCCTCTCCTTAGAAAATCATTAAACTTCCTTGATTATTTGTTCTTTGAGCCCCAATTGTCAAGAATCTCGAACTCCCCTTTTGATCTTGTTCTACTTTCAATCTAGCACCACACCCTCAAGAAAAATTACATGTTTATAATGCATTTGTCACATCCCTTGAAAGCGCCCATTTTAATTTGTTGAAGATAGGTGCATTGATCAATTCATTGATGGTAAGGTGTGAGATGAAGCAAGTTTTGTACTTCATTTGGGGGGCATTCTAATGTTCACTTCAAGAAAAATATTGGTTGTTCTTGTAAATGCCATAGCTTGATGATAGAATGGGAGTGCAAACGAAATTGTCTTCTAATGTCATCATCAATCTTAGTCAAGACCCCATGGACACCTTCCTATTGTTAGAGATGAATTCATAACTAAATTATTTTTATGTCAATAAGTATTCAAGCATGTGGAAATAACATAATGTAGAGGTGTCCAGTTTGTTCAATTAGTTGTCATTGGTCCAAGTGGTTTGTTTTCAAATAGCTCTTATTAGCTCTCAAGATAATTAGAATAATTATAGGGTGTTCTAGTTAGTTGTATCTATAAATTTGTAATTTATGTTTATGGATAAACATGTTGTGAGTTTTTCAATTATCTTGTCATTGTTGTTCTTCTAATTCTATTTTGGTATCAGTGTTGAGTTAGATTCTTCAAACTCTCAATAGTTTGTTATAGCATCAATTAGTTCTAAGACTTCTATATTGAATCGTTTCCCTAGTCTACTCTAGAGCCACTAGTAAGTCTCTTTGTTAAATACACATCATGTAGTGTGGAGTTGTAATGTCCCCTTCCTAAGCTAGTTCAACATAATGGGACCATTAGCCTATTCAATTGATTCCCATAGGCTAATTAGTGGGTTTAGGGAATCTTGGAGGTATTATTAGGAGCAATTTCTTGATTAGATAGTTATGACGAGCATAACGCTCTTTTCTAGAACCTCTTTGGGCTAAGTTTCCCACAATTACTATTTTTAGTGAGTCGGTTATAGGCACTAACAAATTCAATTGGATGCTACTATGTCCGATTCTCTGCAACAAATTGTTGTTGATCTACAACAACCCCTTACAAATCAGCCTCCCAATGATTCCCTTCCAGACGATCTCCAGCTCGAGGATCCTACTGATTTCGTTCCTTGGTCGGTGGTTGATGAGAGAACAACCCGAGAAATAGAAAACACAACAAAGAGACAATGAAAATCTATATTTTATTATTATCAAAAACTATTTTCAATACATGCAATTACAAATAAGAGGAATAAATTCTCACAAGCTGCAACACACATCTTACAGAGTTTTCTGGAAACCCTCAATTCTATTTCCCAACCTAGAAACTAAGCTCTCTAAAACTCTCATACAACAACTCCAACAACTAACTTCCCAATTTCTACATATGAGTCTTAAATAGCATTTGTTCTATTTTGGAGCTGAAATTACAATATAAAAATTATCAAATGGCAGACAAATGCCAAAACATGAAATTGGAAATCTAAAAATACAACCAGATTCGAAAATTGTCCAACTTTCGGTAGCCATAACTTTTGATTTGGGAATAGTATTTTCAAATCGTTTGAAGCATCATAAATCTCTCTGAGTGTATAATATGCTAAGAATCCACTCCGCCGATTCCCACCATTTTCGGGCCCTTTTGACATTGTTTAATATCTCAAATCTAACTGGAAGAAATTTTTTTTATTTTTCAAGAAATTGAAACTTTAATAACTTTCAAACCATTAATTCTTTTGACTTGATTATTTCTCCAATGAGCTTATTTTTCCTTCCTTAATATTCTTACAAATTTTGGGCTCTATCCGCCTTCAAATAAAAACCTACTATTTTTGGCAGTCGGTTAGAAAATGCAACTTGTCAATTTTGAGAGTTGGAATCTCTCATTCGTCAAAAAGGGTATCTAGATCTGCAAAAACATTAAAAGAAAACTAAACAAGAAAAAAAAATTGGGTGATGCAGGATTGCCCATACACCACCGGATGCTCTTGCATCAAACACCCGGGGTAGATTGAGAAGTGACCCCGTCACGTCTCACTTGGTTGAGGAAAACCCAAATGACCAACCTCTGCCTTGGAAAGCCATGAATAATCTTCAACAAGTCTTCACCTCCATTTCACCAGATACTCCTCATACTACCTATTCATGGTACTTTTCACACGACTATCCAAAATTGCTTTGATCTGCTCCTTCTTTGAAGTAGGTGCAGGAATTTTGTATGGTTCTATTGTTGTCTCCTCCTCTGTGCCACCTTCATGATACTCTGTTAAGCCTGAAATGTTGAACACGGGGGAAATGTTAATTCCTTTTGGAAACTCTACCTCATATGTGTTTCCAGATTCATGCTTCTTCACTATTTTGTAGGGACCAAACTTCTTCATCTTCAGCTTATTATATGTCCCCACTGGAAACCTTTCCTTCCTCAAATGGACCATCACCTCTTCACCAACCTGGAACTCCTCATGCCTCCTTTTTTGATCTACCTTTGCCTTATACTGTAAATTCATCTCACTAATGTGCTTGCTCGCCTCTTCATGTATATTTATGGTGTGTTTTGCAAAGTCTTCAACTTCAACACTTGTATATTTTTCCTAGTCCATCTTCCTCAATTCTGGAATGGTCCTTGGACTGCCTCCATACACAATCTGGAATGGTGATCTACCAATACTCTTGTTTACAGAATTGTTGTAAGCAAATTCTCCCTGTGGTAATATCAGATCCCATCCCTTGGGTTTGTCTCCTACCAAGCATCTCAGTAGGTTACCTATACTCTTTTTCATCACTTTAGTCTTCCCATCGGTCTACAAATGGTGTGCAGAACTGAACTTCAATTCTATCTTCAACTTCTCCCATAAGGTTCTCTAAAAGTATCCAACAAATTTGGTATCACGATCTGAAACAATACTTTTTGGCAAACCATGCAGTCTTAACATTTCCTTGAAGAATAAATCAGCAATGTGGACAGCATCATGGGTCTTCTAGCATGGAATGAAATGTGTCATCTTCAAAAACCTATCAACCACCACAAAAACCGAATCATTCCCTCTCTATGTCCTTGGTAAACTCTGCACAAATCTCTTCATGTCTTGTGGTAACTAAGGCCAATAATAATGTTCATTGATGATGGCAATGGTCTTATCTCGACCAAAGTGTCTTGTCATCCCTCCACTGTGCTTCTCTTTGATCAAATTCTCCCTCATGGAGTTCCTTGGAATGCACAACTGGCTTCCCTTAAACAACATACCATTCTAGATTATGAAATCCAACCACCTTGTCTTGTCTAAAGTAGCAGGCTCCTTGCAAGCTTTCCAAGCCTCTACAAAATCATGATCCTCAGGATACAATGCTTTGAGTTCATTGAATCCAACCACTTCAAACTGCATTTTTGTCAACAAAATTTGCCTCTTGCTTAAGGCATCTGCAATCCTATTAGACCTCTCACTCCTATGCTTCAAGACCAAATTATAACTTTGCAAAAACTCCACCCATTTCAAATGTCTCTGATTCAATTTTTCTTGACTATTTAAGCACTGCAATGCTTGATGATCAGTGTATAAAACAAACTCTTTTGGCAACAAATAATGTTTCCATTTCTTTAATGCCTAAACTATTGCATAAAATTCCTGATCATAAACAAAATATTTATTCTTTGCATCATTTTTCTTTTCACTGAAATATGCAATGGGCCTACCTTTCCGGCTCAATACAACTCTAATGGCATTACTGTTGGCATCACAATCCACTTGAAACACCTTATTGAAATCTGAAAGGGCTAAAATAGGTTGCTCTGTCACCTTCTTCTTCAACAAATTAAAACTCTTTGTTGCTCCCATACTCCACATGAATTATTTCCTATCCCCTCTCATCGTTTCAGTCAAGGGTGCACAAATGCTACTAAAGTTTCTAATGAACTTCCTATAAAAACTAGCCAAACCATGGAAATATCTCACCTCAATAGCAATCCTTGGGGCAGGCCATCCTAGGATAGCCTTCACCTTCTCTAGGTCCATTTTAAGACCTTCTGCTGAGACACAAATGCTACTGAAGTTTCTAATGAACTTCCTGTAAAAACTAGCCAAACCATGGAAAGATCTCACCTCAGTAGCAGTCCTTGGGGTAGGTCATTCCAGGATAGTCTTCACCTTCTTTGGGTCCATTTTAAGACCTTCTACCGAGACAACAAACCCCAAGTACACTAACTCCTTCATAAAAGTACACTTCTTCAAATTAATCAACAGTTTCTCCTCTCTCGATTTCTCAAAAACTCTACGAATATGCATCAAATTCTCCTCCAATGTCTTGCTAAAAAACAAAATATCATCGAGGTACACAATAACAAACTTACCCAGAAATTATTTCAATACCTCATTCATGAGTTGCATGAATGTGCTCGGTGCATTGGTTAGCCCAAAAGGCATGACTAACCACTCATACAAGCCTTCTTTGATTTTGAAGGCGGTCTTCCACTCGTCCCCTTCTCTAATCCGGATCTAGTGATATCCACTCTTCAGATCAATCTTTGTAAAGTACTCTGCTCCACTCAAGCAGTCCATCAAGTCATCTATCCTTGGCAGGGGAAATATATACTTGATTGTTATCTTGTTTATGGCCCTAGAGTTCGTACACATCCTCTATTCTTTGTTTTTCTTTGGTACAAGTACTGTAGGCACCGCGCATGGACTTAGGCTCTCTCGAATCAACCCCTTTCTCAGCAACTCTTGAACTTGTCAGTTCAATTCTTCATTTACTGTTGGAGTCATTCTATGGGCTGCCTTATTTGGCAAACTAGCTCCAGGGATCAAGTCAATCTTATGACTGATCTTCCTCCTAGGTGGTAAACCCTCAGGTACATTATCAGACACGATGTCCTGAAACTCATCCAACAAACCAAAAACCTGTACAGTGTCTTCTTCATCCACTCAAGGAATTAAAGAAAAACACACAGGTTCGTGTTTCATGCCTTCCAAAAATTATTTTCCACCAACAAAACATATTTTGGCATTACTACATACCTTTTCACTCACCTCCTTCAGGGGCTTCAGCTTATGGCGAACTCCATCCTTTGTTAGGGTATAGGTATTCGCATGACCATCATGTACAACACTCCTATCAAACTACCATGGCCTCCCTAAAAGCATGTGACATGCATCCATTGGTATAATGTCACAGAGAACATCATCATGGTAACTTCCAATCTTGAATTTCACCAAACATTGTTCATTGACCAAAACCTTGTGGTCATTATGCAACCAGGCTATCTGATATGGTTGTGGATGTCTTTCTCTCTTCAACTTCAACTTTGTAACCATTTATTCAGACACCAGATTATTAGTGCTCCAGCTATCAATAATCACATTACAACACTTATCCTTACATTTGCATCTGGTGTGAAATAAACTCTGTCTTTGATCTGGTTCTTTCACCTCATTCATCAAGGTTCTCTTGATAACTAGGGCTTCTCCCCTTTATGCATCATTAGAATGTTCTGATTGAAGTTCCTTGTTTGCATGTGTGAATCATGCATGGCCTTCATTTCTTCTACCTGTCCTTCCTTCACATTGTGGACATTCGAAGGCTCTATGCCCTTCTTCCCCACATTGGAAATAGGTTCCTCTAAAACCTCCTCTCCTAGACCCTTGTCCAGGCCTTCCTCTTCCTATTCCTCATTATTCATCATTATTCTAATCATGGGGGCGATAAAAATTATCACCCTTTTGATTGTGGCTAGTACCCACTTTAACATTTTTCTTTTGATCTTCATTTCGGCTTCTGAAAGATTTTCCCTTTTTGCTTGCCTTCAAATCTTTTATTCAAATTTTCCTCCACCTTCAAAGCAAACTGATATGCTTCTTCAATACTAGCCATTCTGACCAGACTCGACTCCTCTTGAATACTCGACCTTAACCCATTCAGATAACAAGCGACATTTTCCTTGTTGGCCTTTGCATGGCCTGTTATGATAATTATTTTGTAAAATTCTTCTGTGTACTCCTTAACAAATTTTCTATAGAAGATCTAGCTCATAGTCCATAGGGATGAACTGTTTCTTCAACTTATCCACCATGTGATCCCATCTGGTGATCTTTCCCTTTCCTCTTCAATTTATGTCCAGCTGGACCTCTTTCCACCAAATATTTGTATGACCTTTCAGCTTTTGTTTTTGCAAACTTAACCCGATTTGGGTCTTCTATCTCCTCATATTCAAAATATTCCTCCAACTCGTTAATCCTATCAATCAGCTCTTCTAGGTTCAGATTCCCAGAATAATTTGAAACTTCAATTTTGGGTCTCTTCCCAATTTGAGAAATGGCCCTCAACAATCTAACCTGATCTTGCTCTATTGCTTCTTCCAATCCACTTGAGGATGAATCTTAAACCTCTCCTTCGTCATCACTTTCTCCTCTCTTCGGATCAAACCCTCTTCTCAACTCTTCTTGCAACGCATCAATTTGTCTCTGGAGGGCTCTAAAACCCTCGTTTGCCAAACCATTTCTTCTGCCAGCATTTCTGCCACCATGCATCACTCTTGGAGGCATCTTGAACACAAGCCCACAATCACAGATCCTGGTATGAACTACCTCATGTTCGGCAATCTGTTCACACACTCGGGAACAACCTGCTCTGATACCACTTGATGGGAGAACAACCCGAGAAACAAAAAACACAACAAAGAGACAATGAAAATCTATATTTTATTATTATCAAAATTTATTTTCAATACATGCAATTACAAATGAGAGGAATAAATCCTCACATGCTGCAACACACAGCTTACAGAGTTTTTTGGAAACCCTCACAATTTCATTTCCCGATCCAAAAACTAAGCTCTCCAAAACTCTCATACACCAACTCCAACAACTAACTTCCTAGTTTCTACATATGAGTCTTAAATAAACTTTCTTTTGTTTTGGAACTGAAATTACAATATAGAAATTGCCAAATGGCAGACAAATGCCAAAACATAAAATTGGAAATTTGAAAATACAGCCAAATTCAAAAATTGGAACTTTCTGAAAAGTTTGAAGCTTTTGAAATCTCTATGAGTGTCGAGTATGCGAGGAATCGCTTCGTCAATTCCCGCCATTTTTGGGCCCGTTTAACACCATTTAATGCTTCAAATCTGACTTGGAAGATTTTTTTTCGATTTTTCGATAAATTGAAACTTTAATAACTTTCAAACCGTTAATTCTTTTGACCTAATTCTTTCACCAATGATCTTATTTTTCCTTCCTTAATCTTCCTATAAATTTTGGGCTCCATCCGTCTTTAAATAAAAACCTGCTATTTTTGGCAGTCAGCTAGAAAAAGCAGCTTGTCAATTCTAGGAGTCAGGATCTTTTATTTGTCCAAAAGGGTATCCAAATTTGCAAAAACATTAAAAAAAACTAAACAAAAATAAATATTTTTGGGTGATGCAGGATTGCTCATACACCATCAGATGCTCCTGCATCAACGGTTCGTCATCAATAGAAGGGGAGGTCCTTCCCCCCTCCCCACCTCCTCCTAATCTTGGCTCAGATGTTTCTCTCCCCCCTTGATTAGGTTGTTTTTGTGTTGTTTATGTAGGCCTCTTTCATCTGCCTAATCTGTTCTGTATTTTTGGTTTGTGGATAATCTTGGACTATGTAAAGGATTGGCATCCTAGTTAACGTTGATTTTTTAATCAAAAACAAAGTTGATTGGCATGATTACTATTTTTAATATTATTGGTGTTTCATTTTTTATGAACATCTAAAGATTTAACCTTATCATAATTTTAATTTATCTAATTAGGGACTATAAAGGAGGTTAGTTATAAAATTGTCTAGGAGAAAGGGGTCGACCCTGTTGGAGAGAGAGCATAAAAGAGACTTGTTGGCTCTCATTTTGGACATGTTGAGTTTGATTTTTTATATTGCTTTGGTTTGGAGGAGATTGTTTCTTCATCTTTATTTTGTGAGGATGAAAACCCTTGCATACAATATTTCTACATTGTTGAGAGATACAATCTAGACAATACTTAGTGTCTCCATTCAAAGATCACCTTTGGGCATATTGGAAATTATATATTATACTTTCAAAGCTTATTATTTATCAAATTTCAAGCATATTAAAGAGGGATTATTTTCATTTGTTGGTTATATATTCTCCCTAGATGACCGTACCATTCCCAGCTAGTCGTAAAACTTCTTGAAGGGTCATGTGAGGTTTCTAGGGCATCTGCTAGGTTTGTAAGAGCTCGAATCTACACTTACTGGAGTTCTTTGCTATTGTTTGACATTTCCAAACCTAATCGTCCATTTTGGGACCTCAAGTTTGTGTATTTTTAGCAACTCTAATTATTTCTTGGCTACATTTTGTGGGTATATGAGATTTAGATATGTCATTTTATGCTTCGAGTTGTCATTATATTTGAAAAATACTGAAAAATCAAATCAAGAATAAAATCTACAATTTTTAGTTATGTAATTTCCGGGTATTATCTATTTTTCTTGTATTTAAAGTGCTACATTATTTCCTATTTATTTGTACTATAATTATTTGAAAGCATTGCAAAAACAATCAAAATACAGTAAAAAAACCAAAAAAAATAAAACCACAAATAGGGTTGCATGAGTAGAAGTTGATGATACAACCATAAGAGCCAAGAATCATATGCAAGCAAAACACCTATCACACAAAAGAGATCAAACAAAGATAATATGCTCCATGACAACCTAAGAATTGTGTATTTTTGCACAAAATAATATGATTAGAATGAACGAATGAATACTTATAAAAGGTTGAATGAAACCCTAATGCTAGATTAAATTAGCTAGTGCCAAGTGTCACAATCATAATGAATGAGACAACTTAAGCTATTATTAGCCTAATTAAATAAAAGGAAAAAGTGTGTAAGTCTAGCTTAAGAGAAAAAGTAGTTAAAGGACCTAATTAATTAAATAATTAGATAAAGTGCCCTAATTACTCCAACAACATATTCTAGTGGTATCAAAGTAGTACATCATGCCATCTTGGAAGGTACAAAATGAAAAATTAGTGATATTTTAGGGTTTGATTAGCCACCTTTTATACATCATTATAACATATACAGAAACAAGCCAAACACAAATTTGGTTGCAGAAGAGCAAAGAGAAATATGGGTGATAGGAGTGAGTACCAAAGATCAAGGAGAAGAGAGGTTTTTGAATTTTCTAGATGCATTGGTCAGAGGGCAACAAGTTGTAGATTAAAAGGCCCAACAATAAAATTGGTGTTTGGAGTTGTTAACAAAAATGATGGCTCATCAAATGGGGAGTAATATTGGTGCAAACACTAATGGAGGCAATAATGGGCAAGGTGAGAACTCAATTCATGGTGGATTTCCAAATTAGCAAACTAGAACCATCATTTCAAGGCCTTTTATGTCTACCTTTCCACCTAGGGTACCTGCACTAGTGGATGATATGCCATAGATAACAAATTTGCAAGATCAATTTAGACATGATTGGGAAAGTGGAAGTTTTAAGTTCCAAGCTGCTATATCATTGAGGGCAATATTGATGTCAGAATGAAACATAGACCCCGCACTGGTGATAAAACACAAAATGTTGATTGACACAAGAAGTGTAGCAAATTGACTCTTCCTTGTTATGATGGTTTAGGGAAGACTATAGCTAGAGCTTGGGTACAAAAGGTAGATACTTATTTTTCAGCTTAATCTTATGCTAGAGGAAGATGTCATTAAATATGTAATTATAAATCTTGATGGAATTACACATGAGTGGTGGCATATTGGTATGATCACCATGGGGCATAATATGATCACTTCTTATGCAAAGTTTACAAAAAGGCTAGTTGAAAGGATTGACACAAAGGATCTAGAGTTGCCTTTCAAGGAGTTGGTGCATCTAAAGAAGTGGAGTTCATTGGATACTTATATTGTCATACTTGAAGTGTTTTTCATAGATATATCAAAGAGGAAGCTAATGGTTCTTTTTATGGACAGGTTATCAAATCTTTTGAGAGGATGGATCAAATCTCTCAACCACCTAACTTGCAGGAGGCCATTAAAAAAGCAAGGGATATGGAAGCTTCTACATCAAGAAGCAAATTTCAATCTAAAGGTTTCCCTCCTCAAAAAGATAAAGATAATAAGTCATTTCATAAGGAAACACATCAGTCACAAAGTGACTCAAATAGGTTGGATAGTGAGTAGTTGAATGACCTTAGGAAGAGGAAATTGTGTTTCTGTTGCAAAGAACCTTGGGACCCTTCTCAGAAATGCAATGTTCAAGCCAAGGCTAAGCAATAAGAATATTTTTCTATTGAAGAATTTTCATCATAAATTTCAAATCAATAGTCTGATTCTGATAATGGAGATGAGGAAAACACTATAGAAGAGGAAACCAAGGATGATGGGACCTTTGCCCAACTCACTAGTGCCTAGAAAGCAATTACATTGAAGGTAAGGGTTGTGATACAAGGGAAAATGGTGGTACCGTTGATTGATATAAGATCTACATATAATTTCATTGATGAGAGATTTGTAGCTAAGAGGGGTTCACAGAGCGAGGAACATGAGGGTTTTAGAGTGATGGAGGCTAGTGGTCAGAAGCTACCTTGTACACGCAAGAGCACAAACTAGAGCATGAAGCTAGGTGACTATGAGTTGAGGGCTGAACTTTTTGTAGTAGATATGAGAGATAATGACGTTATCCTAGGTATGACTTGGATGTTGTCAGTTGTGGAGTTCTTCAAGGAGATGAGGTTTGAAAATCAAAGGAAGAAGATAGTGCTTAGGGGAATCTCAAATAAAAGACCAAGGGCAGTGTTGCTCAAAAGAATGGAAAGGTTGATTAGACACAATCAGGTAGAGTGGGTAGTAGAGTGTCTTATTATTCCTTTAGTGCCTACAAATCAATGGGAGACTAGTTGTGCTCAAGGAAGGACTACAAGGAAGGTTCAAGACATTGCAACAAGAGTTACATTGCAAGCAAAAGATGTTACAACAATCTTGCATTTCCTTCAGAAATCCAAGATCAAGGTTAGTACAACAAGGAAGTAATCCTGGTCAAGGACATCATGTACAAGTAACAAATGTAGATGGAGAATACACATGTAACAACCACACATGAAGATCAAGCATTGACATCATGAAGGCGAGAGAAGAAGAAGATGAATAGCAAGGAATGCATCTCTCAAGCAAATAGTTTCAAAAGAGTTAATCAAAGTTAGAAACTAATCTAATGGAGAAGTCAAGGATGATGCAATTTGGGAATTTGAAGGATCCAATAGAAATATCAAGGACGATGTAATTTGGGAATATGACCCATCACATTTGTCAAAGGATTGGATAATGTTAAGTATCAAGAGATAATGCTTGCAATGAAATATGAAAGTCTACAAGGCATACATGTTGAGGTGGCATCTAATTATCATCAACTCAATCAAATCACAACAAGTCAAGGTGTCTAAGTACATTGAACTTGACTCGTCAACAACTATACATGTGGAAGGCACTAAATTCAATGTACCTAACCTTAATTAGGGTTCTCATTTTGTTCGAATTCAATGTAGGACATGTGTCCAAAATGTTGTAATGATCTCATTGGTCAAAGAGGAGTTAGTTGTAACTAACCTTAATTAGGGTTCTATTGTTAAATCTTGCCCATTAATTCCAAATTGATCCCGGGCCCTTGAATTGTAATGGAGATGTCTATAAAAGTCTTTGCCTTTTTCATTTGTAAGGGTTAACAATTAGAAATTAGGAGGTAGAAGATTCAAGTTAAAGTAGAGTAAGAGGAAAGAAGAAATTGTTGCCAAGACTATGTTGAAATTAATACTTGTTTCATTGAAGATATGGTGGATCTTAGTGTCTTGTTTCTACGTTTTGCATGGTTTCTTTCTACTTCTCAAAATTAGTTGAAGTTCATTGATTTTGATGGAGAAATGTGATGATATGTGATGAATTCTTGGTTCATACTTTTTGTAGTTTGCTAATTGTAAGCTACAGTGTAAACTTACCCTGAGCCTAATTATTGTTGCTAAGTTTTATTATAAATATTCATTTGGATTGCACCAGTATTGGGTATTTGGATGGATGTTTATGATATGAAAAATCATTCACTACCTTTGGAGATCACATTAGTTTTGTGTAGTTGTTATCATGACGAAGCAAAGCTTGGTTTGAAGGAATCTCTCTATCAAAGCATTATTCATTATCATCATTGTCCTTAGGTGTTAAATTAGTTTCTCTAAACCCTTTCCCTTTTGATCTTTATTTGAGTTTGAGTTATTTAGTTTCCACGTTCTAGTTGTGATTCATAAAACATAAGTCCCTTTGTGATTACGAGCAATATCACATCATATACACTAAGTCTATCCATGTGCATGGTCAATACTTGACTAAAGAAACCTTGGGGTTATCTTATTTGATCACAATATTTAGCATATAAGGGGTTTCCTTTTTCAAGAGAGGATATAATACTTAGTATTTTATTATGTGTTGGCAAGTGTCATTAAAAATACATAAAGTCCCCTAGAGAGTGAGCATGTAATGGACTTTAGTTGCTTGTGCATATTAAATAACTTTGTTAAAATTATGAATAAAGGTTTGTGTGTGATCTTTGGGTATATATTGGATATTGGTAAAGCCAATCCTTCCCACTAATGTTTGATATTACTATTATAGTGCTTATGAAGTAAATTGGATAATGTTTTGTTTAGAAAATTGATTTCTAGCATATGGTTTGATCCCATAGTCTAAAGGCTTAATTAAGATCTTAAGTGGAAGTGTTGTGTAATTGAGAATTTCTCTAAGATTTATAACTCCATTACTAAGGATCAAAGCCTAAATCATATTTATGCTTGAATGTTGTGTTGGATGTTCTTGTTCAAGAACTAAGTGGATCTTTCACTTGTAAATGATTCTCATGGTTACCCTAAAAGGGAGCAGCCTAGCTAATTATGCCTTGAAATTGGTTTTTCCTCTTAAGTACTTGATATTGGTTATGTTTAATCTATAAGTATGATTCCAAACATTATATCCTTTAGACCAATCTCACCCATTAAAGCCATTGGACGAACCTCTAACAATTATCTACATTAATTTTCACTTTTGTGTCTATATTCTCAACACCATGACATATTCCATGTCCTGGTGTTTAATATTCCACGTTCTATTGAGTTCCTAGTTTGTGTTTTATTTTCACAAGACTTGATATTGGCAACAAAAGCCATAACCATTGATCCCATTTGATCTTATGGTTTGCACAATCACAAACCTTGTTAACACATTATATTAATCCCAAAATGCTAGCCATCCAATCTTTGATTGATCCTATAGTTTGTGCAACTCTCAAGTGACCCTTCAAAATGTGTCAGGGCTCTCTTGTGCCATTACTTAGTTGAGTCCAATTTAGATTATGGTGGGACCATTCCTTAATTGTTCACTATAGGCACAACACCATCGTATTGACAACAATGCTATGTGGCATCTTCTCTCAACTCATAATCCTCGCCAAAGTTCCCATGCTTTTAGCTTGCACAAGTGATCTGGTTGTAATTGATCCAACAACTTGTGTACACAACTATATGTAGTTCCTCCTAGGTTGTCAACATGGTGTTGCTCTATTGGTTGCAAGTACTCCCAAGTCATTTGAGGAAGGTAGGCCTCTTCCTTTTGCCTGATTGAACTTATGAACTCGATGGATAGTGACATTAGGTGAGCGATCTATCAACCTCTTACACTCCCTAGATGTTGTCAAAGCTTCCAAGCTCTTGGTGAAGCACCATTGACCAGTTTCCAGCCATGTCATCTTGAGGAAAGGATTCTCCCTTATATGCTTGCAAATACTTAGCACCATGGTGGTAACATATGGCAAAATATGCTGGAAGAAATTGTGATTCGTGTAACTTCCTTGAGTCTCCAAAGATCTCAAATGTCTGGTATTGCACTAACCATGCAAGTAAAGAACATGTTGAAGCATCTATATGCACTTTCATATGATCATATTTTACCATTGGTTGGTTATTACTAAAGTCAAGTTGCTGGTGGGTCCCAATTTCTCCCTCGAATGTGGTGTATGTCACTATGTTCTCATTGGTCCAAACCACTTCATGGTAAGATGAATGAGCTTAGTTTTCAAGAAGCAGAGGTGATGAGGTGATGAGGTCTTGTAGAGAGTTGGATTATCCGAGGGCTCTGTCGATGATGGATCATCTTACACCTCTCACAATCCCTTCTGTTTTGGAATCAAATTGAATTGCCTCCCCAACACAATTAGAGTGCTCAATCATTAACTCAAATCCCTATGGATGCTTAATAACTGGTTTGAGTGCCCGAATAAGATGAAATTGGCTATGAGAACTTGAGCTTTATGCTATCCCTGAGAAGATTGTATTGTTACTTACGAGAAGCTCAAATTAACTTGCCAAAGGAAATTAGTGTTGTCATCAATCCACATTTTCCCTGCATAGATGAATTCATCAATGTTATGTTGTCAAAAAGGAAAATAAGTCTGCTTTCTGATAGCGCAGATGGGGGTGTCACACAAGCTTTGCCTATGGTGTTCCTTACTGCCTCTTGTAGATCCCTTCGATCCCTTCAGATGGAATGAAATATGGCAAGAAAAATAATTATCTTTTACTACTACAGCTGCATTCAGACTGTTTACACCACATGCAGATCCCTTTGGCCAGTCTGAAGTATAGCTGAAAAAGAATTAGTCTTTTATTCCTATTGCTGGATTCACACTGTTTACACCATATAAGCACTGCTTAAGCTCTTCCCTATTAAATTCTAGGCTAAGCTGGCTGTTGGATTGTTACTTATGACAAGCTCAAATTAACTTGCCAAAGGAAATTATTGTTGTCATCAATCCACATTTTCCCTGCTATAGATGAATTGATCGATGTGATTTTGTCAACAAGGAAAATGGGTATGTTTTCTGATAGCCCAGATGGTGGTGTCGCACAAGCTCTGCCTGTGGTGTTCCTTACTGCCTCTTGTAGATCCCTTCAATCCCTTCAGATGGAATGAAATATGGTAAGAAAAAGCATTATCTTTTACTGCTACAGCTGCATTCAGACTGTTTACACCACATGCAGATCACTTTGGCCAGTATGAAGTATTGCTGAAAAAGCATTAATCTTTTATTCCTATGGCTGGATTCACACTGTTTACACCATATAAGCGATTGCACTGCTTAAGCTCCCTATTCAATTCTAGGCTAAGCTGGCTGTTGCACCCTTGACCAATAAGCTTGAGCTCAGGAAAAAATATAAGAAAAGTACCCTTATTCACAAATAGATGATTTGTTGGACCAACCATAGCACACTGTATTTTACAAAGTTATATTGAGATAAGGTTGTGAGGGAAATAAAATAAGGTTGCGAGGGAAATAAAATTTTGTAATTCCATTTGTGTTGCATAATGCACTAGCTAATTTCACGAGGTACTGAGACCATTAAAATTTATGGCATTGTATAGTTCGATATGTTGTTTCTCACAACTACTGAACATCTAATGCATTTAAAACAAATTTTGTTAGTCTAGAAACTGAATAAGTTGTTGCTCAAAGACAAAAGTTGAGTTTGTACTAGAATCAATTGTCTATAAGTTATATGGTTGGAGTTGGAGAGCACAGAATCAAATTGGAAGCCATTTTAAAGTTGGTTTGAAATTGTAGAGCAGGATTTTCAACACGTGAAAATTGTCATCTAATTTATTTTCAAGATAAGCCAGTTCTTTGCTTGAAATTAGAAACAACAAATACAGATGTTGAGTTTAAACAAAGATTTAACAATGGACCGCTGCTAGTAAAACTTAAGTTGCAGCTACCATTATTCGTGGAAATGGATGAAATGATTGTGCTGTGGGAGTGATTTTATTGCAAGTTAATCCAATTTGTTATCATACTGATTTGTTGCATGGCACAGTTTTGAAATATTGCAAATATGAGAAGAAAATGTATTCTCGTCCAAGTGGTTAAGAAATGAAAGCACTTTTTAATGGAAAAAGAAATCATTACCCATATTGATCACAAACCACTCCAATATTTGTACCTAAAACTACAATTGCCACAAGCATGTCAAGACTCAATATAAATAAATGCATTTCTTGCAACAATTTCATTTGGATCACAACCATTATTATCAATAAATTATGAAAGAATCAATGATTGAAAGAAGTTGTGACCATTACCAAACAGATGCTATTATCATTAATTATTTAGAATTTTTCATTTCGTTTAGGAATAGTACCATGATCAAACAAATGCTATTATCATTAATTATTTAGAATTTTTCATCTCGTTTTAGGAATAGTACTAAAACCTGTCAACATTAATAATGATGCAATCACAAAATTCCATTACAGTTTGTCATATACACTAAGTTGCATACAAAACAGTGCAACCTGTAAGTGCACTTTTTAGTTGGGAAGTTTCCTCCTCCAACGAACTCTGGCATAATTCTGCATATACCTTTACAGTTTAACAGCAGAAGCCCTCTCCCATGATTATTCTACCATTGTATCTACTTGAACTGAAATACTGGCCTTTGCATTTCCTTTCCCTACAGTTAAATGATATAAATTAATAAACTATTAGATTTATTACTTACATATTTGAGCATACTTAAAATAAGCTCAAATTAATGCTATACTAAACAACATAGATGTGCGCATAAATCTAAATACAATATAAAGCAGAAGCATGCTCAAAAAAGCAACCTTTGCCTTTTCCTTTCAAAATCTTCAACTTGGCCCGCTTCTTCATGTGCAATTGCATGGAGGGCCTTGCACTTGTCGCCTGAGATTTTTCACCTACAGCTTCATCTGGAACAAATACAATATATTTATTGCAGATGGTATTGCCAGATAAAAACCATAAAGAAAATACTAGAGTAACAACTTTCAAATTACCTTAGAAGACCCAAACAAAGGATTATTACAAATCAATCATGAATATTTACAATGTATTCTCAGAATGTTCAGGCAGAAGAAAACTTCCCAATTCTATTACTGAGTCATAAGCCATCAGCACTCCCAAGAGGAATGCAAGAGTTTTTATCATAGATGTCATGTCCCCTCTTTGCCCAGAATTAGGTCTCATAGGTCCTAAAGAGGTGAAGGTACATTTTCAAACTGGCTGGCTCATTTTCACTACTGGATTTGATGTTTATGCAATTGACATTTTGGGCTTCAAGTGCTCCCCACCTTCCAAAGACAAAAAAACCCTTGATGGCAGATTCAGAGGTGACAACGAAAACCCTCTTCCTTTTACTGGTCAACTCCATTCAGGTGCTACAACTTGTACTAATTTGATAAACTCCTGGCTTTCAGGTTGGTGGAATCAGCAGTGAGCAGTTTCAAGACCAACCAGGCCAGTTGCTGTTCACCATTCAGCATTATTACCATATTTACAATCATTTGTGCAACATTTTCAGGAATTTGGAGAATATCAATCTACACGCACAGCCATAAGGAGGAGGACAATAATCATCAAACAAATGGCAGGCTTCAAGGAAGCAAAAGGTTTGGTAGCTGGGCGCTATCACTTATTGCAGAATTTTAGAGGGATCGATGCACCTGGGGCTTCATCCATGGCTGGAGTAGAAATTCAACTTCTAGTGTAGGGGAAATCATCATTTGCGTTTGAGGTTAACCAGCCTGCAACACATTTCTGGTCACTCCATACAATCCCATTTATGTGCAGTCCATAGAGTCTCATAGTTGGGTGGTATGTACAATCTCAGGCAGAGCTGTACAAGGTCAAAGGTGCAAGAAAAATTTATTAAAAAGTCAGAAATTCATCATCAGCCACTACAGGTCAGCTTGAACATCTACAGCAATTAGAAAACCTGAAATTTAGAGCCAGGATAAATCTGACAACCTCCAAAAGCCATCCATGCAGGGTTTCAGACCTGATCCTACACCTGTACTAGGTTGTACAGGCCTCCTGTGAGTTCAAAAACTCTCATAAATTCACCAGAGTATTGTAATTGATGAATCAGATTTTTGTCAATAAAATCATATTATTTGGAAAATATATTTGGTGTCATCCACCAACCTATAGGCATCACCAGAATCATTCATTGGCTGTGTATTACATTTATTAAATGCTAAACCTAGGGTTTCAGCCTTGATCTTGTTTGTGGAACATTACATTAGAAGCCCTTTAGAAACAATATTTTTGTGAGAAAAAATGAAAAACAGATTCCTCATTCTACAATAACAGAAATCTAGTAAGTCAAATATAATTAGAAAACTAAATATATTTGCCTAGGCTAAAAAATGAAAAACAGATTCTACAATAACAGAAATCTAGTAAGTCAAATATAATTAGAAAACTAAATATATTTGCCTAGGCTAAAAAATGAAAAACAGATTCTACAATAACAGAAATCTAGTAAGTTAAATATAATTAGAAAACTAAATATGTGTTGATTGGAATAATTATTTATCCAGGCTATGTTGTAATATTAGCAGATATATCTCTGAGTCAGTGAAGTTGACACCTCCACGTTCCATTGCTTCGCAGAATTTTAATTTTAAAGTCATGCAGAAACTAATTCAATATAAGTCTTTGTCTATGTAGCTAGGTTATTCAATGAAGTACACCTCATACCTGGACCAAATAGGTTTGGAGACTGATTTAGCCTTGGTGGGTTCACCCAGAACGCAGCTGGAACGGTCAAAGATACACCATACCAGTTCCCAGGTCATACCTAGGGCATCCAAGCCATGCCCTGGTCAAACCCAAGCATACGTTATGTCATCAATTTATATCTGGTGGGAGTCAAGTTCATTCCTACCAACGGAGATCTCACCACAGTTCACTTCAACACTGCCATGCTTTATTCGGCCGGAGGGAGATTGGACTAAAACACAAGCCACTATGAGCAATATGGTGACATTCAAAGCTTAAGTGAATCACAATGCTCCAATTTTCATTTGCTAAAGTTATGACATTAAGATATGGATGAAATTGACATAAGTAAAGAATTTAGACCAAGTCATTGTGGACAAAGACTAGCTGCACCATAATGCTTGAAGGGTGGATAAAGAAAAGGAACTAAACTCTCATCAACTTCCTTGTCTCTTATGATATCGGCACCATCTTTTTGAAATATGTGGATACATCAAATATGATCATATCTACAACTGCATTGTTTGAATTGTTTGGCAAGGTGAACATGGATGTAGAGCCACCAAATGTGGTCCAATTTATTAAAATGTTGTTACCTGTGTTGCTGCTGGAGACTCTTGATAAACAGATATCCACTATATTTATTAGCTTGTGCATGGCACACTCCATTGATCTAACCCTAGAGGACATTGGAAAACTTGAATGGGTTAGAGAGGCATTGCAAAGGCTGACATAGTTACCAAGTTCATTTACAATCACACAAGGGTATTGTGTATGATGCATGCACTTCTTCACAAAGGGCAAGGAACTAATTTGAGAAGGTGTGAAAAGATTTGTGGAAAAAAATTTGTATGCACTTCCTTGCATTGCAAACTCTTTGTCAACAAAAAATGAATTTCAAGCTAATCTTTGTTTCAAATGAGTGGATGGAATCTAGCTTCACAAATCAAACAAATAGCATAATAGTTAGTGTACATTTATTCCACAAGTTTTTGAGATGTGGTTGAACAAGATGTAGAATTTTCAGAGCCTCTAGTAAAAATTTTGAGACTAGCGGATAGTAAGAAATCCCCCATAGGCTATTTGTATGAAGCCATGGATAAGGCCAAGGAGGTGACAAGAAATAAAATGGAATATAACAAGGACAAGTGCATGCCCTTATGGGACATAATTGACATATTTGAATTCAATGTTGTTCTGTAGCCCCTCATTCAAAAATGATGATTTTAAAGTCAGATGGGACCTATTCATATGCATGAAAAATGTTCACAATGTACAAGCAAGCAAAGTGTTTTTTCCAAGGTTACCAGGTGTCAGGGGTGCTTGGAAACTCGAGAGATTGGTGCTAGTATTGGTACAGCTAACTTTCAAAAATAGGAGACAGGGGCACTTGGAGATGCAATTTATTTTAATATAATTTAATAATTTCTAAAAAATATCGTGATAGAGAACTTTGAAAACAAGAACAATGGTAAAGTTTAACATTAAACTTAAAATTGAAATAAAAATTGTTTAACTGTTGGTACCATAGCCAATCTAAATGGTTAGTGAAAGTAAGGTAATATAGGTGTTAAGCACACTCAATATTGTCAGCTAAATAGTAAAGGCAACTTCTCTTTAGACCATTACAATGACAAGAAATCAGCCATACAACTATTTATGTCCCTCTCAAAAAGTCTTCACTGTTAGTAGATCTGATCACTATAACTCTGCATGGATTTTTGTCTTCCCGTGACACAGTTTCCTTATTAGTTATTTCCCTACAACTTTTCTTTGCTGCATGTAAAGTTATTTCAATTTCAATTAAAGAACAAGTTATGAACTATGTATGCTATAAGTGTATATGAGGAATTGTTGAAGTCTAATAATTCTGATTTTATCTGCAGGTCTGAAAGAGAGAGATCATTTTATGTTTTCTATGTCTCCTCCAAATGAATTCAATTGGTATATATATCATTTAGGCAACCGGTCAATTGGTGTATTGACCGGTCATGCCTTTTAGGCATGACTGATCAATGCACCCATTGATCGGTGCCTTTGTAATTATACTATTAACACAAGGCTGTTTATCGGTTCAAAACCTCGATAGCATATTGTAATATAATATAATGATTGATCAAGATAATGAATCGGTTCATGTAAACACCGATAATTCAAAATGCATGATGTATGTAATCCAACCGGTGCAGTTGTTAACCAATGTTAATTCCAAATGAAGCGGTGTATGTATTAAGCCCGATAACAAATATGCCCGATGATTAAGCCCGATAACAGATGTGGATCGGTGCCAATAGTTATGCACCCGATAGCAAGTATGTATCGGCTAATAACCCGATAACTTATAGCATTTAATATGCTAAGCAATGTTTGTAAAATCCGATAATCATATGCAATATAAGTTTAGACATGAAGCATGTAAATAACAGAACAAGGAAGGTTATAAATATCTTATCTTGCATAAGCTACCATGCATTAACACTGCAGGCTTATTTGATTTATTTGTTTTCCTTTTCTTCTTTTTACCATGTTTTGCCCTAAGTTTTCTGACGGGAGACATAAAAAATTCAGTTATTTCCCTACAACTTTTCTTTGCTGCAGGCTTATTTGATTTATTTGTTTTCCTTTTCTTCTTTTTACCATGTTTTGCCCTAAGTTTTCTGACGGGAGACATAAAAAATTGATTGGAAGACATCAGAGACGATAGGAGACGATAGCCAAAAGCACCCTATGTGTCAGAAAGTTTCCAAAGACGTCCTCGGCACCGGAGACGTGTCTCCGTCTCCGAGACGTGTTTCCAAGGGTAGGAGACGGATCTCCTAGTAACTATGGTTTTTCCTCAAGGATGGCTAATAGGCAAGGCAAGAAGGCCTTCAAAACAAGTAGACTCCATAAACTTTGGATAGTCTCTCTAGATGTACATTAAAGGTTGTAAGCTTTTAATATATCTTACATGATATCATCTCAAAATAATTTGTCCTTTTCAACACAATGGTGGGACTTTTTTTGCCAAGAAGCCAAAAATCTTAGATGGATAGCAAGACATATTTTGAGAGCCATGCAATTCATCTGCTTGCAAGCGTACTTAAAGCATTTTTGAAAATTCATTCCAAGAAATGCAACCATCTAACAAACAATGGATGAACGATCTAGCATGTCAATTCAACACAAACTCCATCTAAAGCTAAAGAAAGCTCAAAGTTATAGTTTGAAAATACTTGCAATCATAATTATAATTGTAGTCATTCTTTTTTTAACTTTAAATGGTCAAAACTAATTTCTGTATGGACAAAATCAAGCACCATTGAGGATGAGCAACCAATCGACCTCGACAAGATTGATCTAGGTTCTAAGTATATTGCAAAAAATGATGGTTACGTTCTACTTAAGGAGCGCAATGAAACACTTAAGAAAGTCACTAACTCAAAAGCATCATCATCAGAACCTAAAACCTCAAGTGTAGCTCCCTTTGTAAAAGCAAGATTCATTTGCTATGTCTATTTTATTTTAAACTTTGTACTTGGTAGTTAACTTTGTATGAAGTATAATGTATTTGAAATTGAAAACTATTAGCATCTAGTTATTATTTATGCATTATTCAATGCAATCTAATCAGCAATATGAACATAAATGACAAAAATCTATATTCCAAAATTGATGCGTCCTTAACTCTCAATTTTGGTTGAATTTCAAAATCAACATGTTTTTCTCCATTTTCCTACAATTCTTTAAATCCAAATTTTTCCTATTTAAATCCTGATTTTTTTAAATCTTATTCTTTTGGTTAGTGAATTTTTTTCCCAAAAGAGGTTTGCTGCTTAAATATTAATAATATATAAATATACTACTAATGTTAAATATATAAAAAATTATTTATTCCAGTCTAAAAATGTATATATTTGCTATAAAGTATTTTAATATGTTAATCATTGATTTAATTTGTATTCAAGTATTCAATTATTGTTAATATAATTATATTTATTTATTTTTAATGTATTTGAATTCTTATTATGGTTATTTTTAATATTTTATATATCTAATCGCCAAATACCAGTGAACCTGAACTCCAAACACATATCTAAACCAGAAAAACTTAGTAGAGGGTGGTTTTAGAATAACAAGGTAAAAAAACTATGCCTATCGCTAGAAACAAAGCTAAATGCCTCAAAACCAAAAAAAAATTGCAACCACAGCATAGCTCAGAAAAAACTAACAATATTTTTGTGTTTAGAACTGAAGAGCATTTTTTGTGATACCTAATATATCAATGAGCTGACATATTTTTTTGCTCTCTACAGCTTCTGTTATGTGACTTGCAAAGCTAAAAGACTTCCGAAAAAGGTTTTCACATTTCACTTTTGCATACCTCTGTTGTGGCACCAGATTCTACCAGAGGACTTCTCACCCACATTTCACATCAAAAAATATCCTCTTCATGCCCTTTCTAATCAACACAAAACCATCAAAGAATACAGCACAATTTTTTATTTAGATTACAAAATATTAAACACTAAACACAGTAATTGACCCAAAGTATTTGTAATCAACAGATATTCTCCAAAGAATTTACATTCATGGCACACTGTCTTTAAACCCTAATCTGAATACACCCAACACACTGGAACTAACAATGACAAGGCTTAGAGCACATTATGTTTTAAATTCCAACCTGCAGCCACTCACCAAATAAAGGCCTGTATCACTGGCATTACCTATAGAAAGCTTAGGTAATGAGTAAATTATATATCTAATGGATGTTTGTTGTGTTTAGTCCTTGTGAAATCTTCACCAGAATTTTCATTAGCAATTTCCCAATACAATCCCCAAAAACCAATAAGACATACCATAAGCTAGGAACTTCTTATTAATATTGAAACGCATCCTTAATAAAATCCATAATGAATAAAAAACCTTTGCATTGGATTTTCATGAACTATGTTTTTCAAAACTATATTTGATGTGCTATGTGGCTGTAAGAAAATTCTTGACTTGGTACAAATGAAATATATCCTTAATGTAATATAATGCATTGATTTTTTAATAACTGTTACTGGTTGTATAAAGTATAAACAACGTGTGATGTGGGTATGCGAAAATCAGGTCTCTACGTGGTATTTATGAAATACATATGAAATTCAACCTCAACTATAATGCATACCTTTGCATTGGGTTTTAATTTAAAATATGTGAAATCTATAAAATATTTTTGTTATGCGAGACTCAGAAAACCAATGCCTTACTTGATGTTAATGGAATTTAATCCTTGGTTGGAATCCATTAGGCATATCTTTACAGATAAACTTTAAACCATTTTTCAAATTTTACCTCATAACTTATTTGGGTGTGAAAGAACTCACCTTGGTTTTCCACAGACATCATCTGGATATCTTCCATGCTCACCAACCCATTCTCCAGGGCTTTCTTTTGTTCCTGTAATCCATTTTAAAAAAGAAAAGAAAAGAAACAAGTTTTACACTTACCGTAAATAATAACATTATAGGGGGCGCAAAGGAAACTGAGAATTTGTTGAATTCATTTCGTTACTCTAAACCATTAAAAGCCTAAAGTTTGCTGAACTGTAACTGATATTTTTTTAGGGCAACAAAATTAGATTAAGTTTTCAAAGAAATTGAAGGTACCAGGCGCCATTTTTTGAGCAATTTTTTCTTTTGTTTGCCGGAGAGAGAGGAAGGAGGGGGAGCAAGCTTGAGCTTGTAGGTGGAGGGATCGCCTGCTCTCTGCCTCTTCCGCTGTGATTTCTTTGACCGCTGCTCTTGTCGATAGTTGCGCACCGGCGCATTGAATTTTGCCATTGTTAGTAGTTTTACACAATCCAACCGGAGACGCAGATACTTGGATTTTATAATCTTGGGTTTTGATATTTAGGGCTTTTTATGGCTTCAGTTGGATTTGGGTTTTTATTTGAGATTTTAGGATCGGTTTTAAATTGTGAATCTGTAAGAGGAAAATTTAGGGTTTTGTCCATGAACTTTTTTATGATTTACTCTTTTTTAAGGAAATATTCAATGTGAAGTGGGGACTGGTCTGATCGTAATAATATGCATGGTTCATAAAGGGTCGTTGGGAATTAATTTTATCATATCTTGTGAGTGCAAATTTTTAGGATTTTGTCCTCAAGACATTTTTAAGGCAATCGATCTTCCAATTTTTGGTTATTTAGTGCAAAGGTTTTTGTTCTTTTATTTGATAGCAATAAGTAGTTTGTGGATGATTTTTATTAAAATTAAAATTAAAAAAATATTAGTTTTGGGCTTTAAGAATTAAGAATATAATCTTATGGTTAATTTTTTTATTTTCTAAGAGTTTGTTAATGGTATATTTTATAATTATTTTATAAAAAAGATATTTAATATTAATTGATTAGTTAGTTCAATTATGAAAATGTTTAGTTTATAAAGAGTTTATGAGACGTGAAATATGGTAAATTTCAAGGTCTAATATCAAAAGATGAGGTAAGGGACGGGACAAATTCCTAATGAATTTGGTTGGTAAAATGGATATTCTTCAATCCTTATGCTAAGTTGAAGTTGGAATGTTTATCCTCTCAACTAAAAAGAAAGAGTAAGAGCATACTTACATTTAAGTCATACATTTAAGTCATCTAGTTTTCTTTCATATTAACATTTTGGTTCACTAAATGATCCATCATCAACAATGAGAATAGATTGCAAAGAATGGTACTTATATAGAAAGATGTTAGATGATAATGACACCAAGTTGGTTGGAGAAAAGAAAGAAATATAAAGGGTGTAACAAATAAAAAGAAATTAAATACCATGTGAATTGCATAGTAAAAAGTTTTGAAAAGATAAAAAGAGAAGAAGGAAGTAAACAATAATTGACAAAAAGCTAAGGTGAGGGAAAATTAATAAATTTTAAGGGAAAAATGAAGAGTAAATGACTAGACATAATTTAGAAGAGGATACACAATGATAAATATATATTAAAAATAAAAATTAAAAAATGAGAAAGGATATAATGAAGAGAAAACAAAGACAAGACAAATTAGAGAAACACTAATTAGGGGGAAAACAATTAAATACAAAAGCTCAATAGACATAAGAGATAAAAGTAAGGGGTGTTGGCAATATGTGTTGTCATTGGTGGATTTTGCAAGAAGTGAGAATCAAGTCAAGATCTGATGTCGATCATAGATCACATATAAATCCAAGTAACAAATGATCGAAGATCAAAATAGTTGAATGAAGAGAAAAATGAAATGAGAGAAATATAGAGACAAAGAAAGAAAATTCTGAGAAGACTCTCAATACTCTCATTGAGCTATCACTAAACTAGTGAAGGTGAGAGTATAGTGTTTAATTATATAACAAAATAATAGCATATACATTCAAAGGGTTCATTAACTCCTACTCCCCATAAAAAAGTGGGAGGTTTCACCTACTTGGTAAAATGCCAAAACATGTGGCATAACCTCCTTACATGAAGAGAGTAAAAGAGTTATGAAATTTAGCACATAACCTCCTCACACTGCATCAACCTTGCAAACATTTTGAAGGCCTTCCACCAGCACCAAGCAAGAGCTCTGCATCTAGCCTTCAATCATCATCAGCCCATCGAATGAGTGGTAGCAGCGCCA
Source organism: Cryptomeria japonica (assembly GCF_030272615.1). Taxonomy (NCBI): domain Eukaryota; kingdom Viridiplantae; phylum Streptophyta; class Pinopsida; order Cupressales; family Cupressaceae; genus Cryptomeria; species Cryptomeria japonica. Next base: position 36,614,828 of record NC_081412.1, on the reverse strand, counting down.
CCAAACCAGCCACACCTGCCTCAGGAACAATGCCCACCTTCGAGACCACATGAGCACACAAACTATCGAGATTTAACAAGTAGTACCCATCGATTACAACTCTCAGGGCATTTTTTACCTTGTCCACCTCGTCCTCAAATTGAAAACCCCAAGCACCAATCAATGAATATGCCTCCATGTTTATCCTATAGCAATGACCTACATGGACAATTTCCTCTCCCAACAACATTTTCACACTATCGTACAGTCGCTCATCCTTAAACAAGAACAAACCTTTTAGCCTCATGTCCGTAAATCATCCGAGAAATAAGACTAATTTCTTATTAGTATGGAAGGAGAAATTCGCTTCCATGTTGCTTAAAAAACTTAGGACAATGTTGCAAGTGCAGACAGTATGATGCCAAGACTTCAAATCCACCCAAGATTTAAACACCTCTTACTCAATTCTAATTTCTGATATCCAACGACGGCGGTCATCGGCTTTAATCACAAACTCTATCATCATTCCTCTGCATGCACTAGTTCAACTGCATAATTCCTCCACACAAGTCGGCATTAAATCCACATAAAAGGCTAAATATTAACCATTCACTTTCAGTGATGTGCGTACCATAGGTCCATAAGACAATATTACTGCATATTCGTTGTTAGTTCCCGTGGGTCCCATTATACATAGGATTTCTGCCACCCAAACACCACATCACCTGAGGCTTCATCGTCCCATGGGCCATAGCCTTTATTTCGTGTTAGTGTTCAATGACACGTATTTTTCGGTGTTCAATGTACATGTATCTAGTTAGTTGGACTTTTTTTTAGATTGAAATTATGCAGAAAAAAATACAACAAGTAAGTTGGACTTTTAATTCACTTATTTTTCACAAGATAAACATCTTTTTTTATATATTTATAATTAATGATAATCAATGATAATCAATGTACATATAATTAATGGAATGAATTGGATTTTTTTATATATATTAAATATAGAGGAAGAAACATTACATAAAAAAGATCACAGTATTAAATTATTTTCCATTGTTTAACAAAGTATTGAAATAGTGTAGCTCATAGACATTGCGATCCTTATTGGATGCTATCACTTGCAACCAATCCCTGACATTATGTTTTTTCAAATACTTCTTTGTCAAGCACTTCAAATATCTTTTAGAAAAGGTCGTCTCAGAAGTGACATTGAGTTTGTTCTTTAACTTTAAAGAAGAAATTAGAGTAGACCTGCTATTTTTTTATGGTGAAAATTAAATCTTATATCCACACAAATTAATAACTATTTAAGTTGTCCAAGGGGTTGAGCTTAACTGGTTAAAACACTGGGTTCTCACTATGGAGACCCAAGTTCAACTCCCAAAAGGGACATCTAAAATGAATTCTAAGTTGTGACTCTTCGCCTTCCATAAAAATGGGGAAGGTCTAGGGTCAATCTAATCAAACATCATAATAATAATAATAATAATAATAATAATAATAATTCAAAATACTAGACTTCGGCCTATTATCGATAAAAAAAAAAAAAACTATTTAAGCTATTTCAAAACATAATGATTATGCTAAGTATCCTGCCATGGCATGATGGTAGCAACAAATAATAAAATGAAATGGAAAGTATTTTTATATCCATAAGACGCAAACTAAAATGAACTGGAATTTGCAAAATTATCATTAATATATATGTTTCACAAATTTATAATTTTTACATGTCGGAGTCCCTCAAAAACTTTAAAGCCAAAATGAGTGAGGTTATGAAGAAATAGCCAAAAAAACAAAACTACCAGGGGGTCAGGGCTAGGGCACAGATAGTGGACACATTCATGGTTTACCCTAAGAATCTTGCCCTCCCTCTATGTAGAATTCTTCAGACATTATAAGCTGTGAGAATTCTTCAAGCCAACTGTAGTTTGGAAAGTCATCCAGGAGGAACCATTTCCAAAGAAAGTCCCTACCAATCTGCGGCCATTTCCTATGACATGTCAATTGCTCTGCATTCAGGTTCAAAAGAAACAGTTGCCTGACCACTGTTTGGTCAAGGAGGAGAAGCTTGGTTAATTCATTCGCCCAAGGGATCCCCACCCCTACTTTTGCAAAGACGACAACAATAAGGCCGTCTCCAAGGAAGTCTTCTTTAAACACCTTCCTTAACAACATCAACATTTATGCATTGTCTCCTTTGAGGTCCAGAAGAGATGCCAAGAACCGGGACATAACGTTCATGTTAACCCGATATTTATTTTCATTACGCAGAAACTATCTAGCCACCACCATCCTCACAACCTCATTAGTGAACATCCCAACCTCCTTACAGACTGATTGGAGGGTTGTGTCTCTAATGGAACCCGAAAAGGACCTATGGTCCTCCGCAAAAATGCTTCTCAAGCGGAAAAGAGTGTCCATCTTGAGAAATTAAAATACCAAATTATACAGCCTAAGCCTATAGACCTAAACCAGAGGCAGAATTTAAATATTGTGAGCTCCGACGATTTATCTACCAAAGGCTAATTGAAGATGAAATTAGCAGAGATCGTCTATAAATAGTTGAAGCTCTTGATTATAATAATTTCTTCTCTAATCGTATTAATTCCTTTAAAAAAATTTAAATCTTTTGTATATCTTTGCAAATCTTTCTTATAATTGCACTAGTGTGTGAAATTGGAAACAACTATAAACAAGTACCAAATACCATATCGGAAGTCGTGGGGACAGAGTGGATTGCAGTTAGTGACTAGACATATATTAAATGACCAACATTATCGACCATGACATTTGATACGTGTCTATTGAATCCAATTCCATTCTGAGCACTTTCTGGAGATCTACGTTCTCTTCAAAAATTTGGGCCGAAATAAAACTTCAGCCATTGATCTATGATCATCGAACGGTTTAAAATCATTGATAGATTTTAGGTACGTTTCACGTGTCAAAGAGGTCGCACTTATCGATACATCGTGCAGAGTTCAGACTTAATGTGATGTACTGATGTGATGTGATGTGATGCGCCTTGTCTATTAATGGCAATAAATTCATGAAATCGCCAATAAAATATATATTTTTCCATAAATAACAAAATATTAGCCAAACAAATTAAATAATTTTCAAGCGGTGGATAAAAATCGCCAATACACTTAAATAATTTTTCCTTCGAAGTAAAATTTTTTGCCCATACACTTATATATTTGTTCCTTTAAATGAAAAATATTCACCTCCTACAATATATATTTTCCCCACAGAACAAGGTATTATTCGCCAAAATTTTATGGAATTTTCGTACCCTAGAAAAAAATTGCCAATACAAATTATTATTTTTTCCTACTTTGAAAAAAAATTCGCCATCAATATGAAAATTTCCCCCCAAAAATAATGCCTGATTCGTTTTTGCCTGGGGGGTGCTTTCTTAAAGTTATCCTTGTTTAAGAGTGATGTGCATCCCGAAACACATAATTTTTTCTCTATAAATGATAAAAACTTAATTCTTTTGAATTTTGATTTGTAACATCAATATGCAAGGCATGCAATTGGTTTGATAGTGATATGTTGAATATTTTTTATTTTATTAAGTTTTGAAGTGCGACTAATTATAATTTAGATATAAGTGTACGCTTGAACACATAACTTGTTCTATAAATATCAAAATTCAATTTATTTATTTTTTTTAGAAACAAGACATCAATAACTAGACTATAGATATTTTTCATAATTTTTTTGAATTAGTTTACTATTTTTCCCAATGCATTGAACAAAGAAGTTCATGTTCGATGAAAAACCTACATTCATAAGAAATAAAATAAAAATATATTAATGAAATCAAATATATTAATAATTATACTATTTGAAAAGCTTATAATAAGGATTAAATACTTTAAAAAAAAAAAATCTAAATGAATTCATTTGACCCCCCAAAAGCTAATGTAAAATTGGTTTTTTATTAGCATTTGATAGATGCAAAGGAGACTCCATTGCAAGTATGATTTAGAAGTGGAGAGGTTCTATCCAAGAAATTTTGATCTAAAAGTCTTTGATCTAACTCTCTTCAATTAATTACTTCAAATGGGACCTCTTAAAGCTTAAATCATTATATTTTCTAAAAAATGTATGATTTTAGCAAAAACCAGGATATACCAAAAAGTGAGAACCAACATTGTACAACTTCAAGCACCAGCACTTAAGTGGGTGAAAAGATAGGTCTTGGCAATGAGGCCATGTTGTGTATCCATGTACATAGAGATCCCCCCATAAGAGGAATAGCCCCCTTAAATAGAGAAAAACACTCCCTCCCTAGACTAGAGAGAGAATGAATGACTAAGAAGTCCCTCCTAAAGCAAACGTCTATCACATCCCAAACAAAGCTTGCAAATGAAGGAACTTGATTTTAGTAAAGGGTTTGGTGAAGATGTTCACAATTTAATCCGATGTAGAACAATACTTAAGATTAATGATACCTTCTTGAATCAGCTCTTGAATGTAGTGCATATGTATCTCAATGTGTTATGTCCTCTGACAATGAACTGGATTTCTTAAGATCTGTATAGCACTTTGATTATCATAAAAGATGATGGTAGGCTTTCTGAATGGAATACCAAACTCAGTGAAAATATTTTGAAGCCAAATAGCTTCAAAGGTGGCATTGGTTGCCCCTCGATACTCAACCTCTGTAGATGAAAGAGTAATTTCAAACTGCTTCTTGCTCAACCAATAAATTGGACTAGAACCAAGTGAGAAGCAATACCCTGAAGTAGACTTGCAATCCTAAGAATCAACTACCCAACCGAAATTTATATATCCCACCAAGTCAATATCCATGCCTATTGCATATCAAATTCCATAATTGTGAGTACCATAAATATAGTGGAGTATCTACTTAGTTGCTTTTCAATGCAACTTGTGTGGCTCTTGCATGAATCAAGATACCATGCCCATAGCATATAAAATGTTGAGTCTTGTATGAGTCAAGTAGATGATACTCCCAACAAGCTATCGACTAAGAGTGAAAAACACCTAGCCTCAAGTTTGACCCCTAACAAAAATGGAGTCGATACAAGTTTACAATCAACCATGTAAAATATAGAGAGCATATAAAGTGCATACTTGGGTTGCACATGGAAGATACTTGAAGATGACTAAGTGATCTCAATCCCTAAGAAGTAATGCAATAGACCTAAGACTGACATAAAAAATCTATCATGTAGAGTAATTTTCACTACCTTGATGGTGGATGAGTGACTCGCTATAATCAACAAGTCATCAACATAGAGAACTAGAAATGTAAGAGTGTCAACCTACTACAGAATATATACGTTCAGATTGGAATGACATCGAGTGAAACCAATTGTCAAAAGGAATGAGTCGATTTTGGCATACCAAGCTCAAAGAGCCTATTTGAGACCATAGAGAGACTTTTGAGGTCGACACACAAGTGAAAGATCCTAAACAAACCCCTATGGCTACTCCATGTAGATTTCCTCTTGAAGATCACCATGAAGAAAGGCACTCTTCACATTCATTTAATGAACTTACCAATGATGGGCTACAACTATAGCAGAGACAAGTAAAATGGAATTCATCTTAGCAACTGGTACAAAAGTCTTAGAGTAGTCAATCCCAGGAACCTGGGAGAATCCTTTTCCTACCAAGTGAGCCTTATACTTATCAACAAACCCATCTGCTACAATTTTTTTTAAGATCTACTTGCATTGAACTCTTCTTGCATTGCAACATCCCACTCGGGAATAATTGAAGTTTCTCAAAAAGACTATGGATCATAAGCTAAAACAATGAAGAGATGTAGAGCTTGCTGAAATTGTGACCTTTTTCTTCTAGGATATGACAGATCACAAAACCAATCACCCACTGACTCAAATGTCTATCAAATCCATAGAGGTGTTGAGGTTGGAGGGTATAGGGGAGAATCGTCTACCTTTGAATGATGACTAGGAGAGAAATGTGAATCCTCATCATCGAAGCCGCCATCATAAGTAGAGGAAGAAGACTTCTCATCAATTGTAGGAGGATTAATATCCTCTTAAGAATTGTCATATGATGCAATGTCTCCAATGCGATGTTTGATGGAGAAGTAATATGTGAAGAACTAGAAGATCTCTCCTCAAAATGAACACTCCTCTTAATGAACAACTACGAGTGGAGGGATGGATAAGTATATGCCCTTTAACATCATCTGGTTACCCAAAAAATATACAAAGCTTGTTAGATTCTACGAGAAGTGAGAATTGAGCTAGGATCTAATGTCAGTCATAGATCGCATGCAAATCACCAAGCAACAAATGATCAAAGATCAAAATAGTTGAATGAAGATAATTTTGATATGAGAGAAAAAATAGACATAAGAGAATTTTGGAGAAGACTCTCACCGATCAATCACTGAAGTAGTGAAGGTGAGAGTATAGTGCTTATTATACAGAAAAATAATAGCATATACAATCAAGAGGTGCATTAACTCCCACCTCCATAAAAAGTGGGAGGTTTTACCTACTACCCCATAAAAGGTGGGAGGTTTTTACGTACTTGGTAAATGCCAAAACATGTGGCATAACCTCCTTACATGAAAACAAGAAAGGAGTTATAAGAGGTGGCACATAAAGCCAAAAGAATGTGAGAAACCCAACTACCCCATAACCCACTTAGGAAATGACAAAATAGTGGTTATGAGAGGTGGCACAACAAGCCAAAAGAGGGTGTGTAGCTCAACTACCCATGTGAGGTAGAGAGTTACACATGTAGCTGAAGTATTTTGCCATGTGTCCTCATATTGACCACTCCTAATAACTTAAGCAAGCTTAAATAATATATGTGTAGAAAAAATAAATACCCCACATAAGGAAAATAAAAAACCTACACTAACACCCCCCTTAAGCATACCTTAGGTGGGTGAAAAGATGGGTCCTGACAAATGAGGCCATGTTAGGTACCCATGTACATAGAGATCCCCCCAAAAGAAGAATCCATCCCCATAAGAGGAATAGCCCCCCCTAAATAGAGAGAGAGAATGTAGGACTAAGAAGCGCCTCATGAAGTAGACCCCTGTCACATCCAAAGCAAAGATCGCAAATGAAGGAACTTTCTTTCAGTGAAGATGTTCGCAGTCTGCTCTGATGTAGAACAATACTTAAGATCAATGGTGCCTTCTTGAATAAATCACTTATGTAGTTCATATGTATCTCAATGTGTTTTGTCCTTTAGTGATGAACTAGATTTTCTTGAGATCTGTATAGCACTCTAGTTATCGCAAAAGATGATGGTACGCTTTCTGATTGGAATACCAAACTTAGTGAGAATATTTTGAAGCCAAATAGCCTTAGTGGTGGCATTAACTGCCCTTCAATACTCAGCCTCTATTTATGAAAGAGCAATTGTAGACTGCTTCTTGCTCAACCAACAAATTGGATTGGAACCAAGTGAGAAGCAATACCCTAAAGTAGACTTGTGATCCTGAGAATTACTTGACCAATCTGAATCTGTATATCCCACCAAGTCAATATCCATGCCTGGTGCATACTAAATTCCATAATTGTGAGTACCCTGAATGTAGTGGAGAATCCACTTAACTACTTTCCAATGCAACTCATGTGGCTCTTGCATGAATCTAGAGACCATGCTCACAACATATGAAACATCGGGTCTCGTATGAGTCAATTAGATGAGACTCCCAACAAGTTATCAGTATAAAGTACTATCAACCAAGGGTGAAGAGCACTTAGTCTCAAGTTTGACCCCTGATAAAAATTGAGTAGGTGCAAGCTTACAATCGGCCATGCGAAATCTGGAGAGCATATCAAGTGCATACTTAGTTTGTCCAAGGAAGATACTTGAAGAAGACTGGGTGATCTTAATCCCCAAGAACTAATGCAGAAGAGCCAAGTCTGACATCATAAATCTATCATGTAGAGCAGTTTTCACTGCCTTGATGGTGGATGAATGACTTCGTGTGATCAACAAGTCATCAACATAAAGAACAAAAAATGTGAGAGTTTCATCCTGCTGCAAAATGTATACTTTCAGATCACAATGGAACTGAGTGAAATCAACCGTTAGAAGCAATGAGTCCATCTTGGCATACCAAGCTTGAGGAGCTTGTTTGAGGCCATAGAGAGACTTTCGAAGTCGACACACAAGTGAAGGATATTGAACAAACCCCTGTGGCTATTCCATGTAGATTTCCTCTTGAAGGTCACCTTGAAGAAATGCACTCTTCACATCCATCTAATGAACTTCCCAATGATGAGATGCAACTATAGCAAGGACAAGTCAGATGGAATTAATCTTAGCAACTAGAGAAAAAGTCTTAGAGTAATCAACCCCTGGAACTTGGGAAAAAACTTTTGCTACCAAGTGACCCATCTACTATAAATTTTGTTTGATAGATCCACTTGCATCAAGCAAGTTTCCTTCCCTTGGGAAGAGGAACTAAATCCCATGTGTGATTCCTTCCCAAGGAATTAAACTCTTCTTGAATTGCAGCATCCCACTTAGGACACCTGCAGCTTCTCGAAAAGACTATGGATTAGAAGCTGAAGTAATAAAGAGATGTGGAGCATGTTGAAATTGTCACCTTGTTCTTCTAGTATCAGATGGATCACCAAGCCAATCTCTTGTTGACTCAAATGTTTATCGAGCCCAAAGAGGCACTGACACTGGAGATTTTGGGGGAGAGTCATCAACCTTTAAATGATGACTGTGAGAGGAATGTGAATCCTCATCATCACTGTCGCCATCTAAAGCAGAGGAAGAAGACTCCTCATCAAGATTAGGAGGATTAAGATCCTTTGAAGAACTATCATCATGATGCAATGTCTCCAATGTGACAGTGGATGGAGAAGTGGTATGAGAAGAACTAGAAGAACTCTCTTCAAAACAAACACTCCTCTCAATGAACAACTCATGAGTAGAGGGATGGAGAATTCTGCACCCTTTGACATCATCTGGATACCCAACAAATATACAAGGCTTTCTCTGTAGATCCATAGCCTTGCATTTCTCTACTAGAATGTGGGCCCATGCAAGAGAAACAAACACTCTTAAGCGCTTAACTGTAGGTTTCAAACCAGTCCAAGCTTGAAAAGGAGCTACCCCCTTCACAGTTTTGTGAGGAACTCAGTTCTGGATGTAACACACATTGTTGATAGCCTTTGCCCAGTATTGAGGTACCAAAGACTTGGAGTGAATCATGCAATTGGCCATCTCCTTCAAGGACCTGTTCTTGTGTTCTGCGACAACATTCTTCTGAGGACTATATGGAACTATGTGTTGCATGTTGATACCTTCTGAAGCACAAAATTGTTCAAACTAATTGTTAATATATTCACCCCCATTATCTATATGCAGAATCTTGATGAACTTCCTAGATTGTTTCTCTGCAAAAGCTTTGAAATCTAGAAAATTCTCAAAGACTTCAAACTTTTATTTGAGAAAGTAAACCCATGTATATCTGGAAAAGTCATCAATAAATGTCAAGACATATCTATCCCTGCTAAAAGATAGTTGTAGAAATGGTCCTGCCAAGTCACTATGTAACAACTCCAATAGTTTTGTAGCTCTCCATGCTTTACCTTTATCATACTTTTCTTCAGGATGCTTGCCAAGAATGCATCCCTGGCAAATTCCATTAGAAAATCGAATAGAAGGCAACCCTGAAACCACGTCCTATTGACTAAGTTGTTGCAAGTAATGGTAGTTCAAGTGGCCAAACCATTGATGCCATAAACAACTCACCTCATCTGCATGAGTGATTAAAACTGTCGAAGGAGAGTCGGGAACAAAGTAAGAAAACTGATATAATTTGGAATGATGATCTACTTTTCCCACAACAATAGTAGACCCATTATACATTTCACTAATTACCATTGTATATGGTGTGAACTCAACTCGCTTTCCAGAACTAATGTGAGTGATATGATAAACAAATAGGAGATTAGTCGATAAAGATGGAACACAAAGGACATCCTAAAATGTTCCTTCTTCCACATCAACATACCTTCTCCCATGCACTTCAATAGGAGTGACATCACCCATTAGGATGGAAGGCATAGAACATGGCTCTAAAGAGGTGAAATCATCTTCTAAAGAAGACATGTGGTGCAAAGAACCTGAGTCAATTATCCAAGGATTGGGTTGTGAAGAAACAACAACTAGGGCCTTACACTTTCCTTTCTCCTTACTCTTATATGTATCCTTAGAGATCCTTCTAATGAACTCTGTTTGACTGAATCATGCACCTTGATATTATTCTTTTCAAGAATATTTGAAAGGTGATCAATTTGTTTCTTCAAACACTTATGTTCATCATGACCATGCCTCTTACAATAAGAACACTTGACCTTCTCCTTCTTAGGTTGTTCACCTTTTGATGAAGAGGTCTGATTATCTGCTTTTGAAGTAGTAGACTTCTAATCTTTCTTATTCTCTCCTTCGTTATTTTGTTTCTTATCTTGCTTACTAGACCCTTTATGTTCATGTATGCCTTGATTTACATCTAAGGCATGTGACTTAGAGGTTTTTATTGTACCCATTTGAACCAATTTGTTTTGCTCCCTAGTGAGTTCTGCAACAAATTCATCTAGAGAAGACATTTTGAATGTGGTACCTAGTGCACATTGTGGCATAGAATGTAGAAACAAACATTGAATAGTTAGGACCAACCTTAAAAAGAATACTCAAGATCAATTGCTTATCATCTTTATTAGTTCCACACTATTTCGACTGCAATCTTACAGACTTAAGTTTAGTGAAGAAGTCTTGTATAGTGTCAAAAGTGGTTGGATTCAATCCTATGAGTTCATTCTCCAACTGATGACCTCTTAGCTCATCTTGCTTACCAAAGAGGTTTTCCAAAGTGGTCCACACTACATTTGGTGTAGTGGTAGATTCAATGTGAAAAAGAAGATTAGGAGAGACTGACATACATAGAGTACCAAAAGCTTCATCACATTTATTAAACCATTTAATCTTTTTTGCAACATCTTGAGGTTCAGTTTCAAGTCTCATGTTAACGTGACGATATCTGTGTCTTTTTAGATATATTATCATCTTAGATTTCATTCAAAGTAATTATATGGTGTTAAAAGTGGAACTGTAGATGCATCCATGATAGCAGAAAAGAAGATTGCAAAGAATTAGGAAAAGTGCAAGAAAGAAGACACAAGAGACACCCCCCATTTTCCACTAGTCTCAAAAATCATCCCCCCCCCCCCCCCCCCCGCCAAAAACTACAAGGTTGACACTTTATAATTAGTGTGTTACAAGACTTTTTATCAGTTTACAATGCTTTTAAGCTCCAATGGCCAGAAATAGAAAATTTTAATACAAATCAATTTCATACAAGATCTGAGAAAATTAGCCATATAGCTGTGTAATACTTCTCAATACATTTCCAACAACTATTAGTTTTTGAAAAACAAAGTTGCGAGGTGAAAGATATGACATGTTGAAGAGAAAAAGAAGTAGTTAATACAACCTACAATATCTGATGGAAAAAGACAAAAAAATTCAATGCGACCCAACAAATGCAAAGTTCTCCTTTCCAGCTCTCCTTCAAGTACTTGTTTGCAAAAATCTGACACTCGAGGCAAAAGTTATGCAACTTTTAAGAAGGGTTGCTAAATTTGTATGCTGGAAAATAGATTACTCCTTGTTCAAACTCAATTTCTGCAACAAATATTCATTTTATGGTAACAACACCAAAAACCTAGAATTTTTTTTATGCTGACAAAAAAACCCAGAAATCGTTTTATCTGAAAATGAGTGAAAGTTGGAATTATAAAGCTTAAAAGAAAACAACTCCAATAAAAAGATTTTACTCTGTTTTTTTTACCGTGTCCTCCAAACTCTGATTTTGGGGAAATAAAAGTCACTTTTGACTTTCTTCAGCCTTCTAGACACTTTGGAAATGTTAAATAAGCTTCCAATATTACCAAAAAACTACAATCACCAAGATCTCAAAGAGCACACATATATAAAACCAAATTTAACTAGAAGCTTATTTTCCTTTAAATGGTTCTGATTCTCCAGGTCACGTCGCGTGATAATGCAGGAGAAGAGCATACATGGTTTTTAAGGAAAATATAAGCTATCTAATAATCTCAAATCTCTCGAATAAATCAGAAAAAATGATGAGCTATACCAGACAATACAACTCTGATACCATGTTAGATTTTGTGAGAAGTGAGAAACGAGCCAGGATTTGATGTCGATCGTAGATCACATGCAAATCCCCAAGAAACAGATGATCGAAGATCAAAATAGCTAAATGAAGATAATTCTGATATGAGAGGAAAAAAAGAGACAAAAGAGAATTTTGGAGAAGAGTCTCACTAAGCAATCAATGAACTAGTGAAGGTGAGAGTATAGTTCTTATTATATAGAAAAATAATAGCATATACAACCAAGAGGTGCTTTAACTCCCACCTCCATAAAAAGTGGTAGGTTTTACCTACTACCCCAGGTGGGAGGTTTTTACCTACTTGGTAAATGCCAAAACATTTGGCATAACCTCCTTACATGAAAACAAAAAAGGAGTTATAAGAGGTGGCACATAAAGCCAAAAGAGGGTGAGAAACCCAACTACCCCATAACCCACTTAGGAAATGACAAAATAGTGGTTATGAGAAGTGGCACAACAAGCCAAAAGAGGGTGTGTAACTCAACTATCCATGTGAGGTGAAAAGTTACACATGTAGCTGAAGTATTTTGCCATGTGTCCTCATATTAACCACTCCTAATAACCTAAGCAAGCTTAAATAATATGTGTAGGAAAAATAAATACCCCCTAACATAAGAAAAATAAAAAACCTACACTAACAAGGTTTGCCTTGTGGATCTGTAGCCTTGCATCTCTATGTTGGAATGTGGGCCCATACAAGAGAACTAAACACTCTGAAGTGCTTAACTATGGGTTTTCGACCAGTCCAAGGTTGAAAAGGAGTTACCCCCTTCACAACTTTGTGGGGAACTTGAATTTGGATGTACATGCATAATTAATGACCTTAGCCCAAGACTAAGGTGCCAAAGACTTTGAGTGAATCATACTATTGGCCATCTCCTTCAAGGACCTGTTCATGCATTATGCGACACAATTCTACTAAGGACTTGTATGGAACTATGTGTTGCATGTTGATACCTTTTGAAGCACAAAATTATTCAAAGTAATTGTTAACATAATCACGCTCATTATGTATATGCAAAATCTTGATGAACTTCACAGGTTGTTTCTCTATAAAAGCTTTAAAATATTTAAAGTTCTCAAAGACCTCAATTTTTTTTTTGAGAAATTAAACCCATGTATATCTAGATAAGTCATCGATAAATGTCAAGACATATCTAGTCCTGTTGAAAGATGGTTGTGGAAATGGTCCTGCCAAGTCATTGTGTACCAACTCCAATAGTTGTGTAGATCTCCATGCTTTGCCTTTATCATGCTTCTCCTCATGAAGCTTATCAAGAATGCATCCCTGACAAACCCCATTAGAATATTGAATAGAAGACAACCCTGAAACCATGACTTGTTGACTAAGTTGTTGCAAGTAATGTTAGTTCAAGTGGCCAAATTGTCGATACCAAAAACATCTCACCTCATCTGCATGAGTAAGTAAGATTGTTGTAATACCTTTATCAAATGAGTGTTCCTCAATGGTGACATAAAATCCTAGTGAGTCTAGCCTCATGTATGTTATCCTTGGTTTGAACACCCTTTTTTAATTGTAGATTCTTTATTGTGTACATTTAGATATTACTTGTTCTCTTTCATGCACTACAGTGGTGGTTTGGTTAGTAATATTGCAGTCCTGAAGAATCTTTTCAAACCTTCTATTAGAAATTGTTCTCTTCTAAGGATAGTGAGTAGGGAAAAGAGGCTAGACATTTTTGCAAAAAAGTGACCCCTAAAGATTAGTGAACATGAAGGCATTGATTTTAGTAGAGATATCACTAAGGAAGAGATAAATATGACTATTAAAACTTTCAATGATGGTAAATCTCTAGGATTAGATAGACTGCGCATTGAATATTTATAAAATAAAATTAATGAGTGATGAAATGATATATTTGTACATGAAATCTTTTGAGGAAGGTACTCTTCGCAAGGTAGTTAATAGGGGTGTTATTAAGTAAATCTCAGAGGAAGGAAACAAGTCTTTAATAAGTAAATGGAAACTAATAACCTTGCTAAATATATTATATTATAAAATACTGGCTAAGGATTTATCATTAAGATTGAACAAAATCTTAAGAAGAATAGTCTTTGTAACCCAAACAAGCTTCATCAAGGGGAGGTATATTTTGGAAAATTTGATCACTAGCTGGGAGGTTATGAATTGGGCTAAGCATTTTGGTGAAGATGTGAGTATGATGTTGCTAGATTTTGAGAAGGCTTATAACAAAATAGAATGGTTATTTGTTTTTAGCATCTTGGAAGCTTTTGGTTTCCCTTATAATTTTTACAACTGGATTAGTGTTTTGTTCCAAGACTCATCTTCTCAAATTGATATAAATGGGGAACTTAAAAATCCATTTCCTCTAAATATATCTATTAGGTAGGGATGCCCCATTGCCTCCTCTATTTTTAATAGTTATAAATGGTCCATGTTACACCTTGAAAACTCATTTGATCAACCCAACTATCAATGGCATCATGCTTCCCAATAACAAAAATTTGTTGAATGCTCAATTAGCAGATATCATGACCTTTTTGTGGAAGTAAAATTGGATTTTTTCAAAATATTGTTAAGAGGTTGAATATATTCTAAAAATCCTAAAGGGCAAATATTTCAAACTGTAAATCCACTATCTTAAGATGGCACCATGTAGTAAGCCACCCCTTCTTGTAGATCAAATTTTTGCACCTTCTTTTAAGCATAGTTAGTAGGAATTATCTCAAAAAGTTGACATATCTAAGAGTAACAAATTTCTAATTTCTTCTCCAAGTTTAAGTGAACAAGAATTTTGACAAATAGTTCGTAGACTTCCCACTAAAGAAGTTTATAGTTTTTTGTTTGCAATGGTTTTTCCGCAATTTTGAGTTTAATTCATTGCTTTGATTAGAGGATTATATTGTAGTATGCAACCCCAGTTTGCACTTATATTTTTTGTCTTCTTTACCAAATTAACTCGAGGGTATTTTGTTAAACACTTGGCAACTTATTGAAAGCATCCATCACTATAACATTTTAACAAACAATTTGCTTGTTGATCTTTGAATGGGTTTCATAATGTAAGATATTGATATTTATTTGGAGGTTTGCTTTGAAAGTTCTTGCTAACATCTCAAAGAGGTATGCATAAATTAAAACTCATATTGGACACATAAATAAGATTTAGTTCATTAAACTTGGTGAACCAAACACAAACTCTAGGATGGAACACCTTAACCTTGATTAATGTTTGAAAAAAGTAGTAATTATTATGAACATACTATTGAAGCAATATAGGTTTGAAATAGATCCACATGTTTATTGCATAATGATTTTCTAGCATCAAGAAAGACGAGTATTCAACCCCTTCATACAAATATATATCTAGTTATTTTGCTTCAGCAAATCATCCCACTTTTCTACCTACAACCATGCTTAGGTATTATTGTTGTAGACCATATAAATCAAAAAGCTGAGTTTATTTAGGTGCAATCAAGTATCTATTACAAAAAACACCCAGTTGGATTAGTTATTGCACAATTCCCTTTTAAAAAAGAACTACAATCTTCTGTCATTAAAGAGAAAGAAAGTTTGTCTTATTCTCGTTTGTCAATTTTTGAAAATTGTCTTTTCCAAGTTTTTTCTTATTTTGAAATTAATTCACAACTTAGACTTTCTAATATTTATCTTTTTTTTTAGTTTCAAAAAGGTGTAGACTATAAATTTGTCTTTTCTAAGAGTTGGCTAGAGTTTATTATTTTTTGAATGCCTTTATTTCCCTTGTCATCTAGCATACTCTTTCTTCGTCTTTTTACACCAAAGCAAGCTCCCAAAAGGTATTATCCAAAAGTCTTAAAAACCCTTAATATAAATATGGTCATGCCAAATTTAATGAATCACATCCCAAAATTATTATGCAATCCACAATGAATAGAAAATATGCCTTTTTCTCTAGCCACACCGGAACTTAGTGTAACAATATTCGATTAGATAGTGTGATATTTTTTTAATGGAGGACACAAGAATACAACTCAATAAACTTCACAAACTGAATCCTTTTCAAATTTGGCAATCTTGAGCAAATAACTATCTCATCGATGTGAATCCTGCAAAAATACCTTAATCTTTGAATGCACAAGCTGAGACCTTGAGTGAATCCCACAACATCGACTTGGGTAGATCTTCGACCACCATAGTTGATCTTTTTCAAAAGGGTTTCTGTCCTTCAGAAGGATGAAATAAACAATCTTCAAACCCCAAGGGTTCCAGAGAGAAAATATCATAATCTTCAACAACCCTCAAATGAGCTTCATAACACCTTTTTATAACTTGAAGCTCATCACCCTAATTGGGTTTGTGCAAATTTTAATTTAATTTTAAATAAACCTTATGTCTCCCTATGCACCAATATTAAGATACTTTATAAAATCACTTTAATAAATATTTTACCTTATGTCTCCCAAAGTGACTTTTATTTAAAATATTAAATATCTCAACTTTTGTTAGTTAAAAATTAATTAGTTAAAGTTTTCATTTAATATACTTTTGTCCAACAACTTAAAATTTATTATTTAATTAATTAATTTTTTTTTTCACCCAAAAAATTGGTATATTACAGTCCGCCCTTCCCAAAGATTGCTAGTCATTAAGCAATGCTTGCGTAACACTAGAAAGACTAGTCCGAACTAGACTAAAACCAGATAATATTCTGAGGTCCCAAGTTAACCTCAAAGAACCACCATGTTGACATTGCGCCACTTTGATCATAACTATAAATAAATTGGCACTCTCCTCTCCAGTGATCCCAAAAAGTAACCAACATCATAACCAATACTAAAATGCTAGAGAAGGCTAGAAACAATGCCATATAATATATCTTGCCAAGGTAACTCAGAAAAAACCATGTCAACAAACTCACTACCAATTATGATTTTAGGTAACAAAAAGAATAATCCACTCAACCATAAAACATAAACCCAAGCATCACTCCCTATGATATCCTAAAAATGAAGAAGATCAATCATTGTCACAACTCTGTGATCTATCAACCAAGGAAAGCCTCTATTGTCACCAACTAAAATCATATCACCAAGACTTAATCTCCAAGTGTTAATAGAAGAAACTCGAGTATGCTAACAAATCCAACTCACAACAATCAACCAATCATCATCTGGAAGCATTCATGCTATCACCACATAACAACTATACTAACCAATACTCTCCCAAGTGGAAATGGAAAATAAATGAGCTATACCCAAAGGATCTCCCACAACTGATTACACCAAAGTCTGGAAGTTCTCATTACCAAACTACTCCAAGACTAAGGTCACTATAAACAATGTAAAAAAAACTAGGACAACGGTAACTAATTTGAAATCTCACTAAATATGTAGGAGTCATGAGTGTGGGAGTAGCTGAAAAACCAACTCCTATGATAAATTCACCTATACCACAAATCCTCAACCATGAACTACTCATCTGTTGGCCCGAAGAAAGCATCTAACTCATTTGTAGATCACAATCTGAACTCATGTGTAAGCTAATTGAAAAGTGGATAGCAGTGCTAACGCTCATTGTCACAATTCTAAGGCCCTTTGAAAGATGAGCCATAACATAAAGAAGTTCACTGTCTTGGACCAACTCTAAAGGTAAACTATCAAAACTTACAACACAAACCTTCATAAGGAGAACTCCTTGATTTTGGAAGGTCTGAAATGAACAATAACTACCATTGTACATGATTGAAATCAATGAAGTACAATTTGATTTAATTATTCTACACAAAGGACAACAATAGTACCAATGAAATCTCCAAGTATAATCATAAAAGTTGAGAGTTATTATGCTAAAAAATAAATCAAAAGTGGCTATAAAACACCTCCAAGCAATCTCCAACTAAAAACCATTACTTCCTTGACCAAGGAAATTGTACCAAGTCCCTTGAATAAGAGAAAACCATAAAGTGAAGTGATTGATCTACAACCAATCAACAACCCCAAATCTAAAAATTTGACATATCCTTTGCAAAGGAATATTCCCAAGAGTATGCATTTGATCAATGCTCTAGTCTTTACTTAAATTTTCTCTCCAATCCATTTGTAAATGAACAAATGGAATCATAGGATGGCTGGTAAGGAATAGATTAGCACTATCAATTCTAAAATTTAGATTCTTATCCCTCCAAAAACCACTCCAACCATCTCCTATAAACTTAATCAATTCTTGTTGAGAATCCCAAGGTCGGATACCCAACCAAGAATGGTCATCAACATGCCTAGAAAAGTGCTCAACATAACCCCAAGTATCATCCAAATCTAATGGTCTCCATGAGGGTAACCAATCATTTCAGAATGTGAACATAGATTGACAATGGATTGAAAAGCATACTCCAACTCAGATTTTGAATTTTCTCTCAAATCCCACACCTTGCTATTTTCACCAAGTGTAATGCTAGAACCAAGTGATGTTCCATCTTCCCACTCAAAAAGTGGATTATCATATGTCTTATCTACACCCATCTCCAATAATGGGTTATCATTGAACGAACACAATGAATTGATTCTTCCAATCATGTTTATACAAATAAAAAGAACTACTTCTATGATGAATACCAAAATCAAAACTATTATACCTATCATCGATGACTCCAAGGATGTCGCAAATCTCTTGTGCATCATCATTATTATTTTCAGCAGTATAGTGTGGATCCAAATCATCACTAAGACTAAAAATCTACTCAAAGTAAGGTGAAAGTTAGCTCCATGCAAAGATAAATCAAATTTATTCTCGAGAATAAAATCAACTTCATCATTATAATGAGATAAAGAATCATCATTGTTAGCTGTTTTGAAAAATCCATCCTCTTTTTCTTCAACAAGCCCATCATTTGAAGGTGAAGTAATGATCTTATCTACACCAACCTTTATACTAGTGTCAAAAAATTAACTAGAAAGCTCTAAGGGTACATTCAAGGCTATTGTTATGTTATTTCCTTCATGCATAACCTTATCCATTATAGCTGCATGTATGACCAAAGAGACATCATGTGGCTTTGTGTCACATTCATCATGTTTTCATCATGTCAATGTCTTAAGATACCCTTTTATATCCGAGTCCTTCGTTAGCATAGAAAGTTCTTGCATTAACTCAAATATAGACTTCATAGTTGTAGACATCATTTTGAAACCAAGCCACTGAAATTGAATATCACAAAAAAAATAACATGTAAATGAAGACTACAAAAAACACCGCAACCTAATAGGCTGGCATGAAAACTTAGCTTTGATACCAATGTAGTAAGCCACCCCTTGTTCTAGACCAAATTTTTGCACCTTCTTCCAAGCATAGTTAGTAGGCATTATTATTTCTTCTCCAAGTTTAAGTGAACAAAATTTTTGACAAATAGTTTGGAAACTTCTCACTAAAGAAGTTTATAATTTTTTGTTTGCAATGGTTTTGTTGCAATTCCGAGTTTAATGCATTGCTTTGAACAAAGGATTATACTTTAGTATGCAACCCCAATTTGCACTTTTTTTTTTTGTCTTCTTTACCAAACTAACTGGAGGGTATTTTGTCAAACACTTGGCAACTTATTGAAAGCATCCATCACTATGACATTTTAACAAACCGTTTGCTTGTTGATCTTTGAATGGGTTTCATAACGTAAGATATTGATATTTATTTTTTGGCTTGCTTTGAAAATTTTCAAGGTATAACCATGGCCAGGTATTGTTGTTGTTGTGCCTGTGAAGTGTGATACCTGCAGCTACAACACAAAACACTCAATATATCATTACAAGCATGGTTAGCAAATTTAAAATAAATAAAGATAAAACCATGGCTAATCGATCTATTGCCTCCTAATAAATGTGAGTGTAGATTTGCTCTCAGATTTGTATAAGAAAATTCTAGTGACTTGAATACATCTAGATGGAGGATTTAGGATGATAATGATGCATTTAAGCTAGAAAGGAGAATGATTAAGCTACATGATTCAACAATTATGCTAGAAAATAAGCTAGATCTAAGATTGCAATTGCCTATAATAACAATGCTCAAATGATATGCTAAGAGGTATATGCCTATAATAACAATGCCTGAAATGCAGATGAGATGGGATCATTATTGCTCCAAAATGGGGTCTATTTATAGGATTTCCAAGGCCAAGGGTGAGGTGGCAGGAATCAACGGTCAAGATTAAGTTTGAAGATATCAATGGTGAAATTGGAGGAGGTTGGAATAGAGGTTGGATGAAAGGGAACATTTGCCATCTCTATGGTGACAAGTGTCAAGAAGCTTCTAGAGAGGTTGGATAAAACTTTACTTTTGTCATCTCTATGGTGACAAGTGTCAAGAGGCTTCCAAGAGAGGGGATATGTGGCCCAAGAATGCCATGTGTCTCAAGGGAAGAGTATCCACACCATAGGACGTTAGGATGTGCAAGCTAAGGTAGGTTTAATTAAACCTAGGATTAGATGGAATGGGTTAGGTTTAGAAGTGGTTAGATTAGGAGGCATGTGGGTAATTTGAATTTAAAATTCAAATAAGACTAATTAATTCTCAACAATTTATAAATTGATTTGTTTTAATTAATTAGAAGACTAGAAGAATTAATTGAAGATGGGGGGAGAAGATTAATTAATTTAAATTAATTAATCAAAGGGGATTATGAAAATGAACCTATTAAATAAATCCTTAGATTTATTAATAAGTAGATGAAAGGGGGAATTTAATCAAATTGCTGATGAATTCAATTAAATTGGGGAGGGGTATTAATTAAATAATTGCTTATTTAATTAATTATCTTCAGACCCTTTTTAGGTGTATACATTTGTTGCAGACAATATAAATTAGAAAGCCGAGTTTATTTATGTGCACCTAGGTATCTGCTATAGAAATCACACAGTCAGATTAGTTCTTGTTTGATTCCCTTTTAAAAAAGAAATATAGTCTTCAACCACTAAAGACAAAGAAAATTTGTCTTATTCCCTTTTGTCATTTTTTGAAAATCCTTTTCCAAGTTTTGTCTTATTTTGAAATTAACGCACAACTTAGACTCTCCAATGTTTGTCTTTTTTTTGAGTTTTGAAAAGCTGTAGACTCTATAAATTTGTATTTTCTGAGAGTTGGCTGGACTTTAATTATTTTTGAATTTGTCTTTATTTCCCTTGTCATCTAGTGTACTCTTCCTTTGTCTTTTTATGCCAAAGCAAGCTCCCAAAAGGTATTATTCGAAAGTCTTCAAAACCCTTAATTTAAATAAGGCCATGCCAAATTTAATGAATCACATCCCAAAATTATTATGCATTCCACAATGAGTAGAAAAGATGTCTTTTTCTTTAGTTACACCAGAACTTAATATAACAATATTCGATTTTAGTATGATAATTTTTTAATGGAGCACACAAGCATACAACTCAAGAAACTTCACAAACTGAACCCTTTTCAAATCTAGCAATCTTGAGCAAATAATAATCTCATCAATCTGAATCCTACAAAATGCTTTAATCTTTGAATGCACAAGTTGAGACCCTAAGAGAATCTCACAACATCGACCTAGGTAGATCTTCCACCACCATACCTGATCTTCTTTAGAGGGGTTTTCATCCTTCAAAAAGATGAAACAAACAATCTTAAAACCCCAAGGGTTCCAAAGAGAAAATATCATAATCTTCAACAACCCTCAAATGGGCTTCATAACACCTTTTTATAACTTGAAGGTCATCGCCCTAATTAGGGTTGTGCAACTTTTAATTTAATTATAAATAAACTTATGTCTCCCTAAGCACCAATATTAAGATACTTTATAAAATCACGTTATAAAATATTTTACCTTATGTCTACCAAAGTGACTTTTATTTAAAATGCTAAATATCTCAACCTTAGTCACTTAAAAATAATTAATTAAAGTTGTCATTTAATATACCTTTGTCCAACAACTTAAAATTAATTATTTTTTCGCTCGAAAAATAGGAACATTACACACCATATCCTCTTAATGATTATAGATGGAAAAGTGGTAATGGTGCACCAAATACTATTGTTAAATACTTGGGTATTCCTTTCTCCACTGACCCTTCTCTAAAATATGCGTGGGAATGACTATTCTTGAAGGTGGATAATTGTTTTTGAAGTGACAGGCATAAATGTTGTCATTAACTAGGAGAATTCAAACTACTCAAAAGAATGTGGCCACTTCCACAATCTATTATTCTTTTGCATTGTTGTTTGGTAGTGCATAGTTTTAAAGATTTAATAGTAGATTAGGAATTTTTGTGTCAAATGAAAAGGAAAATAAAAAAAATACATGCAATGAACAAGAATTGGTGTTGCCTCCCTAAATCTAGGCATAATAGTCAAAGTCAAAGGAAGGAAGAGCTAAGGTGTTCAAATCCTTAATGGTCCAGAGTGAGTCAAATTTGATGGATGTTGAGGATGGTGATGGGGTTTTTTTTGCCATTGACTTAATTGAATTTGAAGAAGTATTAGAGGAAAAAGAATATGGTTGCTTGCCCTCTGCTAGTATTGGAGTTTTTTTTAGCAGGATTGGATTGAATAGGAGGTCAAGATCCTCTTGGATATCAAAGGAATCAAAGGTGCAAAAAATGCTTCCTATAACTAAACTAGTGGAGTAGATAGTGCAAATTTTATTTACAATACATTTAGATAGAGATGAGGAAACACACAAACACACACTTATACTAAGAAGGGGGGTCAAGTTAGCAAAAGACCAACTTTACAATTATAAACTTTAGCAATGATATAATAATAATGAAAGCATCCACACAAGTAAGATCTAACAATTTAGAACACAAGATGCACACACAATTTACATGGAAACCCTTGCAAGATAAAACCATGAGAAAATATTGTTTATATAGGAAACTTATTACAATATTTGTAAGAACCAACCCACAAGAGACAACAATCCCGAAACTGAGCACCAACTCAACAAGAGACACCACTGTCTTTGAATGAGAGGCACTAACATCTTATTCTCTTAATGTAGAAGGCACTAACCTTCAAAATGCAAACAAGTATTTGTGATTTCTTCTTGGATCTTCCCTAAATCACCTTCAAAAATTTTCTCACTCCAACAAAATCTGCCTTAAAACCCTGCTCTCAAATCTAAAAAATATCTCCACTCAAATTTGCAAAATGAGCTTCAATAAATTCTCATGAGTGAAATATTTCTTCACGCAAATATTCATCATGATCTTCAACAATTGTTCATAAATCTACAATATGTCTGCTCCAAAATATCTTTGATTTTTCTCACAAATATGCTCTTATTATGTGAAAGATCTTCAATAAATTCTTCCTTAAATGACTAGGTCAAAGAAACTTCTTTTTTATACCTCCCATAAACACCTTTGCACCCAATGGTCATGCCTCCATGATGAGGTTGGCGGTAGCAACATGGAAATATATATTTTTAATTATTTTAAATGCTTTGCCTAAGGTGGGCACTTGCTTCAAGGGGGTCGTCCCTCTTAGGGAGCCAATATAAAAGGAAAATATAATTAAATTTATCCCCTTTGGAAAAGGGAAACTCTTGGGGGGTTCACTAAAAAATAAAGATATTATTTTTTCATCTTATTTAATCCTTATTTGCACAAGACATGGGTTGGCCTATACGCATCATATTGAATTTTTCTCCCTAAATGAAACTCAATTAGGGTGCCATAAATTTGGCACATGCAAAAGCCTACACACCATTTATTGGCCCTTTGGCATCAATGACAATTAATCCAACAAGAGATAATAAGAATGCAATTAATATACCATAATAAACACATGATATACGTGAGAAAAACCCTTTCAGGTCAAAAACCCCACACTCCAAAAGCACAATACTTTGTATTTCCTATAAACTTAGTAGTTACAATACAATATCAACACTAGGCTTTTGCAACAAGAATATTCAATCAACATCCTAGAATTTGGATTAATTTTGGTAGCATAACACTTCACCTACAAAACATAACATGCATTATTATCTCCAAGACAACCTTATATAGAGAAATACAACAAAGAAGGAATGGGTATCCAAATTCATTTGGCACATTTTCCAACCACTTGTAAGAATACAAATGACACATGTACATCATTATGTGACTCCTAATTCAAAGCTCCAAAGTTAGACACCTAAAAAAATGATATTTAGGTATGACATATGCTTTTACACATCTTCCAACTATCATAAGAACTAGATCATAACTGACAATACTTACAACTGTAAGAGAATTTGTCATAAATAGTTATTAATAGTTGATTATATTATAGTCTATCATTACCCAACTTGGGTGTTGACCTTCTCCATGCAAAGTTGTCCCCTAACAATTTTCCATTCTATCATAAATTCCGCCATAAGCTATCATAGGTAGGTGTGACATAATTTATCTATTATAGATTTTGTCATAAATTTGCCATTACATGACACAAGACACTTACTTATCAATAATCCAAGATCCTCTAAGTGGGACACATACTTTCTCATGTGAGGACAAAAATCCATGTCACCTTCCTAGTAGGTTGACAAGTCAACATGCCAACTCCCACAAGTTGATGAAATAACATGTAAAAACAAAATTGTCTAGTAGGCTCATAAAATAAAATAAAATATTCAACAAATAAATCCAATTACCAATGTTAGGGCTTGCTAAGGTTGAAACATCTTAATCCCAACTTTTTCTTGCTCATTGAGAGTCTTTCAAGAATCTATCAATCAACTACATGGGGATTAGAGGCCCATGGAACTAGAACACCATCCTGAAATTCTTTGCACTCAAAGGTTTTGCTAATGCATCTGCAACATTTGTCAAATTGTCAACCTTCTCCAATTTTACCTTTCCATCCTCTACCATATCTCAAAGAAAATAAAACTTAACATCAATAGGCTTTGTCTTAGCATGAAAATTTGGATTCTTTTCTAAACAAATGCCACTTTGACTATCACAATATATAGTAATTAATATCACATCAAACCCAATATCTGAACACAACCATCTAAGACAAATGACTTCCTTGCAATCATGAGTAACTTCTATATAGTCTTCCTTGTAATCATGAGTAACTGCCATATACTCTACTTCTATCATGGAAAAAATGACTACATCTTGCCACTTACACATCCAACAAATAACATCACCGAACATAGTAAAGACATAACTATTGGTGGATCTTCTACTGTCAATGTCACTTGCCCAATTTAAATTCATGATATTCATGGGTACTCAAAATATTGAGGTCTAGTAAGATAACCATGAAAACAGAAGGAATATTTAGGAGTGTCCCCTCAAATATCAAAATACTCTCTTAATTACATCCCAATGCACCCATCCAAGATTATCCATATAAAGGCTAAGCATTCCCATTGCTTGGGTAATGACTGGTTTAGTATAGACCATAACATACATAAGACTACCAATGGAACTTGAATATGTTACATTGGTCATGTTCTCCACCTTAGTAGGAGATTTTGGACAATCCTCCATTGATAACTTTATTCCTATTGCAACAAGAACTATCATGGATCTGCAAGTTGTCATGTTGAATCTTTCCAACACCGAATTCACATACTCACTCCGACTTAACTAAAGATTTCTATTAGCTCTATCTTTTTTTATCTCCATTCCTAGAATGTATCTAGTTGCACCTAGATCATCCATTTTTAACTATGTTGATATCTAAGACTTTAAATTGGAAATCAAATATCCATTCCCAAATAGTAACATATCACCCACATATAATGCAATAATGAAAATGAGACCATTATCAATTTTGAAGTAAACACAATGATCAATCTTAGACCTTTGAAACCCCAAACTCAATACATAGGTATAAAACTTTTGGTACCACATCCTAGTAGATTGTTTTAGACTATACAAAGACTTTTTCAACTTGTAAACCAGATTTTATTTAGCTTTCACCATGAAATGCTCTAGTTGTGACATATATATTTCTTCCTTTAGATCACCTTGAAGGAATGCCATTTTCACATCCATTTGCTTGATTTCCTAATCATGAAGTGTAGTAAGTGACAAAAAGAATAAAATGGATACCAACTTTGTAATGGGGGGGAAATTTTATTATCTCAACTTGGGAATACCCCTTTGTGACCAACCATGCTTTATGCTTCTCAACACTACCATTGTTGGAGTAACTAGGGCCCTTTATCTAGTTATTTATTAATTAGGTCCTGTAATTACTTTTTTGCTTAAGCTGAACTTAGGTTCTTTTTTATTTTATTAAATTAGGCTAATAATAGCTTAAGTTGTCTCATTCATTATGATTGTGACACTTGGCACTAGTTAATTTACTCTTGGATTAGGGTTTTGCAACTAGGGTTGCATTCTGTTGGTATTATATTGGATGACGTCGTCATGTGTTGCATTGGTTTTCTTATCCTTCTAAAGGTCTTCATTGTTGATTTGGCACTCTGGTTATATTGGTTTATTGCTGAACCAGAACATTGTGTTCACCGGCAAGGTTAGTGGCTTAAGCACAATCACCGGTATATGTTCACCGATAGTGACTTGTTATCATTTGGATATTATTTGGTTATGTCGAAGACATGGATTGGATGCTTGATTTTGGTTTTTTGCTTATTGGTCTAATCGGGTTGACATGTTTGCTTTTACCGGAAGATAGGTCTAGGTTATGGACCGGTTCAAGATATCATGTTCCAGATCAGCACGACACGTTTTGGAAATGGTTTATTGTTTGGATATTGTGTAAATACATTGAGGTCGACATATTGTATCACATCAAGACTTATTTTGTAATTTATTTAAATGTAATATCTTTAGTGAGTCGACCTTAACATTTGGTCTTAGGTTTTGTATAAATGTAAGATCTCATTTGAGAGATGTAATCATATGTGTAACACAATAATGGTATGAGTGTATGTGTGAATATTGAAGATCATATGAGCAGATCATAGTGTGAATCACGCAGACATTATCTAGAGGTTGAAGGAAGGTTATGAAGGTGTTTGTCAGAGCTTAAACCAATACTGAATCCAGCATTGCAGATGCTACTTTGAAGCAGTACATTGTTATAGGATTTAACCATCCTACTGTAGTCAGTGTGACTCCTAGCTTGTTGTTGAGAAGTGAGCTCTAGGTGGTTGGCCTTTCTGCATGTGCAGACCCCATTTGTATACACTTACTATATGCAGTAGTATCATCTGATTGTGGGTAAGGTTTCCCATCATGGTTTTTCCCCATATAGGGTTTCCACGTCAAAATCTATGTGTCATGTTTTGTGGATGTTGTTTTCCTTTTCGTTCCATGCATTAAGTTTCACCAGTACTGTTATAACTGCTAATATGTATTACCAACATTAAGTTTGGTTTACCGGCACTAAGTTTAAGTTTGAATAATTTGTATTTGGGTTATAATTTATTGACAACTGATTCACCCCCCCCCCCCTCTTAGTTGTCCTTCTGGTTCCTAACATATTCATCCTTTTATAAGGATTCATTTATTCATTATAATGATATTCATGTGTGCAATAATACATAATTCTCAAGCTGTTATGGAGCATATCATCTTTGTTTGATCTCTTTTGTGGGACATGTATTTTTCTTGCAGATTATCCTTGGCTCATGTAGTTGTATCATCAACTTCAACATGGTATTAGAGTGTATATGTTAAGTTCTTGTCCACATGCTTGAAGGAATCAACCTTAAGTTCTTTTTTTGTACATGCTAGGCTCAAACAAATGCTACCATCATGTTCACAACATCTCAAAACCCTAAGATTGACTATGGTTTCATCAAAATTCAAGAAGTTGAAGTTTTGGGTCAATTTGGCTAAGAGCACAAAAATTAAGACAATATTTGGAGGTGAGCAAAAAAGCACCTTGGGGCAAAATTGACCTCACCATCGTGTTCATAGCAACCAAGAACCCTAAAAAACACTTGTTCAAATGCCAAAATTGAAGTATTTGAAAAAAAAAGATTTTTTTTAAGTGCTTGATTTTTCTTTACAAAAATACATACGGTTTTGTATAGAATTGTACATCTCCCAAGCACTCGACTTTCCCTGCATAGGCCACCAAAAATTATTTTCAATCCACCTTTATTGTTTCAAATTTTTATGTATTTTTCTTCAAATAACATCAATCGAAAGGGGGTTGGCCTTTTTCATTGGGTCATACCTTGTAGGGTGACATCACCCTCAATCAACCCCTTTCTCCAATTTTTGGCAATTTTTCTTTTTGTTGGCAATGGTTCATTGAATTTGGTGGTGCACTATTTTTAGTGCTGATTTCTTTAGCCAAGGAGAATGCTTGGAGGAATATTTTATGGAGCTCAAGGATATTCGGGTAGAATTTATTTTTGTAGTGGACCTATTTTTCTCGATGAAGGGAGGTATTATGAGAATATTTAGCTGACATCAGTGGTACAATCAACCCTTTGACCCATTTCAAACCTTCAAACCCTAGTTGACCTATGCATGGTTGTTTTGCCATAACTTGGGCATATGAGCTTGAAATCATGCCAATGAGATATCATCAAAAAGTTGGTTCCAATGTTGATCTAGTGGCGCAAGTGGTTTTCTCAGATTCTCCTCCAATTTTATGTATTTTCTGTATTAGGCCTCTAAAGTTAGAAATTTAGTTTTACAATTTTAGGGCCAAATCTTCCACTTCTGAACTCCATTTTTTGAAAACAATACATTGTTGAAAAGATGGTGGAGTCCTTTATCTAGATCTTAGGTCCATTTTTATAGAAAATTCATAAGGTCTGTCTATCCTTGCCAAGCTTGGTCTTGATTATTAAGATTTTGTTTCTACTTTTTATGCTACCAAAGATGCACTTGAAACTTGTCATAGCATACCTTTATTTGATGAGTTTTCTTATCAATTCACTTGAGAGATAACTAAGTTGGTTTAGATGGTCAATTTAAGTCTTCCAAATCACAAGTACGCATTTCACCCCAAGGCACCACAGATTAGAAAGCTTCACATGGAAAAAGAAAAAAACATAACCACAAGGATTCCAAGTCACATGATTCTTCAGATTCTTCTTCCTCTTCTAAGAGGTCATCATCAAAGAAGGATAAGATGAAGTGTGCATATTGCACTAAGATAGGACATGATGGGCATCATTGTTATGAAAAGAAGATGGATGTGCTAACACATCTTATCTAGAAGCACAATATTCAACCATCTTCATTTATTACATCTTCTACCACTATAGGACCTGGACATTTTGGTTCATTTTCATGGCACATGAAGGGCCATTCTCTCTTTTCATCCACACATTAGTGTAGTAGGTGGCTTCTTGATTCAGGAGCCTCACATCATATAGCATCATCAAAGGGTATGTTTTCTTCTTTTGAGCATCATACATTTCCACATATTTTGATGGGTAGTAACACTCACATGAGTGTTACTAGGAGTGGTTATATTGAGGTTGGTGATAGCACATCCAATGATGTCCTTTGTGTTCCTTCATTATCTTCCAACCTCCTTCCCATCTACCAAATTTCTCATAGTGGAATAAAAAAGATAGTTGAGTTCACCCATGATTTAGTGCTTATCAGAGATATGCATAGGAGAGAGCATAGTGTAGTGGCTAGTGTTGATCATGCATTATAAATGTATGAGTTCTCACATGTTTCTCGCCTTGAGCATGCAATTCAATTGATTGGTCCCATCTCTCATGCATCGAGAGTGGATTAGGTATTGAAGTGGTTCCTTTGTGTGCTTTAGTCATTCAAAGTGGTTCCTAAGACTCCTGTTGATCCTCCACCACTTGCTTCTTCCATAATTAGTTTAGTTTAGCAAGTTGATTGTTCCTTTCCAGTTTCTGCCAAGTGGGATGAGTACTTATTAGATATTGTAGTGTTGTTTGATACATAACACACTCCAGACTTTGGGGACATGGTTAATGATATTCCGTGCCTCTTTGATGGTAGCTTGCACATTCTTGTCATCCCATATTCAATGCCTTTCGAGGTTGTTCATTAGGTATCCTTTGATTCAGACATGTGGATAATTGAGTAGTCTCCCATAGAACATGTCATGATGTTATTCGTTCCATCTCCTTCCATGAAGTTGATTCAGCCTTGGCCATTTGATTTGTTTCTTCTTAAAGGGAGGAACATAGTTTTCCACTCTCATATCTTAAGCAACATTCATCCTCAAGCCTTCATCTTTGCTATTGAAGATTCTCTCTTATGGAGGGGGGATACATCATCTCTTCCTTTCTCTCTTATGGGAGGATCTTGATTTTACATTTGTGATTGATTCAATACTTAGGGAGAACATCTTGAGCCCTTCAATCCTATCATATGTACTCTCTTTTCATTTCTTTTCTCTCTTTTGGGGAGGAGTTTCTTCCCATTGATTTTATTTTTTTCTTTGTTTGTGAGAGTTGCATATCTTTGTATTGGTTTGTACATGAGTACCTGATCAGGCCTTTGTTGCTGGGACTCATTCATGCATTTTGTATTCATCTTTATCTCTTTAGCTTATCCCTAAGTCAATCTTAAGGGGGAGTGTTGGAGTAATTGGGATACTTTTGTTAGACTTGTGTGAATAATGTTGTCATTGATGTCAAACTAGTCATCTAGTTCTATATCGGACAATGTATGAGGCCCAAATATTAGTTCGGATGTTATGGGTGTATGGATGTTATGGATGATGTAGATATGCAAGGATTGTGTGCGGTCAGTATGGAGTGTTCCATTTATTGGTTAGAAGTTATTATGCAGTGTGGACAACTTTGGATGATGAATTTTTGACGTCTCATCGAGTTCTCATTGACCTCGATATCTTGGTGTTAGGAGTTCTTGTTGATCCCGATATCAATTACGTGTCCCGATGTTAGCACTTTTGATAATTATCAGAAGTATCTCTTCAAGTTATGTGATTGTGGTTTCCTTGGTACACATGGAGTCTACTTTTTGGAGATATTGGGCTTGATCTTGTGATAATAGGTTCGTATTCTTGGGTCCAGATAACTTTGCCCCTTTTTTGGTAATTTCAATATATGCATTGATAATCAGAAGTATGTAAAGGAATTATGTAGAAGTATTGTGAAGGCTGACATGAGCTTATTGATAACATGTTGGGCTTGGCCGACACACCATTCTCCATTTGTACCCTCCAATATATATACATGTACATGAATGATGAAAGTAGAATCAACAAGAGAGTGTGTGTGATGCATGAAAGATAGTTGGCAGTGAAGCAAGCATTGTATGTGAGAATTGCAGACAATGAAGGTAATTAGTGTTGTAGTAGTGCAGTAGTCCTTTACCAAACCCGTTGCAGAATAGTTGTATAAAGATCTCTAACCGGATCTTTTGTAAACTCTGAGATTTGTAATTTGAGATTAAACTTGGAATTGATCTCATGCATTTGGAGATGCAAACCTTCTTAGCTCAACCTTTTCAATTGTAGTGAGTATTCTGATAATTAGCCATCCCTTTTTGTGTGTTTGACAGTGAGCCATTTTTGTAATCTGGCAGCGAGTCACCTATTTGTAAACACAACTATAACTAGTTATTTTTGTAGACACCTAAAAATATCTCATTGATCATGTACTAATTATTCATCTAATTGATTAAATAATTCTTTAATTATTTATTTAAGTTAATTAATCTTATTCTTCTAATTTCATATTTCCTCATCATCTTACTAATTATTCTATTTCTTATTTTTTCATCATTTAATCATTTTAACCATTTTCTAATGTTAATTAAATATTTATTATTTAATTAATTCTGATTAATTCCCCAATTCGAATAATCTTTTTTTTGGTCGGTAATAATAGTTTTTTATTGTAATAAATTAAAGATAAAGTTACATCAAAATTTGGGCTTTCAGACTGCAAAATAGCCCAATACAGGATATTAACCTTACAAAAATCATACTAAGATACCTACCTCAAAGCTCAAAAAGCATCTAAACTACTTAACATTCCCCATCTACCCATCTGTCACCTCTTTACACATAGCATTTAGTTTCCCTTATCCATTTACAATAAAAAATCACTTAAGACCTATAGCATTTTGCACAAAGTAAGCCAACTAGAAGCCACCATTATATACTGGAAATTATAATCACCCTATGAGGCTACATAACTACACTATAAGAAATATAATTATATATAAAAACACCTTCCCCAGGCCCTAGTCCTGAACAACCCCGATATCGTCTGCGCAGCTTTCCTCGACTACCCTTCTCTTCCTTACTTTTGATCACCTCCTTTTAGGAATAGTCTTCGACCGTGCCCATGATAACCCATTTTCTTCTCTTTCATGCTTCAAAATAGCCCTCTTAAGGTTCTCCCAAGCCCGCGCCCTTTCCAGAACGTAGGCCTCCTTATCTACTTTCCCTATCCATTAGACGAAGGATACTATGCTGAATTCATCAACATCCTTTGCCTCTACAAATCCCTTTGAGTAATCAAAGACAACCTCAGGCATTGCCCACTCCAGGATGGAGTCCAAACCTTCAAGCATTGTATCTTCAAAGATTGAAGTCACTACCCATTTCACTATTTCGGCGTTATCACCAGTTTGTAGACCCCACGCTATGACCATTGAAATTATATCTAAATTCACCTTCCACCATGCAACATTCTCCATGAATAAAGGGCCCACCGCTTCCAACACCGTGTTGACCAATTCTGCATCTTTAAACCTTACCGCCCTGCCATTCTATCTCTTCTCACTGCACCTTTAAATCCCTTATGTTGCTTTTTGGTGGTGACTGTGAAACTTGCCTCCATGTTTTATCCTGCGAGCTTCTAAACTTCTGCACACTCACTTCCTTTCTTCCCTACCCAGCTCAATCAATTTACCTCTTTTCTCTATGCGATAGATTTTATCAACAACCTTTGTCTTTTTATAGACCTTTCACAGTTCTTGATTATGATGTGACATGCCACCCTTCTAATCATACTGACGCATTTCTACAATCCTTAGAAATTCTTTACACCTGCCATCTCACTCAACTTGCTCACTAATATTTATGCATGTTTTAATGGAAATTAATCATTAGCAAGTTGAGGCTCCCGTAACCTCCACCACATCCGACTTTAAATGCCATAAGTTATCGGCTCATCATTGCCTGTCCTATGCAAGATTTCAAATAAAAAATCTCGCATGGGAGCCCACACAAATATATCTGCCATATGACATCAGCCTCCTGACATCATCCGTCCCACGCCTGCAAAACACTCATTGCTCAGTCCTCACATCCGCAATTGATAATCCTTGGAGATCCTCCATTCTAATTTCTCCTTCTAAATCAAAAGACAAAGCCCATTTTGAAAGTCTGTCCGTAGTCTGATTGCCTTCTCTTCAAATGTGGCTTACTTTGATATTTTCAAAAAAATTTAAACTCCTCTTTTATCAGAGCGTTGAAACCTTGAAGATGCCACACTTTGATCTCCCCATTCATAATTGCTTGGATTATGATCAGGGAGTCACCTTCAAGGTGTATCTTTCAGACACCATGGAATTTAGCCAATCCAACAACTAGTAGAGCTGCTTGTACTTCAGCCTCATTATTCATACTTCTTCTGAGTCTTTTGGCTCCATATTTGATTAAGTCTCCATTATCATTCCACATAGAAAACCCCGCACCTACCATATTTCTGGAAGTTTGTGCTGCCCCATCAAAATTAACTTTAAACCATCCATTCTCTGGGGGTTTCCATCAAGCTTCCAAGGCTTTCTTATTCGGCCCCCTATTATTTTCCACTAATCCATGCCTAATCTTAATTCCCGGCCACACATTCTGAATTTTCCTATCCAATAAAGTGAAGGGGGTTGTCATTGAGAAGGATTGTGAAGCAGCTGAGCCTACAACCTCTTCAATTGCCCTATTATTTCTAATCAGTGACCTATCCACAACCTCAGCCTTATCCTGAAAAATTCTTCGATTATGATCTTTCTAGATCTCCCATATTACTATAGAGGGGCTAATTTTCCAGACACTTGACAAGGTCGTTTTACTTGATTGCCTCAGCCAACTTTCAAAGACCTCTTTGAGGGAGTTTTGGAGAGGACCCTGCCAATCTAAATTCCTTTGCAGATCAAACCAGCACCTTTGTGCAACCTCACAATTCAAAAGTAAATGATCACCTAATTCCTCCAAGTTGTTGCACATCACACATTTGGTTGGTCTCACAATACCAATCCTTTTCCTTCTCTCCCCTTGTAGGATTCTACCTTTGACAGCTAGCCATGCAAAGGCACCAACTTTCGAGAGACACTCTTTGCTCCAAAATAGTTCCCAAATTCTTGAATTGCTCTCCTCCCCTCCTTCCAGTAGTTGATATCCCAGTTTGACTGAATAGCTCTCATCCTGAGCACCACACCAAATCACTCTATCCTCTAAACTTGTCAGAAAGATCTTCCTCTGATCCAAAACATTCCTCAATCTTTGCTGCAACTGAGTCGATAAACCTATCGTTGAGAGGTCCTTCCACACCCATTCCTTTCCAAAATCGCCCTCAATGCACCTCAAGTAATCTTTCACTCTGACACCCTAAAGTTGCACCAAGTGATCCTTTATCTTTGAGAAGTCTCCCATATCTTTGATCACTAGGAAACCTGCCCAAGAATCTTCCCAAAACTTAGCTTTTGACCCTTTACCAATCTGCCATGTTAAATGATCAGTGACTACCCCACGACATTCCATTATGAAATTCCAAATGGCCGATCCTTTAGGGGGATTGCAAATTGTGAAAACTCTATGGTCTTCCAGGGAATCCAAATACTTTGCTCGCAACACTTTAACCCACATTTGGTTTGGTCTGGTGTATATGTTCCACACCAGTTTTGCCTCTAAAGCCACATTCATTTTATGCCAATCTCTCAGTCCAACACCCCCTCTTATCTTAGCCTGGCATGTTTTATCCCATGCCAATAATGGGATTTTATCCTGGTCATTTGCCCAATTCCAGAAGAATTTTTTCATCCTCTGTTGAATAGTTTCAAGAACCTTTCTTGGGATCTTTAAACACATCATAGAGTAAATAGGAATGGCAGACACTACAGATCTCAACATTAAAATTCTCCCTGCTGATGTAAGCCATCTACTTTTCCACCCATCCATTCTATTTAAACAACTATCAATTAGATTCTTCCACAAATC
This sequence comes from Cryptomeria japonica, assembly GCF_030272615.1. NCBI lineage: Eukaryota > Viridiplantae > Streptophyta > Pinopsida > Cupressales > Cupressaceae > Cryptomeria > Cryptomeria japonica. The sequence goes on along the minus strand of NC_081412.1, from coordinate 36,579,558 downwards.
CGATTTGTTTGCTCCTCCAAAAAAGGGGATTCCTAAATACTTGCCTGGAAGAGCCCCCACTTTCATACCTAGAATTCTGCATGTTTCCCTCTGTTTACCAGGTTTGGTGTTGAAAAAGAAAATTTATGATTTGCTCTAGTTTACTTTCTGTCCTGATGCATCCTCATATAAATCCAGGGTCTCTTTCATAACCTAGGATTCCCTTGCTGTAGCATCCCCTGCGAGGAAAGCGTCATCTGCAAACTGCAGATGAGTTAGTGGATCCACACCTACTGCAATTTGAACACCGTTCCAAGCTCCTTCTTCCCATTTCTTGGAAATGAGGCGTTCAAGGACCTCTGCCATAATGATGAAAAGGAATGGGGATAGTGGATCACCTTGCCTAATACCCTTCTTAGATTCAAAAAAACCTTGAGGGCTTCCATTTATAATGACTAAAAGTCTGGGGGAGCTAATACAACTTTTCACTCATGCAATCCATTCCTTGTTGAAACCAAAACTCCATTGGACTTGCATAAGAAACTCTTTGTTTACCTCATCATAAACTTTCCTAATATCTACCTTGACCATCATTTTTTATGTCCTTGCTATTTGAATGGAATAAATAACTTCATGAGCCAAGATAATTCCTTCATAGATGGATTTGCCTGGAGCAAATCCACTTTGTTCACTAGAAATGACCAAATCCAAAATTTGTTTTAGTCTATTTGCCATAACTTTGGATATTATCTTATAGATAGTATTGCATAAAGAGATCGGGTAGAAGTCATCAAACGATGTAATCTCAGCCTTCTTTGGAATCAAAGCTATAAAAGTGTTGTTGAAATCCCTTAACACAAACCCTCCCGCCCTTGATTCCTCTACAACTCCTAAGATATCCTTTGCTAGGATGTCCCAAAATTTTTGAAAGAAGAGGGCTGGAAAATCATTTGGCCCTGGTGATTTATCCGACCCTAGACCAAAAACAACAAGCTTCACCTCCTCCATAGACACTGGCTCCATCAACCTTTGATTGTGCTCATCCTTCACACATGCAGGGATAACCCCCAAAACTTGATGCATATCTCTTCCCTGATTCCCAACACCATTGAAAATATCTGAGAAATGATTCACTGCCTCCCGATTTATTTGTTTCAACTCTGAAACGACCCCCCTTCTTTATCTTTAATAGAAAAAATCTTATTTTGGGATCTTCTCACTTTAACTGAAGTATGAAAGAATTTTGTATTTCTATCTCAATCTTTTAACCACGTTTCTCTGGATTTTTGCCTCCAAAAGATTTCCTCTCTTGCTAACACCTCCGGGTATCTTTTGCTCAACCATTTTTTTTTCTATAAGATTCTTCATCCATTCTTTGGCTAATTATGTGTTCATGAAGTGTTTTTAATTTCTTCTCTAACTCAGTTTTGTCTTTGAAAATATTCCAAAAAGTTTCTCTATTCCATCTCTTATGTTGTTCCTTTAAATATTGAAGTCTTTAAAGAAAATAAATGCTTTATTACCTGGATTGTCTAGATTGTGCTTCCACCACTGTTCAATTAATTTTCTGATGTTGCTGTCTCGTAACCACATTGTTTCAAATTTAAACGAGCATCTCTCAGGGGCACTTTCTTCTTGAATTCTGAGGCAAATGGGGTAGTGATGAGAGCCTGAAATAGGAAGAATCTCAGCAACACTCTTCCAGTGACTCTCCAACCAGTCACCAGCAATAAAGAACCTGTCCAACCTCTTTGCCATATTCAAAAAGCCACTACTCCTATTTGTCCATGTGAAATCCCATGTTCTAAAGGGAATCTCAATCAAACCTAAGTTCATGACAAAAGAGCTTAAATCTCTCTGGCTTTGTCTATTCCACCCTACACTGCCCATTTTATCCAAGGGGCGAAGAATTGCATTGAAATCCCCTCCAAGAATAAATAAATTCTCCCTGTCATTTCTCATTATGTCAGCCAGCTCCTCCCACATCTGCATTTTCAGATTTGAGTTGTTGGGCCCATAAATGTTGATAAGGAAAAAACTTGTTTGAAACTGAAATGATTGAATCTTCAACCACTGCCACCACCTTGTTGATCTAATAACAACTACATCCATCACTGAATCATTCCAAAGAGCCGCAAGGCCTCCTGAGGCACTTTGAGCTCCCACCAAAATACATTTCCAGGCTGGAAACTTCCTAGAAAAAACATTAACATCTTCTTCTTTAATCTTTGTTTCTTGCAAAAGGAGTATGTCTGGTCTCACTTGATCAAGGCATCGTTTGATCAAGCGGGTCTTGTCAGGGGCATTGTAGCCCCTGACATTCCATGATAAGATTCTCATTGCTCCTGGGAATAGGCATAAACTCTTCCTAATCTCAGTTTACTTTGGCCTGCGACATTACCAACTATTTCCAACTTGGCCTTAGTAGATTTAGCACCTCTCTTCTTTTTCTCACCCACTCTAGCTTTTCATTGAAGAGTTAGAGTTGTTTCCAAAGAACGCTTATCCTGAGTTCCAGTTTGGGCTAGAAGGCCCAATTCATCATCTCCATCTAGGGAGCATGATGATTCAAAGTCATAATCTGAGTCTAGAAGGTCTTCTCCACTATCTTTTGCACCCTCAAAAGAGCTTTCCAAATTTCTTATCCTTAAAGATTGGATCCTCCATAGATGGATCGGTGTTTCCTGCCACTCTTTCCAAGTCCTTTGGTAGGATTTTGATTTCAAGGTCTATTGTAGATTTTTGTGGAATTTGGACAATGGAATCCTTCACTTGATTCATTGGATTTGTGGGAGATGACACCATTCTCTCCACTTGGGATAATTCTTGGCCATTCTTTCTGCTAACCTAGACTAGTGGGATTTTATCCTCATCCATGGCAACCCTATCCTCTAGAGAGATGATCCTGCTTGCTTTATCCCTTAAGTTTTCCACGTTCCATCTGATCTCATGTGCACAACTTCCTGGATTGGCCTTTGCATCCCCTATCAATGTCACAAAGTGACTTTCTCCTATGTTCCTTTGCCCAATTTTTTTTTTATGAAGGTCAAAGAGAAGTGCCTCAAATACAAAATATTCCTCAATTACATTTCTCTACAATTCATATTCATCCATCTTGAGGGCATCTGCTATGTCTTTGTTGCCTTTTGAATGATATTGGATCTCCCAATCCTTTTTATTCCATAACTATTCCCCATGAGAGCCTTCTGTCAGTCTAATAACCTCCTCCTCTAAAAAGTGTTGCATCGCTATTTTGTCTTTGCTTTCTTTTTTACGGAAGCCCAGTGGATGGATTTTGATGGAGCAGTTTGAGCATGACTCCATATCCTCTTCCAACACTACTTTTTGTTTCCATATTCCCGACCCTATTTTGATCTCTAAGGTATTAGGTAGATTGTGGATTGGTTGCCAGTTTACGCAGAGCCTAGAAGTCAGGCTAAAATCCAAGGGGTCAACAAAATCTTCAGCCATTACAAAAACACCCAGCTAATTACCGATATGTTTCAGAGTTTCCTGATCCTTGTATTCCCGAGGGAGGCCAAGAAGTTTTATCCATATGAGAATATTTTCAGCTATTGCTTCAAAAGGGTTAAATTTAGGTTTCCAGGTTGAAATATTTAGTCATTTTCCTTCCAAGAAAAAAGGCCCATTTTCTAATATCCAATCTCTATCATGGACTATTGGGTAGACAACTTGATAATAACCATTTCCTAAGGTTTTAAGGTCCATTCCTTCCCCCCAGTTTCTGGCGCACCAGCTTCTAAATTTGGAAAAGGCCGGCCACATTCCTCCCCATTTGACAAGTAGAGCTTTATCAGAAAGAAAACTAAGCGACTCCTTCCATGCTTCATTTGAGAGCTCAATAGACAAAAATTGATTAACTAAAGCATTGGGGTTTACCTCTAAAACCTTTTCTACTTCGTTGGAGATTTTTGGTCGCCAGAACTTCTTCTGAACCAATCGGAAGTCTACTTTCGGCCCAGAGCTAAACTCTCGATAGCCCCTAAAGAAGCCCTCTTTTTGCATCCTTAATGGTTTAGATCTATTGTCTCTTGGTTTGTTCTAGCGCTTCGATATCCCTGAATCCTTCCATGACCATGGTTTATGTGTCCTCTGATTCTAAAAATTGTTGTTCCATCCGTATTCAAAATTTCTCCCAGGTGACCATCGTTGTCCAACTTCTCCTCTGTAAAGAAAACCCTTGTGTTTCCTAAAGCCAGATCGTCCGCTCCGCTTCGCCATTTCAGTGTTAGATGCTTGGGAGGTTCCATGAAAAGTTCATGATAATTTAAATAATCTTTATTATTTAAATAAATTCTATTTTCAATTTCTGTCTCTCTAATCAACTAATTATTCAATCTTTTTCTAAATATTAATTAAATATTAATTATTTAATTAATTGTGATTTAATCCTTTAATTTAAATAATCTTTATTATTTAATTAAAGTCTATTTCTAAATAATTAAATAGTTTCTTTAAATTATTTAATTAACTAATTAATTCTTCTAGTTACATGTGCATGATTTCAAAAACAAATTAAAAATCAAAGTCAAGTTCTAAATGTATTCAAATGCTAAATTGAATTGAAATGAATTCAATTATTTGAATTAAAATCTCATGCAAAGATTAAATTGGAAATCTAAGTTAAAGTGTAAGCACATGCTAAATTAATTAATTCAATCAATCAATTAATTAAATCATTATCTCTCCAATTTCTATTTCCATCTTCTAGTTAGCTTTTTCTAAATAAAGCTTTCTTTGTCATCCTCTTAATTTTCCTCCAATCATTCTTTTTCTTCCTTAGTTAGCTTTTTCTCAATCAGTTAACTCATTTAATCTATTCAATTTATTCTGTTTCACCTCTAAATCAGCAATTCAACTATCAATTAGCATGTGATCTCACTTGAGTTCCACCTCTTGATCAATATATTCCACCTTTCAATCAATCTTCTCCAAAAATCTATAAATTAAGCATTCAATCTCCATTTTCAATCCTCCTGAATCTTGGACAATTACTCTGAATCACGAACTTTGAATCTTTGTGTCATTTGCAAGTTGCCAGTGCAATATCTGAGAGCCATCATACCACAAAGAAGAGAAGAGCAATGGAAGTTATACATAGTCATGTAATAGGAAATTTTTAAATTGATTTGATTTATAAACCCCGTTTTGGTTGTTATTGTGTTATTTCATTGTTAGTTTGTTAGAATTCTTTGATTAGATAGGGATTCATGATTTTCCTTTGCTCCTAATTGAATATTTTAAGATGAATTTTGCATGCGACATTTTGAGGTGTCCAAAAACCCTAATTTTGAGCTATAAATAGGAAGTTTAGGTTTTCATTTGCTCATTTGCAATTTGGTCCTTGCCAGCTTCAAACAACTTGTAACCTACTCAAATGATCTCGAAACTACGCAAAACTTCACACGATTGCTTATTATACTGATATCGAAAACATGGTCTCAATTTTTAAATTTTTTGACTAGCTTTTCGGAGGGGGCATATTTACACTATACAATAGTACCAAGGCATAATGAGGCAAATTTTTTGTTTTCTTTGAAACAATGTGATTTTGACTTTGTCTCAAAGATGGGCAAATGTAGACACCTAAAAATGTCTCATTGATCATGTACTAATTATTTCTCTAATTGATTAAATAATTCTTTAATTATTTAATTAATTAATTTAGTCTTATTCTTCTATTTCATATTTCCTCATCATCTTATTAAATTATTTTCTTGTTCTTTCATCATTTAATCATTTTTAACCATTTTCTAACGTTAATTAAATATTTATTATTTAATTAATTCTAATTAATTCCCCAATTTAAATAATCTTTATTATTTAAATAAATTCTATTTTCATTTTCTATCTCTCTAATCAACTAATTATTCAACCTTTTTTAAAAATTAATTAAATATTAATTATTTAATTAATTATGATTTAATCCTTTAATTTAAATAATCTTTATTATTTAATTAAAGTCTATTTCTAAATAATTAAATAGTTTCTTTAAATTATTTAATTAACTAATTAATTCTTCTAGTTACATGTGCATGATTTCAAAAATCAAATTGAAAATCAAAGTCAAGTTCTAAATATATTCAAATGCTAAATTGAATTTAATTCAATTATTTGAATAAATCTCATGCAAAGATTAAATTGAAAATCTAAGTTAAAATGCAAGCACATGTAAAATTAATTAATTCAATCAATCAATTAATTAAATCATTATCTCTCCAATTTCTATTTCCATCTTCTTGTTAACTTTTTCTAAATAAAGCTTTCTTTGTCATCCTCTTTATTTCCTCCAATCATTATTTTTCTTCCTTCAGTTAGCTTTTTCTCAATTAGTTAACTCATTTAATCTATTCAATTTATTCTGTTTCACCTCTAAATCAACAGTTCAACTATCAATCAACATGCAAAATTCATCTTAAAATATTTAATTAAGAGCAAAGGGAAATCATGAATCCCTATCTAATCAAAGAATTCTAGAACAAACTAACAATGAAATAACACAATAACAACCAAAATAGGGTTTATAAATCAAATCAATTAAAAACTCTCTATTCCATGACTGCGTATAACTTCCATTGCTCTTCTCTTCTCTGTGGTATGATGGCTCTCAGATATTGCACTGACGACCTGCAAATGACACAAAGATTCAAAGTTCGTGATTCAAAATAATTTTCCAAGATTGAGGAGGATTGAAAATGGAGATTGAATGCTCAATTTATATATAATTGGAGAGGATTGATTGAAAGATATTGATCAAGAGGTGGAACTTAAGTGAGCTCGCATGCTAATTGATAGTTGAACTGCCGATTTAGAGGTGAAACAAAATAAATTGAATAGATTAAATGAGTTAACTGATTGAGAAAAAGCTAACTGAAGGAAGAAAAAGAATGATTGGAGGAAATAAAGAGGATGACAAAGAAAATTTTATTTAGAAAAAGCTAACTAGAAGATGAAAATAGAAATTTGAGAGATAATTGAATTAATTAATTAATTTAGCATGTGCTTACACTTTAACTTAGATTTTCAATTTAATCTTTGTATGAGATTTTAATTCAAATAATTGATTTTATTTCAATTCAATTTAGCATTTGAATATATTTAGAACTTGACTTTGATTTTCAATTTGGTTTTTGAAATCATGCATATGTAACTAGAAGAATTAATTAGTTAATTAAATAATTTAAAGAAACTATTTAATTATTTAGAAATAGACTTTAATTAAATAATAAAGATTATTTAAATTAAAGGATTAAATCACAATTAATTAAATAATAAATATTTAATTAATATTTAGAAAAGGGTTGAATAATTAGTTGTGAACCTGACATGAACAACTTATTAACCTCTCTGTTTTTCTGTGTGATTTTTGCAGATCGTACGAATTTTTATTTTTATTTTTTGCAGGTTGCACGGATTTCAAGAACATATCTTTTCATCACGCAATTGGCCTTACATCATTACGCAATTGCATAGATAGGGCTACACAATTGACCAGACAGGGTTACACATTCGTGCGAAACCCATCATGCAATCACCCTTACATCATTACGCAATCGAACTTTTAGCGTTACGCAATTGCCCTGTTTTCATCACGCATTCACAGGGAAAATTGTTGTTTTATTGTTTCTATTCTCATATCCTTTCTGTTCTCTAATCTGTTTAATTATGTCTAAAATTGAGTAAATCTAGAAACAAATTATTTATATTGCATGATTTTATTATAACAGTTTATGACACGTAAGGTACAATTCAGGATTTCAGGTGCTAGAAGGACAAAGGAACAAAGGAGACATACCAAACGATATCAAAGGATCCTCAAAGAAGAAAAACATATACAAGATTGGGAAGACCAACCAACCATTGACAGATACAATAGCTTAGTGCTCTCATATCGGGTTAAATATGATTTAATTAACATTGAATGGATGATGAGAGATCTAGCTAGGGCTTCACAATCTGTTTTGCAAGTTTTTGATCAAGTTTAATTTCATTTTTTTTATTTTTTGTGTTCTCTGCCTATGTGTCATGCAATCGCCCTGTTATCGTCACGTAATCGACTTGTTAGGGTCACACAATCGACCTGTCAGGATCACGCATTCAATCTAATAGAATTACATAATCGCTTATCCAGGGTCACACAATTGGGCTAGTATCATCATGCATTCACCTCTGTCAATTTTTGATTCTCTATTTTCTATTGATTTGATTTTACTACTAATCATCTGTTTGAAGCTTGTGGAGAATTTGCAGAAAGGATTGGATTATTATTAGATCAATTGCACTCATAATCTCACACTTCATCTTTTGGTGCTTAAAATCAACAATGGTTAAAATGGACATGCATGCCTTCATATTTCAATTTGGTGTTTAAAATGGACATGTACATGCATATTCAACACCTCAATTTGGGATTTAAAATAAACGTGAATCAGGCTACATTAGATTAAATCACATTTGATTTTCTTAAAGGGAAAGAACTTTTACTATGTTTGGGGTGGACCTACTATTGCATTAACTAACTTTCCACCCACCTTTAGGGTCTTGGGAGAAAGGAAGGAGGTGACAACGACATCCAATTTTATTTCACACAGAGAGGGGTATCTTTGATTGGGGATTTCATCACCCCACATAGGTACTTCGAATTTGGATGCGTTGGGGATATCATCTCCCGCAACATACTCTCGAGTGGGTTTTTCAAGCTGTTATATAAACATACTAGTCAGGCGGCTAGAGTGTTGAGTGAATTCGACGTATGTGGGGGCCTTCCTTGCACCGATAAGCTCAACTAAAGTCTTAAGTGGCTTGCTTTGAGAATCCATCGTTAGATCGAGATCCCTCAAAATTTTTACAATAAGAACCAACTTAGTAGCCCAAGACCCTACATTCAGTGATTCTGGGAGTGCGGATCGTACCCCACAGATACCCTTCATGTACCTTGCATTATGATATAAAAATCCCTTGGTTATAAGATCTTTGGATCTTCGAGGTAAGAGAGACTGGCATGCCCGAGAAGTGTGTGCCGTGGAGTGGAGCCAGTGCTGTTAGACTCTCTATTTGTTCGTTTTGTTTCAGTATTTCGTAAGGGACTCATTTGAATGGTTTCCAATTTCTAGCCTAAGATTGTCTTCTGTTCTTTTATATGTATCATTGTATCAGACCAGTATTGAGTCAGTCATTTGGGCTATTTCAGGCCCTATCCTACATATCTCCGAATTCTCTGAGATTGTTTGAAAAACTAGTTCAGTCAGCTATATTTACCTGCAAACAATTGTTCTCAGACTTGAAAAAACCACAAAACTTGTCCTATACACAAAAATATTGAAAACCAAGTCCAATTTGAAATGTCAAAACTCAAAAGTTTTATACACTTGTGACCATAGGAAGTCCTTGCATAGTCCTCATTTACGTCCTTAGAAGTTGCATAATCTCTATTTACGTCCTCATTATCATCCTCATATACGTCTGTTTTAGTTCATCATCAGTTGCATAATCATCCTAGAAAGTCATACCCCAAACGTCCAAATCACAATAAGAGGATCAATCAAACTCAACCTCAACTCAAACAAGTTGGTCAAGTTCAATCAAACATTGTCACATGTAGATAAACAGAGAAAACATCTTACATGTTGTGATCCTAGGTCCAAACCAATCAAGAAAACATCATGGATTGACATTATACATTTCATAGAGAAGGTGGAGGATTCATCCCTTCCATTCATATTCCATCGCCATCCATAGAAACCTTAGCTCAACAAATCAAGAATTTGCAACAACAAGTGATAGAGATGACTAGTCCGAACAACCATAGGGGTTGGTTAGAAAAAATGATGACATAAGTGATGACCACAAGGGAATCAATATCAGGTCAACCTTCTTCTTCTAGTGAGACCATTCAAACATTCCAACCTGCATTCTTCAATAAAATCGTTCCTACCTAAGTTCAACCAACATTAGAGTCATGTAAACCTTCTTTTTCTTTAAACCCACTATATCAATCATACCAATAATATCAACCCAACAATCAAACCCCTTTCAACCAAAATCAAACCCCATTCAACCAAAGCCCAAATCAAAATTCACACCAACCCAACATTCAAACCTCTTTCAACCAAAATCAAACCCCTTTCAACCAAAGTCCAAATCAAAATTCATTCAACCAAAATCAAACATCTTTCACCCAAAATCAAACCTCTTTCAACCAAAATCAAATCCCTTTCAACCAAATCCCAAATCAACCATATCTATCCACCATTTCATCATCCCTTGAAGTCACACAAGACCAATCCATGCCATCTCTATCTAATAAAACAACCTCCCAAGGGATATCCATAATACAAATCTAATATAATCCAATTCATGATGCTAGTCCTTTCCATGCTCCAGAAATTAAAGATCCAATGCCATCATATACTCCTATCACAAAGAGTCTCGTTAAAAATCCTTTCTCATCAGACCAAAATGTTGAAACATTCCAACAATCTTCCATTCATCTCCAAACTCCTTCCCCGTGTCAAGAGGATGATCCAAAATCAGAAGAAATGAGTCCTGAAACAAATAAAGATCAAGAACAACCACTTTCATCCTACCCAATTTTTGATCAAGATCCCACCGACCAAGAATCTTATGATGATCCCCTCACTCTTTTCTATTCCATTCATAATGACACCCTTTCATTTCAAGAACAAAGTATCCTTTCAAGTCCCATCCAACATCCACCTCCTAAGAAAGATCGAGACATCCCTTCCATCCTCCCTAATAATCCCTTTACAAACCAAGATCAAACCATACCTTTACCTTCATGTCCTAAACAAGATCCCATTATTTCTCCAAATCCTGATCAAGGTCCCTCCATCCCTTCATCTCCATGTCATAATCCTCGATGTTCTTCATAATATTCCCTCTCAAACAAACTTACCATTTCTCTTAGTGATCCCAATCCCTCTACACAAGTTATTCATGAACCCCTTATCAATGAAATCACCAATCCAGATCATACTACACAAAGCAACTTGTTAACAATTGTATGTGTGCCATCATCAAATGCCAATGTAGTGACAAAAAGATATATAACACCAGCTAATAAGATCAACACCTAGTTGACTTCATCATCCTCTTATAGTGCATCAATAGAAACAAGCATAACACCCGCTCATGTCATAACTTCAAAAGCAAAATCAATTTGTCTCATACACTCATACTTGATTGACTAGGGGCAAGAGAACCTACCACAGTTGGATTTATTTGAAAATGATAAGGCTTTACCTGAATTCATGGGTTCTAGAGCTAGATTTCCCTCCGATGATCCATAAAATCCAAAAACTAATAAAATCAACATTGGAGATGCTGAACATGTACACTTAGTTGAGTCCTTATATCCTATTGGAAAAGACATCTTTATCCAACTCTTCAAACAAAGACCAATGAACTACCTACACAAGAATCCTTGACCCTATGAACAACATGCACCTTAAACAATATTATACCTAAGGGATGGGTTAGTTTAGGTTTTACTTTCCACATTGCATATCATTTTAATCAAAGCACTGCATCACATATAGTTTATTTCCAAGCACAACATATTCAGAAGTCCCATTCGCAAAATTTCTACATTTACATATAGTAGCATCAATAAAACAAGACAAGTGTCCAAGTTGGTCATCTATTTGCATTTAAGAGAAGAAAGGGCCATTTCCTTTCTTAGATATTCAGACATGAAGTATTTGAGATCCTAAGGTCATTCATTTTCAACATTACCCTGTGATGATGCTTTACTTATGGTTGGGTAGTGATTCCACTAATTGAGACTTGTTAACCCAAAATCTATCAATTGCTATATCTCAAACACAATAAATCTCTAATTCATTCTAGACACCTAGTTGATCCTATGACTAGTGAAAAATCTAAAATTCTACTTCAACGCCACTATAATTGTCACACCCAAGTAGGTTTCATTACTTACAAGTCAAGGCAAGAAAAAAAAAGAAAAAAAAAAAGAGCTATGTCGAATATTCATCTTAAGGCAAAAGATCAATGATATATAACTAAAATATCATGCATACGAGTGCGACAAAAAGCTTGACTATGGGAACATGCGAGTAACTCCATCAGGGATATGAACGCCTGCTAGCAATGGAGCAATATTTGAGAAATTATAGTCTATAACCTCATCGAAGCTCTAAAAGCTTGCTGGCAGTGAAGCTCTATTCGGGATGCTTTTGAAGTTAGGATAATCCATGTAGCTAGTCATATAGGATGCTAAGGATCTTTAGTGAACATAAGAGCAGGAATTAACTCACCTGCAGACACATGGGCAAAATAAGATCAAAGTTTCAAGAACCAATGGGGAAGTTTTCCGCGTCTCCATTTGTAAATCCTGGTCACTAAGTGTGTTAATTTGGATGTTCCAAAGGATCTTAGGGATTGATTGACCACTTATCTATAAAATGTTTTGCACCTCTAGTTCAATTGGTGTATTAAAAATGTTAAAACAAACACAGTCAACCTTGTTCGAATAGGAAATGCATCTTCATCATGCATATTGCATTAACATAGGTCATGTCAAAAATTCATTGTCTCCACATGCATTATGTAGATCATCATGTCATACAGGTTTGCACACTAGAGGCATAACTGAAAAAATCCTAAAAATTGTATAAAGTCCTGAAAAAATCTTAAAAATCATATTAAAGTCGTGAAAAAATCCCAAAACATCATATAACGTCCTTAAAAAAAATCCATAAACACTGAAAAACTTAAAATACCAAAAACAATGAAAAACTTAAAATACTAAAGACAATGAAAAACTTAAAATCCAAAAACAGTGAAAAACTCAAAATCCAAAAACAGTGAAAACCATAAAATCCAAAAACATCCATATAATGTCCTGAAAAAATCAACCAAAAACATTTGTATAAAGACCTGAGAAAATCATACAGAAACATCCAAATATCAATCCACATAATCCAAAAACATCAAAAAAGCTCCTGGAAAAGAACTGAAAATAAAAAATCAATCAATTCAAAAAACTTGCAAAAAAATGTCTTGTGAGAAACATATATCCTAGCAGATATCCAACAAATGCTTTGCACGAAGTTAACAAAGGATACAACTATCCAGTCAAACATCTGCAATCAACTGATCAAACTGTCTTATCAATCGTATCATATCCATATCAAAGTGATCATTATCTTGTCTTAAACAAAAGAGGATACACTCAAAATTAGACAGGTCAGTCTTAAACGGGGTCCGTAACTTTACGAGATCAGACATTATCAACCATCACATCAAGCAACTGAGAACAAAGGCATAAGGTTAGTATAGCTGCTGAATTTTGTCTGGGTCAGTCTTTATCTTTTATCATTTGGCGACAGATTATGTTCCTATGCTACTCAGGGATGTCCACACGTGACTAGAGGAGCTATGATGGGCATTATCTTTTTCTTTGTTTGCTTCTTGTCTACTATGTGTTTGTTTCTTCAATGGGATATCTTTACATCTTGGTTCCTTATACCCTGATGTGCTAAGCTCCGTTGTTCAATAATAAGGCTCAGTGATGAATATATATTGCACAATAAATAATGTCACAGGTTCGTGAATCAATCATTCTCATTTCATCTCATTTTCTTATTGCTAGTTTGCTGATTCTTTTCTCATAATCTCTTTCTAATTCATTTTCTATCATCTAACATTTTCTATTTCATTCTAAGGTTCATTCTCTCATATTTTATCTCAATATCATCTTCACATCACCTATCTCTATCTCTAATTAACTAACTATCTTTCATCTCACATTCTTCTTTTTGAGAGATCATTCATGTCTTTAATGCAGAAACAATCTCTCGAGGGGACATTGCAACCTACGTATCACCGGGGCATACTGGGGCAATTTCTTTTTTCATTTTCTTTAAAACAATATTGTTTCGATATTGTCTCAAAGAGGGCCAAATGTAGACACCTAAAAATATCTCATTGATCACGTACTAATTATTTGTCTAATTGATTAAATAATTCTTTAATTCTTTAATTAAGTTAATTAATCTTATTCTTCTAATTTCATATTTCCTCATCATCTTACTAATTATTCTATTTCTTATTCTTTCATCATTTAATCATTTTAACCATTTTATAATGTTAATTAAATATTTATTATTTAATTAATTCCCCAATTTAAATAATCTTTATTATTTAAATAAATTCTATTTTCAATTTCTATCTCTCTAATCAACTAATTATTCAACCCTTTTCTAAATATTAATTAAATATTTATAATTTAATTAATTGTGATTTAGTCCTTTAATTTAAATAATCTTTATTATTTAATTAAAGTCTATTTCTAAATAATTAATAGTTTCTTTAAATTATTTAATTAACTAATTAATTCTTCTAGTTACATGTGCATGATTTCAAAAACCAAATTGAAAATCAAAGTCAAGTTCTAAATATATTAAAATGCTAAATTGAATTGAAATAAATTCAATTATTTGAATTAAAATCTCATGCAAAGATTAAATTGAAAATCTAAGTTAAAGTGTAAGCATATGCTAAATTAATTAATTCAATCAATCAATTAATTAAATCATTATCTCTCCAATTTCTATTTCCATCTTCTAGTTAGCTTTTTCTAAATAAAGCTTTCTTTGTCATCCTCTTAATTTTCCTCCAATCATTCTTTTTCTTCCTCAGTTAGCTTTTTCTCAATCAGTTAACTCATTTAATCTATTCAATTTATTCTATTTCACCTGTAAATCAACAATTCAACTATCAATCAGCATGTGAGCTCACCCAAGTTCCACCTCTTGATCAATTTGTTCCACCTTTCAATCAATCTTCTCCAAAACTCTATAAATTAAGCATTCAATCTCCATTTTCAATCCTCCTGAATCTTGGACAATTAGTCTGAATCACTAACTTTGAATCTTTGTGTCATTTGCAAGTTGCCAACGTAATATCTAAGAGCCATCATACCATAGAGAAGATAAGAGCAATGGAAGTTATACACAGTCATGGAATAGGGAGTTTTTAATTGATTTGATTTATAAACCCTATTGTGGTTGTTATTGTGTTATTTCATTGTTAGTTTGTTAGAATTATTTGATTAGATAGGGATTCATGATTTCCCTTTCTCTTAATTGAATATTTTAAGATGAATTTTGTATGCGACTGTATGCAGGAAAAACGATTCGATGAAATCCAAAATGTGAAAATATTTCAAAGACTTGCCCACACACCCACAAGACTCTTGGTGCAAGTTATGGAGCCATGAGGAATGGCTCAACTTGCCAAGGAGTGTTCCATGGTTGTCTATCTCACAAGGTCCCTCAAGCCAATGCCTTTGCTCTCAGATCACTAAGCAAAGTGACTTAGGGATGACGAATGCAAGAACGAGGGATGTTTTTGATTGAATTTAGTATGAATGCATCCTATTTATGCATGATTCTAGTAAATGAACTAAACTAGATGATAAGATGACAAGGTTAGTAAAAATACTATCCTAACATGATATACTAGTTATGTGATTTAAGCTAATGATAATAGAAATACTCTAAAATGCTTATTAGATTAATTTCTATTGCAAAGAGAGGCTAAAATTAAGTATAAGTATGATGCTAAAGACTTGGATCCTTAAAATGGAGGAATGAGGGCTCTATTTCTAGAAGAAACAGGGCAATGGATGATCAGGATTGAAGGACCTAATCAAGGGTCAGGATTGAAAGCTATCAATCCATGTTTTCAATTCTCACCAATGAAATGGTGACAATTGTCAACATAAGACTGCTTGAGAGGAGAGGTAAGAAGCATTAAATGCTTGAGAAGACATGAAGGCTACCTTAGAGGGTAAAGGTTAAGGTTATCCATTTGATAATGCTTTTACCCAAAGGATAAAATCTCGTGCAAAGGTTAAAGGGATAACCATGGTCAAAGCAATGAATGCTTGATGAGACTCCTGGGTTAGATGAGGGTTGAGTTAGGGAGAAAGTCTCTAACCATGCCACTAAGGGTTAGTTAACCATTAATGGTTTGAAGACTTTGGGGACAAACTTGTAAGAGTCCTTCCAAATTTGGGGGTTTTCAACAAGTTAGCTTGTTGAAGGCATAAAGGCTTTAATGCCTTTGGAAGAATTTACTCCAAATTTGAGAAGTGACCTCCTCAAATTTAGGGAAAGGGGATAATTGATGGGTTAAGCTTAATTGATTAGGATTAGAGGTATTCTAGAAGAATTTAGGAAGAGGGTTAGGAGGCAAGTGGGAGATGTAGGAAAATGCAAGTGGATGAGGGATAATAGGATTTAATTAAAATAAATTGCTTTATTTCAATTTGGTTGCAAGTTGAGGATTTTAAATAACTTATATTTATTTAATTGGGGTGAACTATTTAATTAAATGTAAATTTAATTAAAAAGTAGAGAGAAGGGATTTAATTAAATAAAATGATTTATTCAATTAAATGATATAAAGGACTTACGTGAATTTAAATAAATAAATTGAGTAATTTATTTAATTAAATAGAAGAATGTGGGTGATTTAATTAAATTCGATTTAACTAAATAGAGGAATGAGAATAAAATGAACATTAAATATTCATTTAGGAATATGGTCATTTTTATATGTCTACATTTTGCCCCTCTTTGAAGTGACGTGTGTGCACATGTTGATTCAAAGAAAAATGATGCGTCATCAAAATTTGATTATGATTAGTGTGATGTCGTATGAAGATGTTTATGTCGTGCCCCAGATTTGATAAATGATGCCTGAGATTTGATAAATGATGTTGATAATGCCCCCTCGGGAGATGAATCAAAAAATTGAAAATTTGATTTGAGTTGATAAATTTGATTGCATTTTAAATTTTTGTCTATGTTGAATGCGTTAATTTGACTCATCTCCCGATAATGATATTTGTTAGGGTTACAAGTGAGACCATGAGCAATTTTCATGTTCCACCACGTAACCCTAATTTCCATTTACCTTATAAAAAAGCTAAAAAGTGATTTATTTTGTCTCATTTGTGCTTGTTGACTTTGGAGAAAGTGACACTTGGAGAGAAAGTCAAGATGTCGGTTCCCTTTGCTTCTCATCGATTCGAGCATGTTTGGAGGTATCGGAGGCCCGCCACATATGGACCACCGGTAAGTTATCATTTTTGACACCTTTTTGATTTTTGTTTTGTCATTTTTAGTCAAGTTTTTCATTTTTTGTCGTGGAAATTAACAGTTTAGCGCGTCTGGTTGATTGCGTAGCGCATACAAAACAAAACGTAGCGCGCAGTGCCTTAGGAACTAGGGTAGCATCTGGGTAGGTTAGGATAGCGTAGAGGGGGGTTAGGATAACATATAAACATAGTTTAGCGCAGGGGGTTCACATGATAGCGCGCAGGGGAAACGGGTAGCGCATCGCTTAGACCTAGCACTTAGGATTAGTCGGGGGTCGTATGGGTAGGTTAGGCTAGTGTGTAGGTGTGACCTAGCGCATAGGGGTAGGTTTGCAACGTAGGGCCAAATTAGGATAGCGCATAGGGGGTTTTAGCACTTAGGGTGTTTTGGGTGACACATTGATAGATCAGGGTAGCGTATAGGTTCCGTATAGCGCTTAGGATGCATTTGGTAGTGCATGGAGATTGTTGAATAGTGCACGTAGAGCAGTGTAGCACATGGGCAGAAGAATTTGGGGAAAGTAGGATTTTGGTGAGGATTATGAGATGAAGAAAGATATGTAGGTGTTTGCCAGTTTTGCTGGGATGGGTGTGATAGGTAGGCTGTGTGTTTGCTGCCGTTGTTTTGATAGTTTGTCCAATATGAGTTCCGATATGATGTTTTTGATATGGATTTTGGAGATAACTTGATTTGATTTGCAATGTTTCAAGTTGATGTTGATATATTGATATGATATGATGTGGATTTGATATGGATTTGTGATGGGATATGAACTTGATTTGATATGCATTATTTCAAGTTGATATAAATGTGGGACTTGAGTTGTTTTACAAGTTGATATGGCTGTGGAACTTGAGTTGTTTTACAAGGTGATATGAATATGGAACTTGAGTTGTGTTACAAGTTGATATGTTTGTGGAACTTGAGTTTCTTTACAAGTTGATATGATTGTGGAACTTGAGTTGTGTTACAAGTTGATATGATATGATATGGATATGGATTTGATATGATGTGGAACTTTATTAGATTTTCAATGTTTCAAGTTGATATGAATTTAATTTTGAGATGAATTGTTTTGATGAGGAAATTGATATTGGACATGTTTTGTTTGTGACAGGAGCGACTTGGGGTTGTGTAGTCGCGAGAGTGATTTTTGAGAACGTGGTCATTGATACCATGATTGACACAGGTAAAAAGGGATATCATTGAGAGTTGTGGACTATCCTCTTTGTTGGAGATGCCCTAGTATATCATTAACTGGGGTTTATTGACAGCTTTGGTTGAGAGGTGGCATAGTGACACCAAGACCTTTCATTTGGCGATAGGTGAGATGATAGTGACACCTGAGGATTGCTACTGAATTCTACGGATTCTCGTGGTAGGTGCACTTTTACCATATGAGCAGACTGAGGAGGGCGGGATAGAGGCTCTTCGTCAGATATTATAGGATGATACGGTTTGCGGATATGAGATCCCCTGGCAGGAGTTCATTGATTTGGATTATGCCCCTCTACCATCAGTGTTGGCAGGATTTATAGGTAGTTTCTTATGTCTCGACCGTAGGTCGAAGGGACTGGCAGTGGGATGGGGGTTGGTCTTGGAGGACATGGTGACACAAGATTGCCAATTTGTGTGGGGGTTGGCCATGTTGGCCCACTTATACAAGGATCTGCATTAGGTGGTTTACTTGGGATACATCAGTCTATTAGCTAGGGTCACGCTGCTATAGGTGTAGGCGTGGGAGCATATTCCCACAGCTAGGCCACTTGCGGACAGAGATAGGCCAGTTGGCATTTTTCATCTAGAAGTTCTAGCTCTTGCAGTCGGTTTACTCGATACTCTTCATCTGGAATGAGGCCTTTCAAAGATACTTTGAGAGATGGAATCTCTACCTCCAGGGGTAAAATTGCCTCTATTTCATACACCAATGAATATGGCATAGCTCCCGTAGGTGTGCAGATGCTAGTTCTGTATGCCCAAAGTGTTGGATTGAGTTGTAGGGGCCAATCTTTGCCTACATCATTCACTGTTTTCTTGAGGATTTTTAATATTGTTTTGTTGGATGCTTCAGCCTGACCATTCCCCTATGGGTAGTAAGGTGTAGAGAAACGATGTTGGATCTTGAATCGTTCACATAGTTCTCGCACATCTTGGTTCTTGAAAGGTCGTCCATTATCTGTGATGATGGAACTTGGAATGCCATAGCTGTAGATTATATAATTAAGAATAAAAGAGGCAATTTGTTTCCCAGTTACTGTGGTCATGGGGACTGCTTCAATCCACTTGGTAAAATATTTTGTTGCAGTAATAATGAACTTGTGTCTATTTGAAGATGAAGGATGAATTTTGCTGACTAAGTCCTGTCCCCACTGGCAAAAGGGCCAGGATGTTGTGAATGGTTGCAGTTCCTGTGTTGGTTCATGTATAAGATTGCCATGGATTTGGCATTTAGGACATTTCTTTGCAAAATGATAAGAGTCCTTTTCCATTGTCGGCTAGTAATATCCCATTCATAGAAGTTTTTTAGCAAGAGTAGGACCACTTGAATGTGTACCATAGATACCTTCATGAAGCTCTTGTAAAGAAGAGTCAGATTCATTAAGATCAAGGCAACGAAGAAGAGTACCACCTAGACCTCAACGATACAAAGTATCAGTAGTGAGAGTATAATGGGCGGCTTGCCAGATAAAGTTGCATTTTTGGTTTCAAGATAGGTCAATGGGTAGGATATTATTTTTAAGATAGTCATATATCAGTATGTAAAACGGAGAGTCAGAACCAGTCAAGGCATAGATAACATGGGATTCAGAATGGTCATAGGCTGGGGAGAACAGTTGCTCTACTAGAAACTCGTAACGACTCTGTTGCTCTAGAATTTGTAGTAGTGAAGCGATAGTAGCCATTGCATCGACTGCTTTGTTGTCTAACCTTGGTATTTCCTCAAAGGTGATGTGTACAAAATATTGTTTGAAATCATCCACCATTCATTTGTATGGTAGTAGCTTGTCGTCTTTCATCTGATAGTCATTGTCGATCTGATTGTTGACTAGTTGTGAATCTTCGTAGACTTTCAATTTTGTGATTCTCCATTCCACGACCATTTTGATCCCTGTAACCAGTGCCTCATATTCAACAATGTTATTTGTGCATGGAAACATGAGCCTATATGATCTTGGTATGGTGTGCCCGTCAGGAGTGATGAACAGAATGCCAACACTTGAGCCATGTTGAGTGTAGGAACCATCAAAGTAGAGGGTCCATTGCTTGGTGTTTATAGTAAGAACATCCCTATCTGGAAATTCAATCTCCATTGGTTGTTTATCTGGTAATGGTGTATTTGCCAACTGATCTGCAATCACTTGTCCTTTGATAGCTCATCGCTCTGTGTAGTAGATATCAAATTCACTGAGAATCATTACCCATTTTGCCAATCTTCCTGTGAGAGCTGCTTTGCTGAGTAAGTAATTTAGAGGATCAATTTTTGCTACTAGCTTGAGTGTATGAGCTAGCATGTAGTGTCAAAAATTTTGAGAAGCAAATACCACTATTAGGCAAGCCTTCTCAATGAATGTATAATTGAGCTCACATCCATTCAAAGTTCTACTGATGTAATAGATAGCTCATTCCTTTCCTTTTTGATTTTCCTGTGCTAACAGTGCCCCCAGTGATATGTTTGTTGTTGATATGTATAGAATAAGTGGCTTCCCTGCTATTGGTGGTACTAGAATTGGTGGGTTCATTAGATATTGCTTGATTTGGTAGAATGATTTTGCGCATTTGGCTTCCCATCTAAATGGTACATTCTTATGTAGCAAATGATTGAATGGTAGACTTTTATTTGCTAGTTGAGCGATGAAATGCCTGATTGACTGGAGTCATCCTTGCAAGGATATGAGTTGACTGATGTTCTTAGGTGGTGGCATCTCCATGATGGCTCAGACCTTTGCTGGATCAACTTCAATGCCCTTTTCTAAGACTATGTAGCCTAATAACTTGCCTGATGTAACCCCGAAGACACACTTCTTAGGGTTGAGTTTGACTTGAAATTTTTTCCAATATGTTAAAAATATTTTCTAAGATACTTAGATGTTTTGCTCAAGTAAATGATTTAGCTAGTAAATCATCCACATAGTCCTCCATGAAGGTATGCATCATGTCATGAAAGATTGTTGTCATTGCGTGTTGATAAGTTGCCCCAGCATTCTTTAAGCCAAATGGCATGACATTCCAACAATATGTTCCCCAAGGATAGGTAAATGCTATTTTATCTTGATCCTCTGGGGCTATCTTGATTTGATTATAGCCCAAAAAACCATCCATTAGTGATAGCATATGGCTTGCTGTGAGGTCTACAATTATGTCGATACTAGGCCAAGGGAAGTCATCCTTTGGACATGCTTTGTTTACATCTCTAAAATCAGTGCATATCCTGATGTTGTCATCTAGTTTTGAAACTGGCACAATGTTGGAAATCCATTCAACATAGTCGATAGGTTGAATAAATCCGACGTCTAATAGTTTCTTTAATTCAACTTTGACCATGAGTGCTACATGTGGATTCATTTTTCTTAGTTTTTTCTTAACCAGCTTGGCTCCGAGAGCAATGGACAAGTGATGCATGATTAACTGTGGATCAATCCTGGGCATATTTGCATATGACCAAGCAAAATTGATCTACTTTGCTTTGAAAAATTGGACAAACTCTGATCTTTCTTCCTCTGTCAGAGATTCTGCTAGATGTATGTTTTTGGCTGCTTCTGTTGTACCAATGTTGATTGATTGAGTAGGCTCAATCAATATGGGTGATCACTCCTGATAATGTTCAGGAAGAGTGTCAAGTCTCCCATCTTTAGGTGCCTTAAAAAGGTTTTCACCCATAGATGCGTCCTTTATTTTTACTTTTTTGTGATCTATTATTGCCATTAATTGGTTTTCAGTAGTGGATCCTTTATTTCATCCATTTTTGCAACTAAGAGACTTGGCACTCCCCTGATTGCAGATGTCGTTACTCTGTTCACTGGTAAAATCTGTTTCTAAGTTGACAGTACACAAGTAATGGATAATGGAATCATTGTTTGGGAAAATTGGTATGTCATGATTTTTAGGTTCATCTCAGTCTATGAGGTTAGGAAAGATAAGTGGTAAAGAGTGATTAGGTGGGTCAAGTTCAGCTGCTGTAAGTGTCAGGATGGAGATATCATCATGGTTGGCCAGGATATTAAATAAGTTAATGATTTTGTCGAGGTCTTCAATGGTATCATCTTCTATGTAAACTTGCTCATAATGTCGCTGCTCATTTTCCTTAGCGTCATAGATATTCTGTGGACCAAATTCAAGTAGTCTAGGCTTTGTGCCTTGTTCTTCTTGAGAAATGGGTGTATAACTGTCATTTGCAGAAATATCTTCAGTAACATTGGAACAACTACCCCATTCATATTCATTTGAATCAGTCTCAGAGGTATTATCCCAGATTTTGGCAGTGTTGTGGACTGGTATGTTGTAGGGTGAAAACAGGTCTTTGATGATTGATACAAGCCTAATAGTTTTCTCTGATTCTGTATCAGATCCTGCTTCTACTCTTTGCATTTTCTCATATACTGTCTCTCCTCGGGGAGTAATGATGTGATCAGGGAGGGATTCTTCTTTGTTTGAAACTGGTTCTTGAATATGATGTACTTCTGCACAAGGTGCTTCTGTCTTTTGATTGACTGATTTCTCTTGATGTTTCTTTTTTTCTTGGTATTCACGTTCCTTGCATATTGTTTCTGCTGATTCAAATAGTGCCTCTTGTAATGAGTCCTCCTTGAATTTCTTCTTTTCCTTCCACTAAGGTTTTTGGTATTTGCTTGGTGTCTTCCTTGGTGGTAGAGTGTGTTCATAGCCCAATCTTGTTTTGTTTTTACAAAATTGTGAAGGAGGATCTAATGGTTTTGTGACGCCTTCCTGATGCTTGTCGATATGTCCTTTGCCATTGTATCCCATTTTTTGCATGATCAGGTAGCCTTTTCCATACAGGTGTGTTGGTATAACTATTTCCATAGTAGCTGTTCTATCTTCTTCCTCATCCTTGTATAGCCAACTAAGGATGTCCTTTTCCTCTAATTCAAGTGCTAGTGTGCCTAGTTGGATAAATTTGCCATCAAACTTGGTGATGGGCTGTGTTTCTTGATGTGTTGATACTGAAGGTAACCCATGAGATTTAGGGGATGCTAGTAAGTTGGCTAAACACAAGGGTTCCAAAGAGTATTCTCCCATGCCTTTCTCTTTGATTTTCATTTTCTACTTGAAATCCATAGATAGTGATTTAGACTTTTCTTACTGAAGATCTAGTGCTGAGGAACTTTATTTTTCTCTATTATGTGGAACCAAGCTGTCTTGGGCTGCCCCCATAGCATTACAATGTTGAAAAGGGTTATGATCTATTGATATAGATATCTCCTATCCATTGTAGGGGAACTTAACACACTGGTGATAAGTGGAAGGTACTGCTTGCATTTCATGTATCCAAGGTCGACCCAATAAGATATTATATGTGAGGTCCATGTCTAAGACTTGGCACACAGTGTCCTTTTGTATCGGTCCTACCTAAATTGGCAACATTACTATTCCTTTGGATGATCTTTCTTCATCATCATATGCTTTGATAGTGATCTTTTTGCATGGATCAATAGATTGCTCAGAGAAACCTAATGCATGGATAAGTTTCAAGGTACAGATATTGAGTCCATCTCATCCATCTATTAATACTCTTTTGACCCGATGTTTGTAGACAAAGACTTCAATGTGGAGTGGAGTATTATGAGGATGGCTTAATGAGATATTATCATGCTCTGAAAAGGTGAGGTTATGAGGGCCTGTCATGTGAGCCACCATGGCTTGGAATTTGTCAGCATCCAAATCTTGAGGTACATTTGTTTCCAATAGTGCTTGTTCCAAGATGTCTTTGTGTTTTGGCGAAAGTTTCAGCAACTCAACTATATATATTTAAGCACGAGTTTTGCGTAGTTGACTGACTAGATCATATTGAATTTTGGGTATGGTGTTTTTTGTTGACGTATGTCCCTTCAAGACATATTTTTGAGCTCTGGTGGTTATATTGACGGATTCATGTTCATGTTTGTCTTTGATTGTAATGACGTTTACTTGATTATTCTCAGCTGATATATGATTGATGGTGTTATTGTATATCTGATTGATACAAGATCCACGTGTATCGTTTGAGGTTGAAGCTCCATACTTGTTGTGGTTTGGAAGAGGATTCTTAAAGGCACCATGGTCACCATTTGTCTTGAGACCATCGACTGTTAAATCGCCTCTATCAATCATGTCTTGAACAATGTTCTTCAGTCTCATGCAATCATTTTTTTGATGTCCTTTGTTGCGATGAAAATCACAAAAGTGTGAGTCATTCCACCAGGGTGGTTTAATTTGTGGTTCAAAGTTGTTGATTGTTGGTAAGGAGACAATTTTGTTTGCCAGGAGTTCTCTGAATGCTGACTCTAATGATTGCCCTAATGGTGTGTAGATGTGTTTTGGAAAGTTGTTGGTGTTACCTTGTGAGTTCGTATTAGGTCCTTGATTGGTGCTATTGTCTTGGGTATTGTTGGTGTTGTTAAGATGATCTTGATTGTTATTTGGTGCATAAGTGTTAGTACCTTGGTTAGCACCCTTTTGATTTTTGGTAGCCTGAGTATTACCTGATAAAGCTAACACTGGTTGTTTGGACTTTGTATCATTAGGATCGTTTCCTCCTTCATTTCCAGTGTTTTTGTTTCAGCTCTAGAACCTGGATTTGTCTAAGTTGTTGTTTTGGTTATTGTAATTAGAGTTGGATGAATTCATCCCTTCTTTGAAAAATTTCAATGTTCCTTTCTTAACACATGCCTCCTCTACTTGGATTCCATTCTCAATCAATTTATCAAAAGATGGTATGCATTGGAGTTTGAGTATGTAACTCATCTTGCTATTTAAATTGTCAATAAAAATTTCCATCTTTTCCTTCTCAGGCACATCTCAAGGATACCTTGAGACCATTCAACGCCATCGTTGAAGGAACACCATGAATGTTTTGTTGTTCTTTTGTTTGGTATTGTAGACATCTAGCATGGCGATGGCATGTTGAATGTTGTAGGAATATTGAGTAATGAATTTGTTGACTAGCTCATCAAAGGATCTGACAAGAGGTGTGATTTTGGATAACCATTCCATCAATTGTCCTCCCAAGCTTCTTGGGAATAATCTCATTAAATATGTGTCATCATGGGCAAATTCTAGGCTCATGGTGCAGAATTCCCGAACATGATCGTGGGGATCGCTTTTCCCATCATATTTGTCAAATTTGGGAATGTCTAAATTTGGGGGAAAAGGTACCATGTTTAACCTCCTGTCAAAAGGATAAGGACAAATTTCATTCAAGGAATACCGTACTGTTGATCCTTGTTGCATGTCTTGCATCTGTTTTTGTAGCATTTGTATTTGCTATGTAAGAGCAACCAAGGGTGCATTTATTTTTTGGGGGAAGAGTTCTTCCCTTGCATTGTTTCTAGTTTGGAATGACGTGTGTAGCGGTATGTTTTGCTCAGGGATGTTTTGCTCGGGTAAATTCTGCTCCGGTAAGTTTTTCTTAGGTATCTTTTGTTCATGGTCACATGCTTCCTCCTCTCTTTGTCATTCTTGATAAGCATAATGTTGAGACCTTGCTCTAAAAATGTCAGTATCAAAGTCTTTAGGGAGTTTAACTCCTTTTCTTGTGAGCATGAGTAGGTATTTTTCTTTGTCATTTTCCATGAGTTTTTCCACAAGTTTTTGAAATGAAGTTCTTTCTTGACACTCTTGGAGGAGTTCCTCAGAAATTTTCGTGTCTTCTAGATTTGGATACTCAAAAGGATTTGATAATCTTCGATCCATGCTAGACTTTGGTTGTGTTTCACTTTGTTTGTTTCATTGAGAGCGAGTAATAACGAGAACCTAGTAGAAACTTTTTGTGACAAAGGGAACAAACTCCTCTTCGATGTTTTTCTAAGGGGTTGGTGATTAAAATCAAGGTATATTGTAAGTGATGCACACTTCGGGGAAGAAAGCTGGATTGATCTTTCCTCCTTGATTTAGAAGTTGACTGAATTCTGATTTTTGACAGAATGCTCTACTCCTCAATGGTTCCTTGTTAAATTCATTTGTTTTATCTTGAAGATACAAGTGCATATGACAGAGGAATGTTCGATGAGATTTGAAGAGTTGGCGATTGATGTATAAAAATCTATTCCATTTGGTAAGTTTCAAAGAACTGGGTTGTTATTTCCTCAACTTAGTGTTATGATAAATACTCTTTCTTCTCACAATATGAGGATTAGTCATGCACAAGTTATCAATGGTTTCCTTTGATTTGTTTTGGATTCAAGATATCTTGTTTGGAAACTTAAGTTTTACTTTATCAAATGAAGGTTTAGATGCCCCCTCATGACAAAGCTTGTCAAATGATATGGAATAAGAGCTTTCCCGATATGAAAAATCGATTTGACAACTTTGAGTTTAAAACAAGTATGTTTTTGGATAAAAATCCGTTTGATTGGAGGACCTTTTGATATGTGTGATGGTGTTTCCCGATTTTGATAGGAGAGATGTGTTTTATCCCTTGACTAGTTTTTGGATTTGGTCAACTTTGTTTTACGAAAAACTTGCTTATTGGAGGAGTTTTGATATTTTGATTTTGATTTTCTGTTTGATGGAGTTCAAGATGAGGAAAGAAGGCTTCCTAAAATATTTTTAGATTTTTCAAAAATAGCTTCTATTTTGCCCCCTGTTTTCTCAGTTTTTGCTATGTGCTAAGCCATAAACCCAATGCGCTACTGAATTTTCGCAACGCGCTAAGCTGCCTTTCTGACGCGCTAACTAGATTGTTTGAGTTTGTTTTGCTTTGAAAAAATTATGTGCTAAAATGGGCTTCTAATGTGCCAACTGTTGACTTCAATGTGCTAATGTTTGGTCTCAACGCGCTAAGCTGTTGCTTCCACGCGCTAGAAAGTTCTCAAAAAGCGTTAAGGTTAAAAATGTTTATGTTTTGGACTACTTATGTGCTAAAGTTCAGAAGAAATGCGCTATGTTGAAGCTTGCATGAGCTAAACTATGGTTCCAAAGCACTAAGATGTTTCTCTTATGCGCTAAACTGCCCTGATAATTTTGACTTGGTGGTTTTCTGGGATTTTTGAATTTTGCTGTAATGATGATGGATGATTTTCTGAAGTAATAAATGAATGCACAACACAAAAGAGATAACCATTTTGCCTAGTCTAAACAATGTGGTTATGTTTAGTCTAAACAATGTGGTTATGTTTTGTGTGTATGTGTTTAAATCCCCAGCGTTTCAATAGGTTTGGATACAGAAAATACAAATCAATCAGACTCTTTATTCAAAGGTCATCGACAATACCATAGCTTACTAGTCTCAATACTCCATCAGCTCAAACAACCTTGTCACCCCCTAGGGGGTGCCCTTTTTTTGCCTTTTGCCAAAAATTAACTCAAAGTGAATCGCTTCACAATTGAGTAGTTATCTTGGGAAATATATGGTGAGTAATCTTGGGGGTGGATTCTTCCCCACCCTTGCACTATGATACTGCAAATGTTTGGATATTGACTCGACTCAAAGTCTCTAATGCTAAAGTTCATAATCAGGCTTCCTGTTCGGCCGTAAGTGATAAAATCCCTCAAGAGGCTTCCCAACCTTTATAACAAAGGCTTTACGTATCGTAAAGATATTGGGGGAAGGCTAATTGCTGCACGTAACCGTTGAAAAGGACTTTCATCACTTTCCACTTTTGATTATAGTGGGTTGGAACACTTGGCGTCAAAGGCGTTCCTCACTTAGGTTGTTCCCCTCACACTGGCCAAAGAATGGCTTTAAGAGTTTATCAACTACTCAGGAGGGTAGGCTTGCTAAAGGTTTTAATGCTTAAACATTGAAAGCGCAAGAGTGGTCTAGCTTTTTGATCACCTAGTTAAGGGGAGAGCATATTCCTTCCACTTTCGAATCAAAGCACACAAGTGTTCTTTTTCACCTTTTATTGCAATGATTCGGTAAAATATATATGGAGATATTGATCCACAAAAACATGATGTTCATTTTATCCCATCAAATCATTGATTATCTAAGCTAGTAAAGGAACCTGGTCAATAAAGCAAAATCTTGATTTTGGTGGTCAACAAAAGAAATCGACAAAAGGGGAAGAACTTCCCTCTTTAACTTGAAAACAAAATTTAGACAAGTGTGATTCTTTTTGCTTGCAAAAATTTAAAAGATTGATCCTTTTATGCACCAAAGGATGGTGAGGTTCTTTTCCAAGATCTTTTTGCAAAAAAAAGAAAGTTTGTTGGTTCTTTTTAGCAACCCAAAGGAAAGTTTTCTCCTATGAAAGCAAGGAAATATTTTTGTTGTGGTTCTTTTTAAGTGCCCAAATGAGGTGTAAGTTCAATTTTAGCTTTAAACAAGAATTAAAAGAATTCAAATTTTTAACTAACTTAGCTAAGCTAGTAAAAACTTCAAACTACTTTAAATCCTTACTTTAAAATAAAATGAACTCCCAAACCTGCAATGAAACTGTCAGAAATCCTGCTAAAACAACAATTAAATCTATTAGCAAAATACTGGCTCTATGGACTTTCACAAGTCTAATTTTGATCTTGGTTACAAAGTATTTCATGTTCTCTGTCTGTGATGCACTACAGAATACTCTGTATGTGCTACAAAATTACATAGATGCGCTATTGGACAGACCCAACGCGTTGAGCTATTTTCCAAATGCGCTATACTGTTAAGTTCCTGCGCCGAAACCTACAGGAAAAAAATTAAGAATGCTATGCGCTAAGTGTGGGTCTCTACGTGCTAGGATATGAGTCCCATGCGCTGAACAGTATACCAGATGCACTGGAATGTTAACCAGATGCACTAAGAAACGTTCCCCACACACCAATTCTTGTTTCCTGCATACTTGCAAAAGTGGCCAGATTCAAAAACTGATTTGATTAATGGGGTTATGCCCCATGGTGGGCACCAGAAATGTATGTGGGAAAAGCAGTTCGATGAAATCCAAAATGTGAAAATATTTCAAGGACTTGCCCACACACCCACAAGACTTTTGGTGCAAGTTATGGAGCCATGAGGAATGGCTCAACTTTCCAAGGAGTGTTCCATGGTTGTCTATCTCACAAGGTCCCTCAAGCCAATGCCTTTTTCCTCAAATCACTGAGCAAAGTGACTTAGGGATGACGAATGCAAGAACGAGGGATGTTTTTGATTGAATTTAGTATGAATGCATCCTATTTATGCATGATTCTAGTAAATGAACTAAACTAGATGATAAGATGACAAGGTTAGTAAAAATACTATCCTAATATGATATACTAGTTATGTGATTTAAGCTAATGATAATAGAAATACTCTAAAATGCTTATTAGATTAATTTCTATTGCAAAGAGAGGCTAAAATTAAGTATAAGTATGATTGTAAAGACTTGGATCCTTAAAATGGAGGAATGAGGGCTCTATTTATAGAAGAAACAGAGCAATAGATGATCAGGATTGAAGGATCTAATCAAGGGTCGGGATTGAAAGCTATCAATCCATGTTTTCAATTCTCACCAATGAAATGGTGACAATCGTCAACATACGACTGCTTGAGAGGAGAGGTAAGAAGCATTAAATGCTTGAGAAAACATGAAGGTTACCTTAGAGGGTAAAGGTTAAGGTTAGGTTAAGGTTATCCATTGGATAAAGCTTTTACCCAAAGGATAAACTCTTGTGCAAAGGTTAAAGGGATAACCATGGTCAAAGAAATGAATTCTTGATGAGACCCCTGGGTTAGATGAGGGTTGAGTTAGGCAGAAAGTCTCTAACCATGCCACTAAGGGTTAGTTAACCATTAACGGTTTGAAGACTTTGGAGACAAACTTGTAAGAGTCCTTCCAAATTTGGGGGTTTTCAACAAGTTAGCTTGTTGAAGGCATAAAGGCTTTAATGCCTTTGGAAGACTTTACTCCAAATTTGAGAAGTGACATCCTCAAATTTAGGGAAAGGGGATAATTGATGGGTTAAGCTTAATTGATTAGGATTAGAGGTATTCTAGAAGAATTTAGGAAGAGGGTTAGGAGGCAAGTGGGAGATGTAGGAAAATGCAAGTGGATGAGGGATAATAGGATTTAATTAAAATAAATTGCTTTATTTCAATTTGGTTGCAAGTTGAGGATTTTAAATAAATTAGATTTATTTAATTGGGGTGAACTATTTAATTAAATGTAAATTTAATTAAAAAGTAGAGAGAAGGGATTTAATTAAATAAAATGATTTATTCAATTAAATGATATAAAAGGCTTAAGTGAATTTAAATAAATAAATAAAATAATTTATTTAATTAAATAGAAGAATGTGGGTGATTTAATTAAATTAGATTTAACTAAATAGAGGAATGAGAATAAAATAAACATTAAATATTCATTTAGGAATATGGTCATTTTTATACGTCTACAACGACAATATTCTCCTGAGAGTTAACACTTTTCCCATTTGGGTTTTCCACGTATAAAATCCATTGTTTATCTTATGGTTGTGTTCTTCATGTTTATTCTGCATTAACTGCTTTACATAGGTCAAGTTTGTTTGATATTTTTGTGGACAATTATAATCGGTAAAAAGTTTGCAGGAATACTAATTCACCCCCACCCCCCACCCCTTCTTAGTATTTTGATGCTTTCAACCTGATCAACAATTGGTATTAGAGCTTTGGTCCCTTGCTTGGAAAGCCTAACCTTTTGAGGGAGATTCGTGTTGGTTGAATTGTGACACCTATATTCTTAGGAGAAGACTTTTAGATGAATGAAGATTTGTCGACAACCCTTGAAGATTTGGAAAGTGTTGAATCAGAGAATGAAGAGTTGAAGGAGAATGTGAAGATAACAAATAAATATGTGTAGAAACTGAGAGAGAAAATCTGGAAATTCAAATTAAGACATAAGAAGGTTAACAATTTGTTGAAACAAGTGAATGAGACCATCAAAGATCTGATAGAGGAAAATGATAAGATAAAGAAACTCCTAAAAGATACATTAAAGTTGAAGCCTAAAGAATGTGAAAAAATTGAACAAGAAGTGAAGAATTTGAAGGCAAAGAACAAGATCCTTGGCACCAATAAGCTCTTGGAAGATTTTACTAGCATGCAACAAGTTAAATCGAACAAAACCGGATCCAAACCAGTATGTTTCCAGATTAGAATGATAAATAAGAAAATAAAGAAGTCAAAGATGATGTAAAGAAGAAGACAAAATATGAGAAGAAATATCATAATTAGAAATCAAATGAAAGAAGACAACCTAATGCAAAAAGGTACCCATCTTTTAATGGCTATTGTTTTAAATACAATAAATCTGGACACAAGGCAACAAACTCTAGAAGCATTCAATGTTATGGTTGTAAGATGTTTGGACATAAAGCAAGTCTTTGTAGGAATCATGTTGTAAATTAGAATTATAACCCGGTTGTTGCAAACAAGAGTTACAACTTTCAAGGATACTGTTACATTTGCAATAACTACAGACACAAGGGAAGTCAATGCAAATGTAGATCTCATCTGGTAAGGTTTGAGAGGAAGATTGCTAGTTGTTTCAAGTGCAATCAACCCGAACATTATGGTAATCAATGTAGGAACGAAAATAAGGAAAAATCCATTGAGAAGAATGCAATGAAGAATGGTAAATCAAAGAAGAAAGAAAATTTGGTCTGGAGAAAGAAGAATGATAACAAAGGAAGTGATCCTGACGTACCGGAATCCGGTGTAGGTACCCCTTCGTCTAAAAATTAAGCTTAGAGCTTCGGGTTAGGGGGAGTTTTGATTTGAAAGAAAAATATTCTATCCTCCCCATATAAGTAGATCATGTCACTAATCCAACATGACAATGCTTGAGTGGTATCTGATAATCAAAGGAATCATGATGACATCATCAAAAAGACAATTGTTGGTGACAAAAATCTAATGAAGCATCTTTAGAAAAATAAGTATCGGTTCTTGAGTTCATTTCTTTCACATCAGTTATATTTGCTTGAGATCATTGCGAATAATAGAACAAAAACAAAGTAAGCAGTAAGAGAAATCATGGAGGGAAAACTAATTGTCAGAGAATATAACAATGAAGAATTTCAGAATGTGGACAAAGTGATCTTGGATGAGTGTAGCCCAAAGAAGATCAGAGTTGTTGAAGCAGGTTTGAAGGATGATTAATTACAGAGGGTCAAAAAATTAGAAGGAAAAGGTCTAAATCTATGGACCGAATTCCTTTGGTTTGATAATGCAGAGGTAATCAAAGTATTTCTTAGCCGTATGTGAGATAACTATATTGTGTTGGATAAACCTTATCCAATTATGAAGGAAATCATTTCTACGGTCACTGAATTGTACGACAATGGATAAGTTCTAGAAAAGATGTCAATTTTGAACAAGAAGTGGAAGCCCTAACCGACGTAAAGGGTGATCAACGAGCTCTAATCATCAATATGATCATAAAATCTATGGTGAGGTATGTTACCTTTGGCATCTCTTACAAAATCTATTTTCGAAATAGACAAGGAGCCACCTCGACAATTGCAGTGTATATGGCATATATGCTTGTGATGGAGAACAGATCATTTGACTTGTGTGAATTGCTGAAAGAATTGTTGTTAGAAAATATCAAGATGACAAGAGAAAAAATATGCTTTTCGGTATGGGTCATTTCTTGTGAGTTTGTTTATGTACTATTTAGAATCCCTTATGGAAAAAGAGAATGTCATTTGGGAATCTGGTGTACCGATTGCAAGATAGATATTCAAATATTTGAATAGTTTGACTAACAAAGAGGAAATTTGCAATGGCTATTTTAAATCATTGTGGATATGTGGAGAGTTGGCTCGATTTTTATTTCTTTCTCTTATAGTTTTGGAGATTCGTCCTCTAGAAAGAAGGAAAGGAGACAACTTATTCCTATTGGTTTATCAGAACCAAAGAGAAGCAAGGTGGAAAATGCCATGATAATTGAAGATCCAAAGTCTCTTGCAGCTAGAGGAGTTTTGGAAGTGGATAAGTAGGAAGTTGGATTTTAATTTGTTAAAGTTGGTTGGTAGTACAGATGGAATTAAAAAAATTGGTGTGAAATGGTTGAATTCAATTGAGTTAGATAGAATTGGAAGAATTTTGATGAAGCATTTATTCAAAACAACATTAGTCTAGAAGATATCAGTAATCTGCTTTCAGAATCCTTGAATGAGATCCAGGAAGAAAGAATGTTTGAGTAGTCAGTTCAAGAAAAAGGCCCGAATATGCAAAATTTGCTGAATGAATGTACTACTGCTCAAAATAACTTGTCAACATGCATAGAGGAATTGAGAGATTGTATCCACAGTGCTACAGATATTGTATCTCTTGGCTGATTGCTATTGTGAAGCACAAAGGTAAAATTGATGCTATTGAAACCAAACTGACAAGTCTAGGAAAATCTTTTGATTTTCTGAATGACAAGGATAGTGAGTAGAGGAAAAAAATAATTCTCTTTAAGTTGAGCTTCTTATGTTACAAAGGAAAAAAGAAGACTTTGTGAGCATGTTTTGGAAGGTTAAGGAAATTGTTGAAGCTAAGCTAGAACACTTTTCAATTTATCTTGAGAACACAATTGAGTATGACCAAAATCCATCTGCTTTGGATAAATTTTCAAACTCAGTTGATTTTTTAGTTGAGTGCTGGAGTCTTTTAGTGAGTATCAAATTGGCTATACATTCTTGGGAAGTTCTTCTTCCAGAACTAAAGGAAAAATACAAACTTATATTTTCAAAGAAGAGCAGTTGAAAGAACTTCTTTGTGTAAGTTTTAGATATTCTCTTTGACATTTTTGGTTGTATATGATGGACTTGAAAAGCACCAAGAGGGGGGGGGGGGGTGGATCAGTGACACCAAAAATGATACTACTTCAGCTAGTAACTAGTAGGTGAACTTAACAAAGCAATTAATTAAATTGCATACAATGCAAAATGATATAACAACATCCATAATAAATAAAACATCCACCATAACACAAATATTTATATGTGGAAAACCCAAATAGGTAAAAGCCATAGTGAGATGGAACTCACAAGTTAACTATCTGCAGTAATAGATAACTGACTGATTAGGGTCTACAAAGTGCTCTGCTAGGAGCGAATCTTGTTAGAGATCCCAAAGCTTGATTAGAAGCTTATACACTGTAAAAGGTAGTACCCTATTAGGATTAACCTCGGTGGAGGATTTCTGAATCCAAACTAATGGATCACCTCATTAGAGGATTTTTACATTGAAGCTTGTTAGAGCTTACCCGGTTAGGGGATTTGACTTCTGCTATAATTGTTAGAAGACAATAGGAATGGTTTGATCTGTCTGAGTAGCACAATACTTGCTTGATCAGATCCTTCTAAGCATATTCAACATTGCTATTCAATATACTCTGCAACTTAACACTTTGTCTCTCACACATAACATACCACTTTCACTCTCATCATACATATAAAATAATTCATTGTGATGTCAATATATAGACATTTAGATTTTATGTCGGCCTAAAGAAATCATAACACAATTTCCTAGGTGCAGTGTATCTAGTCAAGTGATCATAACTCATCACAAAAATACCACCAAAATTTGTCAGTGGGATAACTCATCACACAATCAACGAATACCGGTTGGAATAATCAATACTGGTTGGAGTTACATATATAAACTGGTATCCTTGAATCTCTTGACATAATCTTCGCTTTATCTTCATCTTGATGTCGACTAATGAATATCCATAGGTTATCTCTTATGCATATACCGGTTGGCACAAAGTACTGGTTAGAGATAAACCTCTTAATATACCAGTTGTAGTGTAAACAATAGAAAATATGCACATGTGTGTGTGTGTGTTTCATCAATGATAATATATGATGAATATATTACAATCATCATCAAGCCAACAATCTCCCCCTTTGGCATTGATGGAAACACTTAGAAAATTTTACAGTAATACCATTAAGTGTGCATACAAAACAAATTAACACATATACACATGCTCCCCGTTAATGCATACATTATGCAAAATTTTCAAAAACACACATACATATTTCTACTCCCCCTTTGACAACAATACCAAATTGAAAAAATAATATATAAATAATTTTTTTTTTGTGTCAAACTGTGTAGCATATACAACAATAACTTGAAAAACTGAATCAAAATTCATGCATAAGTGATTCTCACAAAAATAACATTAAATTTCCTCTTCAACTGTGATATGGCATTTGTCCATGTCTCCAGCATGTTCTCAGTGTACTCTAGTGTAGACATAATCTGTGTATGAAACTCTTCCATTGAATCCAGTGTACAGGTTTCTGGAGTTGCTAAGATAGCTTCTGCATTTGAGTAGGCTCTCTGCAATATGAGTAGACTCTTGAGTTCCTTTAGAGACCAGAGACTCTTTTCTTTCTCATGATCATAAGTATCCAACCTATTATGTAGATCATCCATAGATTTGCTAAAAGCAAAAATAGAGTCCTGAAGTGGGACATAGGCATTGCATATCCTTTCTAGCTCTTGCTCTATTTATGTGTGCCCTTTTGAAATGTCAGAATAAAAGAAAGAAACATTAGAGGTAGAAGCAAGATACTTTCCTCCTATTTCAATAGCTTTTCTTAACAAATCTTAATTATGTGACATAGCCATTTTGCCAGTATCAATGTCCTTTGCAAGTTTCTCTCCACACTTCTTCTTATGACTTTTCTCAGCATTGGTTTGAGCAGCTTATTCAAGTTACTTGATTTGTTCAGATGCATCTGCAACTAACTAACCAAGTTTGCTAATAAGGGTTGTCAAATGTGCTATAGAAGTTTCTGGTAGTAGACTAGATAGAATATCTACTGCATTTTGAATTGTTTCAGCCTCAATCCTTTGCTCTTTTAGTCTCTTCTTATGCACTCTAGATTGCATGACATTTGCAATCTTCATCATTTCAGATGCGCTCATGTTGTCAACATCAATAGGCCCTGAAATGCTCAATGAATCATCATCATCCTCATAAATCTATTGTGGCTTTGTCGGTTCAAAGGATGCAACCTTAATGATTGCTTTCTCTTGATTCTTCGCTATTTCCTTTTTAGAAGTTTGTGTGACAACATTTTCCATAGACTCCTTCTGAGTATCTTGCAAGACTGGTGGAGATTGGGGTTTGTCAGGTTGTTTTGTTTTTGATGGATTGTCCTCTTTTGGTTGAGTTGCCAGTTTCTCAACTAATTTGACTTGTAAGTCTGTGATTTCAGGAGGCTCCATATCTGGTGCAGTGACATCTCCAGATAGATCAACTATGTCTTGAACATCATCAACAACATGAATAGTGGTGTCATCATTCTTCTTGATAGGATAGACCACATCTGCTTGAACAATCTCTTTTTCATCCATTTCCAGTTGATTAACAACATCTTCCTCATTCTTAGAGGATAGTATGAGTTCTTCCATCCGTTTGATATCACAAGCTATTTGATGGGTCACAGTTTCAATAATTGACCTCTTTCCATGAGGAATCTTCAGTCTTCTTTCTTTAAAAGCAAATTGAGTTTTATATTGATCAATTAAAGCACTGATTTCATCTTTAGACAAGTTGGGAAAATATTGTACAAATATCTCATCAATAATTTCTTTCTCCAACTTTACAACTTCTTCCCATTTATTTACAAGAATAGTGTACAAAGAATTTGAGATATCCTTCTCAATATCTTGAGGTAATCTAATATAAAAGCACAAATGATTGATTACCTGTTGAATGACTTTCTCCTTCTCATCTTCACTAAAAGAATCAAATTGTTCTTTTACCAGTTCAAATATCTTCCTTCCTATTTGCTTCATTGTCCTTTCAAAGTGGGTTACCAACTTGTAGGTAGATATATCAAAAAGTATAGTTGCCTTCGACACTTCGTTCACTTGCTTAGTTACTCTGCCGGTTGCCTTCATCTTCTTGGGTTTTTCCTTAGTGTCAGTACCCTCCGATTCTTCTTGAAGGATTGATTTTCGACCTCTCTTCTTTGATACATTCTCCTTCTTTGCATAAACTTTAGGTGCTAGTTCCTTCTTGGTTTGGATACTCCGAGTCACCCTTGTATTCTTCATTACCGGATGTGCTTCATCAATTTTCTTTTTCTTTCCTTTCCCACTTGTGGCAGGAGAAATAATGGTTTCAGCTTGTGCATCCTGGACTACACAATATCCAGTTTTGCTTTCTTTTTATCTTTCGGAGATGCTAATAGGTTATTAGCATAACTAACCAGTAAGTCATAGTTCACCTCATAACTCATATCTTCCATTTCTTTTGTTCTTGACTCAGTTGCTTGCATCAAATAGAAATCAGTGGTAACTATGAAAACTATGTCTTTTACAAAATGTCTTACCACATCTTCTAGTAATCTCATTCTCATGCTCATTTTCTTCTAAAACTCATTGAAATAATTATTCATAGCAGCATGAAAAGTATTCCTTACAACCTTCATGCTGTTCTTGATTTGAGCAGATACCAGTAGGTCCTTTGACCATTCAATTTCACCTATTCCTAGTAGAAAATTTTGTAAATAAAAGAATAACACGACCAATAGTTGACCATACTTGAACTTCTGACTGCTGTCCTTTTTGATAGATTGCAAATTTAGAAACAATTGTCTCCTAATAGCCTCACAAAGATCATAATATGCATTTTCAGCTATCATCCTATGAGCTATGTGTACTGTTGCTGATGGAACACTATTTAGTCTACTAGAGTAAAATACCTGATAGCCTATCACCATAGCTGTCAGTTTCATCACTGGGTCTCTGATATTGTTAACAGAAAAGGCATGTTTATCAGATGTTGAACCGGTTAGAGAGAATACCATTTCTTTTGAAATTCACCTCAACACAGGTACTTCATCGATTGAAAAATAACCAGTTATATCCTGAATGGCTTCCTTAGTTATAGTGTGAGTTCTCTCTAATTACATATTCTCACCATGAACCCAACTCAAAATGATTATGATATGCTCTTCCTCAAAATCTTCTAGAAAATAAGCGACGTTGTGAAAACCTTTCTCAAAAACCCTAGCATACTCTGTTTGAATCTTTCCATTCTCATCACTAAGGGATTTCAACTGAGTGTAAATATACAGTGATCCTAGATCCTCTATCTTATAATAAATATAGCTCGACAAATCTCCTTTAACCAAAACTCCACTAGGAACTTGTGACAATGCATTATATGACAACATTTTTTCTGCCTTTAAAACTTCCATTGGCTCAGATGTAATCATTAACCTTTCTACATATTTTGAAGATGATGCCATTGCAGATGAACAAGATTCGAAGAAGGATTTTTAAAGAAATACCTTTTCTCACGCACGCTGCCCCATTTACCGGTTGAATGCTCAAGTGCACACCAGTTCGATCTTCTACAACCTTCAAATCAACTTGATTACACAAATCACAATGGAACTTCTACAATTATCAGCCAAAAATCTTTCTTAGCTCAACAAGCGCTCCAAATTTCTCTCTTAAATGCTTTAGGGTAAAAATAACAAACTGAAAACTTGCTTTTATCATTTTTACCTACTGCATTAAACACTTGACCATTAGGGTTGCAAACCCTAATTTCACCGCTCAAGGAGTAAAAAGGGTTGATAACATATTGACAAAAGGTTACCAAAATTTCATGCTTTCCAAATTCTCTTACCACTCATTTTATCTCAAGGGGTCTAGAGGTGGATTTACCATTTAAGCTCCCCTTAGTCATATTACAAGGCTTAATTCACCGGTGCATGGTTCTCCACACTTGGTGAAGGAATAGTTTCCTCTCCAGGTGAGTCATCACTCTTTTTCTTCCATATCTGATTCATTTCCTCTCTAGTTTCTTCAATATATAATTTCTTCTTTCCTTTCTGATCCTTAGAAGAATTGACCAGTTTTCTATTTTTGGATCTACATAATTTTGCTAAGTACCCCAGTTTGTTGTAGTGATAGAAGGCCATACCAGATGATTTCCAAGGTGCTGCATTTCCTCTCCCAGTTCTTCTTCTGCAGTTCATAGTCATATGACCAATGTTATTACAGATGGTGCAAATGACATTCATTACCTTTTCCATCTCAAATGGACTAAACTGGTTGCCATAGGGTCTTTCCCAGTTCATGTTGACCCGGTTGTCAAAATTCCTCATCTAGTTGCCATTTGGTCTTGGATGCATATGCGGTACAAGATTATTTACTCCATATCTGCACTCAACAGATCTATGTCCATACATTCCACATGTGAAGTAATGACCTTCAAACTTCTTAGACATATATCTAGAATTTGTATTGAAGCTTGCATTTCTGTTAGGTTTGTCTCTACAAACATTTGCAGTGTGACCAGGTTTATGGCAAACAAAACAAACAGGTTTAAAGACCTTCTTATCGGTAGGCTTTTTGACCTTAGGAGCAGATTTGTTCTTAAGAGTGTTGCTCTTGGTACCAGAGGATTCACCTTTTTCAGATGTGTGAAAACCAAGTTCAGAGGTATCACCTTTCATTCTTTGAGACTTAATTTGTTCTTCCAACAAGATTGAAATTTTAATGAACTTATCCAATTTCCCATTTGCTTCAGTAAGCTGTGTGGTGAGATCTTCATTATGCTTTGACAGGTTCTCTTTCAAAGATGATGCTAATTCAAGATCTAACTGTAGGTTCTCCTTCTCTTCTCTTTCAACATTCAATTGCTCATGCAAGGTAGCATTTTCTTGCTTGATCTTGGCAATCTCATGATCTCTTTCCTTGATAAGATCTTCAACAACTCTTCTGGCTTCTAGTTCCTGACTCATCCAAATAGTAAGACTTTCCATCTCTCTCCTCAGATTTAGCTTTTCACCATTGAGTTTTTCAACTTCTTCAGCCAAAGCATCAATATTGGCTTCATCTGAAGAACTATTATCAGATATCTCCAATAGTTATTCACTAAGCTCTCTCCTCTTGACTTGAGAAGCTTTCAATTTGACCCTTAGCGTTTCAATCTCATTTCTACTAGCTTCTACCTCTCTAGCCATCTCAAGGTAGCTCATGTCCCCCATGGTGGTTTCAAGACTTCCTTCTAAGAGATTAGGCTTCAAAGAAGTTAGGCTCTAATACCAATTGATGGACTTGAAAAGAAATGAGAGGGGAGGGAGGGGTG
Organism: Cryptomeria japonica; assembly: GCF_030272615.1. NCBI lineage: Eukaryota > Viridiplantae > Streptophyta > Pinopsida > Cupressales > Cupressaceae > Cryptomeria > Cryptomeria japonica. The sequence goes on along the minus strand of NC_081412.1, from coordinate 36,539,177 downwards.
AATCAGTGACACCAAAAATGATACTACTTCAGCTAGTAACCGGTAGATGAACTTAACAAAGTTTTTAAGTAAAATGCATACAATCCAAAATGGTATAACAACATCCACCATAACACAAATATTTATACGTGGAAAACCCAAATAGGTAAAAGCCACAGTGAGATGGAACTCATAAGTTAACTATCTGCAGTAATAGATAACTGACCAGTTAAGGTCTACAAAGTGCTATGCTAGGAGTGAATCTTATTAGAGATCCCAAAGCTTGATTAGAAGCTTATACCCTGTGAAAGGTAGTATCCTATTAGGAGTAACCTCGGTGGAGGATTTCTGAATCTAGACTAATGGATCACCCTGTTAGAGGATTTGTAGATTGAAGCTTGTTAGAGCTTACCCAGTTAGGGGATTTGACTTCTGTTGTAATTGTTAGAACACAACAGGAATGGTTTGACCTGTCTGAGTAGCACAATACTTACTTGATCAGATCCTTCTAAGCATATTCAACACTGCTATTCAACATACTCTATAACATAACACTTTGTCTCTCGCACATAACATACCACTTTCATTCTCATCATACATATAAAATAATTCATTGTGATGTCAATATATAGACATTTAGATTTCATGTCAGCCTAAAGAAATCATAACACAATTTCCTAGGTGTAGTGTATTTGGTCAAGTGATCATAACTCATCACAAAAATATCACCAAAATTTGTCAGTGGGATAACTCATCACACAATCAACAAATACCGGTTGGAACAATCAATACCAGTTGGAGTTACATATATAAACCGTTATCCTTGAATCTCTTGACATAATCTCCGCTTGATCTTCATCTTGATGTCGACTAATGAATATCCACAGGCTATCTCTTAGCATATGCCGGTTGGCACAAAGTACTAGTTAGAGATAAACCTCTTAATATACCAGTTGTAGTGTAAACAATAGACAATATGAACATGTGTGTGTGTGTGTGTGTGTGTTTCATCAATGACAACATATGATGAATATATTACAATCATCATCAAGCCAACACTATATATATTTGTTCTTTCCTTTTTCATCAGAGGCATCCTTTGTCCTTGATGTCAAAATGGGGAGAAAGGAATATGAGCTCAAGGAATGTGGTTTTGAGGAATTAGACGAGTAAGGGGGAGCTAGCGCAATTATGTTTTGAATATGTTTTGCCATCAATCACAAATGGGGAGATTGTTAGAATTGTTTGAATAATATTGTCATTGATATCAAAGCAATCATCCGATTTTGTACCGGACAATGTACACTAACACATTTGGGGTCGTTTTACGACAAACTGTCATCGTAATTCCGACATATTATTGTTGTAGATCTGACGAAACGACAAAAAGTTTTTCATTGCTAAAATTTCATCGAGTTATTTGACAAATAGATGTTCATTGAAATTTCGATGCCTTATTTGTTGGAAGTGTATACATAATGTGGTGGTCTAATTCGTTGAAATTTTGATGCCTTATTTGTCAAAAGTTGATACATAATATGGCAGTCTAATTCGTTGAAATTCCGATGAAGTCAGCAATCTTCTGACGAACCATGCACTCGGTTTTTTGTCAAAATTTAGACAAAAAAGGGCATTATGCTCTGATGAGAATGGTGCACCTACAACAAAATTTTTTGTCATAGGTGTTGGTACCCAAAGCCACAGATTGGGAAACCCAAAGACTTGCCAAATCCTCAAGCAATCCAATTAGCCTTGGCTAATGAACAGGGATAGTCAAAGACTAAATCCCTCTGCACTTTAGGCTCCACTAAACCTAGGCGGGTATACCTCACACTCTCAAGCACAAAAGAGATTATTTAAAGTGGATTTAAGCCTTTTAGAAAATTACAAACTGACAAATTATTGTCTGCAATTATGATTTATTATGTGCTTTAAATAAATGCTTTTGAAAAGAAATGATTGTGAATGTATATTGAAAATGAGATTGCTTTCAGGACCTAAAAGACATATGCATAGATCAGTTCATATAGGATTTGGGATGAATTTTTTTTCTATCAAGGACCTTGAATGCATACAGATCAAAACCTTTAAAAACCAATAACAAACCAGTGCCTCTATCGAGGGATATATATGACACTTTGTGGACAAAATATCTTATCAACTCAAGAGACAATTTCTCATCAACTATGAAGGTTTAGTATGTGTTACACAAACAATAAGAACTCAATCTTTCACTTAATGCCACAACATGTGATTCACTTCATAGCAAATCTATAAACATATTTATCAAGAGGATAAAGATAACTCATCAACACAAAAGTGTACACAATATTTGGAAAAAGAGACAGTGAACCTTGTATATTAATCTTCAGGAAATAATAGCATACATAAGCTACACTTGTAAATACTTCATTACATATTGCTTGCACAAAATGGTACTTCTTCTTCCTATAGACTTTCCTAGTACAAATGACTTTCAGTCCTTAAAGCAACATGATGTTCTATTGACCGCCCCACCCCCCCTTTCTACATTTTTAACCACTTATATATATGGTTGAATGGGCACCATACCCCTTTTGGGGTGAAAAGTCACCATTTTACATTAAAATTAACAAAACCCTTTGAAATTAATATGCAAACTAGTTAGTCAATAACCTTGCTTTAAGCTATCTTTCGGATTTTTGTTTGGTTGGCTGCCTTAAAATTTAGATACGAATCTGAATTTTTTTGTGGTGGTAGAAAACATCCATTTCTAAAATGGATCTTCATCAGATTTGATATTTGCATTCATGTTAATTCCAAGTCGACATCTTCTTTCATGCAAGTCGAAATAACAGGCTTTTCAGCCTTCTTACGGTCTTCTGTATGGTCTATAGCCAAAAACACATTGTACAGATCTAATATTTTTACTGGAGCTTGGAAACTTGATTTTATGAAATGGGTATTTCCTATATTTTTATGTTTCATTCATTTTAATTCTCTATTCATATCATCTTTTCTACAAATAAAAAACACTAGTCTTTCATGGGGTCCATTGGAATTAATTTATTCATATCCTGCTTTACTCTAGTTGTTCAAATCATTAATCATCCATTATGTGTCATTTCCATGAAGTGACCACCATTTTTAATAGTAGGGTGCTTGAAATTATTTGGAAACTTGAAGCCCCAATAGTGGATCTGTCTGGGGATGTATGCCCCTTGCGGGCATAGCAAAAATCCAGTTTTCTCTGGTAGAGTAGACCATTGCCAATCACCTCCCTTCTGTAGATTATGTTAAAACTGCATCTGGTGGCCCCTAGGTCCCAAAAACATGAACATTCATTTTTCCTGGATCAAACACTTGGTTCTCATCATGCAAAAATATTCCAATTTGGCACATATCATCAAACAATCCAATTTCATCGTAAAGCTTATCAATTGTCATATTTTCATGTTTACCATATATGTTGTAATATATTTTATTTTTGTCTTGATATTCTTGTTGGTATTTTGATGATGTTCTGATTGTCATTGATGGACACACACTTTCTTTATGTATGAGTTATGACTCAACCAGAAATTGTTCCAACCAGTATTGTGTATTATTGAATGTATAGTCTTTAGACTATCGGTATTTTGCAGAAAATGTTTACTGGTCATAGACTGATTGAAGACCTCAAGCGGTATGGAGACCTCAAGCGGTTCGAGGATACAAAGGGGTACGAAGGACCCAAGTGGTAGTTAACTTTTGGTCGGAACACTATGTTCTACCAGTCTTCATTTTTGACAACTAGTAATTGATATTTTGTATTAACCGGTATTACTCTGTGATGAGTTACCAATCGGTATTTTTGTAATGTGTGATGAGTTATCATCCACCTTCACTTTGGTAGTGATCTTGTGTTGTGTTACCAAATGTGTCCAGATGCACTTAACCTAGGAACTTGTAGTCTAATCCTATTCGACCGACATAAAATCAGATTCCTTTATAAGGACATCATGTCTAGGGTTTGTATGGATGATGTATGAGAGATAGAACATAAAAGATTATGTGCGATCTTTGTAGAAAATATTAAGTCTGTGTGAAGAGATAGAGTGTGGAGATATTGAAGACTGAAGTAATGCTGAAATACATTAACAATGAGCTATCAAGGATCTAATTAAGCAAACTATGCTATTAGCTAGATCACTCGTTAATTACTCACATCTTTGACAAGTATGAAACCCTTAACCGGGTAGGCCCAACAAAGCCTTTGTAAATCCTCTAACAAGGTGCTTCAAAACTGTGGATTTGAAATCCTCTCACAAGGTAGTCTTTAACATGACTTATCTCCTAACATAGATCTAGATTCCTAATAGGATCTGTTCTGGTGAAGAACATTGTATGACCTTAACCGGTTTGGTTTCTATTCTGTAGATAGTTACTTGTGATTTTCTGCTCACTGTGGTTTTTCCCATTTGGGTTTCCACATCAAATATCTTGTGTTATGGTGATTGTGCTCTTGTGGGTGAATTTTTGTTTGCTATTTGGTTTGCATTTATCTTAACCAGTTTATTAGTGAATCTGTTGCACTGATTATCTGCTAAACTGTTTAAGAGTTTGTTTATAGTATTTTTGGTATATTAATTCACCCCCCCCCTCTTAGTATTCATCAATTGGTATTAGAGCCAACCTTTCTATAAGTCTAACCATTTGAAAGGAGATATGGGGGAATACACTGTGAGGGAACTTACTCCCCGTCTCACTCAAACTGAGAGAGCCTATGATGAAATCAAAGTCAAGTATAAAGCCTCTTTGGCCAAAAGAAGAGAGCATGTTGAGAAACTGATGAAACTTACTGAAAATAGCTCTTTTGATGAAGCAGATATGGATGCCCTAGTTGAAGAAGTTGATAAACTGAATGAATCTAAAGCCAACCTAAGAAAAGAGTTGGAAGGACTGACTATAAGAATGTGTCAAGATCTTGAGAATAGAAGGAAAGTTAAAGATCTGGTAAAAGACAAAGATCATGAGATCTCCAAGATGAAGCAAGAAATCAGTACCCTTACCACTCATCTCCAAGAGAGTAAAGTGGAAAAAGAAGAAATACAAGGTGAACTAAACATGGCTATTTCTAAGAATGCAACCTTGATGGAATCTAATGGTGCTATTTCCAAGGAATTTAATGAGTCAAAGGAGATACTTGCCAAATTCAATCAGAGTATTGCTAAGCTAGAGCAAAAGCTAGAATCAATAAAATCGGTAAAGAATACCACTGGACTTGGTTTCTCTGGGTATGAGAAAGGTGAGACCTCTGGAACAAAATTTAAAGCATCAAAGAAGAAACCGACATCCAAGGATAAAGGTAAGCAAAAGTTTAAACCTGTTTGCTTTAATTGTCTCAAAGAAGGACATACTGCTAATGTGTGTAGAAGCAAGGCCTACAACAATTTTCCTTATTTTTTAAACAATAAGCCTAGATCCAATAGATTCAATGGAAATTATTATGCATGCAACAAGTTTGTGCATAAAGCATTTGAATGCAGGTAAGTTTTTCACAACACTGGGAGATACCCTCCAAGGACTCAAGGAGTTATCCCAGAACCCTCTATGAACTGGAATCCCAACCGATATAATACCTATGACCATCGGTCAGGTGGCTATCAAGCGACAACTGGTTGGAGAGCAACCTGTTTGATCTATCATGGTAGTGGTCACACTGCTGTAACATGCAGAAGGAAGAATGGTAGTATGAATAATGGACCATGGAGAACACCTGGAATGGTATGCTATCATTGCAACAAACCAGGTCACACTGCCAGAACTTGCAGACTGAGAAAGAACCTATCGGATGATATACCAATCACTCCTGAAGGGAAGATTGATGTTGAAACTGTTTAAGCGAGAATGAGTAAAACATGGAAAAAGAAACTAGAAGAAGTGTCACAGGATGAACCAGTTTCTGCACCTAGTGTGGAAGTCTCTGAACCGACAAAATGAGCTTCAAAAAAGCTTAGGGGGAACATATCGGTGAAATGTTTTGAACCCCTGATTTATATCGGTAAAGAACTTAACCGGTATATGTTACTTGTCAATCGGCAGAAGATTTGAAGCAGTAAAAGGCAAAATCAGGGTTTGTGCCCTAACGGTGATGCATTTATTATGGTAGGTGAAAAGACTGTTTAAAAGGATTTTGGTCATCATTTTCACTTATCTATTTTCGAGCAAAGAATTTTCAAGAGTAGAGCGACAAAGAGCGATTCGTCTAGCGATTCAAAGTGAATTCAAAATCTTGCAGAGAAATCCAATGACCTTTGTCAATCTATCAGTAAAGAACACTAAAGTGGTAGTCAAGCAACTAAAGTGGTGTATTGTGGGCGACATTGCCAAACCCTAGATTTCGGTTTGTAAAGGTATTTCTCGAATTTCTTTCTTATCATGGCTTCTGCATCACACTCTAGTTCTAGTGCACCTGTAGATTCAGCTGAATTCATTCAAAAGAAAATGAAATACAATTCCCTATCCCAAATACCCGCTGGAGTTATTGTCGAGGAAGATATTTCAGGGTATATTGACTGCAAATTGGAAGACCTAGGATCCCTAGTGATTCATTCCCAGCTAAGTTTGTTTTGTGGGGATGATAAGAAGATCATACCAGAGTATAGTATCCTTGAAAAGATGAAACTGCACAATGCAGTGTATTTTTTGGAAGAATTCACAGAAGATCACATTCGCATCATCCTTAGCAAAGTGCACGGTGATAACATGTATCTCGAGTGGATGCATGACATCACACTGGAAGCAACTCATGCCGTCACCGATTTCGGTAATACTGGAGAGGTTCTAGCTCTTAGGAAGGTCACCAAGACTAAAATGACAAAACTCACCGGTTCTATGAGTGATCAATGGGCGATGACCGTCAACACCATCAAAGATGATATGGTGAAATACACTTGCATGGTGATTGGATACTGGATATTCTATGTCAGTAGAATGAATTCTATCCCTAGTGCTATGGTGAATGCCACTTATAGAATGATCAAGGAAGACACCACATTTGATCTCTGTACCTATTTACAAAAGCAATTTCTATTGAACCTGAAGTCCATCAAACAAGACAATTCACTTAGGTTCAGATTTGGACAACTACTAGTTGGCTTATTCCTTTATTTTCAAGGTTTTTTCCCTGGAATAGGTGATGTGTAATGGTCTATTGACCTACCAGTCTCTAGAAAAATCAAGGAAAGTCTTCAAGTAGTGGGAACTTCACATCTTGAGGTTCTTAATAAATATTTTGATGAATTCAAGCAGAAAATGAGCCAGAGAATGAGGATATCTAGTGATTTTGTGAAGAAATATGAAGATGACATCTGCTTCATAATAAAGGTAGATGAATGCATAATGGAAGTGGTGGAACTGAGAAAGGAAACAGTTGAACCTATGGGTTATGAAGTGATGTATGATATGTTGATCGGGTATGCCTCTACCCTGCTTGACTCACCATTAGATGTGAAGAAAAAGACAACTGATACCTACTTAGAAAGGGTCACACCGGTTGAAGAACCAAAATAGAAAAAGGACAAAGAAGTGCCATCGGTATCTGCACCAGTTACCTCTGCCAGTCCAAAAGTGACCAAGCGGTCACTAGCTAAGAAGAAACTTGAGGTTGTTCCTGCTAAAGTTTTTGAGAGGAAGCAGAAAACCAAAACCAGCTCACCGGAGTCAGAGGATACTGAACTGGAAATTCAACCAAAGAAGACAAGGCAAACAAGAAAGAAAGCCAAGTCTATTGGTAATGTTCCTGCAACCTCTGCATTGGTAAATATAGATATTTCCTCTTATAAGCTGATGACACATTGTCAGAGGATTTTAATGAATATAAAGAGGAAGGTGCTTGATGATTTAAAAGAGTATTTTGATGATTTTACTGATAATGAGAAAGAAGAAGTAGAGCAGAAAGTTATCAAATATTTGTGTGTCAATGACCGGTCACTGTCAGACATTAGCTCGGTTACAACAGATTCTTTGTATAATTATTTAGATAATAAATGGTGCATTGCCATTGAAAAGGAACAAGAAATAAGGGAGAAAGTCTTTGCACAATGCTTTCCCGATGCCTCTAATTCTGAATGATTTGAGATAATGGATAAGAACAAAGGCCTCTTCTTCATGAGAAGAAGAAGACTCAGGCTACTAGAAGGTAAAACCTCTAAAGTGGAGAAGGATACCCATCTACATGCTAAAGCTACTGTCAGGCTACACCAACTATTTGAAGCAAATATGACAACTGAACAAGAACCAAGCCTATCATCAGGCAAACTGGATGAGGCATTTGATAGTGAAGGGGAAAGAGTGACATAGCAAATTGACACCATTGATGTTGATGCTTTAGATATTGAGGATGTCACTCTAGACAAAGAACAAGAGAAATAAGATAAGGAACAAGCTGAGAAGGAAAAAGAAGAGAAAGAGAAACAAGATAAAGAAAAAGTAGAGAAAGAAAAATAGGACAAGGAAAAGGCTGAGAAAGCGGAGAAAGAGCAAGTGAAAAAAGCAAGGCAAGAGGAAATCAAGAGGAAAGAGGAAGAGAAAAATAAAGAGGAAGACAAGAGGAAAGAGGAAGAGAAAAGGAAAGATGAGGAGAAGAGGAAACAAGAAGAAGAGAAGAGGAAACAAGAAGAAGAGAAGAGGAAACAAGAAGAGGAGAAGAGGAAAGAAGAGGAAAGAAAAGGAGAAGAGGAAACAAGAAGAGGAGAAGAGGAAAGAAGAAGAGAAGAGGAAACAAGAAGAGGAAAAGAGGAAAGAAGAGGAGGAGAGGAAATAAGAAGAGGAGCAAAAGAAGAAAGAAGAGGATAAGAAGAAAGTAGAAGAGAAGAAGGAAGCAGAGAAGAGCAAACAAGCGAAGACTCCTATGGCAACCGATGGTCAAGCCAAACTGGTTGACACCACCAGTCCTATTGACCTCCAATCTGCAGATGAGTCTGAGCTTCTCAATTGCATAAAAGTTGCACAAGAGAGACTGGAAGCATTGCAGAGGAAGAAGGAACAAGATGTCATTCAAACTGCAATTGACACCCTTACCAGTCTGATTCCCGGTACTAACCTCCCCAGTACTGATTCCTCTCTATCCAAGCTTAAACTTCTTTGTACCGTAGTGGAGGATCAGGTACAATGCTTAGAAGATGTTGCTGAAGCCACTGTAAAGAAGAACCATGAAAAGGAACTCAATGCTGCCTTAGTCAAGAAAATGAATGAGCTGTGGACACAACTACTAAAACTGCAGAATGATATCAGTGTTGCAATGGGTGAAGGTAAATTACTATTGAGTAAAATCTGCCAACCCCATCTATTTTGTGATGATGTGCTTAAACTGAAAGCTCAAATCCAATTGGAGCTATAAGCTTATATTAGCAATTTCAAGATGCCATATGATTCATTCACTACATATGGGCAATCGGTTCATCACTATTAGCTTCAGACTGCCAAGATGGACTTGGGGATCACCAACCGGTCTAAAGATTTGCAAGAGCTACAACTACTCTTATTTCCTAGACTGCAGATTCTTCATAAATGTTTTCTCAATCTGGAAGCCATCACGGTAACTCAAGAGATGAGTACCATTGATGCAATGGAAGAATTGGTATTCCAGATGAAAATGGAAAGTGAGATCGCTACTTCATTGCTTGAGTCATGGACATTAGCCATGAAATTTTTTATGCAGGACTTTAAATCTATTTTTGATAAGTTTCATTCCTTATTGTCATAAACATTTATTCTATTTTTAATGATAACAAGAAATAGGGGTTATTCTGCATTACTTTGTCATTGTTGGCAAAGGGGGATTAGTACATTAAAATTTTGGTGAATGTTACCATTTTCTGTATACTTTCATTTTGGGAGTAGTGTATATTGTAATTTCTGCAAAAAGGGATAGTGTATATGCTTAGGGGGAGTAATTTTGATTACGACATTTTTTGTTGTAAAAACACTTAGATGTCAAAATTTTCCTAAGTGTTGCCATCAATGCCAAAGGGGGAGATTGTTGGCATTTTGATGATGTTCTAATTGTCATTGATGGACACACACTTTCTTTATGTATGAGTTATGACTCAACCGGAAATTGTTCCAACCGGTACTGTGTATTATTGAATGTATAGTCTTTAGACTATCAATATTTTGCATAAGATGTTTACCGGTCACAGACTGACTGAAGACCTCAAGGGGTAGTTAACTTTTGGTCGAAACACTATGTTCTACCAGTCTTCATTTTTGACAACCGATAATCGGTATTTTGTATTAACCGGTATTACTCTGTGATGAGTTACCAACCGGTATTTCTATAATGTGTGATGAGTTATCATCTGCCGACACTTTCACGGTGATCTTGTGCTATGTTACCAAATGTGTCCAGATGCACTGAACCTAGGAACTTGTAGTCTAATCCTATTGGACTGACATGAAATTAGATTCCTTTATAAGGACATCATGTCTAAGGTTTGTATGGATGATGTATGAGAGATAGAACATAAAAGGTTATGTGCGATCTTTGGAGAAAAGATTAAGTCTATGTGAAGAGATAGAGTGTGGAGATATTGAAGACTGAAGTAATGCTGAAATGCATTAACAATGAGCTATCAAGGATCTAATTAAGCAAACTGTGCTATTAGCTAGATCACTCACTTATTGATTACTCACATCTTCAAGAAGTCTAAAACCCTTAATCGGGTAGGCCCAACAAAGCCTTTGTAAATCCTCTAACAAGGTGGTTCACAACTATGGATCTAAAATCCTCTCACAAGGTAGTCTTTAAGAGGACTTATCTCCTAACAGAGATCTAGATTCCTAACAGGATCTGTTCTGGTGAAGAACAATGTATGACCTTAACCGGTCTGACCTTAACTGACCTGGTTTCTATTATGCAGATAGTTACTTGTGAGTTTCTGCTCACCGTGGTTTTCCCATTTGGGTTTCCACGTCAAATATCTTGTGTTATGGTGATTGTTCTCTTGTGGGTGAATGCTTCGTTTGCTATTTGGTTTGCATTTATCTTAACTAGTTTATTAGTGAATTTGTTGCACTGGTTATCTGCTAAACTATTTAAGAGTTTGTTTACAGTATTTTTTGGTATACTAATTCACCCCCCCCTCTAAGTATTCATCAATTCTATGCTAAAAGAATCACAACAATCTCCTTTTATTTTCACCACACAGGGCATCAAACTTTTATAAATCGTTATATCATTTGATTTATAAAGTTTTGTCTTTTGAGACTTTCTAATATTTTTAATTATCACATTATCTCTCCTTACTTTATGGAAATGCTCCTAATCATCCCCATTTTTATTTATGTCATTGCTCAATAAGATCTCCTGATCATCTAGAGATATTTCTTGTTCTTCATATAGTGGATTTGAAAACACAGAGATATTTGTTAGACATACTTTGGTAGTATGTCATTTCATCATTTATATCTCCATTATTATAAAGAGGATTTGTAAAACATTTAAAATGATCTTGATAGTTATATGACTCTTCAATTTTTTGGTCATCATATGTACTCTCACTGTCATTAATGTATTTATTAGAGAAATAGGAGGACTCATCACATAAATTTTTTCCCGAATGACACCCATCCTCCATCATGTCATCACACAACTAATTTGAAAAATATTTGAACCTATTTCCAGGTACATGTGCACATTCTATCTGTTGTCCATGACACACCTCTTTTTCCTTTGCTGCCTTTCTCTGATACTCTGTATCCAGAAGATCTGAAATTTGTTCACTACTGAGCAGACATTCTTCCTTTTGATATTGCATGTTGTCTATTTCCACACAAGTCTCATCAATAATGGATTCTTTTTCAATATGATCCAAACTTCCCTCTTCATTAGGGTTTTGTGTTCCCTCTTTAGATCTCATCCTGCATCCATTATCTTCTGCAACAATTTCATCATGTAGATACCTGAGAAAACTATACAACTGAGAGTCATACCCTAACTTATATATTTTATTTAATAACTCATAAAATGGAGGCTTGACATCTGAAGGTATCTCCTAATAAATATTGAACATCCTCATGAAGAAATTTACTGCAAATTCATCTTCTTGTTTTTTTATATTTAAAAATTCATCCAAGGGAGACACACAGAATTCTGTTTCCATAGTGTATTTTTGGCCTTCCTCTAGCTCATAGCACATGCTTCCTTCTTCACCTGCATCATGAAACACATCAAGGAACCATTGCTCTAGCTGCCTCCATGATGAGATGCTCTATGTAGGGAGTGATTCATAGGCTTCTCTTGCATTATCCTTCAATGTCTTGACGAATAACTTCATCACATAATCTTCTGCATAAATCTCATAATCCTTTACGAATGTATAAAATGAGCCCAAATGATCAAGTTCTAATTCATCATATTCCCCATGAAATTTTGGTACAAGTTGTGAAATCTTAGGGAACAACTTGTTTGGGATACATTGAAAGTTTCTGAGATTCAATGACATTCTAAGCCAAAATTGCTATTTCTTTTAAAAAGGAAATTTTTCATCTCCTTCTAGATCTTCTCCCTTAGTAGAGTCACCAACTGAAATAGATCTTGTTATGTAGAATAGAGTCACCACCTCCTATGGAGGAAAATCTTACTTACTAATCTCCTGGGTTCTTCCTTCCAGTAGAGCACACCTTAACAAAGATTTTGGAATTGAAATTCTGTAGACAACTCCCCAGTAGAGTAGCTAATCTATTGTGTGACTTGGATGGGGAAAACAAAACTTATCAAATCTTCAATGAAAAAACACCAGAGCTTCTAGGTGAATGTCAAACTATGTATGACAACTCCCCAGTAGAGTCGCCAATCTGTTGGTTCTCAAAATCACAGATTGGAAAACCCAAAGACTTGCCAAATCCTCAAGCAGTCCAATTAGCCTTGGCCAACTAACAGGGATAGTCAAAGACTAAATCCCTCTGCACTTTAGGCTCCACTAAACCTAGGCGGGTATACCTCACACTCTCAACAACAAAAGAGATTATTTAAAGTGGATTTAAGCTTTTTAGCAAATTACAAACTGACAAATTGTTGTCTGCAATTATGCTTTATTATGTGCTTTAAATAAATGCCTTTGAAAAGAAATGATTGTGAATGTATATTGAAAATGAGATTGCTTTCAGGACCTAAAAGACATATGCATAGATTAGTTCATATAGGATTTGGGATGAATGTTTTTCTGTCAAGGACCTTGAAAAACCAATAACAGACCAGTGCCTCTATTGAGGGATATATATGACACTTTGTGGATAGAATATCTTATCAACTCAAGAGACAATTTCTCATCAACTATGAAGGTTCAATTTGTGTTACACAAACAATAAGAACTCAGTCTTTCACTTAATGCAACAACATGTGATTCACATCATAGCAAATCTATAAACAGATTTATCAAGAGGACAAAGATATCTCATCAACACAAAAGTGTACATAATGTTTGGAAAAAGAGACAGTGAACCTTGTATATTAATCTTCAAGAAATAATTGCATACATAAGCTGTACTTGTAAATACTTCATTACATATTGCTTGCACAAAATGGTACTTCTTCTTCCTATAGACTTCCCTAGTACAAACGACTTTTAGTCCTTATAGCAGCATGATGTTCTATTGACCCCCCCCGCTTTCTACATTTTTTAACCACTTATATATGTGGTTGAATGGGAACCATACCCCTTTTGGGGTGAAAAGTCACCATTTTACATTAAAATTAACAAAACCCTTTGAAATTAATATGCAAACTAGTTAGTCAATAACCTTGCTTTAAGCTATCTTTCGGGTTTTTGTTTGGTTAGCTACCTTAAACTTCAGATACAAATCTAAAATTGTTTGTGGTGGTAGAAAACATCCACTTCTAAAATGGGTCTTCATCAGATTTGATATTTGCATACATTTTCATTCCAAGTCGACATCTTCTTTCATGCAGGTCAAAATAACAGACTTTTCGGCCTTCTTACGGTCTTCTATATGGTCTATAACCAAAAACACATTGTAAAGATCTAATATTTTTACTGGAGCTTGGAAACTTGATTTTATGAAATGGGTATTTCTTATATTTTTATGTTTCATTCATTTTAATTCTTTGTTCATATCATCTTTTCTACAGATCAAAAACACTAGTCTTTCATGGGGTTCATTGGAATTAATTTATTCATATCCTCCTTTACTCTAGTTGTTCAAATAATTAATCATCCATTATGTGTCATTTCAATGAAGTGACCACCATTTTTTATAGTAGGGTGCTTGAAATTATTTGGAAATTTGAAGCCCCAATAGTAGGTACAACATTCCCGTCAGAGCATACTGCCCTTTTTTTTCAGAATTCCGACAACAAATGGAAGGAAGCTCCGACGGGAATGGTGCACCTGCAACGAAATGTTTCGTTGCAAGTACACCATTCCTATTGAAACATAATTTATTTTTTTGTTGGAATTCTGACAACAAATGTAAGGAAGCTTCGACAAGAGTGTTGTGTCTGCGACGAAATATAGCACTCTCATAGGGGCCTATGTTGGGTATGTCTGTCGGAATTTTGATGAACATGCTATATTTAAAAAAAAAACAATAAAAACAATTGCCATCAGGGAATATAGAGCATTGCAAATATGGAATATGATTTGATAAGATTTTTCAAATATTGAACTACCCCTATATAACTCCTTACCTCAATGAATAACTAACTATGGTAAACTATATATTCTAACAATATACAAAATCGACAATCCCATATATTCTAACATTTATACAAACACAACCAAGAGGGACTATTTGGGTAATCAAGACCTTGATAAATCATGGATATGAGAGTCAGGAAAATGACAGAAGTAACATGCAAATCCCTGATGAAGATAGGTAGCCATTATGCATTCTACTATAGTACAATGACTAGTTATAGGATAAAGATGATGAATGTTAATCTTAGAGGATTTGGTTAATACCGAGAGGGGGAGGGGGGTGAATCAACATTAACAACAATTTAAAACTTAAAAACTTAACCTTCTAAAACTTCATCAACTCAATCATAAAGCAGTAATAAACTCTTTACCAGTACCAGTAACCGCTGCTAATCATCTGCTAAGCTGATATATCAATGCAACATAATAAGTGTTTATTAACTATGCATAAACTGAAAGTAAACATATAATCACATAGAAAACATTCACCATATGAGAACCATGATTTTCACGTGGAAACCCAAATAGGGGAAAACCATGGTGGGAATTGGTACCCACAAATATTTTACACTCTTTTGGAATGTGCCCTGTTAGGAGCCAAGCCCGGTTAGAAGCTTGTTGTCCTCGATTTCAGCACAGCCAAAATTGTGAGGCAACTCTACGAAACTGGTCCGTTTCGTACCTTATGACCTCAGGAAGAACTTGATCGAATCCATCGGTTAGCTCGTTTAGCTTTTCATTTTTCATTTTTTTAGTGTTTTCTAAGTTTTTTCAAGTCTGCAGTTTTACCTGTAGGTCAAAATTTAAAGTCTGACCTGCAAGGACTTTCTTTGCAAAGTTCTATACACATCGGACTTTAAAGTCCCATGTGCACATGTTTGGTTTTTTGCCTGCAGATCGGACTTTAAAGTCCGACCTGCAGGTAGTCTTCCCCTGTAGTTCGAACTTTAAAGTCTGACTTGCAGGCTGTCTGGTCGGAAAAGTGCATGTTAGACTTTAAAGTCCGACTTGCAAGGGTTTTAGCCTACATGTCAAACTTTAAAGTCCGACATGCACTGCATTTTTAGTAATTAATGTAGCATTTATTATTAATTAAGGGGTTTATTTAATTGATTTTGTGTTTCATTTCTTTATTATTGTTTATGTTTTTCCTTCTCCGTGTGTCCTCCTCCGTTTTCACTTGCCGCTTTGAAGATTTGTTGCGTCTTCATCAAATTTTCTCTCATTGCGACAGATTAAGGTAGGGTTTTGTGTTTTCATTTCAGGTTTTTTCTTCCTGTTTGCATTTTTCTTTTTTGCCTTGTTTTTTGTTTTGTTTTTGCTTGGTGATGTATTGAAAGGGTAATCGGATTTTAAACTCCGATTGCTCTCCACATCTTTTCTTCCCCTTAGCCTGCATATCAGATTTTAAGATCCGATATGCAGGCTGATCATTTAAGCCCCCTTCGCGTAACATACTTTAAAGTCTGATATGCATGAGGGTAACCTTCGCATATTAGACTTTAAAGTCCAATACGCGAAGATGAGAAGATTTGATTGACATGTCAGGTTTCAAAACCTGACATGTCAATTAGTTGTTTTTGCCCAAAATTGCACATCGTGCTGGTTTTTCCAAAAGGTTTTACCCTTGCACATCGGACTTTAAAGTCCGATGTGCTAATGATCTTCCCCGGATTGCACATCAAACTTTAAAGTCCGATGTGCTGATGACTTACCCAAAATTGCACATCAGACTTTAAAGTCCGATGTGCAGATTAAGATGTTTATCCTTGCACATCGGAATTTAAAGTCCAATGTGTGAATTTTATTTTCTAAAGAGAATGTCCAACTTTTTTTCCCGACCTGCTATTTTTGACAGTTTTACTCCTAAGCCTATTCTGAGTCCGATTTTTCGATCCGATTGAGAAAAATTGATTTTAATGATGATGATAACTATCAAAAGAGCTAATCCTCAGTGTTGAATGTAGTCATCACGAATGTTAAAGCCCCCTCAAGATAAAGCTGAGCCTTCCATGAGTCAGTTGGAATCTTCTCTGGGTAAAACATCAATGAAAAAGATGAAGTGCAAGTATGATAAGTACTTGAATATGTATCCAGAGAGATCAGCGGACTTGAATATCAAGGAGATCAGAGATATTGAGATTGGACATGTCAGTATGTAGGAATTTATTGACCGAGTTGAGAAAGCTCCTACTCACCTAACCAATCTGATTAAATCTGAGTTGCATAAATATGCATCTTTCCCAGTTGCAGCTCATGATCCAGAATTTGTACTTGCAGTAGCGGATCACTTTGATTTGAATACAAGACAGGTGAAGAATGCTGATTGGAATGTTATCATGACTCTGGATACTGTATTTTTTAAAAGTGTCTTCAAAGGCTCTCCAGTTGAAGAGGTAGCTGACATTTCTCAAGAAAGTGCTCAAGAGTACTATGAGAAAAATGAGGCTAAATGCAAGCAAGTGGTCAATACTGTGTATACCTCTATTGCCAGACATTATACTACCACATGATGGCCCAAGTACTTCCATAGGAGTGACTTCAATGAGGAATAAAACGACATGGTCACCATGTTGTCGAGAGTGAAGGGGATAAAAGACTCTCATTACATTCAAATCTGGATGTGTTACTACATGAATATAATCAAGAAAGGGGCTGCAAGAATTGATTGGGGTGAACAGATCAACGATACACTCTGTGCTCAATTGAAGGAGGTCAAAGTAACACTAAAATTTTACATGACCTCATAGCTGGTTTATGCAGTTGCTTCTATGAGGCAATATCCAGGTTTTATCTACCGAGGGTGATAGGAGATTGGTGCCTGTCTGGGAGTATTGTGATCAACTTACCATCAAGAATCAAGGTAGGCACTTCAGAAGAGTTAATGATGCCTTCTTTGCTGTATGGAAGTGCATGTTTGATAAGAGCCTGTAGAAGCAGAGATTATCAGAGGCTGCTTATAATAGGGTATCTCACTTTGGATGTGTTTTCCTTCAATTCCCTACATTCACTTACATCCGGATTGGGTGTTTCTTAGGTGAGCCTTTTATTCTACAAAGGTTTCCTTCTGATAAGATTATTCTCATGCAGTTATGTAGACAACTAATTTATATGCATGGAAAGAAATCACAAACACATAAGACTGGGTTGAAGTTCCTAGAATCAATTGACAGGTACTCAGCCCTAACCAATGCTAAAGCCAAAAACATGGAGGAAGAAATACAATGGAATACTATGAGAAGATTCAAGGGACGAAACAATTTTGACTTTCATGGCATAAAGAACAAACTCAAGAGGAATTATACCCATGTCTACAAGTTTGAAGATGTATGGGTGGACTTTATGAATGAGGAAGATATAAGAAGAATGGATTTTAGTCGACTTACCCTGGAACAAATTGAAAACTTGGATTTAGCAAAGATCCCAATGACCATGGAAGACACAAATGACATAATAGACCTTGTCTATTATGAGAAGAATATTGTTGATTCTCCGCTCCCTCTAGTGCGATGGTCAAAGAAGGAAAGCAAATCCATCACTCAAAGGATTGCTCCCATCCCGGAAAACACCAATGCTTGATTGATAAAGAAGAATCTTAGGATGAAACAACTGCCTCCTAGTTCTGGCGATGATGATAATAGTGATGGTCCATTTGGAAAGATGGCTACAACTGAGACAAGAACAAAGAGTAGGGCAGATCCATGAGCACTATCCTCAGCCCCCGTAGTACAATCTAACAGGAAAGGGCCCAAAATTAAATTTACAATTAAAGGGTCCAAGAAGGGTGAGTCATCATCAACAGTGCAGGGGATAGTCACAAATGAGACAGAACAACCGCCTGCCATTGAAATTGAAAAAGAGAATGGGATTGAAGAGGGTGAAATTCCTCAACAAGAGGAAGGACAGGTTGAAGAAACATCACATCCAGGTAGAGTTGATGCCCAAATCACTTCAAAGGTACCGACTTATTTTGAGATGATCATCCACTCTATTGATTCTGACTCTTATTAGGAGGATGATGATTTTCAAGATGGGGATCTAAGTATGGGCATGGAGCAGTCAGAGGTTGCTCAACAATTTTTCACACTAACCAATTTCTCCAATTTGGATGATATTCCTTCATCTACCATTGAATCTACGATGCTGGATTTTAATGAAGCCTTGGAAGGGGCATTTGAAGAACAATCTATAGTGAACTTACCTATTACTACAATCACAACATAAATTCCACCATTGGTAAGTACTGAGGTTGCATCCACAACACCTTCAATTCTCCCATTTGTGACTAAAGAGATGTCAACAGCAACAACTGTTGCAACATCGATAGGTGTCCCACAAGATACTTCAACATTGATGCCATCAACAACACTCATAACTACTCCGAGCTCCAGTCAGCCTGCTCCCGAAATCATAACTGAAGATCAACAAGGAGCTACTACTCCATCAACCAATCTAGAATTATCACCTTGGATGGAAGTAGTGGCCCCTAAGAGGAAAAAATAGGTAATTTCTCCAGATGAGTTTTATTTTGAGCAGTTGGTTCCTCTGAAACCTAAGGGAACAAAGAAGCCAAAGATGGTATCTCAAGTGCTAGTATACCCAGCTTCTAAGAGAAAGTATGTTGAGGTCATGGTGCCATCATCAGATAAAGATAAAGGCAACATACAACCTTAGGATCACACCATGCAAACCATAGAGCTCGGGGTGGAAACACATGAGAGTGTTAAGTTGGATTCTCAGACAACTTTCAACTCTTTGTTACGAAGATTTGATCAAGAGAGGGATGAGAAGAATGAATTAAAGCAGAAATGTGAACAATTGACCAATGTTCTTCTGAAGGTCACACAATCTTCTCAAGAAGTTGAGCCCATAGGATCCTCAATGGACACTAAAGCTCTAAAGAAAATTGAACAGGTAGGAGCCAAGGGCCGAGTGATGGATGAGTGGATTTCACGGCTAAGGTCGGAAGGCTCTCATCTTCTAAGTTCAACCGTTGTCCTATTGGTGGATTTTGAAGTAATCCAAAGTCAAATGCAAGGACTCAAAACTTCATTATTGTATGAGATTGAGGAAGTTGAGAAAAGTACAACCCTTTGGAGCAAGATGGAGGACTTCAGGATATATGTCCTTGTTGAAAATAAAGTAATTCCTACGAGGGAAAAATATCTCCAGATTTTGTCATTATTGTCTCATAAGAAAGAGACAATAAGGTTAATGATTGTGGAGCTGGACCAAGAGAAGAAAGAAGGTGATGATGATGAGATTGATCTCATTTTTGCCAAAGTTTTCGATCTTCCTTGTTATTTATATGGTGGCAATCAGAATCTCATTACTGGTGAAGCTATCACACAAAAAATATTTTCTCTAATGGATCACTGCATGGGACATGATTTCTCACTTGACACATTTGATAAGTTACTAGAGATTCAGGTCAGTTTTGAAGTCCTTGCATCCATGTTGAAGGATGTGAAAAAGAAACAGGTAAAGATTGAAGATGCGATTTCCTATGTTCGCGTGATCACAAGTTCTACCCCAATTATGAATGAAGCAGAGATGAAAGCCATGCTAACTAAGTTCAAAGAGTTCCATAAATCAAATGAGGAGGAGAAAGATGAATAAAGCATCCCCTTTTATCTTTTTCTTTTTATACAGTTGCATCATTAGATGCTGCTAGTTTTCTCATAGCTGCACATTTTCCTTATGTTGTAGTTGTAGTAAAGTGGGACTGTGCAGTTGAATTAGTCAACCGTGCCCACATTTTTCTCCATTATTTTCCTATTTAAGGAGGACCTCATTTGTAAATATTTATCTTTTTCATGCTAAGCAAAACTCTGTAGAATTTTTACCTCAACTAAGACTTTGGGCTTTTGTTGTGAAGATTCTATCAAGCAAATAAAGAAAACAATTTTGTTGATCTCAAACTTTGTGTTGTGTCAAGAAAATTGTTTATATGATTTAATGTTCTTATGTCCATTAATTATATATGTTCTTTATTTCTTTGATATTGAAGATATTGTTATGTGGGTTAAAGAGCTCCTGAATAGTGCAAGTAGACTGTGTGCTCCTAGCATATTTGGGAAATCTTCTGATAAATTAAGTAATTAGTGGTAGGATTTGTATTGCTGCAGTTACTTTTCATTTAAAGAATTAGGATTTCATACTTGAAGACTTTGAGCTGCGAGTTAAATTTATAACTTTTTGTAATAATCAGTTTGAGTTAGTATTACATTCAAGAGAGACTTTGTGCTACTTGATTGTAAGTTTTAGCATAGGTTGTTAGATTCACTATTCTTTTCTTTAAGTATCTAAAATGATAGAGAAACTATAACAAGGTAGAGGGAGAATACATAGACTCTAAAAAAAGAGAGTTATATGCCCAATACCAACCCACATATTTTGATTTCTTATTAATTAGAGAAAAAATTTCAAAGGGAACCTCCCCTTGATGAGAGGAGAGATTAATTTCTCAACATAGTTGTGTGTGAATTATATATTTTGCCATTGGTACGTTGGTGACAAAATATTCACCCAATAGTTTTTGGCGACTCTGCTGGGGAGCGACATGCAACCGATATTTTCCCTTTGGGTTGTAGTGTTCTTTTTATTGTAATATCATTTTTTGCTGATTTTCTCAAAAATCATAATCTGGCTGATCGAAGTTACACTCGTGGGAAATGATTAGCGGGAGTTATTGATCCTACTTTTGAGTTTCTGCAACAATGTAATTTTCCTTTTGTGACACCTTCATGGACTAGTTCTCCTTTGTAGCGGACATGGAGTTTTCCTCCTTCTGCACGACGATCTCCCGTACCAAGTGAGGCGTCAAGTTTGCAAGTTTTATTTGTTCCACTTGCAAGTTGTTTTGTAATACTACCCTATAATCTGTTAAGGATGGCTGCTCCTAGACCTTGGGGTACTGTTTTTGTTCCCTTGAACTTGACCGCACCTTTGCATGAACTTCCCAAATGTACACGGAAAAAATTACCCAAATTTTTGGGGGATGGTTCTCAGCACCCAGACAAACACATTGCTTCTTTCTACATCGCATGTGGAGTCATAGGTGTTGAGCATGAAGATGTTTCAGTGAGATTATTCATTGAGACTTTGCATGGAGCTGCTGTTGATTGGTTCTATCATCTTACGAATGCTTGTATCACAAATTGGGCAACTCTCAGAACATTGTTTGAAGCAAGGTTCAAGTCTACCGAAGATGATCACGCACTGATGGCTCAGTTAGCTCAAATGAAGAAAGAACCTCAGGAAGCTATGCGTGAATTTGTAGCAAAGTTCAATAGATTGCACAGTCGCATTCCAGTTGCTTCACGACCAACTGTTAGAAACTTGAAATGCTTCTTCATCAACACTCAATTGCCAGAGGTGAGCTTTCTTTTGCGAAGGAATAATCCTACAGATTTGGACGTTGCACAATAGTTGGCTATATCGGTCAAAGATGATCTTATCCTCATTGGTAAGATAAGGAAAGATCCCAACATGGTTAGAAATAATCAAATTGCTGATTTACCAATTCCTTCAATGAATTCCGTTCATCCCATGATACAAAAGTTAGCAAATGAGTTGTTGGTGTATATGGTGAAAATGGATAGCAATAAACAACAATATTGAAAGACTAAAATGGATTCAACCACCAAACCCTAGCCTAACAATGAACAAAGATCCACCATAACATATGAAGATAACCTAAGACAATGCAAAATAACTCAATAAATCACAAAGATTATACCATCACATGTCCACTAGGGTTTTTGATCTCCATTCTTCCTATCTCCATTGATCTTGTTTGATATGCTTGCTCTCAGATTTTTGTATGCACAAGAGCTCAACAAAGAACGGAATGTGGTTGCAAGTAGGATCGTAGTATAGCCAAGTCCTCCAAAATCAGTCATTAGGGTCCTTGGTAATGAAGAAAGCATCTCCTTAAATAGAAGACACAATAGAAAATGGAGGGATAAGATTGAGAGGTGTAAAAAGAGAGGTCGGCTAGGATTAGAGGGTAGGTATAAGAAATACCAAAATAATGAAAGGGGTAGGTAGTGTAGGAAATAAGAGATGAATGACATGTGTCATGTGTAGAAAAGGTTAATGAATTAATTAAATAAATAAAGATTTATTTAATTAATAGAAGAAGTAGGGTAATTAAATAAATAAAATATTTATTTAATTTAGGAAAGGGATAATTTAAATAAATAAATGTATTTATTTAAATGAGAAATAAGGCTAGAAGGGGATAAATGAATTAATTAAATAAATAAAGATTTATTTAATTAATAGAAGAATTAAGCTAAAGTAATTAAATAAATAAAATATTTATTTAATTAGACATGACAATTTTAGGTGTCTACATTTTGCCCCTCTTTGAGACAATGCGGCTTGTCGCGTTGTTTCAAAGAAGATAAGATGAACTGATACAGAGTTGCCCCAGGATGGGAATGATATGCCCCCTCGAGAGATTGGATGAAAAAGTCTGGAAAGATTGCAGACAATCTCGCGATAAGAAAGATGGGAAAGAATGGACTGATTGGATAAAGTGACAAGGTCACGGGATGAGGAAGACTGACTCGGGAAAATGAGGGCGAGGGCTAGGGTAGGCTATAAGATAAACCACGGGCAAAAGACATCCTCATTGTCATCCACACCCATAGAAGAGCACAGTGCAGAGCGAGAAAAGAGCAGCAGCAGTCAGCAGCGATGGCATTCGTTCATAGATTCGATCGTGTCCGCCGATTCCAGCGACCAGCCGATGCAGGAGAGCCGGTAAGTACCCGAAAACCTCCTCGTACTTTCACGCATTTCAAGTTTTGTCATTAATGCATGTTTAGGAGCAATAAATGCGCTAGAAATAGGGTAGTTTAAAAGTGCAAAAACGCGCAACCGCGTCTGTGTCAGCGCCAGGCGCGTCTGTGTCCAACAGGCGCGTCTGTGTCGGGTCCAGGCGCGTCTGTACCTGGAACCGCGTTTGTGTTGAATGCGCACGCGTTTGTGAAATGTAGTAGCGTCTGTGCTTTTGAATAGCGTTTATTTCATGCAGGGACGTCTGTGATCCCTGGTCGCGTTTATGTCTGGCATAGGCACGTTTGTGTTTAGAAAGCGCGTCTGTGTTGCAGAGGCGCGTTTGTGCAGTCTATAAGCGCGTTTATGAGTTAAAAGCGCGTTTGTGTTGAAAAAGTGCGTTTATGTGTTTAAATGCATGGTTTTAGTCCTTTAGGTCAAATCGGCAGTTCTGTGATGAACATACGCTGTCGATTGGATAAGCTGCTGAGAGGATACACTCAAGCAGGTCCCCTAGGAATACGAGGATAGATCAAGGCACTTTGTGATGAACAGGGAGCACCAGGATAAGCAGCACTTTGTGATGAACAGGGAGTGCGAATGTGAGTGACACTTTGTGATGAACAGGGAATGTCACACACGTAGTACTTTGTGATGAACAGTGAGCACTACTAGGATAAATAGCAACACTTTGTGATGAACAGTGAGTGTCACTAGGGTAGATAGCCATATGCATTTGGGTAGCGAGTAGCATTTTGTGATAAACATTGAATGCCACGATAACTGACAAGATTGATTTGCTTGACTGCAGGAGTATTTGCCGATGTTGGAGTCACGGGAGAGATTCCCATCGACTCAGAGACTGCGTCCAGAGTTGTCCATCCAGGATATGATTTCCATTGAGGAGATGGGTCTCACATATATGCTCTATGTGCCTGAGTTTCGGGCAAACATGGGGTTGCTGACTGCATTGGCCGAGAGATGGCACTCAGAGACATGCACGTTTCACCTGCCGATGGGGGAGATGACAGTGACACTAGAGGATGTCTACAGGATACTGCATATCCCCATTGATGGAGAGTTGATCCCCTACGACCGTGACGGTGACAGGGAGGCCTTGAGACGGGTTTTTCAGGATCCTGAGTTGGAGATGAGAGCAGGGCATGTAGCCTGGGACACCATGACTGCCACAGGATTGGCATTGCCGGCAGTTATTGGGGGAGTTATCAGTGGATACCTGTGTCCAGACAGGGCCACACGAGGATTGGCAGTGGGCTGGGGAGGGGCCTTGGAGACGCTGATGGCAGAGCACACTAGGTATGCATGGGGGCCATGTGTCCTAGCACATTTGTACTATGAGCTGCATCAGTTTGTATACCACGGATCAGTGGGGCTGGGCTGCGGTGTGACTCTATTGCAGGTGTGGGCCTATGAGCACCTTCCAGTGACGAGGCCGATTCATTTCAGAGGCAGAGGACAGGGACAGAGTTTTGTTCATTTGTATGCCATGATCACATCCCAGCCTCGGATTGGGAGATTGGAGCACTGGAGGAGAGTCATTGATGACATTGATATGGTGATCTGGAGGCCGTACCTGGGGTGCGAGGAGTGGGGTGATGATGCACTGGAGCTACCCTACACCTTCCGGAGCAGGTACCTGATTGGGCGGACGCCCTATATATTAGAGAGACAGCTGGTGGATAGGGTATGCAGGCAGTATGGCCGGATTCAGAGGATGCCCCGAGGCTCGGGTATGTATGCCCGTACTGTTAGAGATCAGGTGCAGTTTGGCCCACTGCTATCTTATGATCAGGCAGTGATGCAGCTAGCAGAGATGATGCCGATGCCATGGGACATGTGGCCAGAGGTAGATGATGCAGGTATGGACGCAGAGTACTCTGCGTACTGGGCAGAGCATCCATTTCCGAGGTTGACAGATCCGGCAGAGCCAGTGGATGGAGAGGGTGGAGGAGATGATGATGAGGGAGGAGGGGATGCAGGTAGGGGCCGGCGGAGGCGGAGGGGAGTGGTGGGAGAGAGACGGGTAGCACCTCGGAGGGAGGGAGGTCAGGAGAGAGCAGCTCCAGTGGTGAGAGGACGGGGTGGACTGCCCCTGCAGGTGCCAGCAGCACAGGGTCCCAGAGAGGGACAGAGACAGGTACAGCCACAGGGACAGAGACAGGTACAGCCACAGGTACCTATACAGGCACAGGGACAGGTGCAGGCAGAGGCACAGGGACAGGCACCTGTAGAGGGGGAGCCACAGGCAGGGGCGGAGAGCGGAGATTCCGAGGAGGATGAGGTGGTGAGGTTGCGGGAGATCTGCCAGGGCCAGGCAGATGAGATTGAGGATTTGGTTCGAGAGAGGAACCACCTCAGGATCAGGGTCCGAGACACAGAGCGGGAGAGGGATCAGGCCATCCAGAGATATACCGAGGCCGAGACAGCTCTGAGGGCAGGTAGGCGGGCAGCAGAGGATGCAGGGGCAGGCTACGCCTATGTTTTGCGAGCGGGAGAGGAGATCGCCTACTGGAGGGATCTATATTATGCAGCCGTGCCAGCGGAGCAGCGGGCTAGGAGCTTCCAGAGGTCGTCGCGCACAGCGACGGCTACGGGAGGGAGCCGCAGGAGACAGGCATCCAGCGGTGGGGTTATGGGGCCTCCACCACCACCAGAGGGACAGGGGGATCCAGGGGCAGGGCCATCTACAGCTCAGACTCCGTCGAGGCGAGGTGGCTCCGAGGGAGGGAGTTCCTCATAGCTATAGTGGGCTCCCATTGTATCAGTAGATGTATCATTGTTGTATTGTAGACACCTGCGGGTGATTCTTTTGTAGCCATATGATTCTTTTGACATCATTGTATTATGACACATTTGATTGATTATATATATGAGATGATTCATCTTTTGCGGCAGCTATATGCATGTGTACCTTGTGTGATGAGATGTTCTTATGTGATGCATGATGCGAATGAAAATGTATGTGATGCAAATGATTATTTATATAATGAAAATGTGAGATGTGCTAACATGTGTTGTATGCAGGATGTGATGCCATTATAATATCTATATGTATGAAATGCTTATATGTGGTGATGCAGGTGCAACTATATGAAATGCACATGTTTTTGGTGTGTCATTATACTCAGTCATGTGATAGCGGGCTACGCGGACTCGAGAAGGACAATGGAAGTCAATCAAGAAAGGGGGATGGAAGACAGAAGATATGAACGTGAAAGAGCTTCTTGTGCGTTATCATCATTGAGCTTTATTATGGCAGAATAGGTTATGACAATCGAGGCATATGTTCGGCCCAGAAAGTCATTGTACCTGTTTGCATGGAGATAAGACAGTCACAAACAAGGAATGCCCCAGTTCACACTAGACTCACAGTGTCCTCATATCCTTGGACAAGTCATAGTATTACTAAAAGACAATCCACAGACAGCAAATGCAAATAAGTGACGATACCCCATCCTCGCCTTTCTAGTCAAAGACATCCTGGAGATAGAATCTCTAGTCAAAGACATCCCGGAAAAGCTAAAAGACATGTCACCAAAAAGATAAAACCAAAAGAAAACCAAGACTCGACACCCACATCCACTGTAGTCCTCAAGTTTGTGTCTCTTGTCACTTGTTTAAGTCAAATTTTGATTGTGGTCACAATGTTCACTTTCACAAAAAGGATAGATAGCACTGAACCATATGTTGTCTGAGTCTGTTAAAAGATTTGATTTTGTTGAAGCCCATTGTTGCTGCTGTGTCTCCTTGGAAACTGACTGAATCCATGAAACTGATACCTTATTGTGGAGAAGATGGAACTTTATTGCGGATCTGCGATGCAAAATGTTGCTCTATTGCGAATTGTGCGCGGATAGACTGAAGAGAGCTGAAAGAAACTGTACTCCTCGAAACATGTGATGTTCTCAGTTCCACACCCATTACTAGACGCAGGAATTGGCCGTAGTCACAGATAGGATCTGATTTATTATGAATGGCTAACCAATCTCGGGTAGATCAATAACAAGCCATGATGGGAATGGGTAAGTTTATTGTGAGTGAATTGGTCGTGATTGTGTGCGAAGTGAAAGAATGAAAGGGAATCCTGAAAGAGGGAGGAGCAAAGTCCCTACGCATGGCGCTGGTGACCCAGTTTTCACCATGGTACTTGCCCAGGGCGCCACCGAAGTGGTTTTCACCGTTGGACGAAATTATTTCTCTTTACTTTCTTGGATTTTGCAATTTTTTTTGTTGTCACAAGGCGCCTGTTTGCCAGGTTTTCACCAAGTAACAATTTTTTTGTTTTTATAATTTTTTTTTTGTATTTTTGAATTTTTTAGATTTTTTTTGTATTTTTGCATTAGGATACTTAAAAAGAGCTTATGTGTAGAACCTGCGAAGGTGCATGCTATTGATAGGGTCCTCCAAAGATTCACCTTCTGTAGTTGAGAGCTGATATGCCCCAGATCCATATGCTGCTGTGATGATGTAAGGACCAAGCCAGTTGGGTTCAAATTTGCCCTTCTTTTCTCTATCTTGCTGATTCTTGGGGTTCTCTCTGAGGACTAAGTCACCTACCTCAAATGTGCGAGGCTTGACCTTGTGATTGTAACTGCGACTCATTCGTTGTTGGTAAGCCTTGAGATGATTAAAAGCAGTGTGTCGTCGTTCCTCCAACAGTTCTAGTTCTTGTAAGCGAGAGACCCTGTAGTCTTCATCGTTGATTATGTTTCTCAAGGAGACCCGTAAAGAAGGTAACTCGACCTCAATAGGCAAGATGGCTTCAGCACCATAGACAAGTGAGTAAGGTGTAGCTCCTGTAGGTGTGCGGACACTGGTACGATATGCCCAAAGTGCGGGATTGAGTTGGACATGCCAGTTACGGCCAGCGTCGTCGACTGTCTTTTTAAGTATTTTGAGGATTGTTTTGTTAGACGCCTCAGCTTGGCCATTACCTTGGGGGTAATATGGTGTGGAGAAACGATGAGAAATATGGAATCGCTCACAGAGTTCATGAACATCCTGATTCTTGAAAGGACGCCCGTTGTCGGTAATAATGGAAGTAGGAATCCCGTATCGGCAAATGATGTAATTCAGGATGAAAGTAGCGATTTGTTTCCCAGTAACTTGTGTGAGAGGCACGGCTTCAATCCACTTTGTGAAATACTCTGTGGCTGTGATAATGAATTTATGTCCGTTGGAAGAAGGAGGGTGAATCTTGCCTATGAGATCGAGTCCCCACTGACAAAAGGGCCAAGGAGATGCAAGTGGCTGTAGTTCTTGTGCTGGTGCGTGTATGAGGTCTCCATGAATTTGACACTGCTTACACTTCTTGACAAACTGATATGCATCTTTTTCCATAGTAGGCCAGTAGTATCCAGTCCTGATGAGTTTCTTGGCCAAGGTAGGACCACTAGTATGCGGACCACATATCCCTTCGTGCACTTCTCGTAACGCAATCTGAGCTTCGTCACTCTCTAAACATCTAAGGAGGGTGCCATCTAGACCTCGTCGGTATAGGATATCAGCTAGGATAACGTATCGGGAGGATTGGCGGATGAAAGTGCGGCGTTGGTTGTTCGATAAATCGGGAGGTAAAATGTTGTCGCGAAGGTATGTGAATATGGAACCATATAACTGGGATTCAGGACCAACAACACATATCATTTCCGTGAGAGTGATCTCATATGATGGAATCAGCAGGTTGTCAACCAGGAACTCATAATAGGTCTCATTTTGTGGTAGGTCAATGAGTGAAGCAATTGTAGCCATGGCATCAGCAGCGCGATTCTGTTCTCTTGGTATCTGCTCAAACTCTATCTTTGCAAAGTGTTGTTTCAGATCATCTACCAGTTGTTTGTAAGGCATTAGCTTTTCATCTTTTGTTTGATAATCATCAGTTGCTTGACGGATGACAAGTTGAGAATCGCCAAAAACACGAAGTTCCTGGATCTTCCACTGAACTGCAATTCTTAACCCCGTTGTTAATGCCTCGTATTCCGCTATATTGTTGGTGCAAGGAAATGATAAGCGGTATGACTTTGGTATAGAATCGCCTTGGGGAGTTATAAAGAGTATACCCGCTCCTGCCCCGTGCTGTGTGTATGAGCCATCAAAGTATAGTTGCCATGGCTTTGCAGGTGATATTGTTAGAATGGACTCATCTGGAAATTCTGACTGTAGAGGAACATCATCTATCATGGGAGCATCTGCCAGTTGATCTGCAATGGCTTGTCCTTTGATTGCTTTTCTGTCCACGTATTCTATGTCGAATTCACTCAAAATCATTACCCACTTGGCCAGTCGCCCAGTAAGTGTAGCTTTGTTGAGCAGATATTTTAGTGGATCAATTCTGGCAATCAACTTGGTCTTGTGAGTGAGCATATAATGTCGTAATTTTTGTGAAGCGAAGACCACAGCGAGACATGCACGCTCAATTGGTGTGTAGTTGAGCTCATATCCCACCAATGTGCGACTGATATAGTAGACTGCTTTTTCCTTGCCGTCAGGTATTTGCTGTGCTAGTAGTGCCCCCAGTGCTGTTGGAGTAGCGGATATGTAAAGTAGCAATGGTTGATTCGGAATTGGTGGCATCAAAACTGGCGGGTTCAAAAGATAGTCTTTAAGTGCCTGAAAAGCCTGTTGACAGTTCTCGTCCCATTTGAACTTAATGTTTTTGTGTAGCAGGTGCTGGAAAGGATTACACTTATCTGCAAGTTGTGCTATGAATCTTCGTATGGACTGGAGTCTCCCTTGTAAAGACCGAAGTTGACTGATATTCTTGGGTGGCGGCATGTCCAAGATAGCCTTGACTTTTGCTGGATCCGCTTCTATTCCTCTTTTAGACACAATGAATCCTAGGAGCTTCCCGGAGGTTACTCCAAAGACACATTTCTTTGGATTTAATCTTACCTTGTATTTTTCCAGCCTATCAAAAGCAACTGAAAGTATGTCCAAGTGTGTATTTCTGTCTATTGATTTAACCAAAAGGTCGTCGACATAATCTTCCACCTTTACATGCATGAGATCATGGAAGATAGTAGTCATGGCTCGTTGATACGTGGCACCTGCATTTTTCAGCCCAAAGGGCATGACATTCCAGCAGAAGGTTCCCCATGGACAAGTGAATGATGTTGTATGTTGATCTTCAGGTGCAATCCTGATCTGATTATATCCAGAGAATCCGTCCATTAAAGATAACATCTCATGGCCTGCTGTGAGATCAACAATTAAATCAATGTTTGGTAATGGGAAATCATCCTTCGGACAAGCCTTGTTGATATCCCTGAAATCTGTACATATTCGGATGCTGCGATCTGGTTTGCTAACAGGCACTAAGTTGGAAATCCATTCAGGATAATCAATTGGGCGTATGAATCCGACATCTAGTAATTTCTCCAGCTCTGCCTTGACTAATAATGCCACCTGTGGATGCATTTTTCTCAATTTCTGTTTTACTGGTTTTGCCCCCGGTTTGACTGTTAAATGATGCATTACTAAGTCGGGGTCTAGTCCAGGCATATCAGCATAAGACCAGGCGAAGTTGACTTGTCGTGCCTTAAAGAAGCTTATGAACCTTGCTTTCTCGGCCTCTGTCAATGATTGAGCCAAAAATATGTTGTGTGGAACCTCGGCTGTACCAATGTTTGTCTTTATAGTCTCCTCTACCAACATGGATGATTTTTCCTCGTATGATGCTGGGAGAATGTCAAGCCTTCCATCTTCGGGCGCCTCAGAGAGGTTTTCACCCTCAGATACGTCCTTTCTTTTTACTTTTTTAGAGTCAGAGAGCGCCACAGTGTGGTTTTCGCCATAAGACCCTTGTTTTGTCTTTATTTTCACATTTTTGCGACTAGAAGGCCCGACACCCTCACCAAAGTATGCCATGTTATTTAGCTCTATGGCGTATCCTGCTTTATGGTCTCCAAGAGGAAGATCATCGCGAATGCCAAGATAATCAACAATAGCTTCGTCATTTTGAAATGTATCAATCTGTGGTGGTCCATCCTGATCCCAGTCAATGAGTTGGGGGTGAACGAGGGGAAGGTCTTTAGTGTTTTTAGAATCCGCAAGGCTAATAGTGAAGATGTGGTTATATTCAGGTATGTCAAGGTAGTCATCGAGGTCGTCAATGGCACTCTCCTCATCAGTGTCGATCGTGAGTGAGTCCAAATTATCATCACTAGTAGCACCCTCAGGGACAGGTGTCCTCATCCTATGCGATCCTGACCTAGGGCCCTGAAACGAAGCTTGTGCGGGATCCTTATGGGTCGGTTCTTGACCAACTCTGAATTTCTTGTAAAACTCCTCCTCCTTTGTAGGTTCATCTGGCTCTCTAAATGTCTCATTAAGTTCATAATCGCTGGAGGATTTGTCTGAACCCCATTCCCACTCATTGGAGTCTGTGGAATAATTATCCTCTTGTTGAACTTCAGCCACTTTGACTTGCCATATCTGTTTTGTTTTCTTGTGTTGAATCTTGGGGTTTAGAAAACCAAGCCCCTTAGAGCGTTCCCTTCTTGTAGTTAGCTCAGGTTGTAGAGGCTCCATGACACCTTCTTTGCGTAGTCCGAGAGGACTTTTTCCATCATACCCGAATCTCTGCAGAATTTTGAAACCTTTACCATAGTTTTCACAGGGTATTATAATTTGATCATGTGTATCATCTTCAGCGTCCTTATATAGCATTTTATATAAACTTTCTTCCTCTAGTTCGCCCCATTTTTGAAAGACGGTAGGATCCCATTTGAGGAGCATGATGGAGATTTGCTTATTTGGATGTGGTCGCCCATATTCCTTGGGGGAGTTCATGACTTGTCATAAGAACATTGTTTGATTCAGAGTGTATTCTCCCATGCCTTTGTCTTGAAACTTGGCTCTAAGTTCACCCTGTTTGGATGTCGAGGGCTTTAATGACTCAGGATCAATATATGCTGAAGAAGGAGTAGCCTCACGATTGCTGGGAATGATAATCTCAGTATGTGATCTCAAGTTATTGCAATATATGAATGGATTTGGATCACCATTGACCGTTACCTCGACTCCATTATGAGGAAATTTTATGCACTGATGGTATGTTGATGGGACCGCTCTCATTTCATGAATCCATGGACGTCCTAGCAATATGTTATACGTGAGGTCTAGATCCAGGACTTGACAAATCACGTCCTTTGTTACTGGCCCTATTCTGAGTGGTAAGATGACCGTGCCCTTGGACGAGCGCTCTTCATCATCATAAGCCTTAATAGTGATTTGGTTTGTAGCATTCACAGCTTTGTCAGAATATCCCAATTGTCTGATGGTGCTCAATGTACAAATATTAAGACCTGCTCCTCCATCTATCAGGACTCGTTTTATTCGGTGTTTATGTATGAAAGCTTCAATATGTAGAGGTGCATTGTGAGGCTGACTTATGGAGGCGTCATCGGCTTCTGTAAATGTGAGGGAGTGTGGAACGGATAGGTATCCCACCATGGCTTGAAACTGATCCACGTTTAGATCCGTAGGGACAGCAGTATCTCTCAAGGTTTTGTCAAGGACAGCTTTATGTGCAGGAGATATACGTAAGAGCTCAAGAATAGAGATGAGTGCGGGTGTTTTCCCTAATTGCTCTACAAGATCGTACTCAGGCTTAGTTGACGGAAGATTGGTATTCTTAGAAGAGGTTCCTGGCAATGTGATCTTACCTCGACGAGTTGTAACATGACATTCAGAGGTAGCTTCGGATGAAGATCCCACACCTTTTAGGACAATTTTAGGTCGCTGAGGAGGATTCTCAGGATTTTTATTTTTGATAGTAATGGTAGAAATATGATTGTCCATTGAGATGTGGTTAATAGTGGAATCATAATTGTAAGATGTTCTGGTGTAATTGGCTTGATCATCTGTGACTTTGCCTTTTCCCTTGTCATGTTTTGGGAATGGTTCCTTAAACACCTCATGCTCTTGGTTAGATGAATGTCCCTCAATCTCAATATCTCCTCTGTCAATGAGATCTTGTACAATGTTTTTCAATCGATGGCAATTACTTGTCTTGTGACCCTTGCTCTTATGAAATTCACAATATTCATCATCATTCCACCAATTCGGTTTTACCTTTGGTTCATATGGAGGAAAATCTGGGACCGTGATCACTTTGTTTGCTACAAGCTTTTTGAATACTGATTCAAGTGGTTCTCCCAATGGAGTGTACTTCCTTCGTGGTTTGGAAGCTGTTTGATTGTTCACTTGATTGTTGGTAGAATTTGATCCAGAAAAGATGAACTTTGGTCTCACTGTGTTAGCATCCACAACACCATCATTAACTGTGTTCTTGTTCTTGTTCCAAAACTTTGGTTTGTCTTTTCCCTTAAAGTCTTCTTTGTTTTCTTTGAATAGTTTGATAACTCCTTGTTCAATTAAGACTCTTTCTGTTGCTAGGCCCTTTTCAATGACATCCTTGAATGTAGACAAACAAGCTTTTCTGAGATCATAACCAATAGCCTTGTTAACATTTTGTGTGAACATTTCCACCATTTGTTTTTGCGGGATTTCACAAGAGCATCTGCTAGCTAAGTTCCTCCATCTTTGCAAAAATGACGCAAAAGATTCTCCTTCTTTTTGTTTCGTATTGCACAAGGTAGTAACTGAGACATCTGTTTCAATGTTGTAAGAGAAATGTTGAATGAATGCCTCTGCCAAGTCACCCCATGACTTAATACCAGGAGGTAATTGAGAAAACCATTCCATCGCTTGATCTCCTAAGCTCTGTGGGAACAACCTCATTAAGTATGTTTCTTCTGCCGCTACCTCAATGCAAGCTGTGAAGAATTGTCTTATGTGTGCCTTGGGATCTCCTCTCCCTCTATATTTGTCAAATTTCGGTGTTGCAAAGTGCGGAGGAAACGGAGGCATGGGAATGCTCTTATCAAAGGGATAAGGGCATATATCTCTCATAGTATATGTGGGTTTTGATGTGCCCATGTCTTCCACTTTCTTTTGTAGATCTCTAATTTGTTGCTCCAAATTATTTTTGGGAGGAGATGGATTTCTTGTAGCATATCCCATGTTTGAAACACCCATTTGAGGAGGAGCTTGTTGCATGTATGGATGATACTGATCGTAGACATGTCCATATGGAGGTCTATATTGTTGCGACATGTATGGAGCACTTGGCATAATTTCTTGTTGAGGAACCCCATATCTGTTTTGTGTGTATAAACCATATTCAATGGGCCTTTCATTTTCCATTGTGTTGCCCCCAATTTTGGCATGAGGTCTTCTTGTGTCAAAATTTTGAGGAAGTCCTTGAGTATCCATTTGTCTTGGTTGACCTATATCTTGAGCATGTGTTTGAACATAAGGCCTCCATGATGGTCTTTGAGTGTAAGTATCGTGCATTTGAGCTTGTGTATGTGGGATTGCTGGTTTCTGAAGCAAAACTGATGGTGACTCCGGCATCATATTATTTGGTCCTCCACTATTTGGTTGAGTTTGTTGTGAAGGTCTACTTTCCATAAGTTGAGATAAGTCAAAATCATGTGGTATCTTAGCTCCACTTTGTGCCATCATGTTTAGAAAGTATTGACGATCCCTCCTCATTATCTCTTCAACCAATCTATTGAATTGAGGATCCATTATAGATTCTTGTATGTCTGCTGATAGTATTGAAGAATTGTCCACATTATCATTGTGTGTAGCGTTGTGTATAGCGTTTGCGCTTTCCATATTTGGATTGTGTCTATAAACATTCATGTCTGGTAATGTAGTGTGCTCAGGATTGTAGAAGACATCATTGTCATACTCATAAGAACTCATGTTTACGGGTCCTTGAGCTTCTTTAGCTTTTCTCCTAGATTTTTGAAGACGGGTTTCAACCATGAACTAGGTGTTAGACCAATATGTGAGAGACTTAGACGAAAATGACAAGGGTATGGAAGACCAAGAGTTGTATGGAGTGTAAATGAATCTGAAGTTTACTTGCAATGTCCAAAGTGTAAGACCAAGTATGTATGTTGTAGAGTAGGTGTGACTTCCAAAGAGAGGATAGTTTCTCTTGATGAGGTAAGCTGACCTTGACTCTAAGTAAGACCAAATGAGACCCAAAGGTAAGAAACCTTGATGAGGGATCACTTAGCAAAGTGTTGTAGTATGTAGTGTGTTGACAAAGTATAGTGAGGACAAGCAAGTGACTTTTGACTCAAGTTTAGACAAGTATGACTGTAAAATGAGGTATGAAGCAATGATGGACTGTGTAAGACCTTAGAACAGGCTGAATGCTAGATGAACCTGAAGAGATAACCTAGGAAGCTCAAGTGTGCCGAAACTGATTTCTTTGTTTGCTTGACTGTTAAACTTTTTTCAAATCCTGACACAGACGCCTCTGTATACTTCACAGACGCGGTTTTAAGACACAGACGCTATTCTGTTTGACACAAACGTGATTCCGAGATTTCCTGTTGATGTTTGCTAAGACTGACAGATTTTTGCAATTGTGTACACAGACGCGCCTGTATACTTCACAGACGCTATTTCCAGACACAGACGTGTCTCTGTTCGACACAGACGCTGATAAAAACACAGACGCTATTCTGTACTTCACAGACGCGTTTATCAGACACAGACGCGGTTTTAACAGACACAGACGCGTTTCTGTAACCTTAGTGCAATCTTTCCTATCTGTGAATTTGTTTTGCTGTGACCAAATCTGATTTTTCGACTGTTTTTCGTGACAAGAGGACACAGTGTTGATGACCCAATGTTTGCAGACTGTTTAGACTCCAAAAAGTGTGTTGTTTGATGTAAAAAGTTTTTTGCATACACTTGAAGACACAAAAGACACAATGTTTTGCTGTTTTGTCTTGATTGTTTGAGTGTTTATCATAAGTCAAGCACAATTCTTATGGCTGGCCAGGACAATAATTGTTGATCCCACATGGGGTTTTACCCCCGAGGCTACGCTATTCAGAGCGGATACTTAGATGCTTGACCTCACTGGCTCCACCCTCGGCACTCACTTCTCGGGTCAGCCAAGCATCAGTCCCCATGAAAACTCCCCATGGCGAACTTTGTATCTCTACTAAGAACCGTATGTGTGTGGGCCGCTACCAGAGGTCCGACCTCCTGCCTCAACAACTAGAAGGACTTGGGCATCTAAAACAATGAGGTGCTAGTAAGGGCATCCGCTCGTGTGGCCATACATGCGGCACTTTCAGCTCTGTAAATACAGAAGGCTCCCAGCCGGTAGGGGTTACGCCCTACAAATGATCAAATAAATTTGATCAAACGGGTTTATGGGGAGACATAGTGTCGGTATGAACTAATCAGCACACGTTATTCATAGTTTTCACCATGAATACATTTGATTATAGTGGCTTGGAAGAAGATGGCTTTTCTTTTGCTACCACTTGGGTCGTTCTCTTCTCACTAGTAGTCCTAATGACCACACGGGAAGACAGGCCCTCTAAAGAATAAACACAAAGAGCCTATTGCTCAAGACACAAAAGACAATGGTTCAATTTTAGTGCACCAATTGAAGTGTTTGCTAAGCTATGAAGACAAGGCACACAAATAAAATTACAAAACCCTAGCTAAGGCCCTGCAACAAAATTGTTAGTAGTTTGGGTTGTTTCAAATGATAACCCCTTCCTGCAAACACACAAGTTAGGTAAATTTTAAGAAAAACCCAAAAAGTCTTTGTGAAAAGGGGCCTTCAACAAAAACGTATTTGCCTCCAAAGCAAGCTGCACAAACCAGGTTAGCTAGATCTGCAAAGGTTAGCCAAAAATAAACCAGATCTGAAAACCCTAAGTACAAAATCCGAAAAGCCGAATCGAAAAACTTGAAAAAAATTTGCAAAAAAAAACAGAATGCACAGACGCTGTTATACCAGACACAGACGCGTCTGTCCGCCACAGACGCGATTCTGTGATTTGCAGACGTGATTTCAGAACACAGACGCCTGTATATTCTGCAGACGCGATAGTATGGTTCACAGACGCGATTCGGGATCACAGACGCGACTTTCGGAAACCTGCAAAAATAGAAAATGACAGAAACACAGACGCGATAAAAGATGTCACAGACGCCTCTGAAATACAAAAACGCGATCCGAACACTCGCAGACGCGAAAAAAACCTAAAATGTCGTCGAAATCGTCCGATCTGCAACTTCAAAAATGCAAAATCTGCAACAAAATGTTAAATGCAAAGGGACAAGAGTCCCACCGGGCGTGCCAAAATGTATATGGTGAAAATGGATAGCAATAAACAACAATATTGAAAGACTAAAATGGATTCAACCACCAAACCCTAGCCTAACAATGAACAAAGATCCACCATAACATATGAAGATAACCTAAGACAATGCAAAATAACTCAATAAATCACAAAGATTATACCATCACATGTCCACTAGGGTTTTTGATCTCCATTCTTCCTATCTCCATTGATCTTGTTTGATATGCTTGCTCTCAGATTTTTGTATGCACAAGAGCTCAACAAAGAACGGAATGTGGTTGCAAGTAGGATCGTAGTATAGCCAAGTCCTCCAAAATCAGTCATTAGGGTCCTTGGTAATGAAGAAAGCATCTCCTTAAATAGAAGACACAATAGAAAATGGAGGGATAAGATTGAGAGGTGTAAAAAGAGAGGTCGGCTAGGATTAGAGGGTAGGTATAAGAAATACCAAAATAATGAAAGGGGTAGGTAGTGTAGGAAATAAGAGATGAATGACATGTGTCATGTGTAGAAAAGGTTAATGAATTAATTAAATAAATAAAGATTTATTTAATTAATAGAAGAAGTAGGGTAATTAAATAAATAAAATATTTATTTAATTTAGGAAAGGGATAATTTAAATAAATAAATGTATTTATTTAAATGAGAAATAAGGCTAGAAGGGGATAAATGAATTAATTAAATAAATAAAGATTTATTTAATTAATAGAAGAATTAAGCTAAAGTAATTAAATAAATAAAATATTTATTTAATTAGACATGACAATTTTAGGTGTCTACAGTTGGCACTTAAGAAGCAAATTTCCTCACAAGGAAATACTTCTTATCATGATGTTGCAAGAAGGACTTATCCAAACAATGCTTCCAATTATGCCAAGCGTAATCAAAATAAATTGCCTCCTGCTCCAGAGAGGATTGCGTTGGAAGTACCACCCCAAAATTAAGCTACAAGATATTATGAAGCTGAATAGAATGATCTTCCCCCTTTTGGTGAAGAAGATGCCAATTCGCATCAAGAAGATGATGCAGAGTTGGCTGGCAACTCTAATATCAGGTTTATGCAATATCAAGAAGATGATACACCAGACACATGTGATGGGGATGTCTCTGCAGTATTCACTCATTCACAAGCACAGGCAGCTCAACCACCTGTCATTGCAAAGAGTGATGATCCTATTCAATTCAAGGACTCTCAATGTTTGCCAATTTCTATTGCAAAGCGTGGGACTACCATACCAAATCCTGCAAAAGACAATGCTATCTCAATGGATGTCACGAAGGATAAAAGTGTAAGTGATTCTTTGACTGCTGTCAATTTTTTTGCACCTGTCAATTCTTCTACACATGCATCGAAGACTAGTGTACCTAATATTTTAAGTTCTCAAAATGAGAACCCAAATCAATCTTTGATGATGAATTCCTTTCAGTCATTTGATATTTTAGACCATGCTAAGAAAACCAAAATACAAATGTTTGAGGTTGAATTTTTGAGATCTAATCCAGATCAATTTGATCGTTTGGTCAAGTTTGTTAAATAAAAAGATACTACCCCTAGTAATCTTCCTAAGTCTAACTTACTTCAAAATAACTTAGTAACTTCCCCTTCTCCTATAGAGAAGATAGAACCATTCTACATCTTGTTGTTGATAAATGGTTATAAGCTTAGTAACTATGTAATTGATTCTGGGGTATCTGATAATGTTATGCCATCAAAAGTTTCCAATGCCCTTGGCTTGACTTTGACCAAAACATTTGGAAGATGTTTCTCTATGGATAACAAGAAAGTCCCCTTGATAGGTTAGATCAAGGACGCGCAATTTGCTTTTGCTTCATTCCCAAAAAAGAAGATTAAGATGACGGTACTCATAACCGATGTGCCGACTTCCTATGGTCTATTGTTGGGAAGAAATTTTTGTAGAGATGTTGGAGGTGAGTTAAACATGGATATGATTGAGGCTCGTATTCCTGTTAAAGGAGTTGTCCAAAAGTTTCTTCCAGAAAAAGAATCATACCATTGTCAAGTCTGACGATCAGCGGGAACAGATTCTTTTTGAATCGTCAGGTATGGGTAATTATTTCATGCATGTTGATGATGGTTTAGAGGTGGCTCCTGAGAGTGAAGATGACATTCTACTAAATGATGTTCCAGAAAAATCTTCAACTTCACAACAAGAAATTCTCGATTTTGATATTGTCAGCATTGGTAGTCCAGATGATGTTTGGATGCTAGAATTTGATGGTAGCTATTCTTCTACTAGATCAGGAGCCAGTATTGTATTGGTTTCTCTTGAGGGTAATCTTTTCCCTTTCTCTTTCAAATTATAGTTTGATAACACAAATAACACTGCTGAGTACGAATCACTCCTTCTGGGAATGAATGTTACTCAGAAGAAGGGAATCAAGAACTTGCATGCTCAAGGAGATTCAAAGTTAATTGTTTTTCAGGTTTGGAACATCTATCAAACTAGGAGCAATAGGCTATGACATTATCATAACCAAGTTTGGGATTTGAATGAGGTATTCGATGCCTTTGATATATTCATTGTCTCTTGTGAATTTAATGATAGGGAGGATTTATTGGCAATATTTGCAACTTCTTTGGTTCCTCACAAAGATTTTTCAAGATCAACTTATGTTGTTGAGTTAGTTTTTCGGCCAAGTGTTCCTGACAACTCTGATCATTGGCAAGTGTTTAATGATGATCATCATGTAATAATTTTTTTGCAGACCACTAACAATTTTGATGATCTGTACTTTGAAGGTAGTCACT
Source organism: Cryptomeria japonica (assembly GCF_030272615.1). Taxonomy (NCBI): domain Eukaryota; kingdom Viridiplantae; phylum Streptophyta; class Pinopsida; order Cupressales; family Cupressaceae; genus Cryptomeria; species Cryptomeria japonica. The sequence continues at coordinate 36,498,744 of NC_081412.1, read as the reverse complement.
TCCCTTCAAAGGATGCAATTGAAAGTATTGATGCAAAAACAAGAGAAACATTTCTGCAATTAAAAGGAAACAAGATCCCCAAGGGTCTAGTTTCTCTAGAAAAGCTTTTTGACAAACATGAATGTTATGTTAAAAAAAACAAAGATTAGCTATAGGATCAATGGAATATGAACAAGTAAACATTGGGACTGAAGACAATCCAAAAATGATCAACATTGGAAAGTGTTGTTCACAAGAAGAAAGGCATAAATTTGTTGCATTATTGCAGCAATATGTTGACGTCTTGACATACTCCTATGAAGATCTAAAGTCTTTTCATCCCAAAGAGCTCCGCCATGACATTCCATTGAAACCAGGTATTGCACCTTTTCGTTAGAAGCAAAGGAAATACAACCCAAAGATCTCCGATACTATCTTCGCTGAAGTTCAAAAGATGTTGAAAGAAAGGATAATCTTCCCCATTCATCATTCTTCTTGGATAGCCAATATTGTACCTGTACATAAGAAGAATGGTGAGATCTGGATATGCATTGATTTTTGGAATTTGAATCAGGCATCCTTAAAAGATAATTACCCTTTACCTATCATGGATCATGTCCTACAAGCTGTTACTAGAGCGGAAATGATGTCCATATTGGACGGTTTTTCGGGTTATAATCAAGTAGAAGTTCCAGAACAAGATCAATATAAGACCGCATTTACTACACCTTGGGGTACCTTTGCATATCGTAGGATGCCTTTGGGATTAATAAATGCAGGAGAAAATTTTCCAACATGCAATGGATTTGGCATTCTGAAGTTTTCTTGGTAAGTTCATTGTGGTCTATTTGGATGATTTGACTGTTTATTCTAAGGAACATCAAGATCATTCCTTTCATCTGCAACAAGTCTGAGAGAAATGTCGCCAGCATGGAATTTCCCTCAATCCCAAGAAATCTATTTTTGGGGTTCCTGAAGGTAAGTTGCTTGGGCATATTGTTTTGAAAGAAGGAATAAAAATTGGTGGTGAAAGAGTTAAAGCTATTCATGACCTTTCCTTGCCAACAAGTAAGACTGTTGTTCATTCTTTCTTCGACAAAGTAAATTTCTTGCGAAGATTCATTCCAGACTTTGCTAAACAGACTCATCACATAGTTAATATGATGAAAAGTAATTCTCTTTTCAAGTGGACTCCTGAAGGAAAAAAATCTTTCCATCAGATCAAGGAAGCCATGGCAAATGCTCCAGTCTTGGTATGCCCAGATTATACCAAAGAGTTTATCATGTATAGCTATGCATCAGATCATACTTGTTCGGCTATACTGATGCAGAAAAATATTGAAGGCGTGGAATCACCTATTGCATTTATGAGTTATCCACTAAAGGATCATGAGTTAAAATACTCAGAAATGGAGAAGCATGCTTTTGCTGTGGTGAAAGCGGTGAAATATTTCAGGTTTTATATTCTGAATTCACATGTCATCGCTCTTGTTCCTGATGCTGTTGTCAAGTCGATTCTGATGCAACAAGAGTTTGGAACTAAAAGGGGCAACTGGGTTGCCAAGATTCAGGAATATGATATGGAAATTAAGCCCACTAAGTTGGTTCATGGAAAAGGTCTATGTTAGTTGATAGCTGACAACAAATCAATTGATAAAGTGGTGCTAGAAAATGAAGGTATGAATGAAGATCTTCCCAAGGTTCTATTTGTCAGCACTACTGATGAGTGGTATTTCAACTTGGCATATCTCTTAACATATGGAGACTATCCTGCACACCTGTCACATAATGAAAGGCGAACCTTGCAGATTAAAGTGGTAAATTTTGTCCTATGGGACAATGGTTTGTATAAGAAAGGTCTAGATGGCAATTTCTTGCATTGCGTAGACAAACAAAAACAAGTAAGATTACTTCAAGGTTTTCATGATCTTGCTTGTGGTGGACATTTTTTTGCCCCTGTTACTGCACATAAAATCTTGTGTGCTAGATACTATTGGCCAACATTGTTTAAGGACACATACAATTGGGTTCACAAATGTGAGCAATGTCAACAATTTGTGGGTAAGCCTAAATTAGCTGCACTTCCTCTTAAACTAGTTGTAATTGAAGAGCCTTTTCAACAATGGGAATTGGATTTCATAAGACTTGTCAATCCAACATCTAGTGTAGGTCACATATACATTCTCACAATGACATATTACTTCACCAAGTGGGTGGATGCAATCCCAACCAAGCAATCTACCTCGACGGCGGTTTATCAATTTTTGAAGGAAAACATCATTTCAAGGTTTGGCGTTTCTCATAAGATAGTAGCTAATAATGCTTCATGTTTTTCATCTTATGAGATGATTGACTTTTGCTTTTATTATGGTATTACCCTTTCACACTCATCTGACTATTATCCAGAAGGAAATTGTCAGGCTGAGTCAAGCAACAAGAATTTAGTTACTATTATGAGGAAGCTTGTTGATGAGAGACAACAGACTTGGCATAAAGCTCTTTATGATGCGCTATGGGTGGATCATATAACTCCAAAAAGAGAAATCGGTATGTCACCTTTTCAACTTTTGTATGGGTTGAATGCCGAGATTCTAATCACTGTGGAACTTCTAGCATTAAAGCTCGCCAAGGCCATTGAAGATGAAACCTATCAAGATTCACTGGATAAGAGGATTATGTTTCTTTCTCAGCTAGAAGAAACAAGAGAAGAAGTGGTAGATAGGATTGTTGCACACCAAAGCCAAGTGAAGGCATTGTTTGATAAGAGAACAACCTCCCATGAGTTCTCAGTTGGTGATCAAGTCTTGTTATGGGACAAGAGGAGGGAACCAAAGGGTTTGCATTGAAAGTTTGACTCCTTATGGAAAGGTTTCTTCACTATTCAAAAAATATGTGGTGAGAATATCTATTTACTTGCATATGCAGATGGTACCCCATTCTCACTACCTCATAGTGGAGAACATTTGAAGCTCTTTACTCAATAGGGAGCAATGTAAACGAAGTTGTACTTTTTTTTTGTAAAATATGTATATTCTTTTCTTTTTAAGTCTTTTCATCGCCTGACTCTATAGCCCAATGGATATAGGCACTCGAAGTTCTAGATTGTACAAGCTTCAAGTGGTGCTGCTTGTTCCATAGTTAGAGCCAGCTATTATCCTTGATTTTAGCACAACCAAAATTGTGAGGCAACCCTATGAAATTGGTCCGTTTCGTACCTTATGACCTCTGGGAGAACTTGATCGACTGCATCAGTTAGCTCGTTTAGCTTTTCATTTTTCATTTTTTTAGTGTTTTCTAAGTTTTTTCAAGTCTACAGTTTTACCTGCAGGTCAAACTTTAAAGTCCGACCTATAGAGACTTTCTTTGCAAAGTTTTGTACACTAAAGTCCGATGTGCACATGTTTGGTTTTTTGCCTACAGATCGGACTTTAAAGTCCGACCTGTAGGTAGTCTTCCCCTGCAGTTCGGACTTTAAAGTTTGATCTGCAGGATTTCTAGTCGAAAAAGTGCATGTCAGACTTTCAAGTCCGACTTGCAAGGGTTTTAGCCTGCATGTCAAACTTTAAAGTCCGACATGCACTGCGTTTTTAGTAATTAATGCAACATTTATTGTTAATTAAGGGGTTTATTTAATTGATTTAAGTTTCAGTTCTTTATTATTATTTATGTTTTTCCTTCTCCGCGCGTCCTCCTCCATTTTCGCTCGCCACTTTGAATATTTTTTGCGTCTTCATCATATTTTCTCTCATTTTGACGGACTAAGGTAGGGTTTTGTGTTTTCATTTCGAGTTTTTTCTTCCTGTTTGCATTTTCATTTTTTGCCTTGTTTTTCATTTTTTTTTGCTTGGTGATGTATCGAAAGAGTAATCGGATTTTAAAGTTCGATTGCTCTCCTGATCTTTTCTTACCCTTAGCCTACATATCAGATTTTAAGATCCGATATGCAGGCTAATCATTTAAGCCCCCTCCATGTATCAAACTTTAAAGTCCGATACATGCAGAGGAGAAGATCTGATTGACATGTCGGGTTTCAAAACCTGACATGTCAATCAGTTGTTTTTGCCCAAAATTGCACATCGGACTTTAAAGTCCAATGTGCTAGTTTTTCCAAAAGGTTTTACCCTTGTACATCGGACTTTAAAGTCCGATGTGCTAATGATCTTCCCCGGATTGCACATCGGACTTTAAAGTCTGGTGTGTTGATGACTTACCCAAAATTGCACATCGGACTTTAAAGTCCGATGTGTAGATTAAGATGTTTATCCTTACATATCAGACTTTAAAGTCCAATGTGTGAATTTTATTTTCCAAAGAGCATGTCGGACTTTTTTCCCCAACCTGCTATTTTTGGCAGTTATACTCCTAAGCCTGTTCTAAGTTTGATTTTTCGATCCAATTGAGAAAAATTAATTTTGATGATGATGATAACTATCAAAAGAGACAATCCTTAGTGTTGAATGTAGTCATTACGAATGTCAAAGCTCCCTCTAGATAAATCTGATCCTTCCATGAGTCAATTGGAATCTTCTTCGGGTAAAACATCAACGAAAAAAGATGAAGTACAAGTATGATAAGTACTTGAATATGTACCTAGAGAGTTCAGTGGACTCGAATATCAAGGAGATCAGAGATACTAAGATTGGACATGTTAGTATGCAGGAATTTATTGACCGAGTTGAGAAAGCTCCTGCTCGCCTAACCAATCTGATTAAATCTGAGCCGCATAAATATGCATCTTTCCCAGTTGCAGCTCATGATCCATAATTTGTACTTGAAGTAGTGGATCACTTTGATCCAAATACAAGACAGGTGAAGGACACTGATCAGAATGTTATCATGACTCTAGATAGTGTATTTTTCAATAGTGTCTTCAAAGGCTCTCCAGTTGAAGAGGTAGATGACATTTCTCAAGAAAGTGCTCAAGAGTACTATGAAAAAAATGAGGTTAAATGCAATAAAGTGGTCAATACTATGTACCTCTCTGCTGCCAGACATTCTACTACCACACAATGGCCCAAGTTCTTCCATAGGAGTGACTTCAATGAGGAATACAATGACATGATCACCATGGTGTCGAGAGTGAAGGGGCAAAAAGACTCTTATTACTTTCAAACCTGGATGTGTTACTACATGAATATAATCAGGAAAGGGGCTACAAGAATTGACTGGGGTGAACAAATCAGCGATGCACTCTGTGCTCAATTGAAGGAGGTCAAAGTAACACTGAAATTTTACATGACCTCATACCTGGTTTATGCAACTACTTCTATGAGGCAATATCCAAGTTTATCTACCAAGGGTGATAGGAGATTGGTGCCTGTCTGGGAGTATTGTGATCAACTTACCATCAAGAATCAAGGTAGCCACTTCAGAAGAGTTAATGATGCCTTCTTTGCTATATGAAAGTGCATGTTTGATAAGAGCCTGTAGAAGCAAAGATTATCAGAGGCTTCTTATAACAGGGTATCTCACTTCGGATGTGTTTTTCTTCAATTCCCTACATTCACTTACATCAGGATTGGGTGTTTCTTAGGTGAGCCTTTTATTCTACCAAGGTTTCCTTCTGATAAGATTATTCTCATGGAGTTGTGTAGACAACTAATTTATGTGCATGAAAAACAATCACACACACATAATACTGGGTTGAAGTTCCTAAAATCAATCGACAGGTACTCAGTTCTAACCAAACATAAAGCCAAAAACATGGAGGAAGAAATACAATGGAATACTATGAGAAGATTCAAGGAACGAAACAATTTTGAATTTCATGGCATAAAGAACAAACTCAAGAGGAATTATACCCATGTCGACAGGCTTGAAGATGTATGGGCAGATTGTCAGAATGAGGAAGATATAAGAAGGATGGATTTTAGTCAACTTACCCTGGAACAAATTGAAAACTTGGATCTAGCAAAGATCCCAATGACCATGGAAGACACATATGACATAATAGACTCTGTCTATTATGAGAAGAATATTGCTGATCCTCCACTCCCTCTAGTGAAATGATCAAAGAAGGAAAGTAAATCCAATACTAAAAGGATTGCTCCCATCCTGGCAAACACCAATGCTTGGCTGATAAAGAAGAATCTTAGGATGAAACAACTGCCTGCTAGTTCTGGGGATGACGATAATAGTGATGGCCCATTTGACAAGACAACTACAACTGAGACAAGAAAAAAGAGTAGGGCAAAACCACAAGCACTATCCTAAGCCCCCATAGTACAATCTAAGGGAAAAGGGCCCAAAATTAATTTTACAATTAAAGGGTCCAAGAAGGGTGAGTCATCATTAACAGTGCAAGGGACAGTCACAAATGAGCCAAAACAATCGCCTACAATTGAAATTGAAAAAGAGAAGGGGATTGAAGAGGGTGAAATTCCTCAACAAGATGAAGCACAGGTTGAAGAAACATCACATCCAAGTGGAGTTGATGCCCATATCACTTCACAGGTACCAACTCATTCTGAGGTGATCATCCACTCTATTGATTTTGACTCTAATCAAGAGGATGAGAATTTTCAAGATGGGGATCTAAGTATGGGCATGGAGCATTCAGAGGCTTCTCTGCAATTTCTCACACTAACCAATTTCTCCAATTTGGATGATTTTCCTTCATCCACCATTGAATCTACAATGCTGGATTTTAATGAAGCCTTGGAAGGGGAATTTGAAGAACAATCTACAGTGAACTTACCTGTTACTACAATCACAACAAAAATTCCACCATTGGTAAGTACTGAGGTTGCATCCACAACAACTTCAATTCTCCCATCTGTGACTAAAGAGATGTCAACAACAACAACTATTGCAACATCGACATGTGTCCCACAAGATACTTCAACATTGATGCCATCAACAACACTCATAACTGCTCTGAGCTCCATTCAGCCTGCTCTCGAAATCATAACTGAAGATCAACAAGGAGCTACTACTCCATCAACCAATCCAAAATTACCACCTTGGATGGAAGTAGTGGCCCCTAAGAGGAAAAAACAGGTAATTTCTCCAGATGAGTTTGATTTTGAGCAGTTGGTTCCTCTGAAACCTAAGGGAACAAAGAAGCCAAAGATGGTATCTCGGGTGCTAGTAGACCCAAATTCTCAGAGAAAGTATGCTAAGGTCATGGTGCCATCATCAGATAAAGATAAAGGAAACATACGACTTGAGGATCACACCATGCAAACCATAGAGCTTGGGGTGGAAATACATGAGAGTGCTAAGTTGGATTCTCAGACAACTTTCAACTCTTTCTTATGAAGATTTGATCAAGAGAGGGATGAGAAGAATGAATTGAAGTAGAAATGTGAATAATTGACCAATGTTCTTTTGAAGGTCACACAATCTTCTCAGGAAGTTGAGCCCATAGGATCCTCAATGGACACTAAAGCTCTAAAGAAAATTGAATAGGTAGGAGCCAAGGGCCGAGTGATGGATGAGTGGATTTCATGGCTAAGGTTGGAAGGCTCTCATCTTATAAGTTTAACAGTTGGACTATTGGCAGATTTTGAAGTAATCCAAAGTCAAATGCAAGGACTCAAAACTTCATTATCGCAAGAGATTGAGGAAGTTGAGAAAAGTACAACCCTTTAGAGCAAGATGGAGGACTTCAGGATAGATGTCCTTATTGAAAATAAAGTAATTCCTATGAGGAAAAAATATACCCAGATTTTGTCATTATTGTCTCATAAGCAAGAGACAATAAGCTTAATGATTGTGGCACTGGACTGAGAGAAGAAAGAAGGTGATGACCAGATTGATCTCATTTTTGCCAAAGTTGCTGATCTTCCTTGTTATTTATATGATGGCAATCAAAATATCGTTACTGGTGAAGCTATCACACATGAATTCCTTTCTCTAATGGATCACTGCATGGGACATGATTTCTCACTTGACACATTTGATAAGTTACTAGAGATTCAGGTTAGTTTTGAAGTCCTTGCATCCATGCTAAAGGATGTGAAAAAGAAACAGGTAAAGATTGAATATGCGATTTCCCGTGTTCGTGTGATCACAAGTTCTACCCCAATGTCAGACGAAGCAGAGATGAAAGCCATCATGACTAAGTTCTAAGAGTTCCATAAATCAAAGGAGGAGGAGAAAGATTAATAAAGCGTCCCTTTTTAGCTGTTTCTTTTTATACAGTTGCATCATTAGATGTTGCTAGTTTTCTCGCAGCTGCACATTTTCCTTATATTGTAGTTGTAGTAAAGTGGGACTGTGCAATTGATTTATTCAATTGTGCCCATATTTTTCTCCATTTTTTTCCTATTTAAGGAGGACCTCATTTGTAAATATTTATCTTTTTCATTCTAAGCAAAGCTCTGCAGAATTTTTACCTCAACTAAGACTTTGGGCTTTGGTTGTGAAGATTCTATCAAACAAATAAAGAAAACACTTTTGTTGATCTGAAACTTTGAGTTGTGTCAAGAAAATTGTTTATATCATTTAATGTTGTTATGTCCATTAATTATATATGTTCTTTACTTCTTTGATATTGAAGACATTTTTATGTGGGTTAAAGAGCTCCTGAATCGTGCCAGTAGACTGTGTGCTCCTAGCATATTTGGGAAATCTTTTGATAAATTAAGTAATTAGTGGTACGCTTTGTATTGCTGCAGTTACTTTTAGCTTAAAGAATTAGGAATTCATACTTGAAGACTTTGAGTTGTGAGTTAAATTTCTAACTTTTTGTAATAATCAGTTTGAGTTAGTATTACATTCAAGAGAGACTTTGTGCTACTTGATTGAAAGTTTTAGCGTAGGTTGTTAGATTCATTGTTCTTTTCTTTAAGTATCTAAAACAATAGAGAAATTGTCACAAGGTAGAGGGAGAATACATAGACTCTGAAAAAAGAGAGTTATATTCCCAATACCAACCCACAGATTTTGATTTCTTATTAATTAGAGAAGAAATTTCAAAGGGAACCTCCCCTTGATGAGAGGAGAGATTAATTTCTCAACATAGCTGTGTGTGAATTATATATTTTTCCATTGGTATGCTGGTGACAAAATATTCACCCAACAAAGCTTACAATGATGCCCTGTTAGGAGAAGACCTTGTTAGGAGTAACCCGGTTAAGGGATTTACCTCAACCATGTTAGGAGTTTTGATCTGTTAGGATCAACCTTGCAAGAGGATTTAGAATTCAGATATCAAGTCATCCTGTTAGGGGATCTTACAATGTGAGGCTTGTTAGGACCTACCCGGTTAAGGGATTTTGATTGCTACAATTGTTAGAGAGCAACAATGAATGATCTATGTATAGCCCTCAACTACTTACTTGATCAAATCCAATTATTCTCTAAGTCTCCATCACTTTGGCACATCTCTTCACACCCTGGTTCGACTTCACACACTTCTCAAAAACCATTGACACTTCAAACATCTACTTTATCATCATAAATAATCTTTACAACTCATTACAGATCAACACATGGATCATTAAAATCATTTACAAATGAATATCAACCATTGAATGATCATAAGTCATCACAATAAGTCAATCTGTTACAAAGTCAAACCCTTAGAACATTCTGCTAAGAACTTTGCACATTCCCAAGAGATTTATTCTCCAAACGTGCAAAATCATCTTTCAAACACTTCACGTGTTTTGTGCCACATTATTGCCAATATTTGAACTTAATTTAGATCACTGCCAAACCAAAAATCATTACCAATTAAGAGAATTCTTTACTGGTCCTTAAACCCTTCTTAAACCCTCTTAGAAATACAACAAAAGTTATAAACATAACTTCTGGTTGTTACAACATGATGCGCTTTCGGTTAGATACATGTTACAATGATAAGAACTCACATTAAAAACTGTAAAGGTTCAATCATCATCAATTGCCAGATACAATCAAAATATTCCTTGTTTACCGATTAAGGTCCTAATTCCCAGTTTCCTAATTCTTTACCGGTAAGCTCTCTCCGGTAGACCAAAAAGACGTAGATGACACAATAAAATATAAGTAAACATCAATATACATGAATAAGCATTAGTTTCCATTAATGACAACACAAATAACTGATCAAAGTCATCCATCATGCAATCTCAATCTCTTCATCATAGTTTCATCACAAATAGTCTTGTACCGATTTAATCATCATTCTCCATCTACATCGGTTATGCCAAACATGCCAACAATCTCCCCCTTTGGCATTGATGGAAATACTAAACATTAACGAACTCAACTCATACCGCTCTTCTCTGTTCTGGACCTTCTTTGCAACTCTTTTCTTCGCTGTTGCACCTCATCTATTGGTTCACTCAGTTCAACTTTACCTAGAACTGAATCTTCATTTCTTCTCCCCTTTTCTGTTACACATCTTCTCATCCTTAGGCTAATATATTTCTTCTCCCATGATTAATTTTATTTCTTCTCCCCCTTCGACAACAATGCCAAAGGTGCATATACATTGCCGATCATCAAATCTCATCTAAGCTACTACCCCTGCGGAGTAGCCATCATTTCTGTGAGATTTTAATAAGATTTAGAGGCAAAGGAAAGCATAAATAAGAGAGAACAAAATAGATGATAGGAATAAACTGTATTCTATCAAGATAAAAATACTGATCAACTAGATCATCAAGCGTTACATACAATGAATATGAGCCTCTTTATATAGGCAAGGCTATATGGATATGTGAGAACACAAAAATGACATGTGACTCAATAAAAAAACAAGGGTAGGTAGGAAATAGGTGTGGGTAGGTAGGAGAAATAATATAATATTCCACATGAGGTGGATCACCCACTGAATGTGGAATGTAACAAGAAGATAAGTCCACAAAAGGTGGAAATTATCCTACACACACTATCCCAATGTGGCACAAACACCCAAGCGTCTCATACCAAAACTACTATGAAATGCATTTCCTAAATAAAATTAAGTAAGGTGTAATAATATCCATAATAAATAATTATTTACACCAACACCCCCCTTTAAGTGCAACTTGGGGGAATGCACTAAAGTCTACAATGCAACTAAGCAATTTAAGATGGGTCTTGACTACGAGGCCATGTTAGGTACCCATGTACAGATGCAAATGCAATCTCCCATAAATGGAGAAAGAGAGAAAAAACCAATGGAAAAAATCCCTCCCCCAAAAGAGAGATGATGAAAGCACACAATGCTCTCAATAATGAATTAGAAGAACAAAAAATATGTCCCCCCCATAAGAGAGAAGAAAGACCATGAAGCCACCCCTCAATGTCGAATCTCCTGCAAAGATGGTCCAATGATGATGACCAAAATACCTCCCCATAAGGAATAAAGAGAGCCAATATTGCACCAATAATGTCAAAGTGTTACAAAACTAGGTACCAAGTCGATGACGATGAATCACTCGCTGCAACATGAGAAAGATCAGGCATGGAGACAATCTACTTTGAGCATCATCTGGATACTCATATATGGAAGAAATACTAGTACAATCCAAGTCTCACAGGAGCCATGCACAAATGTGTACAATCTAAGTCTCAATTGGAGCCATGCACCAAGTCTCACAAGATATTCCTAATCTACGTGTACAAGAGGATTACATCAAATAGTCAACAATGAAAAGATACAAAGAGGTGTGTCACTTTATGATAGTACGAGTACAACATTTCTCAAGCAAGAGCATACATCATGATAAAATATTCAAATGTGGAAACATGAAAATGATGCCACCAACAAAGAAGCCCCATAGAATACTACAAATGAAGATGCCTCCGAATGGAATTTCACCAAGAGATATAAATGAACAACTAACCCCCCCCTAAAAAGATCATGTTGACACTTGCAAATAATGGAAAAGTGGACTTCTAATTTCAATGATTACAACTTCTCAAAATGATATATAAGAGACTTCAACAAATACTGCTAGTGATCTAAACTAAGATCCAAGCAAAATACAAGTATCAAATAGGCCAAAAAATGACCAAATACTGAAAGTACAATATCCACTCAAAATAACTGCAAACTAATGGCAGATTATGAAAGTAGACAAAAAATTATGCACTCTAAAAAAAATGGCACCTAAAAAGGAGTCTATATGAGCCCAAATGAAGCCTCCAAAGTTATAAACATCGGTATTTCATGATTTTAGAAAAAACCTATATCTAAAAATTAGAAAACTCCTGCACCACTGTACAGATCATGAAATTCTACCCCCAAACAAAAAAAATTTCTCAAAAAAAGGAGTCTAGATGAGTGAGATATCGCTATTTGAAAATTGCCTGCAAAATTATAATTTTTGGAAAATTTCCATCGCAGCTTCAAACTTCAAATGCCTCTACATTTGGCCTCCGAAGTCCGATTTGGATGAAACAAAAAACAAAAATGACTTTCTTGGACATCCTCAATCCAATGGTGACCTCATATTTGACCCATCAAGCTTCAATAATAACTTGCAATAGAAAGCTCCAAAATACACAACCCCAAATAGCATCAAATTTCTCTCAATTGGAAAGCCAATGACACTCTAATGGCTCTGATACCATGTGAGATTTTTCCAAGATCTAGAGGCAATGGAATGCATAAATAAGAGAGAAAAAAATAGATTATAGGAATAAACTGTATTCTATCAAGATGAAAATACTAATCAACTGGATCATTAAGAGTTACATACAATGAATATGAGCCTCTTTATATAGGCAAGGCTATATGGATATGTGAGCACACAAACATGACATGTGGCTCAATAAGAAACAAGGGTAGGTAGGAAATAGGTGTGGGTAGGTAGGATAAATAATATAATATTCCACCTGAGGTGGATCATCCACTGAATGTGGAATGTAACAAGAAGATAAGTCCACAAAAGGTGGAAATTCTCCTACACACACTATCCCAATGTGGCACAAATACCCAAGTGTCTCATACCCAAACTACTATGATATGCATTTCCTAAGTAAACTTAAGTAAGGTGTAATAATATCCATAATGAATAATTATTTACACCAACAATTTCATCAATCCTCAGTGAAAAATATTTAGCAAGCCCATTGGATTGATGCATCTCCTACATCCTAATTTTTCTTATGTAGGGGTATGACCCCTAATATAACTCTAAGGTACTCAAAGGTATTCTTTGACAATGGTTTTGTGAAAATGTCTGCTAGCTACTCTTTGCTTGTCACATACTCCATTCTGACTTGTTTTTCCTGTACTCTTTTCCTTGGAAAATGATATTTCAATTTTATGTGCTTTGTTCTTGCATGTAACATAGGATTTTTTGAAATATTAATTGCACTAGTATTGTCACAATAAATAGTTATCGGTTCAGACATATTGAACTTGAATCCTTCAAGCACATGTCTCATCCAGATTGCATGTGTGTAATTCATTGATACTGCAATATACTCTGCCTCTTCTGTTGACTGTGATACACAGGTTTGCTTCTTGCTTGTCCAAGCAACCAATCTTCCTCCAAGAAGCAAATCTCCATCAATAGTGCTTTTTTGATCATCAACATTGCCTACCCAATCTGCATCAGTAAACACATTCAAAGACAAATTTTCTTTATAAGGATACCATAAAACATAATCTATTCTGCCTTCAGGTACCAAAATATCCTTTTCACTGCTACCAAGTGAGTCTCCTTGGGATCCTTTTGAAATATAGCAACCAATCCAAAAACATGTGCAATATCAGGTCTGCTATGAATAACATAATGCAACTTACCAATAATAGATGTATTCTTTCTCATCAATAGATGGTGAATTATCTTGTTTAAACAACTTGCAACCTATCATCATCGGAGTACTAACTAATTTACAATCCTCCATGCCAAATATTTTCAACACCTCTTTAACATACTTTAACAGATAAATATTCCACCATCCAATTGTTGGACCTGCAACCCAATGAAAAACTTAATCTTACCAATTAGAGCTATCTCAAATTCTTTCTTCATCTCCTTAGCAAAATCCATGCATAAGTCATCATTTCCACAAAAAATTATATCATCCACAAATACTTCATCTATCAATACTTTGTCTCCATTAGCCTTTAGATATATGTTACTATCCTCATTGGTATGCTGGAATCCTATCTTGATAAGGCATGCAAGCAATCTTTCAAACCATTCTCTTGGTGTCTGCTTCAATCCATATAGTGCCTTATGTAGTTTACAAACCATATCTTTATCCTCAGATAAAGAAAATCCATCTGGTTGTTCTATGCACACTTCTTCCTCAAGGATTCCATTAAGAAAATCTGATTTAACATCCATTTGGTAAACCTTAAATCCTTTAAATGCAGCCTAAGAAAGTGACATTCTCACTCCTTCCAATCTCGCCACAGGTGCAAATATTTCTCCATAATCTTCTCCTTCTTCTTGTGCATAGCCTTTGCATACCAACTTTGCTTTATTCCTCACAACCTTGCCTTCTTCATTCAACTTGTTTCTAAAGACCCATTTAGTTCCAATCACATTCTTGTCTTCCGGTTTGGGAACAAGTGACCATGTCTTATTCTTCTCTATCTGATCCAATTCCTCATTCATTTCATTAATCCAGTCATCATCCTTTAATGCCTCTCTTACTATTTTTGGTTCAATAGTAGAAATCAGACAAGAATTTTCTTTGATTTTCCTCCTTGTTTGTACACCAACATTCTTATCTCCAATAATTTGTTCTTTTGAATGATTAAGTCTGACATACCTCGCTATTACCAATTTTGGTGTTGTGCCTTCTGCTTCATGTTCATCATCGCTATCTTTATTTACCGATTGAGCACCTATTTCTACAACATTTTGCTCGTCATTCTTTTGTACCTCCAGTTCAATGAACACAATTTTATCTTCATCTTTCTCAGGCTCAGATCTACTAGTCTCATCAGATTTCTCAAAGAGTTCTCTACCTTCACAATAGCACTCTCAATAATATTTTTTTCATTCTTCTATTATAACATTTGAAAGCCTTAGTCTTTGTAGAGTAACCAAGAAAAATACCTTCATCACACTTAGCATCAAACTTTTCAATTAAACATCATCACGTTTAATGAAACATCTACTTCCAAAAAAATTAAATTAACTTATAGTAGGAGTCTTACCATGCCATAATTCATAAGGTGTTTTGTTGTTACCTCTCTTGATAAGTACTCGGTTCAAAGTGTAAACATAAGTGCTAACTACTTCTCTCCAAAGCATCTTTGATACTTCACCTTGAATCATCATGGTTCTAGTAGCTTCAACAAATGGTCTATTCATTCTCTCTGTTATCCCATTCTATTGTGGAGTTATAGGAGTTGACATCTGCCTCTTGATTCCCTATTTATCACATAACTTCACAAATTCATCAGAAATAAATTCTCCACCCTGGTCAGATCTTAAACATTTCAAATTCTTCCCAGTTTCTTTCTCAACTAAATCTTTGAATGCTTTGAATTTACTGAATGCTTCTGACTTTTCTCTCAGAAAAGTTACCCACATCATCTTGGAATAATCATCGGTGAAAATCATTAAATATTTATCACTAAAATAACTCTTAGTCCTCATAGGACCACAAAGATCAGCATGAACCAAATCAAGAATGTTTGAAGAGAAAAACTTACTCTTGAAAGATATAGAAGTCATCTTACCCATATGATAGTTTTTGCATAACACATTGTCCGATTTGACAAGCTGGGTAAACCTCTTACAATACTTGACTTATTAACTTTAATCAAATTTTCAAAATTAACATGACAAAATCTCTTGTGCTATAACCAACTATCTTCAATCTTTGCTACCAAACAATTATTCATATTAGTATTCAAATGAAATAGATTACCTCTAGTTTTCTTTCCAATAGCAATCAATTCTCCATTGTTTCCAAGAATCTTGCACACTCCACTTTTGAATTCAAGTAGATACCCCTTATCATTAAGTTGTCCAACACTCAAGAGGTTATGTTTTAGTCCATCAACCCAAAAGACATAATCTGCATTACTCTTCCTATTTAATGAAATTGATCCCTTACCTTTAACCATGTAGGGAGAGTTATTACCGAATCTTACAACACCTCCATCAAACTCTTCAAGGGATAAGAACTTACTTTTGTCACTGATCATGTGGTGTGAGCAACCACTATCTATTGTCAATTCATCACTACTATCCATATGAGACACCAATACCTTTTCATTAGTCGGATCTTCCTTCACAACAACAAACACGATCTCCCCATTGCCATCTTGTTCTAATTCATCATCGGTCACACCTTCATCCACTGCAACATAACAATGTTTCTGTCCTTTTCCTTTGAACTTTTTGAATTTCTCTTTCTTATCAGTGTTAGGACAGTTAGCAACTATGTGTCCAATTTTATTGCAACAGAAATACTTCAAGGGCAATTTACCTTTATACTTACTGGCACCTCTAGGAAACCTCTTAGCCAACAATGCCTCAAGTTCCATCAGATGATCTTCATTATCATCCCCAAATCTGCTACCGCCATGACTCGACCTGTACTAATGATCATGACAAATATCTTTTTCTTTTCTAGCAGATGTACTAGTAACAGAAGATTTAAAATTAGATTCAGATAGTTTATAAACATTGTTATCAAAACTATTTAACTCAAATGCAGTCAACTTTCCAATGAGAGAATCAACAATGACTTTATATTTAGAAATGGATCTAAGTTCTTGAATTGCAGAAACTCTAATAGCATACTATGCTAGGAGAGTTCTAAGCATTTTACTAACAATAATATCATCATCAATCTTACCTACGACACTCTTAATACCACCAACAACTTCTTTAATCCTTTGACCATATTGTGCAATGTTCTCATCAACAACCATTTTCATGTCATCAAATTTGCCTCCTAAGCTCTCTTATTTTTCTCTTTGAGCATGTTCATGTCCACAATAAATCAATTCTAATTTCTCCCATACCTCATTTGCAGTCTCTAATCCATGAACATCTATATGCTCAGAATCAAATAAAGTACTTACAATTGCTTCCAAGGCTTGAATATTTTCTTGTTGTTCTTTAAGCTCATCCGGTATCAAGGGGCTGGTAGTAGGAGCAACATACTTGGTTACCACAAAATTCCAATACTGAGCACCCAATCCTTTAATGTATATCTTCATCCACTTTTTCCATATCCGGTAGTTGTCCTTGGTAAACTTGGGACCCTCCTTCATCATATTTCTTCAGGATCTTTCCCTCAAGCTGTTAGACTTTCTGCACATAGAGAACAAATGCTTTGATACCAATTGTTAATCTTAGAGGGTCCGATTAATACTGAGAGGGGGGGGGGGGTGAATCAATATTAACAATAATTTAAAACTTTAAAACTTAACCTTCTAAAAATTCATCAACTCAATCATAAAGCAGTAATAAACTCTTTACCAGTACCGGTAACCACTGCTAATCATCTGCTAAACCGATATATCAATGTTGCACATTAAGTGTTCATTAACTATGTATAAACTGAAAGTAAAAATATCATCACATCAAAAAAATTCACCATATGAACACCATGATTTTCACATGGAAACCCAAATAGGGAAAAACCACAGTGGGAATTGGTACCCACAAATATTTTCCACTCTTTCGGAATGCACCCTGTTAGGAGCCAAGCCCGGTTAGAGGCTTACAATGATGCTCTATTAGGAGAAGACCCTGTTAGGAGTCACCCGATTAAGGGATTTACCGCAGCCTTGTTAGGAGCTTTGATCTATTATGATCAACCTCGCTAGAGGATTTAGAACTCAGATATTGAGTCACCCTGTTAGGGAATTTTACAATGTGAGGCCTGTTAGGACCTACCCGGTTAAGGGATTTTGATTGCTGCAATTGTTAGAGAGCACAATGAATGATCTGTGTATAGCACTCAACTACTTACTTGATCAGATCCAATTAAGCTCTATGTTTGCATCACTTTGATAGATCTCTTCACACCCTAGTTCAACTTCACACACTTATCAATAACCACCGACACTTCAAACATCAACTTTACTGACATAAATAACCTTTACAACTGAGTAGGCAACACAACCCTAAGAGTTACAACATAGATCATCACACATCTTTACAACTCATTACAATCAATTAAAAATCAATATCAATCATTGAATGATCATAAGTCATGACAACAAGTCAATCTGGTACAAAGACAAACCCTTAGAACATTCTGCTAAGCACTTTGCACATTCCCAAGAAATTCACTCTCCAAACACACCAAATCATCTTTCAAACACTTCATGAAGTTTGTGCCATGTTATCGCCAACATTTGTTCTTAATGTAGATCATCGCCAAACCAAAAATCATATCGGTTAAGAGAATTATTTACCTGTCCTTAAACCCTTCTTAAACCCTAGCAGAAGTACAACAAAAATTATAAACATAACTTCCAGTTGTCACAACATGATGCGGTTTTGGTTATATACATATGATAATGATATGAACTCACATTCAAAACCTCAAATCCTCAATCATCACCAATCGCCCGAGACAATCAAAATATTCCTCATTTATCGGTTAAGGTCCTAATTCTTTACCAGTAAGCTCTCTCCGGTAGACCAAAAAGACACAGATGACAAATACAACATAAGTAAACATTAGTAGACATGAATAAGTATTAGTTGCCATCAATGACAACACAAACAACTAATCAAAGTTATCCATCATGCAATCTCAATCTCTTCATCACAATGTCATCACAAACAGTCTTGTACCGGTTCAGTCATCATTCTCCATCTTCATCAGTTATGCCAAACATGCCAACAAACATACAAGGTCATGAAGGGTTAAAGGATGCAATAATTACAATCATAGCAACACACTAAGATTATAAAGATCTCAAACCATAAAGTGACCTCTCACAGTCCATAAGCAAAGATGTTCATATACAAGGATTTGGTCAGAAAAAATTGTAGCAAGTTAATGAAAAAGATTAGAAGCAGTTAACAAATTTACCCAAGTAAGGATTTGATCCAATGCCAAAAGGGCCAAAGGTAGTTACAATGATTTAGGGTTAAAGGGGCATAAGGTTTAGATGAATGAGAGCATGATAGTATCGTAGCAGCAATATGAATAAATCTTTGATAGTCCCAAAGTCTGATAGACCTACAATACACAGTCAAAATAGTAACATCATTTAAACAAAAGGAAAATTCACACTTATATAGACTATCAAGAGTATCGGTCACAACAAAATGCAACCATTGTCACGAAATTTTAAAGATCAAGCTACATTGATAGTTCAAAGCCTCAACATAGAACCAAGATAAGCATTAAAGTAATTAAGAGGTGTATGAACAACTATGGTAGTTAGGAAAGAATAAATAGAAGATAATGTATATCATCACAGAATCTAGTCATATGATAAAGACATTAGGGATAGATTTCAACGTCAATGGAGAAAATACCTTATCAAGGGACAATGATATTCATAAGTTTGAAATTAGTCACTAGGATGAAAAGGTGACCCTTGGAGTTACCAATTGAGTTGAACATCTAGTGAATGTGATGGAACTAGTTCCTAAACAAGATAGACTGAAACCTAAGATTGAACCTAATATCACCTTTACCCAAAGTGGTAACTCAAAGAATACACCCGATGGACCAATATACATTATTGCTATAACTAATGACAAACCCACATGTAGGGTGCTTATTGATCCACTACGTATGGTTAATATGAATACAAAAGAATATCTTTTCACATATGCATTATATCGAGACAATTATGATAAATCTGAAGTCTTGATTAAGGTGCATGATGGTTTCACTTGTCCCACTATTGGTTCCATCACCTCAAGCTAAAGTTGAATTTAAAAGCTTAGATGTTCCTTTTACCATTATTTCTACCTTAGACCAATTTCATGTGAAGTCGGCTCATTTTTTAAGGCAGTGCCCTATGTAGTCCATTAAAATGTTGAAGTTCTCAATTCAAGGACAAGTGTTAACTATATTTCATAGTGGGTTCTAGCCCTTGTTTAGACAACTATTTGGTGTATTTGGTGACTCCTAATTGCTAATCGTGGATCTCAGACTTAGACAACTATTTGGTGTGTTCTATTTGGTGTGTTTGGTGACCACCCTTTTAAAAAGTTAAATGAATATTTCCCTATGTAATCGGCAATATGAATATAAACAACAAAATCTATTTTCTGTAATCAGCAATATGAATATAAACAACAAAATCTTAATCAAGGACCTTACCTTTGATGGTCTCCACTAAGTAACTTCTTGTGCCGTTGTTTGTGTTGGCTCTATTGGACCCTGCAATTAAGATTCAATACATATTATTCAATAAGATTAACAGTAGAGCATAATGAAATGTTGAAAAGTGTGTTACCTTATTGAGCTTCTCTTTGTTTCAAGAATAGTTTAATATTCTCTACTTAACAGGACCAATCACGTGAATGTGAAAGCTCATCTGGCCCTCCCCCCCTAACATCACTTTAAATTCCTCGTTAACATATAACATTCATTCATTCTTTCATCCATTAATAAAATATAATATTCATTCATTATCACATAACATTCATTAACACATAACATTCATTAACATGTAACATTCATCAACATTCATTAACACATATCATTCATTAACACATAATTACATTCATTAATACATAAAATTCATTCATTAACAAATAATACGATTACAATCATTTTTTTAAATTTTTTTGAAACTAAGTAAACTAAGTGGAGCATCGTTTTCTTCATAATTTTCCCCTCTTTAGTTGTTGTGCCCTCTGCTCATGATCTTAATGTATGCCTAGTCCTATACTCACGTTGAGGATGCCCAGGCAAAGGGGGGTCCACTGCAATAACAAAGAAATGGGGTTCTCTTTACCTAATGGGGCCACATCATCTTCTTGATCATTTTTTCTAGCCTCATTCTCAGCATGTTGAACACCCTCTAAATCCTCTGGAGTTGAAACATGCACGAAAGGCCATTACATTAATCAATACACCAATTGCAATTAAATTTGTTTAAATGAATAACAATGGTCCTCTTTACCTGATGGGGGCACATCACGTTCCTGATGTTGTCTACCTTGATCATGATCCACTTGTTCGCCATGCTCTACATGCTCTAAAATAAAAATAAAAAAGGTTACATTTTTTTAAGGTAAGTACTATCTTTATGGGGATAGCTCCCTATATTAATAAAATAAAACAATTACATCAAAAACTACCAACTCTAGGCAAACCAATCCAACAAAATTGCCCGACATAAAATACAAACCATTTAAAAACAAAGCAACAAATAACATAAGATCCACACACTCAGATCGTCATTATTTTCTATTCTACCCAGCACACTAAGCAACCCTATTTACTACATAACCACCACCCGATCTAAACACACACACGAACCACTATCAACCATATTCTGATTACATAAGTTGCAAAATGGTAACTGCTTGGTTGCCCATAGATACCAATATGTTTGTTCTATCATTAGTCAACTTGTTTTCTTTAGCATTCACCATCCTCCGAAAAGGAGCCAAATCATTATTAATTAACCCCAATATGAAAGACTTCCTAGGATTCATCCAGAAAATTTTCTTTTCTCTTTCTCTCCTCTTTCTGCCTTTCAATCTCCTTTTCATCAATATCAGTCTCTTCTTCAAAACCTGAAAAGATAATCGGTGGATTAAAATAAACCCTCAAAACACTAGCCTATTCTTCCTCCAATTCCATCACCGCATTGCCAACAACATCTACATCAACATCCCTGACAAAGCCAACAAGTCACTCAACGCATTTTTCCTTAGAGGCAAGAATGTCAACCAGAATCATTAGCACTGCTTCATAAACATATCCATCACACTAATTTTTGTCTCCATTTAGCACCTCCTCCATCGGCCCCCTTATCGTCGCTTGCCCCTCCACATCAATATAAAATAGTCTCTCGCATTGTTCCTCTAGCGATTCCTCTCTACACATGCAGCTCAAACCAAAATAATGACCCATAATTTGGAACTATTTTGTTCTTCTCTTTTGTCTAAAAACTTATCGCCCTCTTGCCTAAAATAGTGTCCTTTCCACTAGAAGTTTCCCATAAATTACTTAAATTTCTATGACATTCAAATCCATCCCCTTAAAAAAATCAAAGCTCCATCGTGCCGCCAGAAAAATAACTTTAATCCCATCCTAAAATCTTCTTGATATCTAATGACTGTAAAATCCAGCTCATGTACCAATCTAGCAGTGCACTTAGTACCAAAACCCTCCATTTTCTGATAATGATTCACAGGTCTTTTCTAGGAGCGGGATAAACCAATAATACATCACTCTACTGCAACATGCCATATTGCTATCATTCATGCTTGTGCTATATGACTCTCAATATACGCTTGACTATCCAATTCCTTTCTTGACCACACTCTCTTCGTTCCTAAAAATAATTTCCCTAAAGGACTGATCCCAAGCATTACAATTGTCATTGATTTGAACTGCATCATCTATGACTCCTTTATTTGCAAGCCAGTCTGCCGCCCTATCACCTTCTCTATAAGTGTGTTGCATCCTATAATCCACTAAACTAATCAACAAATGTTTGATCCCGAGAATCAACATCTGAAGCCTCCAATTAGGGAAATGACCTTTTGAGACTCTGTTTAATATCACCTACGAGTCTCCTTCAATGATTACCTTACAAAAAAGGGGTTACATTAATTACTACACCAATTTCAATTATAGATGTTTAATTGTATTAATAATTACATAAAAAAATAAAATTGTATAGCACATGAATACCTCCTTTACTGGGATGCACACCACAACCTTCATCATGTGTAGGTTGTGTTCCACTCTTAGCAGTCTGCATTCCAATGCCATGTGCATTTTTATCATTGCTTGCTTATTTAAAACAAATATAGTCATTGTATGTTAGAAATTAACATCGAATAGATTATTGCTCAAGTATTCAATTTTAAATAATTTTCATTTAGCCTATTTACTTGTGTGACAGATGCATTGGAATATTGTGTTTGCCCACTCAATTCTCTTAGGCGTTCAGCCACAACTCCATAGCCTTGCTGGAAGGCAATTTTTATGTCATCTTCTATGAGCACTCTATTGAATTCAGAGCCCTGCATTTTTGCTTAGTATCATGAATTTTGGTTCTATTGTTTGATAAAAAATAAATTGTTTGCAATTTATTATTTTGATGCGATATTTCATTTATTGATACTTACAATTCATGCGACAACTTTCATATAACCACCAGAGCCAAGTTTGTGTTTCCCGTGCTTTTCTAGTCTTTCCTTAGTTGCCTTTGATGTGCCAGGCAACCTATGAAAAGTTTGAAATATGCTAGATTATGTAAATATAAAGAGTAATTAGTACATAATTACATTGTTAATAGTATCACATACCTTCCTTCGCCCGATGGTGTATGTCCTTTTCTCTTTTTAGTTTTCTCCTTTCCATCCAAAACCAAGTCTTTCCACTCCCTCTCTGGAATCATGGGGGGATGCTCACACTTTTTGTTCTTCTCTAAATGTGTCCTATATTGGTCCCTCACATACTTTAGATATGTGCCAACTTTCTAAAGAATCTTGGTTTTGTTGAATGCACCATTTCTAAACAACACATCCAAACGGTTTATGAGTTCATCTTTTAATTGTTGATTTTGGGCATTCCACTATGTACATATGGTGGGCCCGAAGATCTCCAATGCAATATTATTTAGATGTTTATAAAAAACATCATTGCCTAAAAAAAAATCATGGGATCATTAGTCCAAAACGAGTGATCAATAAGTAAATTTCAATTGGACTATATATAATAATTATCTTAAAGTACCTGGAACCTTCTCTATCTTTATGGGAATAAGATCATCAGTCACCATAAATGTGATCGACAACGTTCTCATATTAGTAATATGGGAAGATCTAGGAAATGCTGCTAAAATATCACCACTAGTGGCCTCTGCATCCCTAGGTGCATATCCTGTTGCACAGGTCAGTGCAATACTCAATGACTGTATGTTGTGTGTTGCCGACATTGCAGTCAACAATATAGGTGCCGATGATGGGGTTAGATGAGGTGGTGAATGCACAAGAGTATGGACAACACCTAAAGATTAATACATTAAAAATACAATATATTAAATATAAGAGCAATAACACATTAATGGAAGAACATGAACATGTAAAAATATGAGTTGGTGTATGCACAAAACATGGTCATCAACTGAACTACTTGGAGTACTCTAATCATGGCCACCAGCTCCATGAGGACGCAAAAATTCCTATAAAAACAACACATACATATTTTAGTTCATGACATAAAAGAGTATAAAATATAAACCATGAATGAACTTATGTTATAATTAAAGATTTCATGAATACTTAATTGCAAGTTTTGTGCTGTCTCTATCAATTGTTTCACCCTCTCTTATATCTCACAAGTTCGAGGGACTATTAATAACAATTTAAGAATTTCTTTATTAATTTATTTTGCGTCTTTCTTATCATTTCAGCAAGGTTTGTGGAATATGCGATGTCATCATCGCATAATAGTGAGTCCACCTATGTATTGCTATTCTCAGCTATTGCAAGTGCCTTTCCCCGAACATCCGTTTGTGACAAGAATATTAGTAACATTATCAAAATTAATCCAAAACCCTAAAGAAAAGAACATAATAATATAACATTTTGCTTGTATCTAATTTGTACAATTACAATGAGGTTTACCTAGTCGGTAGAAGTCCCCGGAGCTACATCCCGGTTTGTGCTATGTGTCGGATCAATGTTGCGCTATGAAAAAAAAATATATAAAAAAACATTAGCGAAATGAAACCAATAGACTTACCAAAATTTTTTAATAATAAAATGGTATATTGGAGTCATTAACTGGAGGTTTGTTTAAATGGTATATATAAGTATGCACCACCCCCACGATAGTAACTTTGTTTGTATCTATGTGATTCAAATTGTAATCGATTAGAAACTTTTCCCCTACACTTATTGATTTTATTGTACATACAAATACACGGTTTCCCTCGCACACCTAGAATATGCAATTGAGTTGCCTATAAGTTGACTCAGGTCGTCTATTGTTTATAAAGCCTACAATATTCCATGTTGCTTTTAGCCTTCCATCAATGTACATAGCCACTCTTTTATTTTGATCATTATCTTTTACTTGTATATAATTTGCTGACAGTGCATACCTACACATACTTCGTATATATCGAACCAGCTGCATCCAATTTTTGTAATTGTAACAGGGTCCAACATACTCCATCAATTCAACAAATTTGTTGTAATAGACCTTTATGCCATCCATGGAAAATAGGACCAAATCATGTAATGACGATTGTGCTATGCAATATATATATCCTCTCGTTAACACAAAAATCAATGTTTATTGGAGGAAGTTCCTTGGTTACCCATTGTTTCTATAGATATTTGTACCTCAAGGGAACCTCGATATCACCTATGCTCTCATCATCATAATAAAATGACCCCCCTTGAGCAAGAAACAATTCCATGCGTTTATGAAATTTTCTTCTAATATTTTGACCTCTAGTTGATCTCCCTCTTTTAGACCTACTACTTGTCTCGCTTTCTTGATCTTCTCTTCCCAAATTTTGCTCGCTCGAGGAAGACACATCTGACAGATACCTATTTGGTGGTACTTGCACTCCATCAAATGAGAGAGATAGTTGGGAGAGGGTCAATTATTATTGTGAGAGAAAATAAATTTTAGGATTCCATGGAGAGAGATGACAAGAAGTTGTAATAGATGGTTCACCATTTCTTGTTGATTTTTTGCAAATGCTGCAAATAGATTTGATGGCATGTTGTCAAAGGTCCATTGCATGGATTGATAAGAATTGCTCATTATTTTTCCCCATATTCATCATTGAGGGTAATGCTGATGAAGAAGTCGACCCTAAAGTTGATGTTGAAATTTAAATTTGAATAAGGCCAACTAGGGCCTCAAGTGCTGATAATTGTATTAGAGTTGCTGCTAATGTGGAGGTTTCAAAAACTGAGCAAGTTTGTTTTCCTAGTAATTTTGGAGTTTCAAAAACTCAGAAAAATAGTCTTCCTTGTCACTAAAAGAATATAGGAGGGCTGACAAAGTGGAATGAGCTATACCATGTGGATGTCAAGGTGGTTTAAGTGAGAAAAAAAATCAAAGTTTTGACAAAATATAGTTGCTAAAACCTGGCTTATTATTAAACCACTCCAAGATGGGTGTAAAGAGAAAGCAAGCAAATAATAAATGGTTCCTATATGGTGTATTGACTTATACCTACCGATCCATGAGAAGAATCATCGCCTTGGTTTTATGTAGACTGTGTGGGATCCTCATCAAAGGGGTTTAGGTTCCCACATATGTAATTCATTTATCTTATGTTAGCTTACATCTTATATGAAGGTCAATCAAATGGTTCACTACCTTGCATAGACAAGGCAACAAACAGTTTGAAAAAATGTCTTAAAGAAATGTGTTCTCATGGTGATGGAATGCCATGACAATCAAATCGACTCTTTTCCTCTTAAATATCAGATCGACTCTTTTTCTCTTAAATGTTTGGGAATTCCCATTAATGCAGGAGCAAGGCAAACTCAAATTTGGGAAGAAGTGATTAGCAAGTGCAAAGCAAAAAAAGTCTTGTGGAAGAACAAATGGCTATCCCAAGTGGGTAGGATTCAGATGATTAGGTCCATTCTATCAGTCATGCCAATATACAGTATGGCTTGCTTCAGGATGTTGAGCAGTACTAACAACAAGCTAGACGGTCTATTAAAGAGATTTTTGTGGGAATGAGCGAAGGAGGATAGGAAAATCCCTCTAATCAATTGGGACACATCGTGTCATTTAAAAGAGGAAGGTGGAGCTAGGCTTAGGAAGATGGGTCTCCATAATGTGGCCTTGGGTGCAAAATTTTCCTGGAAAATGTACAAACACTTGGAGAAAATTTGGTGCAGAATTATGAGGTGCAAATACTTGGACTCAGAGGAGGCAGACAAAGGTTCAGTGGATAATGTAGAGAAAGGTTCAGGTGTCTAGAATTTCTTGTGGGAATGTAGGAACCTCATCACTAATCATCTATCTTGGAAAATTGGGAACAAGCAGAAAGCCAATTTTTGGTACGATTCATGGGGATGAGAGTGACTCTTAATAGATGATTTTGAAGATCATGGTTGGGTAGCACAAGTTCAGGAGAGTTATGGGGAGAAGGTAGCCAACTACATTGATGGTCTTGGTCAGGAGGTAGATATAATAGTATGGAAGAGAATAGATATAGGTAATAAAGAGCTTGGTTCCAAATTGGAACCCTTATTGAAGAAAAGACTGATGTTCTATACATCAATAGAGGATAGAATTTCGTGGTGCGCCTCTAAATCAGGAGAATATAAGGTTAAATGGGGATATGAAGTTAAAAGGAGCAAGTCAAGAAGTCAAGGTTGGCCATATAAATTGTGTTGGCATAAGAGAATTTTACCTAAAGCTGGTGCATATTTGTGGATTGCTTTACATGACAGAGTGTTGAAGGGAGATAGGCTTAAAACAATTGGTATAGAAGGACTGAATTGGTGTTTCATATGTATGCAGTACGTGGAATATGCTAACCATCTTTTGTATACTTGTCCAATGCTGAGCTATTGTCAGGAATGGTTGTGTGGTATGGTGGAGTTGAAAACTGTCAGAAATGCAGAGATGAAGGAATTCCTCTCTTCATGGCCTACTTCATTTAACTCCAAGTGGGGGGATCTTTGGCTAGTAGGAATGACATTGTTAGTTTGACATGTGTGGAAAGAAAGAAACATAAAAATCTTTAAGAAGATCACCCTATCCAATGACAAATTAATCCTCAAGATTAAAGGAGCCATAGAGGAAGTAGTAAGTTGCAATTTCAAGAAAAAACATGTGAGAAGATTCATGAAATGGGATAAGGTGATGGAGTCTAAATGGTCATTCAAAGAGATATGTCATTGTCAGGTTAATATCAAAAGCTGGACATGAAGAAGGTCAGATGGAAGGTTCTTGAAAAAGGATGGACTAAACTCAATTTTGATGGTACTTGTAAAGGTAACTCAGGTAAGGCAGGATTTGGGACCATACTAAGAAATGAGGATGGGTCCCTTATTCAAGGAGTCTATGGTAATCTTGGAGAGATTACCAACAATGAAGCCAAAATAAGAGCAATGGAAGCTGGATTGGAACTATGTGTGGACAAAGGTCTTTCGAAACTGATCATTGAAGGAGATTCATAGATTGTCCTTAATGGAGTTTCCAACTAAAAGTTACTCAATTGGAAGCTAATTAGGTGGATTCCTAGGATAAATAATCTTCTAGAAATTATTGGTAATTACAATGTAGTTCACACCCTCAAAGAAGGCAATAAAGTGGCATATTTGTTGGCCAATTTGGGAGTCGAAACTGAGGAGACTATTAAGATGATCTGTCGTCATAATATTTTAGAGGCTCTTGATAAGATTATCAAGATTGATAGGCATGACCCCACCGTGAAGGAATAAGGTGGTGATCTTTTCTTCTTTTCTAGATTTAGTAGGCAGTAGGTGTTTGCACTGCAGGGTGAGGTACACAAAGAGAAATGTGATCAACTGACATGTTTATGAGAGAGTGCGATCCTCGACTAGTTTGTAAGTACGGGGGTGTTAGTAGGAGGTGGTATTTGTCTTATTTTTCATTTGATGACAGTCAGAGATCACAATTGAGTACCAAAGATTTGGATTCAGATGGGAAGTGCTTTGGACAGAGAGATTGGGAGATTCTTTGGATACCGATTTATTCTAGAGATCTGTAAGCTCTATTTAGGGTGGCAAAAATACATTGTAGTGTGTGGGTTGTGGAACTCTAAGGGTGGTAGGGATACAAGCATTGTTGTTGGATGGTACCATTTGCTGCTATGAGTTGTATGAATTGTGAAGAAATTGTTGAGAGATAGTGCCTGAGCTTGTTTAACATAGAGGATGATATTTGCGAGGTGATCCTGAAAATGGTGGATGTATCACTGAATCTGTAGAGACATTGGTGTGATAGAATTATTTATGAGTTGGTGCTTGTATCACTGTTTGATGTTTTGGAGTCAAAGGAGAGGTGTATCGATTTACTTGGGGTTTCTGTGAAAGTAGTGAATGGGGATGCAGTGGTAGATGCTCTGTGGGGTCTGCAAAATGGTAATAGGGAAAGTATTTTGGGGATTTATTTCAATCCAACCACTTACTACTCCTCAAACTTAGAAGAGGAGTCTAAAGAAGAAGATGACCAGAAGGAGCTAGATGTGTACGTAGAGGAAATCGATGAGACAGACTCAGAGGACAGGGAGGCAAGGGAGAGAAGGGCAGATAAGAGGAGGAGGAGGAGGTTTGTCGTGGATGCATGACCTGTTTTTAGAAAAGGGGTGTTGAATGATGATCTTACTGGATTTATACAGCTCAAGAACTCTATTGATTGATGGTTGATAGAGGAATCCTCTTCTACCCTATTCAACTTAGGAGAGTTGGTGTCTCAGCTATTGCATTTTCTCATGTAATATTGTTTGAGATTGTTGTGTTGGTAGGTAGGTCCTAAGGTAGTGTTTGTGCTCCATTTTGTGAAGTTTGGAGCATTAGTCCAAGTGTGTAATATATTTACAGATATGTATTTTCTTTTGGAAGTAATACGGGGAGCTTTTTCCATCAAAGAATAGTACTTACCATTAAAAAAAAAAAATGTCTAAGTTCTGATCTTCCAGTACACTTAAGGTTCCTATTGACAAGACACGTCGGTTGCCTCGCATATCACATATGCTATCTTCCCCTAACATTCAATTTACTGTCCATATACAAAAGAAGTACTTAGCACAATCCCAACATTCAAAGAACATCCTTCAAAGCCTTCATAAAGTACACAAACCCTTGTAATACCAAGAACAAGTCCCTAAAAAACCCTAGAAGATCATTGAAAAGGGAAACAAATAATTATGATTATGTTTGAAATGCACATAAGATGAAGCTAAGTGATTGCTCACCCATAAACTAATTTCCTCCACCCGCGAATCTCCTCTCTTGCGCATGAATGAACTCTTCATTCACCACCGTCTGCGAGTCTGATCCTCTCCTGCTTTGCCTTGTGGGAATGATTTTTTTCAATGTCTTTTGCTTTGCCTCGCGGGAATGAAGTTTTTAGAAGTCTTTTGCTTTGTAGAGTAATTTGAAATTCAAATTTACCTATGGGATATTATAATTATATGTAAATGTGATATTTCAATTACATAATTAAATGGGATATTAAGTGGGATATTATATGGGTAATTATAATTAAATGGGATATTATATGAGATATTATAATTATATGTAAAAATTAAAATTGACCTATGGTATATTAAACATTTTTATATGAAATTATAAGTAAACATTGCCAAGGTATGAGATATTATACATTTATATATGTAATTATATGTAAAAATCAAAATTGACCTATGAGATATTTAACATTCTATATTAAAAATTATTTATGATATTTTTCAAAGTTCTATTGCTCACAACCTATTAGTACATTGATGCAATATTTTGTACCACGTTCTACGTCACTATGCTATTTTTAGGCTTTTAGTTTGAAAAATAAGTAAGGCTAAACATAAAGACAAATCTATTCAAATTTTGTAGAGGTTGATCAAGAAGGAAAGTTAAGGTTAGCATTATGCTCACTATGACTAGTTCGTAGTTTGTTCTAAATAAATGCACTAGAGTATTACGCTATGCACTAGCTAGACAAAGTATGTGGATGTTCATTGGACCAAGTATAGTGTGGGTTGCATGACATGTAGTTCATGTCCCCACTCTTGCAGTAATGTGTGGGTTTTAGGACCTAGTTGACTAGACATTGTGATTGATAAACTAACTTATGGATGGCTTGTAGATATTATGAATATTATCAATCTCTCTCTCTCTCTCTCTCTCACACACACACACACACACACACTCAGATGTCTCCATCCCATTTTCTCCATTCTCTCTCTGTCCTCCCTTTCTCTTTCTCTCTCACATCTCCCTCTCTCTTTTTGTAGACACCTAAAAGTTGCACAATGAATTAAGCGAATTTTATTAATTTAATTATCCCTAATTCTTTCAAATAATTAAATGAAGGTTTAATTAATATCCCTATTCTTCTAATTATCCTATTAATCAAATTAAAGATTTGATTAATATTCCCCTACTTCTATCTAAGCCATTTAATTAAATTTACATTTAATTAAATCCCCCTTCAAGTCATTTAATAAAATTTACATTTAATTAAATCCCCCTTCTAGCCATTTTAATTAAATCCCCCCACTTGTAAAAATTCAAAAAATCACATTTAAATAAATAAATATTTACTTAACCTTCATCTAACCCAAGGGTCTCATCAAGCACTGATGGCTTTATCTTATTAACCCTTGCACAAGAGTTTATCCTTTGGGTAAAGGATTTATCCATTGGTTATTCACTAACTTAACCATAACCTTACCTCATAAGGTAACCACCATGTCTCCTTAGGCATTTAATGCCTCTTGCGTCTCCTCTCAAGCCCTCTCAAGGTGACATTTGTCAACTTGGGATTGGATTGAATCCCTCACATGGATTGACAACTTTCAATCCTACCCCTTGTTGAGATTATTCAATCTCAGCCATCCATTGCCCTATTTTCCCTATAAATAGAGCTCATTCCTTCTTGAAATATCCAAGTCTTGTGTACATCTAATTTATAGTATCATTCCATCAAGCTTTGTTAGCCTCTCTTTGATAATAGTATTTTTAGATCACTGAGTAGCATCATAGCTTAGATTCATCATGTTTTGCATATCATGTTAGCTTAATTTCCATACTAGCTTAATATCATTTTAATACCATTTTCATATTAGGTTTAGCTTCATATCAATATCTTGCACCATATCATCATCTAGTTTCATATCTAAATCATTCATTAGGATCATAGTTGCATCCATTTTGATCCTAAAATCCTCTTAATCTCGTTCTCTAGGTTGTCATCCAAGAGATCAAGTGCTCTTCCAAGTGAGGGCCACCTTGAATATTGAGGATCTTTAGAGATAGAGGAGCATAGAACGATTTTAAGAGTTTTAGATTCACTAACTTGTTTTGTTGATTTCTAACATCTAATGCAATGTTTCATGTGTATGAATGAGATGTTTTCCCGTCTTGTAGGCTGATACCACATTTCCAGCATACACCTATTACTATCTTTCTCTCTCAAGTCTCTCTCTCCTTCCCTCTCTCCCTCTCTCCCTCTCTCTTTTCATCTCTCTCTCTCTCTCTAGCTTAGATTCTTCCATTTTAGATACACTTAATTAATTATATGCATTAGGGATCTTCTTCAATTAGGACTCATTCAATTCTTTTGAAAAGAATACAAAAATGTCCTAGAGATCTACTTCAATTAGATACTATCCAATTGATTTGGACAACTAATAGAGTGAACCTTTCAAGGTTGCTAACTCCCTCACTTTAGGCTCTGCGGAACCTGGGCGAGTGTATCTACTCACCAATCAGTTCTCCAAATTGGTGCTTGATGACACTATTTTTTTCTTGAGTACCCTCTAGAGGGGGCATCATCCTCATTTTTATATCCTACTATTGATACCCCAAAATCAAGTAACAATACCTAATACCCCTAGCACGTCAGTCATCACCAAGCTTTTGTATTTGGCATAAGTGAAAGGTTGAAGCTACAAAAGTTTTCTTTAACTCTATACAAGAAGTAAAAGGATAACCAAGAAAGTAGAAGAAATCAAGTAATTTAAACAATATTATATTTTATCCCAAAGGTAGATGCCACTTTGAGATAAACACCAGAAGCAAGAAATACAGTGTGCTGAATATGGTAAAATCTTTGTTTTATGCAGTGCCTATCGCGTGAGAGTTAGGGTTTTAGGGTTCCTGAGGGTTATATGTCTTAGGTTCTTCTTTTAGTTCTCCCAGGCTATGTTATTTCTTATTGTTGACTTATGATAGCAGGTTTCTATATCTTAAGTAATGATTGAAAGGGTTCTTTGTCGTTTGATTACCGACCCCTTGCGTTAGGAATTACCATTCGTAAAGGTTATTTTAATATGCAAAATACCAAGTATTGTTAAAAACCCGGGTCTTGAGTCATTTATTTCCCTAGGAAGGCCCCATGCATGATAACTTAACCCATAAGGTTTTTCATGTGTTCTAAATGATCACCTAAGTGCTGACCCCAAGTGACTCGGTCGCGCGGGACAAGATTTAGAAAGAAACAACCCCTTGTCCCTTATCCCACTAGGTGTTTCAATGTGGTTTTCAACCTCGTGAGATAAAGAAATGATAGTTTCCAAAGAGTGTATCTTATCTCGCAGGGTATCCAAGTTACCATAATAGCATTACAAGGCAACGTGGTACAAGTCAACAAAGAAGGATGCTATGCTTTTCTTATCCCGCACCTTCCTGTGGGGATAAGAAAAGAGTCGTGAGCTAAAAAATAACTAAGAAAAGGGTAAAAGGGCTTATCCCATGGGGAGAAGAGATCCACAACAAAGGTGAATAAAAAATGAATGGGTAAGGTTATGCCACTTTGAGTTATATGCCACTTTGAGTCATTTATTTCCCTAGGAAGCCCCTGCGCATGATAACTTAACCCATAAGGTTTTCCATGTGTTCTAAATTATCACCTAAGTGCCGACCCCAAGTGAATTGGTCACACGGGATAAGATTTACAAAGAAAGCACCCCTTGTCCCTTATCCTATTGGGTGTTTCAATGTGATTTTCAACCTTGCGGGATAAGGAAATGATAGTTTTAAAAGAGTGCATCTTATCCCGTGACACATTTGCATCAATGATCTGGCACCATGGGATAAGAAGAAGGAAATAATTACAAATGAATCCTTATCCCGTGATAATTGCAAGGTGAGAAAAGAAGCAACGCAGGATAATTAGTGGCTAAAAGAAACAAGGAGTAGAGGCCTATCCTGCAATGATCCAGGAGCACTGTGAGAGGCCCGCAAGATAAGGGTTGTCTTAGGCATAAAGGGGAAATCTTATCCTGCAGGGTCTCCAAGTTACCATAATAGCATTACAGGGAAACACGAGACAAGTCAACAAAGAAGGATGCTATGCTTTTCTTATCCTGCGCGTTCCCGTGGGGATAAGAAAAGAGTCGCAGGATAAGAAAATAACTAAGAAAAGGGTAAAAGGGCTTATCCCATGGGGAGCAACGGTCCACAACAAAGGTGAATGAAAGATCAATGAGTAAGACTGAAAGGTGCACTGTGGGATAAGAGTGTTAAAGGAAAGAAGGAGAATTCTTATCCCACGATGTGTTCCTCTTGTTTAGAGATGGTCATGGGATAAGAGTTATAAGCTGGAGATAAGGGAAAGCTTATCCCATGTGTTCACGTGGGGATAAAAGGAGTATTGTGGGATAAGACAAAGCTAGTTCAAAGGCTTATGCCGTAGAAAGTAGGAACATAAAGGAAAAGAGCTTGCAGGTGAAAGGCTAGGAGCAACATGGGATAAGGCTTCTAAGGTAAAACACATAAAAGCTTATCCCCTAAGGATAGAAGAAGGGGTAAATCACATCACGGGATAAATAAAATAAGGGAAATATACAATAGAGGATTATCTCACTGAGATAACTGAGATGGCTGAAGGAGGTTAAGAGAATATGAATTTCTAAAGTGACAAAGGGGACTTTAAGGGGATGCCACGTCACTATTCAAGGAAAGTCAATGAGAAATCCTGACCTTCTATTGAAAGATCAATGGATGAAATTCAAAATTGGCGCCAATGACTACCTCTATCCAACATGAATGAATTAATGGCATAGTAATGAAATTCAAAGACCGCCACTATTGCTTCTGATAGTGAGTCTTCAGATGAGCCTTCTCCCACTCCTAAACCAAGAAAACCCACTCCAAAGAGGAGGAAGAGCGCATAAAAGGATTCAATTGAAGTGACCTCTATTGAAACCCCATCCCTTGCTACAATTGACCCATCTGCTAAGGAAGCCCCAACCCCACAAGGAGAAAACCCTCAAGAGCTAGCCAAGGAGGCTGCTCAAATTAAGGAAAAGACCCCCAAGCCTGCAAAGTGCTCCAAGAAACAATCCAAGGGAGAGTCATCAGCATAAGAGGAGCAACCATAAACACACCCCCCACTCCTCTTGTTCCCGCTATGACCACTGAAGAATTTCAATATGAGGTCGAGCAAAAGTTGGAGGAGAGTGCAAAGAGGCCAACCAGACACACCAGGAGCCTGCACCAAGACCTGATTGAATTGTTTGAAGGATCCACAATGCATGATCATTTGAGAACTGTTTTCACTAACAATGAGGCAAGGTGTAGGGATTCCATAATCAAGGAAAGGGGCTGGGACATTTTCCATTCTTTCTATGGTAACAAAGACAAGGCCATCCTAGTGTGCAACCCCTGGATGCTGAATATGGGAAAATTGGTGGTGCCCAATGTTTTTGTGGAACCAATGCTCATAAGGGAACTGGAAACTACATATGATATTCCAAGCCAGACTGTTAGGACTGCAGAGGGCTATGTCCTACTAGACATCTCTCCCGGGTCCATCATTGAATGTTTTGGGCTAGATAAGTCTGCCATCACAAGCATAAACATGGACAACTTGAAGAGAGATTATGAGAAAAAGAAGGACATGTACAAGAAAGACCTTGTTCCTCATTTCATGAGGAAACTCTACAAGGATTCACACAAATATGTCCTGCTATCTCAAAGGGAGCCCTTCATGCTTGTTTGCTTTGAGCCATACTTTATTAAAACTTATTATGCACTGGGGCAGGTCCTTGGATTTAATTGTGGGATCATAAAATTTCTTGTTGATTTTATGATGATGGCTATTAATATTCAACACCCTTCAATAAATAAATTGTATGATTTTGCAAGTGTTATTCATGATAGGATTCATGAGGGGCTGATGAAGGCTAAAAATAAAGATGTGAAATTATAATTCATGCACTATTCTTTCATTTGCCATTTGATTCTTTATCAAAATAGAGCACATTGGGACCCAAAGTTAAGAATAAGGACCAATTATCCCTACACAGGTCTTTCATGGCCATTGCAAAGATGGACTCAGGTATGGGACAACGGGTCCAATTTTGGTGACTATTGTGTATTCTTTGATCACTTTGTGGTGAAATTTTTTACAAGGCTTGTGGTAGTGTTGCCAAGGCAGCCTAAATAAATTATTAAGCTATTGAGAATAAGGAGTTGCAAGGCAGATGGATTGGTATACCCTGAGGGTGCATTCACCCACAATTTTGGGGATTTCTTCTTCTATGAAAATTGTACAATTATCAGAATTTATGGATGTGAGCAGGGGCCTCATGTTCTGCCAAATTTTGTCTCCCCAAGGTTAGCTTTCTTAGAATTAATTTGGCAAATGATGTGGATGGAAAATGAGCAAATCAAAATAGATAGAAATGGAAATCTTCTCCCCAGGGTAACGATATTCATTGAATTCACTATGGGTTGTGATGCATTAGAAAAGGTACAAAATTTTTTGGTAAAAAATCACAGATTAAGAGTTCCCCATGATAGGCATTATGACCCCGAGGGGTGTATAAATGATATCAGAGTAAACAAATTGAAAGAGAAAGGGTATTTTAATTCTTTTGTAGAAAGGGAAGACTTAATCAGAAATGCCCTTCCTCATGAGGCTGAGAAGAGAAGGAAGAAGTGGGACCTCATGAAAAAAATTTAAAGAGAGAGGAAACAAGAAGACCCCAGTTTTCTAGGTTCCTTCTGGTATTTTTGAGATAATTTTGCTAGAATGTCTTTCATGCTAAGAAAGGAGGATGACATAATTAAGGATGAATTACAACAAAGATAAGCCAGGGATAAAGGAGTGGAATAAAAAAACAAACCAATTGATCCATCTCCCAAGGCTCAAACAGTTGAGGAAGCATCTACATAGTCCTCTACAAGAGGTGTACAAAAGGATAAGAAGGTGGCTTCTGAGCAGGTTAGGAAGATTGAAAAGGGAAAATCCAAGATATCCGATTTTGTAGATGTTCAAGAAGATTTTGATAATTCTGTGTCGCCCCCTTCTCCTCCAAGAGATACATCCCATTATGATGCAAATGGTGAAGTCTTTAATGATCTAGACAGGGCTATCATCCCAAGCACAATCCCTATAGAGGAAGCAGATGATGAAAGGATTGTTTCTTCAAAGAAATTTATGGTGGATGATAATTTTGTTAGCACCCTTGAGTTCAAATCATTTTGGCTAAGAGAGAAATTGAAGAGTATGTCCGATGAAGAAATCAATAATTTTTACAAGGATAACTTTAATTGCACCTCTCAAGAGGGAAGAGAGATGGTGATGAACAATGGAATTCTCTTGGTCCTAGGGTGAAGTGTTGAAAGAATTTTTTTGCTAGATCAGATCATGTGGAAAAAGGATCCCAATTTTGCAAGAGAGTTTGGAGAACATGGCTCCGAAGTCAACATAAGCTCAAAGACTTTTGTTGTATGGTAAAAGGCTTCTAGTACTCAAAAGCCCATATTTTTGCTGGGGGTACAACAAAAAACAAGGGATTCTATTGTAAGGACCCTTGAGGATACTATTGCTTCAGAGGATGTGGCAATTTCCAAGCACACAGTTCAGTTTGCTCAGCTTGCAGTAGAGGATATAGAGAAAAAACATGTACAGTTAAAGGATATGCTTATTGCTTTGAATGCAAAGTATAATGACTTATTTATTGAGAGCATTGCATTAAGGGAACAAATAAAGAAGTTATCAGCTGATTCTTCTTGAGGGATTAGACTCAAGGAGCTTGAAAAAATGAATAAAGAAATGCAAAGGCTCAAAGATGAGGCTAAAAACAATTATTTTGAAATTAGGAAAGATTCAATTTTGAGGATTTCAAATAAAATCATTGATAAATTAAATAAAGTACATACTTCATATTCTTTGACATCTAAGCTCTTGAGTCATCTTGATGAATTTATTTCATTCTTTCAACCAATTAGAGCTATGTGGTTGCCAAGGAGTCAAAGCCTGAAGGAGGTCATGTTAGCAATAAAGAATGTGGCCCAACCACCTCAGATTGTAGGGGCAACCTAGAAGAGTTATAATTTATTGATTAAAAAGTTGCCCAACATAGAGGAAGAAAGAAAATAACTAATGTGAATGATTTATTCTTTCCAAGGACTCCAAAATTAGCATATTCCTACAATTTTGACAGATGAGGGTTAGATCAAAAGCCTAGAGGAATGGAAGCAGGGCTTTCAAGAAGCAATAAATGCAGTTTTGGCATATTTGGAGAGAGACCCAAATCAAAGTGATACTTTTTTTTAATAGTGTTGATAAAATCATGGAGGTTGAACAAATGTATCATAAATTTTCCTTAGGAGTTGCAGTTGTGCCCGCCCACAAAACAAAGGAAGCTATGAACAAGTTACATTGCTTGAGGGGTTTTTCTTAGCCAACTGATGAAATTGAAGCATTGCATAAAAAATACTACTCCTTGGAAGAAGAGAAGCCTGAAGAGGAGGACTAGTCATTGCCTTCCATTTTTGCCACCCCTGAAAGTTTTGTACATGATATCTATTTTGGGAGAATGATTTGAGTGCTCTGCCTTTAGGGAGCAATCTCCAAGGTATCTGCCATCACATACCATATTGCACTTTTAATCCTGACAAGACTAGATATGAAGTACAAATATGAGGATGTCTTGTGCAGGACCACAAACCAAGCTCCTAGGATGAGGCCTTTTAGCTGCCATCATTCAATGCAGGTTGCATGCATAAATCAAGGACCTAGGCTTTAGGTCAATTTTGTAATTTTGAATTTTGACACATGTCTTCTTTGGCATGAGGCTTGTTTTGCTCCCTTGTGTTATAAAGGGAATTCAGGGCCAAGAAGCAAGGATGATTCCAAAAACCTTTTGATATGTATGCATTAGAGAAAACTCTAATATAACAGTAGATAGTCTTTTGCAGTTATGATGATCCATTGTAACATTTTCATGAATATACCAATTTTATCTTAAAATCAATAAAAGGGAACATTCATCTTCTTTCTCATACCTTTTGTAATGTGTTGTATGAATTGTTGTGTTAATGACATGCAATTTGTCTTCTCTAATGGGGAATGTGTATTCTTTGATGGGTTTCATTTCAAGCTAAATGAATTAAATTCTGTCTTGAATACTACAATAGATTCTGAGAGAGCATGGGGAGGTTATGAATGCATTCTTAATCTAAGCACTTTAAGCAAGTCTTAAGTGTTTAGCATTGAACTATAATGTTGATAATGTTATTTTGTTTGTCACTAGGACTGTGATTTGACTCTGTTTTCCCTTAGAGCAGGCATTGATCATCCTTTCATGAGGTTTGAGGGTCATCTTTACATCCTTATTTTACCTTTTATATTCATTTTTTAGTTTTCTGTATTAGAAGTAGAAGTAGATTAGAGCCAACTTTCAATACAAGCAAGAGTGATAAAAACTAAGGTTCAAGCCAGAATTTGTAGTATGTTATGCTTTTCCTTTGTATATTTTCATTGAAAGCATCTGTTGAATAATGCATTGTCAGTTAGCCTAGGTCTTGTAGAGCCTGAAGAGTAGAAGATTGCAACTTCCATGCTGAATCTTGTTCATTGGCCAAGTCTGATCCTGAGTCTGTTCATGAGTTATTGGCTATCTCTCTAGGATTTAGGATCTGTTGATTTGGGAACCAACACAATGTAGCCTAGACATGTATTAAAAATTTGAGGCAAAGTGATTGAGGCACTATAGGTGGCCAAAAA
Organism: Cryptomeria japonica; assembly: GCF_030272615.1. NCBI lineage: Eukaryota > Viridiplantae > Streptophyta > Pinopsida > Cupressales > Cupressaceae > Cryptomeria > Cryptomeria japonica. The sequence goes on along the minus strand of NC_081412.1, from coordinate 36,459,057 downwards.
AAGTAGTATAACCTATATATGTATTAAAATTTTGAGCTTTGGGTGCTTTTGGGGGTCACTAATGGAGTAGAAGAGCTAGGAAATTATATGTACTAAATTATTAAATTCATTGTTTAATAGGAAGGTGAAATATATGTAAAGTGTTTTAGTGTGTATGTCATGAAACACATGCAAAGGGTAAACATGGGTAGTGTTGGTATTATCTGAAACACTTTTTAATGATCCTTTAATGCAACACACATTCCTTAAGATATTATCTACAATAGTTCATGAAAAAATCATAGACTTGTTAAAATATCAAGATTGGAAAACATCATCTCCTCGAATTAGATTAAGAGCATAGATACAAAATAGTATCAGGTGCTTCATACAACATAATAGGAATCATTGTGTTATTGCATAACAAACCATTAAAAGGATTAATCCATTAAATTTTGCATAAATATCTTAGTAGGGAACACAACATGATGCAAATATTTGTAATGCAAAAGTATAAATGACTTGACATGTAAAGATACATGTAAAGATAATCACAAAGTACAAGTCCTTCCACATAATTACAAACAAATGCTCCCACATAATCACAACATTTAGATTTCACCAAAAAAATCAAGAAATCAATATCAAATAGATAATATACTATCACATACATCATACATTTAAATCATGTCATTGATCTTCTTCTTCATCCAACTCTTTGTCTGTATCTTCTGATCCATAATCAACATTGTAAGGATTATTCATCATATCATTATCATCATCATCATCATCATCATAATAATCATCATTGATATCATCATCATCATCTTCATGAACATTAACTCCTACATCATCGTGATCTTGTTCCTCTTCTTTGACATCTTCGTCAGGCACAGCATCAACTAACTGTTGATCATGATCATCATGTACATCATCTTCTAGTTCTTCTGTATCTTCTTCTTCCATGCCATTATACTTTACCTACCTTCCTCTAGGATCATGTCTAACAACAAATGACCAACTTGGTTTATGTGGAACCTCTAAGTAAAATACCTACTCACATTGGCTTGGAAGAACATAAGGCTCATTTCCAGCTCACTCAAAGGACCTTGTATTGACCATTGTAAATCAATTATCTTGTTCAATAATAGTTCTGTCAGGATCATTTTCATTCAATCGTAGCTTGTACCATTGGATGATGAAAAGAAATAATTTGAAGGACCCAAAATCCCATAGTATCAATTTTTTAAGACTTGAGGATGTATGCTGCTTCTAGATGAAACATTAGTCACCTGAAATACTACAATTATCCTAGAATTACAAGTTTTCTTCGTGTCATCCAACTTTTTGATGCAAAATTTATGACCATTGCACCACATAGCCTTGTGGTGTTTCACGTGCAATATGTCAAACATGTAAAAATTATTGCATCGCCAGTTGATAAACATATTTATTCTTGGTTGAATGTATGCAAAAAACAACATATATATACATACATCATTACAATTGAAAAAAATTAAATAATATGGGTGATAAATATACTTATACGTACCTGTTTATCTCTTAAACCATATGCCAAATCAATTTCCCTTGGTGTAACATTGGATCTCCATTACGATGGGCTTCTTTAACCAATGAAGCCACACCTTCCCATGTTAATGCACGACCAGATTGTTGACATCATTCAATCCATGTCGTCATCTAATCAAGATTGTTTGCAACATATAAATGTAGTGCATTTCACTCTTGAGCAACTGTAGAAAAAATAACTAGAAATTTACAACTGATGTATATTGAAGATTAAGAATTAATTAACTACAATATATATAAAAACCAAATGTAAAATGTATTCAGATTACTGTCCATGAACATCCAATAATTACCTCTCACTTTCCTCAATCTACCTTTCCCCATTAGGTACTCCCCTTCAAATTTGTTAATGGAGCTGGGATCCCAAATGCAATCTACATGGATCTTTGTCGCAAACTTAGGAAGATATTCAATAATGTACACCATAGTTTGGTATACCATATATCCCTCCACCATAGAACCCTCAGGATGTGCTCTTTGTCGAACCAAAGCCTTCAAAAATTTCAAGTGCCTCTCAGCTATCCACATTGACCTTGTGTGTATAGGCCCACACAATTCATTCTCCTCAACTTGGTGTATGAGGTAGTGTTCTTGTGCATTGAAAAATGTCGAAGGTAGACACTTTTGCATTTCACACATTAGACAAGGAATTTTTGTCTTCCAATATTTTATATCTTCTTTGTGGATTTCTTTAGATGACAACCATCTACAAGTGATTCAAGACGCAAATACATTAACGAGAATTAATAAAATAATATATAATATATTACATAACAAGTAAACAAAAATGATAAATATAATATCTATATAACAAATTGAACAAATAACACTACTTATCTCATGTATTTTTCAAGATCATATATAACTTGCTTGACATTATTGTCGAAGTGGTTTGGGAGAGATAGAGGTAGAACGTACTGCAACAATTATAAAATGATTCTTTCAATGTTTTTTCGAAACTAGTACTAAACATAATACAATGAAAAGTACATGCAGTATAAAAATATATAGAAAATATACAAGAACATGAATTACCTTAATGAAGGTATGCCAATCATGCGTTTCCATCCCAAATCCAAATTCACTTTTCTTTGTTATGAGATTGTTTATGTTCACAATAAACATTGTGGGAAAATGAATTTTTTGTATGACCTCTTTTATAGCATTTCTTTGCTACTCTATCAATAACCAAGGAAGGGCACTTATATTAATTTTGGCTCCATTTCTATTTAATTGAATGACATTTTTCATTCCATGATTGGATTCCTGAATGTGACTACAAATTTTGACAATTTTTTCTTTGTCACGCATTCCATCCAATATTTTCCATGTCTCTGTTACATTCTTTCCAATATGGATAGAATCAAACAAATGCACAATTCATATCTTCTCATAATAGGGCAACCTACTAAATTGTCTGGGATAACGTTTTAGTCCCTTTGGAAGGTGGTAATTAATGCCTTGATGACCTTCATGAAGCATATAAGTTTAAAAAGTTAACAACGACAGTCATCGTCAATTATAACATGAGTAAACAAAACGCAATATAAAAATATAAATTCCAAACATACCATATATGATAGCTAAACAATTAGCTTGAATGACATTACCTTGATGATTAATTCTATTATATTCCAACTTCCATAGGCGAGGTGTCATTCTTCGTGGTTTTGATGTTGTCTCTTCTTTCCCATTGAAAAGATGTTTTTCAGTAGTTCGATACTTATGATTTTTGTGGAGGAAGTGCCTATACTCATCAAAAACCAGCTTTCCTAATCTTGTTGAATGACGAGATTTCATCTTTGGACCACAAACTGGACATGCAAATTTTCCCTTTGTTTGAAGACCTGCAAGATCATGTATAATTGGATTAAATGTTAATTTATTGAATGGATTATTTAAAAAAATGCATGATTTATACTTTAAAAAATTAAACATTATTAAAGTGCACAAGTTGAACATTATAACATACCACAAAAATGTGTTAGCCCTGGGGCCTCATGAATTGTCCATACAAGCATTGCATGTAATTGAAATTGTTTTTGTCCTATTGGTCTAGAGACGTCATACATAGTGACACCATTCCATAACTCCAGCAACTCATCTATAAGAGGCTCAATATATACATTCATATCTTTAACTTGGTACTTACCTAGTTGAATGAACAAAAATATTACATAATTATTATAATTATTTTACTGCAATATATATAATTTAATGTACATGACTATTAAATGAAAAAAATACTTGGAACAATCATTACCAACATTATGTGCCCCCTCTTTATTGACATCCATGGAGGAATGTTATTGTTGATAACAAAAACATGCCACACCAAGTAAATAGATCTCAACTCTCCAAATGGAGTTACACTGTCCGCTGCCAATGAAAGCTCGAGATTATGAGGTTCTTCTTTAAAATGTGGCCATTTTCCCTCTATGTCTGTAAATGTAGAACCATCTGTAGGAATTCAAAGAATGTCATCTCGACTTCTATTTCATGCATGGTAATCCATAAATTGCACCAAGATTTCACACCTAAATAATCATTGCAAACATGGAACAATGAGAATATAACGAAGAAGCTTGCAAGACACCTTTTTTGTTAGTTGATCTGTTCGATATCTACTAATATAACATTCAAAGCATTATGTTGTAAATTCATGTTGTTTATATTACATAATATGATCATTAGGACATGCATCTATTGCTTGATACTCCATTCCAATTTCTTTCACAATGACAGATAATTCTTGATATGAGCGAGGTAGAATATTTGATGATGGTAACAAAAAATCACCTATCAATCTAGAACACAAAAAATAATTTGTTAATATAAAGAATATTAATGGTACATATTTCACCTTTTATTTACTAGTGATGAAATAACAACAAAAATAGATGAAAAAAGATGACATATATGACATACCTTAACATACGTGAGATTGTTATGTTGAATAAACCATTCATAACCTTCAATTTCACCAACAACAATACAATAGAGAGAAGAGTTGTTTGGGAGCCTTCATAAAGGGGCTCGTATACCTTCTCAAGTATAGGTAAATCATGAACAACATCAAAGTCATCTTGATCATCATGATCAGCTGCGCCAATACTAAACGTGTCATGGATCAATGTATTTGTACCATCATCTTCAACTATGTTTTCTAGCGCATGATCATCTTCTTCCATAAGATCATTATCTTCACCTTCAATATTCGCACCTCCATGTTCCTCCACTTGGAAAACCACATTCCGGGTCGTGGTAGTCCATATCATGTGCCCTAGGGTGCCCCACCTATATAAAAATGATCAATATAAATAAACCATGATCATGATCTCATTAACGAGTGATTTTTTATTGATATAAATTGTTAAAATGATATAAACATTTACAAATACAATCAATATAAACACATAAAATGAACAACTTACCAATGGACGATAATCATGCCGCCCTTCAATGTGACCATGCTGCCTACAATGTTTCTCAGCTGCTGTGATTAAAAGTCTTTTAGTCTTTAAGCCCTTACAATTTTTATGGGGACAATAACATTTCCCATCACCTTTTATTTTCCAGATAGACCACAATCTAGCAATTGTCTCTTTATTTTGTTCTTCACTCATATTATTTGACATGATTTTTTTTCACAGGCAAAAAAAATGGGCTATGAAAAATTTGGTCTATAACATTCACAAACCAAGCAAAATGATGTCGTAAGTACGGAAAACACCGTCCATTTGATTTGTTTTTTTCTTTTTCACTTTTCTTTTTTTCATTGGAATTCCGACAAATGTCAGGCAAGATTAAAAATAAATTAAAAAATTGACACAAATTGCCTCCTAAGATCCGACGAAAGTCGGGCAAGATTCCGACGATAGTTGATTTCATCAAAATTCTAACGAACATCAGGAAAGATTTAAAAATAAAATAAAATTTGACACAAATTACCACCTAAGATCTGACAAAACGAAAGAAATCCCATAGTTCGTCAAAAAATACACCCAAATAAGTTAGTGGTATGAAGCCCAGATATTAGTCCGGATGTTATGGATGATGTAGATATGCAAGGACTGTATGCAGTCCATATGTATGTGTAGTTCAGGTGTTGTGGTTTTTGGTTAGAAGTTGTTATGCAACATGGATAGCTTTGGATGATGGATTTTTGAGGTTTCATCAAGTTCTCATTGATCTTGGTATCTCAGTGTTAGGAGTTCTTGTTGATCTCAGTATCAATTATGTGTCTCAATGTTAGCGCTTTTAATAGTTATTATAAGTATATCTTCAAGTTTTGTGATTGTGGTTTCTTTGGTATGTGTGGAGTCTACATTTTGGAGATATTGGGATTGACTTGTGATAATGGGTTTGTATTCTTGGGTTTGGATGACCCTGCCCTTTTCCAGTAATTTTGGTATATGTATTGATAATCGAAAGTATGTAAAGGAATTGTGTAGAAGTGTTGCAGAGGCCAACATGAGCTTATTGATAATGTGTTGGACTTGGCTGACACACCATTCTACATTGGTACCCTCCAGTATATATACATGTATATGAATGATAAAATTAGAATCAATGAGAGAGTGTATGTGATGTGCCGAAGATAGTTGGTAGCGAAGCAATAAATATATGTGAGAATTGTGGAGAACGAAGGTAATCAATGTTGCAGTAGTCCTTTACCAGACTTGCTGCAGAACAATTGTACATAGATCTCTAATCGGGTCCTCTTTAAAGTCTAATATTTGTAGTTTGAGCTTAAACTTGGAACTAATCTCATGCATTTGGAGATGCAAAACTTCTCAATCCAAAATTTTTAGTTGCAATGAGTATTCCAATAGTTAGCCATCCTTTTTGTGTATTTGTAGTGAGTAGTCTGACAGTGATCCATTTTGAAGCAGTCACTGGTGAGGAGGGACCTCAAAGAGATCAATCCGGACTAGTCAACAAGAGTAAACACAACAAAAGCATAGAGATATGATGGAGGCAATGCAGAACAAATAGTTTTATTGCATGAAATTTGATTACATCCAACTGGTAACAACTGGGTTACAACATACTGGCTCATAGGCCAAGGAACATCACAATCTACCCCCAAGGCTCCACAAGCTTCGAAAGGGGTTCTGGTAGATCACCAGAATAGGTCCAAGAAACTGGTAAGAAGAAACTGTCATGGAAACCGGTAGTGATATCCAGCCAGAAAGTGACCCAAATGCGATGCGGTCAAGAAACAAGAAAGATGATCAAGTCTTCAAGTAGAATCCAAATCTACAAGATATGGTGAGCCAAAATCGGGACACACAGAAAAGCAAAAAAAACTAAAACTACAAATAGAAAGAAAAATAGAAAGGAAAATGTTTTTGGTTTATGCAAGTTTGCTGTGAACCGGGGATGCTCTTGCATCAGACATCCGAGGATATTGAAAAATTGAGCCTCTCACTTTGCTGGGGTTAGAGGAAGACCAAGGTGGTCTTCCTCTTCCTAAGAAATCCAAGATGAATCTTCAACTAGTTTGTCCTTCCACTTCACAAGATATTCTTTATACTGACTGCTCCGGGTACTACGCCCAATCCTACTGTCCAAAATCTCTTCAAGCTAATCCAGTTCCTTTTGGGGCAACTATTTTTGCAAGTCTACAACACTGTCCTCACTGAATTTTGGTTCATGATACTCATGAAGATCTATAATGTTGAATATAGACCTGAAATACTTAGACTATCTGGTAACTCCACTTCATATGTATTTCCAGAACTGAACTTCCTCAAAATCCTGTAAGGTCCAAACTTCTTCATCTACAATTTTCCAACCGAGAATCTCTCTTTTCTCAAATATACCATCACTTCATCGCCAAATTCAAATTCCTTATGTCCCCCAAATATTGTTTAACTTGAATATGCAATACTGCCATGCGATCTACAAAATCTTCCACTTCTGAACTTCTCTTGTCTTCACTGCTAATGTCTCTCAATTTTGATATACCTCTAGGATGCACTCTGGTAACAATCTCAAAAGGTGTTCTTCCAGCACTTCTATTCACTAATTTTTTGTAGGCAAGCTCTACTTGTGCAAGGGTCAAATCCCAACTTTCAGTTTTATCTCCCACTAAACATCTCAACAAATTTCCCAAACTCTGGTTCACAACTTCTATTTGTCCATCAGTATGTGGATGAAAAGTAGAATTGAACTTCAAATTTGTCTTCATCTTCTTCCAAAGTGTTCTCCAAAAATAGCCAACAAACTTCGTGTCTCTATCTGAAACTATGCTCTTAGGTAATCCATGCAATCTCACCACTTCCTTGAAAAATAGGTCTACTACATGTAATGCATCTAATGTCTTCTTACAAGGTATGAAATGAGCCATCTTCAAAAATATATCCACTACCACAAATGTAGAATCATTCCCTCTCGGTGTCTTAGGCAATCCAAGTACAAAATCCATGCTTATATCCTCCCAAGGTCTTACCGGTTCTATCAAAGGTTTATACAATCCCACATTCTGACTACTACCTTTTGCAACTTGACAAACTCTACAACTCTACACATATCTCTTAATATCCTTATGAATCTGGTGCCAAAAGTACTGCTCACTCATCAATGTAACTATTCTGTCAATGCCAAAATGTCGAGCTAATCCTCCACTGTGTTCTCCCTCATAGAACTCTTAGTATGCACAACTAAACTCCTCCGAACAACATCCCATCATGAATGAAACAATCTAACCATTTGTTTTTGTCAACCATAACCGGTTCTCTACATGTTTTCCAAGGTTTTGCAAAATTCGGGTCTTCATCATAGAAGGTCTTCAAATCTTCAAATCCTAATACTATCACTCTCATCTTTGTCAGAAAAATTCTTTCTCCTACTTAATGCATCCACAAATTTGTTAGATTTCCCACTTCTATGCTTCAACACAAAGGTGTAACTCTGCAAGAATTCTACTCATCTTATATGTCTTTGATTCAACTTACTCTGATTGTTCAAATATTGCAAAGCTTGATGTTCTGTATACAACACAAACTCCTTAGGCAATAAGTAATGTCTCCACTTCTTCAAGGCTTGAACTATGGCATAAAATTTCTGATCATATATTAAATATCTCCTTCGGGAATCATTCAATTTCTCACTAAAATAGGCTACTGCTCTTCCTTCTTGACTCAAGATTGCTCCTATTGTTGTTCCACTTGCATCACAATCCACTTGAAATACTTTATTGAAATCCAGTAAAGCTAACACAGGTTGCTCAGTCACTTTCTGCTTCAACAACTCAAAAATTTTGTTTGCTTCAGTGGTCCACTTGAATTCCTTCCGATCTCCTCTCATGGTCTCAGTCACGGGGTTACAAACTGAACTAAAATTTCTAATAAACTTCTGGTAAAAACTAGCAAATCCATGAAATGATCTTACCTCTCCAATGCCTTCCGGTGTAGGCCATCCACAATTGCTTTCACTTTCTTAGGGTCCATCTTCAAACCATCCTCAAATATCACAAATCCTAAATAGACTAACTCATCCTTTATGAAAGTACACTAGATATTGATCAACAACTTCTCTTCTCTAAATCTCTGTAAAACTTGTCTTAACTACAACAAATGCTCCTCTTTTGTCTTACTGAAAATTAGAATGTCATCCAAATACACTATAACAAACTTACTCAATTATTTCTTCAGTACCTCATTCATTAGCCTCATGAAAGTACTTGGTGCATTAGTCAATCCAAAAGGCATCACCAACCATTCATACAGTCCTTCATTTGTCTTAAATGTTGTCTTCCACTCATCAGCTTCTCTGATTCTGATATGATGATATCCATTCTTCAAATCTATCTTTGTAAAGTATTTTTCTCCACTCAAACAGTCTATTATGTCATCCATCCTAGGCAAAGGAAACCGGTATTTCACTGTGATCTTGTTTATTGGTCTTGAATCTGTACACATTCTCCATTCTCCATTCTTCATTCTTCTTAGGTGCTAATACTGCTGAGACTACACAAGGGCTCAAACTTTCCCTGATCAAACCTTTCTTCAAAAAATCATGCACAAGTTTATTCAGTTCTTCATTCTTTGCTGGTGTCAATCGGTGTGCAGTTTTGTTAGGCAAACTAGCTCTGGGAACCAAGTCCATGCAATGACTAATACTTCTCACAGGTGGAAATCCATAATGTACATTATCTAAAATCATGTCCTCATATTCTGTCAGCAAATCTCTTATCTCTTTCGGGTGCTTTCCTTCCGGTTTCGATATCTCAGTCTTCTTAGGAATTAAGGCAAAACACACATTCTCATGTCTTAGTCCATTCATGAATTTCCTCCCATCTACCAAACAAATTCTAGCATTTGTATAGACTTCGTTCTTCAAGGGTGCTTCCAAAGGTAACAGTTTGATTCATCCCATTGGCCACAATAGTGTACGCATTCTTTCTCCCATCATGTACTGCCTGCCTGTCAAACTGCCAAGGTCTGCCCAACAAAAGATGACAAATATCCATAGGCATAATATCACACAATAATTCATCATGATAATTCCCAATTTTTAATTTCACCAAACATTGATCACTTACTAACAACTTATGTTCATCCTAAATCCATGTTATCTGATAAAGCTTAGGGTGTTTCAATCTCTCCAATTTCAACTTATTCACCATCTCTTCTGAAACAAGATTATTTGAACTACGTACCACTATCAATAACAATTTTACAACACTTACAAGATACCTTACATTTGGTCTTGAACATATTCTTCCTCTGCAAAGGTTCTTCATTTCTTCATCTCCTCTGGTATGACACAAATCTCTCATCATCGGGTGAACTCACAATGTTGGTTCCCACTTTTTTGTACATACTGATTTTTGCTAAAATCATACATTTTTTTAAAAACATAATGATTTTATGCTTTAAGAGGTCCAATTTGAAGTAATTAATTTTAGAGAGTTAGATCAAAGACTCTTAGATCAAAATTTATTGGATAGAACCTCTGTACTTCTAAATCATACTTGCAATGGAGTCTCCTTTGCATCTATCAAATGTTGATAAAAAACCCATTTTACATTAGATTTTAGGGGGTCAAATCAATTCATTTAGAAGTTTTGTTTATTTAAGTATTTATCCCTTATTACAAGCTTTCCAAATAGTATAATTTTTAATATATTTAATTTCATTAATATATTTTTATTTTATTTCTTATGAATGTAGTGTTTTCATCGAATATGAACTTCTTTGTTCAATGCTTATGGAAAACTAGTAAATGTAACCCAAAAAATTTTGAAAAATATTTACGCACTAGGTATTGAAGTCCTCTTTCCAAAAAAAAAAAGATTTTCGTTACATATACAACAAGTTATGTAATATCAAATGGACATATGTCAAAATTATAGTTAACTCTACTTCAAATTTTAATAAAATATGAAATATTGAAGATAATGTTACAAAAACAATTGCAAATGCTAGATATGGATGTTACAAAACTAAATTTGAAAGAATCACATTCATATCTATTATAGAAAAAATGTTATGCTATACAGAGTGAGTATCACTCTTTAAAAATGTTGTTTTTTGAAAAAAAATAGTTTTCGAGGGAGATAGAAAAATGGAAGCAAATTGATTCCAAAAATTATCAAAAAAATATTTTTAGAATCTACATACAAAATGTCACAAATCACTAGTTCACATCATCTACAAATTCCTTAAGGTTTAGTAGTAATAGGTGTCTGAATTTGAAGTTTTTTTTTTTTTTTTTTGAAAATGAATATTGTAGTGTCAAAGTTGGAAAAAAAGTGTAACCCACTATTGTGGGTTCACCCCATCATCAATAGTTCTCCATTTTTCGGTTTATTGTCTGATCTGATGGGGTTTTCTTCCACCACTGCTGCTCTTCCGGTATTCTCTGTCTTCTTAAATTCGAATGCACGGTGTCCTTCTCCTCCAAACTTAATGCAAGTTCCTCTAAATGTCCTCTTGTCCTGTCTACCAAAGTTCTCATTTTGGTAACCATCTAGTTCTCTCCTCTGATAGAGATTTCTATCATCCTTCCAGTATGAATTACCTTCTTTCTTCACTTCCTTGTCCTTGTTTTGATCTGTATTGGTCCCTCTTCCTCCTTGAAATCTTCCTCTGGTAAACCTTCGACCTCTACCTCTTTGTTTCTGCTGATGCCTTTTGTTTAACTTCTCTTATGCCTTTAGGGCATACTGGTAAGCCTCTTCAACACTTTCCAATTTGATCATACTCAACTCATCTTGTATAGACATCCACATTCCATTCAAATATCTTGCAACTTGTTCAACTTCATCATCAACATGTCCGGATCTGATGTTCAACTTGCAAAATGCTTCAGTGTACTCCTTCACACTAGATTCCTTTTGTCTCAAATTCTGCAACTTCTGGAACAAATCCACTTGATAATTTGTTGGCACAAAATTCGATTTCAACTTAGCAATCATATGATCCCATGTCCTAATCTTCTCTTTACCTCTTCTATGTCTATCAACTTGCAAATGCTCCCACCAAAGAGATGCACAACTTTTCAACCGGGTACATGCATACTTCACCTTCCTCTCTTCTGCAGTGTGTTCAAAATCAAAATACTTCTCCATCTCCGAAATCCAATCCATCAATTCATCTGAATCTAACCTCTCATCATATTCCGATGGGGTAAAATGAGGTTTAGTATTCACCCTACTCAGAACCCTCAAAAACCTTTCCTCATCCGAATCAACCGCCTGTAGGTTTACTTGTTTTGTCGGGGCTTCTTCTCCTTCATCTTCACTCATATCTTCAATATGTCAGCGACCTCTTCTTTGGGCTGTCTCTACGGCTTCCAACTGGGTTGCTATTCCTCACAACATCTCCATCACAACAAGGTATGCACTCCCACGTGCTTCACCATTCCTAGTTCCTCTTCACGCCTTTGTTCACGCTAGTCCTTTGCAGCTGCTGGTCGGATCTACAATCTGCCACCCTACAACAAAATTCAGGACACACAACTCTGGAATGAAACTTTTCTTTGATACCACTTGAATCAATCACTGGTGAGGAGGGACCTCGAAGGAATCAATTCAGACCGGTCAACAAGAGTAAACACAATGGAAGCACAAAGATATGATGGAGGCAATGCAGAACAAATAGTTTTATTGCATGAAATTTGATTACATCCAACTAGTAACAACTGGGTTACAACATACCAACTCACAAGCCTGATAGAATAGGTCACAACTGGGACATTGAGTTGAAATATATCTTCTATACACAATCTAGTTATTTGATTCTTCCATTCATTACATTCTAATGCCTAATTACAAATATATATATATATCGATCCAAAGGATCCAGTTGGCCAAAAAGGGATCAAAACTCGAAGAACAAGAACTAACATGAAAATAACAAGGTTGACCTCCACTAAGAGATTCCTTTGGAAAATTGAAAGGATGAAAATGTAGATCACGGGAAAAGGTTGGCCACATGCCAAGGAACATCGGAATCTATGCCTAAGGCTCCACAATATTAGGAAGGGGTTCCGCTAGATCACTAGAATAGGTCCAGGCAATCGGTAACAAAGGAAACCGGTAACAAGAAACTACCATGAAAACCAGTAGTGATATCTTGTCGGAAAGTGATCCAAATGCGATGTGGTCAGGAAACAAGAAAGATGATCAAATCTTCAAGTAGATTCCAACTCCACAGGATTCAGTGAGCCAAAACCAGGACACATAGAAAGGAAAAAAAACTAAAACTGCAAACAAAAAGAAAAACAAAAAGGAAAATATTTTTGGTTGATGCAAGATTGATGTGAACCAGGAATGCGCCTGCATCACATTTTTGTAATCTGGCAGTGAGCCACCCGGTAGTGAGCCATCTGTTTGTAAACACAACTATAACTAGTTATATCCTCCTGAGAGTTAACACTCTCCATGGTTTTTCCCATTTCGGTTTTCCATGTATAAAATCTAGTGTTTATCTTGTGGTTGTGTTCTTCATGTTTATTTTGCATTAACTGCTTTATATCAGTCAAGTCTGTTTGATATTTTTGTGGACAATTATAATTGGTAAAAAGTTTGTTGTTTTAAATATGTGGGAATACTAATTCACCCCCCTCTCAATATTTCGGTGCTTTCAACCTGGTCAACAACTTTATCTAATTATTTATTAATCCAGTCATTTAATCTTTTTCACTTAAGCTAAACTTAGGCATTTTTTCCTTTATATAATTGGGGTAATAATAGGTTAAGTTGTCTAATTCATTATTATTGTGACATTTGACACTAGCTAATTTAATCTTGCATTAGGGTTTTGCATCTAGGGTTTCATAATCCTTTTATAAGGATCCATTCATTTATTGTAATCATATTCTTATGTGCAATAATACAAAATTCTTAGGTTGTTATGAAGCATATTATCTTTGCTTGATCTCTTTTGTGTGGCATTTTTGCTTGTAGATGATTCTTGGCTCATGTGATTGTATCATCAACTTCTATAACCATCAAGACCATACTTTTTCTTGAACACCCATTTGCATCCCACATGCATATGTCCTTCAAGAAAAGGTACTAGATCCCATGTATTCTTCTTCCTCAAAGATGCCATCTCTTCATCACTCATATCCATAGCTTCTCTAACAGTCCTAGTCCCATCAGTGTTAGCAATCAAAGAAAAATACAATTGGAATATAAAATTGAATACAAAGAGATTTTTAGTGGCCAATAGAGATTATTATTTTTTGTCCGTAAACCACAAAATTTCGCCAGTAAAATTAATATTTTCCTCGACAATTATACACCTTTCACCAGGTTTTTACACCTTGTCTAAGGGGGGAGGGGGTTACTTAAAGTTTTCCCTGATTGAATAACCAAATCTATTTGGTTGTGACCTGATTCTCATAGGCCTCCTCAAAGGTTGAGGATGAGGTTCTTCCCCTTCTTCTAAAATTTCAAAGCTACTAGAGCTCTCCCCATCATTAGGTCCATTAGGATCTCGTAGTTCTTCTTTCTAAGGGGTAGAAGGAAATTGTATTATCTTCTTATTCCATTTCTCCTCTTTCTTTAGCTGCAACTCAATAGTGAAAGGTTTCATCTCTTTGAAAATGACACTTTTTCTATAGAGAGCCTTCAATGTCATTAGATCCTAAAGCTTGCCCTTTTGCACCATCACCATAGCTGATAAAGATGCATTTCATTTCCTTGTCTCTAACTTAGATCTTTTTTCAACTGACACATGAGAATATGCCTCACAACCAAATATTTTGATATGCCTCATTGAAGGCTTCTTTTATGACCACACCTCCATAGGTGTCTTATCAACAAGTGCTCATGAAGGAGATTTGTTTACCAGATATCAAGAATTGGCTACATCTTCAGCCCAAAACTTTTGTTCAAGGCCAACACCACTAAGCATACTCCTACCTCTCTCCATCAACATCTTGTCCATCCTCTCCACAACTCCATTATAGTGAGGGGTTTATAGATTTTTTTTATGCCTCTCAATCCCATGCTCCTTACAAAACCTATTGAAATATGCAAAACAAAACTCACTATTGTTGTCAATAATTAAACACTTAATCTTTCTACAAGTTTGATTTTAAACAAGAGCCTTAAACTGATTAAAGTGACTAAAGACTTCAAATTTTATTTTGAGAAAATAAACAAATGTCCTTCTATTGTAGTCATCAATGAGTGGTGAAAAATATAGAGATTTAGAAATCGAAGCAATATAAACAAGACATAAAATATCAAAATGAATCAAGTCCAACAACCCAAAATATTTGTGAGGATTAGAATAAAAATGAACACAATTTTTCTTTCCATAAATGTAGTGTTTGTGAAAATCGAACTCAAGATTACAATCAACAAGTTCCTCTATGAGGCATTTATTTTTCAAGGTTTTGAGACCCTTCTCACCAATGTGACCAAGTCTTTGGTGCCATACACTGGAGTCTCCAAAGCATTGGCACCCTTAAGTACCCCAAAAGCACACCAATTAGATGTAGAAGCAACATACCTCTTCACAACTCGATCTGATGGTGAGGATGAAGAAACCAAAGCCCTATTCTTTGGCTCCACAAAACTACTATTGTGTTATATGGTGCATGCATACAACCTATACAAGGTGCTAACTTGAACACCCTTGGCAAGCACCATAGCCCATTTGGTCTTGCATCCACCTTTTGAGAAAACCTACTCACCCGCATCACTCAATTTTATTACATAAAGTAGGTTCCATGCCAACCTAGATGATCTACCATTAGGGAATCTAATAATGACCCTTCCACGATCAATGGTCTTTAGATTAGAGTCATCACCAAGACACCTTCCCACCAAAATATTATTCATACTTCGTGAACCAACCCTAATGTGAAGTCATGTGGAATAATGCACTTGATTTTATTAGCCACACATCTTCTGATGCATGCATTGCCAAGACTACGACAAAGGCTTCACCATCATCTTGAGAGGATTTGTCTAAATTTTAATTAAAGGGGTTTCTTTTATTCTTTCTCTCCTCCTTCACTCTTTATAGAAGTGACTAGTTTTGTTGCAATTCCAACACATTAAAATTGGACTTTCTGGGAGACTTTGATCTCACATGGGATTTGGATCTACCTCTTTGGTCTTTCTTGTCCTTCTTCTTGCCTCTCTTTGGATCTTGCATGAATCAAAAGAGCCTCCTTAGCTGACTCAAAAGTCCTTTTTTGCATCTCCTCAAAAAGTGACGATGCCACCACCTCATCCATTTTGAACTTGGTGGTTGTAATCTCAATAGCCATAACAAGGTGGTCCCATGAGTCTGGTAAATAAAACAACATAAGCATGCAAATATCCTCCTCAATCTTATCACCAATAGAACCCAACTGAGCAACTATCATGTTGAGTGTATTGAGATTGTCTCAAATTGAATTTCATCCTCAGAATGCTACCTGCAACAAGTTAGTTTCACAAAATACAAATGGAAATGCTACAGGAAATCCAAACTCAACCAATGAAACTACATGAAATTGATATAAAATAAAAACACTATTATTACCTTCATGATTTATGTCTCATTGTGTCCTAACTCCACTGTTCCTGGTTGCAAATGGTGTGCTCTCAGACAATGCACTGATAGCTTCCAAGATGGCATATGAAGAATGAATTGATAACTGATAGTTCACAAATGCTATGATATGCAATACTACGTGATTATGCTAAAATGCTATTTGCTATTTGCTTCAAGATTAAAACTCACGGATACAAATGATTAACTTGCAAATTCACTTGAAAACTAACTTGAAGATTCTTGAAGATTAACTTTCTCTCAACTGAAGCTCTTGATTTTATTGACTTTGAGAGGATAAGATGATGTGGCTTATTTCAACGGTCATGATTAGATCTGTAAATTTGTATGGTTGTGAGCAAAGGTGAAGGTTGAGAGAAAGGGGGAAGGAGAAGACAAGTGTCACTCATCTCACCTTGACTGGGTTGCTAACTAGGGGAATCTAGGGATGGTTGGATAAGATTTAGGCATGAGAGGACAAGTGGACTCAAGTCCTTCCTAAGATGTAGGGGGTGTAGGAGAGAATATAAGAGAAGGTTATGAAATATGTGTACGTACACAATATTCATTAATTTTGGAAGTTGAAGATAAATGATGAATTAATATTTAAGAAATATTAATTTCCTTAGCCACATGTTTGATGAGTTGGCAAAGGGAAGATGAAGTGGAGATGAAAGGTGAGTTGGAAAAGGGATTTAAATAATTTAAAAATTATTTAATATTTGAGACTATATGATAGGAGAATAACTATTAAATATTAGATATTTAATTGTTTGGAGAAGATAATTAAATATTAGATATTTAATTAATTAGAAGAATAGGATAGATGAATTAATTAATAAAATATTAATTAATAGAAAGACACGAAAATAAATTAAATAAATTAATCTTTTCAAATTAACTATTTAATAGAAGAATAATCTTTAAATAAATATAAAATATTTATTTAATCACTCAACCATTTTTATGTGTATACATTTTGCCCCTCTTTGAAATGATGTCAAGACAACATTGTTTCAAAGATTAAATCAAGTCTCAATAATGTGCCCGATGAAAGAGAAAATCCTGATTGTGTGCCCCCTTAGGAGATTAATCGTGAAATTGTTGAAAACTTTGGTTTGAACAATTGATCTCATGATAATTGATAAAAAGACTTCCGTCAATTAAATTCATTTGTTAAAAACAAAATAAATTGTCCCATTGAATAGCATTAATTACTCTTCAAATAGTAAATATAAAATTAACCAAGGCTAATTTTAATTTCATTGTTATCCTTGTCATCTTGTGAAGAAAATTTTCTTGGTGAGGTGGCGAAATGGTGATTCATGTGGAGAACCATCATTTTGAGCATGTTTGACGATATCAACGACCTCTCGAGTATGGGTATCCGGTATGTATCTTATCCCGAGATTTGTTTTCAACTTGTTGTGCAACTTTTCATGTTTTAGGCGCATTTTTTCATTTTTTTTATTTTTCGGTATTAGGTTAGCGCTTTTGCATTTTGAGTTAGCGCATATGCAATTAGGTTTAGCACATATGCATAGATTAGTGCTTATGCTCTTTTTGGTAGCGCATATGCCAAGGATGATAGCGCTTTTGCATAAGATAGCGCTTTTGAATTGTTTGTTTGCACTTTTGCAATTAAAGTTAGTGCTTTTTCTTTGTTTTGCATATATGTTCTTAGGGTTAGCACATATGCTAAGGATGATAGTGCTTTTGCATAGGATAACGCTTTTGCTCAATAGGATAGTGCATATGCTCAAAATTGATGTTTTTGATAAGTGCAAAAGCTAAAAATCACTTTGATGATTAGATTTAACATGTTTGATGCGCATGTATGATGAATAGAGACTTGATTGATTAATTGCTTGCTTGATTGATTTGATTGCTTTGATTGATCGATTTGATTTGATTGGATAGATAAACGTTTGCTTGATTGATTAGCTCTAAGAAACCGATTTAGTTTCTAATGCAAGAGCTTAGCAAAGTTTTGATTGAACTTAGTGATTGATAGAAAACCATGATTGATAGGTTTTAAAAATCATTTGATAGCATAGGTTGCTTCAATTTGATTTGATAGATAGATAGCGTAGGTTGCTTCAGTTTGTTTTGATAGATAGATAGTTGATGATTGATTGAATTCTCTTGATTAATAGGAGAAACTTGATGTTCTCTAGTGTCGGGAGAAATTACCGGTAGTTTGGCATTTAGTGCCAGAGTTGACGCAGGCTGAGGTTAGACATATAGATGCCTATGGTTTACGTCATCTTTGTATATGGATGAGATTACACATAATAGAGGATTGTCGACAGTGTTAGCCGAGAGATGGCATAGTGAGCATAACACTTTTCACTTGCCCACGGGTAAGATTAGTGTGACGCTCGAGGATGTGTATAGGATTCTGCACATCCCAGTGACTGGCGAGTTAGTGCAGTATGATTTTCAGGATCATGTTGGGACAGAGGCTTGCAGAGCCGTGTTTGCTGATGATAACATTGCTAGAGGAGAGATCCGATGTGAGGATATGGTGATGTATTACGAGACTCTCCTTGTGATTCTTGCTGGTTTGATTGGAGGATTTATTTGTCTTGATAGGCAATCGCGAGGTTTTGTTGTTGGATGGGGTGAGATTCTTCTGAGTATGATGCAACATCGTACTCAATATGCTTGGGGTGTTTGTATGTTGGCACATTTATATCATGATCTTGATTAGGTGGTGTATGATGAGAGTGCTAGTTTGTCTACAGGATGCCCTTTGTTGCAGATCTAGTGATGGGAGCACATTGTTGTGACTCATCCTATCCATCACAGAGTTCGTGGAGAGAGGCAGCCATATGTGTATTTTTATGCAGGTATCCTTACTCAGCATAAGCTGGGTAAGATGGAGTATTGGCGTTGGGTGCTTGATTCATTGGATAGAATTACTTGGAGACCATATGTTGATTGTGAGCCATGGATGGATGATGCACAGACATTACCATTTATCATGCAGAGTAGATATCTCATTGGTTAGACTCCTTACATTGTTGAGCGACAGTTGATTAGTCGCATTCTTAGACAGTTTGCTATGATCCAGCCTATTCCTACTGGTGTGACAATATATTCTCGATGGTACAAAGATAGGCAAGATTGGGGACCTTCCTTGTCATTTGAGATTTCTTGCGCAAAGTTTCTTGCTACTCTGAGAGTGGCTTATGATATGAGATTGCACATTCTTGATCCTGGGGTTACTGCAGATTATGCTCATTACATATTAGCTCATCCATTTCCTCATATTACTGATCCAATAGATCCTCCTCCTAGCTCAGGAGATGAGGATGATGATTCAGATGATCCAGGTGTGAGGAGAAGTAGATGGAGAAGAGAGCTTAGAGCTACTCAGGAGGCTGGGGGAGATGGAGATGAGGGTGGGGATGGAGGTGGTGGTGGTAGGAGACCTGGACGGAGAGGAGGTCGTTTGAGAGTTCGTGGAGGACCGTTTGGACTGGTTGGCAGGATTGGGAGACCACGTCCTATGGGTGGGAGGGATGTTGGATGGATTGGGAGGGAGCATGGCAGGGTAGGTATGAGATCACCGAGAGGGTTGTCATTGACAGAAGGAGGCAGGGTTAGTGGACTGGATGGGGGTTGCGAGAGAGGCATTGATTTTGGATAGATTTAGCCAAACCCTAGGGTTATTGTAGCTCAAGGTGGAGATGATGAGGATCCTAAGGATCATGTTCCCCTTATTAGATGATAGGTTGCAAGAGCTACTTGGATGGAGATTCCAGCAGTTAGATAGGGTGGGGGTGAGGAGGTCATTGGGGTTCATGCACCACAACAGGATTTACCAGAGCATGATGCACCAATGCATGAAATGCTAGAGAAGGATGCACTAGAGCATGATGTGCCAGAGCAGGAGACCATTGATAGTCTTAGAGCATAGATTGATTAGATTCGAGCATAGGTGTAGACTCTCATGGCTGAGAGGGATAGAGCTGTTAGGAGACAACAAGATTTTTAGGGCTTTCTTGATCATATTCAGCAGGTTGGATCAGGTACTCTCTCAGCTGACACTGTTAGAGAATTAGTTCAGGCTAGGAAGCATAATTCCCATTGGCGACGATGATATGAGGAGGTAGTTACAGAGAACCAGAGAGCAGGTAGTTATCATACCACCGTGTTGATGGATACTAGTAGTGGTGGGGTCATGGGACCTCCTAAGAGGAGTGGTGATAATGGGAGACATGCATATGGAGGATCTTCTCGCCCATAGCCATAGAGATGGACAGAGTCAGGTGGTAGGGGTACAGAACAACCTTGACTTGATCATAATAAAGAACAATCCATGTCTGCATATTATGTTCTTTATTATGATCTATATGCAAACATGGATTCTATATGATAATGATCTTTATTATGTTACTCTATTTGATGATGATGTTTTATGCTTTTATTATATGGATGCAGTGATTATATGGATGATGATATTTATGCATGTTATTCCATTTGATAATGATTCTTTATATGATGATGCAATGATAAATGCTTTTGTTGATTTTCAATTTTGATGACCCTAGATGCAAATGAAAATGATTACTAACTTAAATGATATGTAAATGATGCAAATACAATGATCTATATGGAAATGCAAATGAATGCTTGATTTGCTTTAATTCTTATGATGATGTAAATACAAATGATCTACATGAAATGTTTTTGAGTTTATATGTAATGTTTATAATGAATCTAAGGGTAAAGATGCAACTAAATGATTGTTAATGGAATGATAATGCAAATAATAATGATAATACACTACATGATGAATGAAATGCACTTAATTAAATGCAAATTAATGCAATGATTTATATACAACTAAATGAAATGGATGACGTTTAAAATGATTCTAAAAATGAATGCACCTACAATGATTAAATGCAAATTGTTTTTGTTTGTCCAAGTATACTCAATCTTTATTTATGACCATTGATTTGTTAATGAAATGATATGCTTATAATGTAACTGACCATGAATGCTTGTAATGCAGATGAATACTAAGCTAATCCAAAATAATCTAACTAAAAATTGTACTGCCATTCTTCATATGCTACCTTGTAACAGTGCTTGATTTCACCATCGAGCTTTAAAATGTTGTAAGAAAATACAAACAACTTGACATAATGATTCAAGATGACCTGAGTATTCCTTACATGGATTTTGATATAGCAAGTTAATACAAGCAACTTGATATAATGGATCAAGTTGACCTGAGTATTGCTTGCAAAATAGACAAGGATTATCTCTTTTCATGCATGACTTGGAACGTCCTCCTTGATCTTTTTCCGATCATATCCTGAGACAAGTGCATACTTTAGTAAGAGATAAACCACAAACAACAATCAAAGAAAATAATCATGCCCCATCATAGCTTCTCTAGTCATGGACATCCTTGAGTTGTATAGAGTACATGATTAGCAATAAAATCAAGATATAAACACTGAATCTTGCATGCCATTCACATGTTCTTATGGTCATTAACTGATATAATCATCTTGATGAATGATCTTTAATAATCCCGTATTATTTACTGGTTGATTTTTCATTTTTCGAGTGTCATAATTCAGTTGTTGATGAAATGCCTTGATTTTTGTTGCTTTGTTGCTCGTTATCTGTTTCAAAATCCTAGGTGTTTTTGGTTTTTCTAAGTTTTCTGAATGTTTTGGATTTTCAAAGATTCAAAAGATCACCTTAGCAAAAGGAATTAGGATTTTGCCCCCAGTGGAAACAAAAATTATTATGAATGTATGAATTGATCAAGATCCAAACCACGACGGGATACAAATGCAGATATGATTGATTTTGATAAAATCTAAGACAATGACTATGACAAGTATGTCAAAAATTGATAACTGTTGGTAAGCTGCATATTTCTTGCTAAATGGTTTAGAGAAATAGATGCGAGAGATGGAATGGATAAGGTAAGATAGATGGAAGCGATAGATACGATAGGATGGAGTGGATAGGTGCGCAAAGCGATCTCATAGATGGAGGAACTTACTTTTTAGATAGCGCCTGTTTACTAGGTTTTTATCATCTAAATTTATTGCATTTTTTCCATATTTTAATTTTTTTGGGGGATTTTTTTGCTTTTTGTTGATTTTTTTCAGGACTTTATATGCTTTTTGTTGATTTTTTCAGGACTTTATATACTTTTTGTTGATTTTTTTTAGGACTTTATATCTCAAGCATAGAATTTATTGATATGGATAGAATTGATAGGTTTATCAAACCAATCACCTTCAGGGGTAGATAACTTGTATGCTCCTGATCCATATGCTGGTACTATGACAAAAGGTCCTAGCCAATTTGGTTCAAATTTTCCCTTCTTTTCTCGATCTTGCTGATTTCTTGGATTCTCCCTTAGAACTATATCTCCAATCTGAAAAATGTGCGGCTTGACTCTGTGGTTATACCTTATTGCCATTCTTTGTTGATATACTTTCAAATGATCTATTGTATTTTGGTGACATTCCTGAATTAGTTCTAGTTCCTGGAGTCGAGAGACTCGTTGTTCTTCTTCTGGTATAATACCTTGCAAGGATACTCGTAGAGAAGGTATCTCTACTTCTATAGGTAATATGGCTTCTGATCCATATACCAACAATATGGAGTTGCCCTTGTTGGAGTGCGGATGCTAGTTTGGTATGCCCAAAGTGCAGGATTTAGCTGAATGTGCCAGTCTTTTCTAGCTTCATTGACTGTTTTCTTCAAGATTTTTAAGATAGTTTTGTTTGATGCCTCAACTTGACCATTTCCCTGTGGATAATAAGGAGTAGAAAACCTATGTTGGATATGAAATTTTTCACATAGCTCCTTCACATCTTGATTTTTGAATGGTCTTCCATTATCAGTGATAATGGTCATAGGAACTCCATAGCGACGAATTATATAATTCAAAATAAATGATGATATTTGTTTTCCTGTCACTTTTGTTAAAAACACAACTTCAATCCATTTAGTAAAATATTTAGTATCAATCAGAATAAACTTATGTCCATTAGAAGATGAGGGATTTATCTTTCCTACCAAATCAAGGCCCCATTGTGAAAATGGCCATGATCCTGTCATATGATATAACTCTTGTGCTGGTGCATGAATGATATTCCCATGGATCTGACATTGTTTGCATTTTCTAGCATATGTGAATGAATCTCTCTCCACAGTAGGCCAAAAGTAACCCATACGAAGAAGTTTCTTAGCCAACGTTAAACCACTTGAGTGTGTGCCACAAATACCTGCATGGATGTCGTTAAGAAATTTCTCAGATTCTTCATGTTCAAGACATCTCAACAAAGTACCATCTAGACCACGCATATATAGGATATCAACAATAATAGTATAGTGAGAGGACCGACGGATAAAATTCCTTCTCTGATTGTGAGATAAGTCAAGAGGAAGGATATGGCCTTTTAAATACTGATAAGTTTGACCGTATGAGGATTGACCGGTTCCTGATATATGCTCTTTCTTTTCCTTCATCATCATGTTGATCTAGGAGAGCTCCTAATGATACATTTGTTGCTGAGATATAGAGCAACAATGGTTTCCCTTTGGTTGGTGATACCAGTACTGGAGGACTCATAAGATATTCTTTTATTTGCAAAAAAGCTTCTTCACATTTTGGATCCCATTTGAATGGAATATTTTTATGTAGAAGATGGGTGAATGGAAGACATCTATCTGCTAACTGAGAAATAAATCTCCTGATTGATTGCAATCTTCCTTGTAAAGATCGCAATTGACTTATGTTCCTAGGTGACTCCATCTCCACGATAGCTTTGACTTTTTCAGGATCTACTTCAATTCCACGAGCTGATATAATGTACCCAAGGAGCTTTCCAGAGGTTACCCCAAATGCACATTTCTTTGGATTTAATCTCAATTGATATCTTTCCAGCCTGTCAAAAATCTTTCTTAAAATGGTCAAATGTTCTTTTCTTGTATGAGATTTTCCAAGTATGTCATCGACATACCCCTCCATAAATGTATGCATCATATCATGGAAAATTGTCGTCATAGCCCTTTGATAAGTCGCTCCTGCATTCTTAAGCCCAAATGGCATAACATTCCAGCAATATGTTCCCCATGCATAGGTGAAAGATGTATTTTCTTGATCTTCATGTGCGATTATTATTTGATTATATCCTGAGAAGCCATCCATTAATGAAAACATCTCATGGCCTGCTGACAAGTCCACTATGATATCAATGTTTGGTAGCGGGAAATCACCTTTTGGACATGCTTTATTCAGATCTCTGAAATCTGTACAGACCTTTATGCTTTTATCTAGTTTTGATACTAGTACAATACTTGAAACCCATTTTGGATAAGCGACAGGTCTTATAAAACCCACTTCTAATAGTTTCTTCAGCTCAGTTTTTACAAGAAGAGCAATGTACGGATGCATCTTTCTTAGCTTCTTCTTAACTAGTTTTTCTTTTAAATCCACATTAAGATGATGCATGATAAGATCTGAATTAAGTCCTGGCATATCTGCATAGGACCAAGCAAAATTTACTTGTCTTTTCTTAAGGAATTCCATGTATTCATTCCTCTCTTTTTCTGATAATGAGGTAGCATAATGAAGTATTTTAGAATCCTTTGATGTACGAATGTTTACTGCTTCTGTTGGTTCTATTAGAATAGCAGATCTCTCTTGAAAATATGCAGGAAGAATGTCAAACTTTCCATCTTCTGGTGCCTCAAAGAGGTTTTCACCATCAGATGCGTCCTTTATTTTCCCTTTTGATTGATCTAGTGTTGCCATGAAATGGTTTTCAACAATGGGTCTCTTTCCTTTTTTTATTTTGCTTTTGTGACTAGAAAGTTTGGCATTCTCCTGACTATGAGAAACATTACTTGTTTCTGCAATGGAAGATATCTTAGGTGGGATGGGTTCAACAACGTTAAGGTACACGACTAAGTCATGATCATTGGAAAAGACATTCAATTTGGGGTTGTCTAAATTATCCCAATCAATTAGTTCAGGATGAAGAAGGGGTAGATCATAATCACTGTCATCATTAGGTGTTTCAATGTTCATGACATAATGATCATAACTTTGCATAAAATAGGTACTGTCATAGATTAAATATTTTTGAGAATTGTCTTTCTCAAGTGTCTCCAAATTAGTCCTAACAAAATCAATATTAGCATTTTGTAGTTCACACTCAAGTGGTTCTTCAACTGACGTTTGTCCCTTAAATGAATGGATTATATCAACACACACATCTTTAATACTGCAAATTCCTTCCTTCTTGATTGACCTCATTTGCATTTTGGAGTTGACATACTTGTGTTCATGATAAAGAGGATTCTTTTGCTATATTTTGTCTCCTTTCAAACTCAACTTCTTCTGGGCTAATAGTCAATCCAACTTGACTATCTCTTAATTCTTCTATGGTTCTGCCACATTTGGATACATCTTGTTCCTCTTTTAATGAAAATCTTGTATTTCCATTTGCTTGATCTATCCTTGTTTGTACTTCTTGTGGCATTACTTCTTTGTCTTTGTCATTCCCTTTCCTTTTTGCATATGCCTCTTTTCTCTGAATTCTGAGTTTTTCTTGCCTTCTTTCTAACTCCATCTTTTATTTTGTAATAGACAAGTCTTTTTTCGTGATAGCGTCTTGGTCTTCATTGTGTTCTTTACTTGATGTAGTAGATAAGACATCTGAACCCTATTCATACTCATTTGAATCTGTCTCTAAATCCTAATCTAGGATTACTCCACTATACCATACTGGAATGTTGCATGGTGCAAAAAGTTCTCTGATTTCTGCCATCTCTATTTTTACTGCTTCTGGAATATCTTGTTTAGATTTTGCATTTGTTTGTATTTTCAGAACTTGTTGACAAGATTTTCCTTTAGCTTTGATGGTAATCTCCACTTCTTTCTTTTCATGTTCTTCTTGCTTGTTTTGTTTATTGGTTACTATTTCAGCCGCTTGATGTAGCTTTTCTTGCCAATTTTCTTCTTTAGAAACTGATTTCTTTTTCCATTTGTACTGTTGATGATTATGTTGCCTTTGATTGGATTTTAGATATCCAAGCCCGGATTTATCTTCTTTGGATTGTGAGTGTGGACAAATAGGTTCTGAAATACCTTGATATCGCTTACCAATTGGTCCTTTTCCTTCATATCCCATTTTTTGCATGATTTCATAACCTTTGCCATATTGTTTTATGGGAATATTGACTTCTGTTGCTATTGCTATAGTTTTATCTTCATCCTTGTACAACCAACCAAGAATGTCTTTGTCATCATTTTCTTCTTCAAGAGTTCTAGCACTAACAAATGTCCCTTTAAACATATGTTTTGATCTTTTTGATGTCTTTGATTGAATATCTGTAGGCTTTCCATATGACTTAGGGGAAAGTGGAAAATTATGCAAAGAATATTTTCCCATTCCTTCATCATTTAATTTGAACTTTTCCTCAAAAGTTTCCCATAACTTTGCTTGAGTTTATTTGGTAGGATATATTGATTCTCTGTTATGTGGAACTCTTGTATCTTGTTTTGGCTTCAAATCATTGCAATATTGACTAGAATTTGCAATTATAGAGATCTCTTGTCCTTCATGAGGAAATTTCACACATTGATGATAGGTAGAAGGAACTGCTTGCATCTTGTGAATCCATGGTCGACCTAGAAGAATGTTGTAAGAGAGGTTCAAATCTAAAACCTGACACAATGTATCCCTTTCCACAGGTCCTATTTTTATTGGTAGCACAACAATTCCTTTAGAAGAACGTTCTACTTCATCATAAGCCTTGATGGTTATTTTCTTTTTCGGGTCTACTACATTTTCTAAATATCCCAAAGCTTTTATCAAACTTAATGCACAAATATTTAAGCCAACTCCCCCATCTATGAGTACACGTTTAACATGAGTTTTATTGATGGTGACTTGAACATGTAAGGGAGAATTGTGAGGATGTTGCAAGGATGTGTCATCATTTTCAGAAAATGATAAGCAATGAGGATCTATAAGGTGCCCTACCATGTTTTGAAATTGATCTACATCCAAATCTTTTGAAATTGTTGTTTCCACTAAAGCTTTCTCCAAAATTTTCTTATGCATAGGTGAAACTTTGAGAAGTTCCAAAATTGATATTTGAGCGGGTATTCTTTGTAATTGCTCTACAAAATTGTATTGTTGTGAAGTGGATGTTGGGTCTTTTTCTATACCTGGAAAGGTAACCTTTGCTTTTCTTCTCGTAATAACATTGCTTGGCTCTAAAGATGGATTATCTTTAACAATGATTACATTTACCACATCATCATATGTATAAGTGTAATTCACTTTGGCTTTTCCTTTGTCATATTTTAATTGGGATAGTTCACCTTTGTCATAATTCGGAAGTGGAGTTTTGAAAGCTAGGTGTGATTCATTTGTCTTATGGCTATCCACTATGATCGTTCCATTGTCGATTAGATCTTGGATAAGGTGTTTCAATCTCTGACAATAATTTGTTAGGTGTCCTTTATTCCGATGGTAATTGCAAAAATGATTGTCATTCCACCAATTTGGCTTGACTGGTGGTTCATAACTTCTTGCTTCTAGTAAAACAATCAATTTGTTGGCAAGCAGAGTTTTTAGAGCTGATTCTAAAGGTTCTCCAATGTTTGTGAATTTCCTCTAAGGATTGGAGAAAAATGACTTGGCTTTATTGTTTTATGGGTTGTTATTGCTTGGGATTTGACTTGATAGATTAAAAATTGGTTGTTGTTGTTTTGTAGTACTATTATCATCATTTCCTTCATTGCTGACATTCCTATTCTTTGACCAGAAATTGGGTTTGTCATTGTTGTTGTTGTTATATGAATTATTGTAAAGTTTTAGCTCTCCTTTCTTTACCATTGCATTCTCTATTTTCAGACCATTCTCGATCATTTTGGCAAAAGAGGGAGGACATTGCATTCTTAGTCGGTAACTCATTTCACTAATAAGATTATCAATGAATATGTCCATCTTTTCTTGATCAGGTACATCTCGGGGATACCTATTAAACATGCGTTTCCATCATTGTAAGAAGATCATAAAAGATTCACCATTCTTTTGTTTAACATTGCAGAGATCCAACATCATTATCTCATTCCTTATATTGTAGGAGTATTGTGAAATAAATTTATTCACAAGCTCTTCAAAAGATTTGATTCTGGATGGTAATCTTGAAAACCACTCCATTGATTGTCCATTTAAACTCCTAGGAAAAAGACGCATAAGGTAAGTTTCATCATGAGAAAATTCCATGCTCATAGTACAAAACTCCCTAATGTGATCTCGAGGATTGGATTTTCCATCGTATTTGTCATATTTAGGAATCTCGCGTTGCGGAAATGGTATCATGTTCAAATTTTTATTGAAAGGATATGGGCATATATCTTCTAATGAATACTTCTTGGAGCTTGTTCCATTTTGCACGTCTTGTATCTGTTGTTGTAGAGTTTGCATTTGTTGAGTAAGGTTTGATAATGGATTATCCACATAGTTTTTTCTTGTTTCTTCGTGAGTTCTTTTATCACTACACTCTTTTCTTGTGTCATCCCTTTCTTTCCTTGTTTCTTCATGACTTTCTTTGTTCACATCTTCGTTATTTGGATCATCTGTGTTTTGGGTGTTACTTGCCTCCACATCTTGTTTCAAGCTTTCTATGTTAAAGTTTTGTGGTAGTTTAGCTCCAGATTTTGCCAACATCAAAAGATATTTCTCTTTTTGCTTTGTCAACAATTTTTCCATTAGCCTATCAATTTGAAATCTTGCTCGAGGTCTCTAATGGTAATATTAACTGCCTCTTCATCCACAACAGTATACCCAAAAGTTTGAAATACAAGATTATCTTCTTCCTCCATGTGTTGTTGTTTTCTAAGTTGTTCGTATTGAGCTCTAGTCCAAACTGGCATGTGATTATTTCAAAGTTGTTGAAATTTCCAAAGGACAAAGTCATTAGGTGATTATTGGTTTAGGAAGATATGCTTTGTTGATTTTACCGCTATTGTTTGTTCGCTGTGATAAAGCATCTCTTTGTTGAAAAATACGTCTTTGCAAAATTTCACCGTCAAACTCTGTACCATAGCCACATAAGTAGTGACGAAAATGGTGTAGGAATGTCCTATGTTTTAATAAGATCTTGTGATTGATATACAAGAATCTTATTATTTTCTGAGTAGCTTTATAACTGGGTTTTCTTTTCTTAAGGTGATACTTAAAAGTCATATAAGCATTTGACAATTTACAAGTTTGTTTGATTCCAATGTTGGTGCAATGCTGATTTTGATATAACCTAGGTTCAAAATAGGAAAGATATATCCAAGATTATGAACCTAGTATAGATTGATCAAACTTCGTGATAGAGGATTTGATTATCCTGATGAGAGAGTTGACAATGATGTTGATTTTTTTGCACTTAAGATGTTTGAATCAATAGCTTGTTGAATGTCGATGTTTATAGAACTTCTTGGGAATAACCTGTGGGATTAGTGACCTAGTTGTTTGAGCTAGTTTGACAATAAGTGATGGTTTAGAGATAAACCTAATTCAAGAATTATTTTGATACTGACGTTTTGACACTTTGGTTTTGATCTGGTGTTTCAAGTGTTGGAAAGCTTTCGTATTACCCCTTTGGTCAAACTTTTTCAGCAATTTGTTGGATTTTTGCTCACTCGTAGATGATAATTTTCTTCAATTTTTTGACCATTTGGAACATTTAACAAACATACAAGACACAATGTCTAATAAAAAAAATGCACAAGGAAGTACAAATCTTATGGCAAGCTGAGACAATAGTTGTTGAATCTCACATGGGGTTTCCCCCGAGGCTACGCTATTCAAAGCGGATATTTAGATGCTTGATCCCACTGGCTCCACCCTCGACACTCACTTCTTTGGGACAACCAAGCACCAGTTTCCATGAAAACTCCCCATGGAAAATTTTATATCTCTACTAGGAACCGTATGTGTGTGAGCCGCTTCAGAGGTCCAACCTCCTGTGCCAATAGCTAGAAGGATTTTGGCAACTAGTACAAGTGGTTTTTAGTAAAGGCTTCCGATCATGTGACCATACATGCGACACTTTCAGCTCTGTAAATACAGAAGGTTCCCAGCCTATAGAGGTTACACTCCATAGGGTTTATGAGGAAACATAGTGTCGGTATGAACTTATCAGCACATGTTGTTTGAGACTTTCGCCACAAACATGATTTATTTATAGTGGATTGGAAGGACTTGGTATTACCCCATTTCCACTTTAGGTCGTTCCCCTCTCACTGGCCCCCTCAAGGAAGCTCAGAAAGGCAGACCCTCTAAAGGATTTAATTGCTTGAAAGTAAAGAAAGCATAAAAGAGTGGGTTTGGCTTTTTGGTCACCCAATTAAGGGGAGAGCATATACCTACCACTTTCGAGACACATAATATAAGTGTTCTTTTTAACCTTTTCAAAGCAATTGTTGGCGAAGTCCTATTTGGAGATGTTGCTCCAACAACCATGGTGTTTATTTTAGCCTTTTTAAAAGTCTATGTGCAACTATTTTAGAGAAGTTACTAAAAATGCAAGTTGCATGCTGTCAATTTATCCTCTTAGTTAGACTAAATGGACAAGACATGATATATTACTTCCCAAAATAAGGCCTTTAATTAACTAGATGAGGAAATGCATAAAATTTGCCTTAAACACCATCCTGCAAATGCATGTTAGTACTTTGAAAAATCTAAATTCTTGGACATTCAGACCTGCAAATTTTTAAGCGCTATTCTAACATATGCACTATCTTTCTCCTCAAATGCGCTAATCTTTAGAGAAAAAGCGCTAACCTAGACTACAAAAGCGCTGCTCTGCGGATACAAAAGCATGATTTCTTTAATAAATGTGCTAATCTAGAGGACAAAAACACTAACCTAGAAGACAAAAGCGCTAATTAACAATGCAAATGCGCAGATTTTTTAGACAAAAGCGCTAACCTGCATGGTATATGCGCTAACCTGTGATGCAAATGCGCTAACCTATCAAACAAAAGCGCTGTCAGAATTTACACATGCATGAATCTACATTACAAATACGTTAATTTTACTTTTTGCGAGATTTTTAAAGGTATATGCAAGGTCCATGAGCCCCACGGTGGGCGCCAAAATGTGTCGACTTAAATTTCTTCCTCAGAATGCTACCTGCAACAAGTTAGTTTCACAAAATACAAATGGAAATGCTACAGGAAATCCAAACTCAACCAATGAAACTACATGAAATTGATATAAAATAAAAACACTATTATTACCTTCATGATTAATGTCTCATTGTGTCCTAACTCCACTGTTCCTATTTGCAGATGGTGTGCTCTCAGACAATGCACTGATAGCTTCCAAGATGGCATATGAAGAATGGACTAATAACTGATAGTTCACAAATGCTATGATATACAATACTACATGATTATGCTAAAATGCTATTTGCTATTTGCTTCAAGATTAAAACTCATGGATACAAATGATTAACTTGCAAATTCACTTGAAAAGTATCTTGAAGATTCTTGAAGATTAACTCTCTCTCAACTAAAGCTCTTAATTTTATAGACTTTGAGAGGATAAGATGATGTGGCTTAGATCAACGATCATGATCAGATCTGCAGATTTGTATGGCTGTGAGCAAAGGTGAAGGTTGAGAGAAAGGGGGAAGGAGAAGACAAGTGTCACTCATCTCACCTTGACTGGGTTGCTGACTGAGGGAATCTAGGGATGGTTGAAAAGATTTAGGCATGAGAGGACAAGTGGACTCAAGTCCTTCCTAAGATGTAGGGGGTGTTGAAGAGAATATAAGAGAAGGTTATGAAATATGTGTACGTACACAATATTCATTAATTTTGGAAGTTGAAGATAAATGATGAATTAATATTTAAGAAATATTAATTTCCTTAGCCACATGTTTGATGAGTTGGCAAAGGGAAGATGAAGTAGAGATGGAAGGTGAGTTGGAAAAGGGATTTAAATAAGTTAGAAATTATTTAATATTTGAGACTATAGGATAGGAGAATAACTATTAAATATTAGATATTTAATTTTTTGGAGAAGATAATTAAATATTAGATATTTAATTAATTAGAAGAATAAGATAGATGTTAATAAAATATTAATTAATAGAAAGACACGAAAATGAATTAAATAAATTAATCTTTCAAATTAACTATTTAATAGAAGAATAATTATTAAATAAATATAAAATATTTATTTAATCACTCATAGCCATTTTTATGTGTATACAGAGATGATTGGTTGTGGATCTTCCATCTTCCATCTTCAAAGAATACATTTACTTTCTCAGGAATATCTTGTTTACCATTGTTTTGGCTTGATAAAGATCACCATGATTCTTCCAAAGATCTTTCACACTCTTCTCTTCAAGGACATTAAGTAGGACAATTCGACCAAACAAAGCCTTATGAGGCCCTTAGCTTTTTGACTAGTTGCATCCCAAACATCTTGGCTCATGGTCACTAGTTTTGTTTTGGATACTGCAACCTATAGATATGGATCTATGAGTATATCTTCCATTTTTAACTTCAAAAGTTCTAAGTTAGTATAATTAAACTTCTGCATCTCAATTTTTTTGGATGTGCTTGTCATTTTTAATTTCTCGCAACAAGATTTTAAAAATACTTTGAAAAAGCTCTCACTCAAATTGAGATTAGTATAAAAATAACACTACCTAAAAATGGAACCAAAATTGGTTAGGCTCTGAGAACAACTTAAAGGAAGCAAATGTGCAAAAAGCAGTTCCTCGAACTAATCTAGTGGGGGAAATCATGCAAATTTTCTTTATAGATCTTTAACTATTATAGAATAAGAAACACATTTAGATAGAGATAATAAACATGGAAATAGTATAGCACA
Organism: Cryptomeria japonica; assembly: GCF_030272615.1. Taxonomy (NCBI): domain Eukaryota; kingdom Viridiplantae; phylum Streptophyta; class Pinopsida; order Cupressales; family Cupressaceae; genus Cryptomeria; species Cryptomeria japonica. The sequence continues at coordinate 36,425,558 of NC_081412.1, read as the reverse complement.
ATGAACACATGATATACGTGGGGAAAAACCTTTCGAGAGAAAAAACCCACACTCAAAAAACACAATGCTTTTGTTTTTCTAGTAAACTTAGCAGTTACAATAGAATATTAGCACTAGGCTACTTCAATAGGAGTATTCAATCAACAACACCCAATCTAGATTAATTCTAGTAGCATAACACTTCACGTGTAAAACATAACATACATAATGCTCTCTAAGACAACCTTATGCAAAAAAAATACAACAAAGAAGGAGGCTTCTAGACCAAGCCAAAAAAGATGGGCTTCCAAATCCATTTGGCACATTTTCCAACTACCTTTAAGCATGCAAATGACACATGTACATCATCCTTGACTCCTCATTCAAACCTCCAAAGTTGGGCTGCAAAACTTTTCTATATTTAGGTATGATAGATGCTCTTATACATCATACAACTATCATAATTGACAACACTTACAACTATAAGAGAATCCAATATAACTGACTATTAATAGCTAATTCTCTTACAACTTGTCATTACACAACTTGGGCACCCACCTTCTCCACACAAAGGTGTCTCATAACACTCATCCATTTTATCATAAAATCTGCTAGAAGCTGTCATAAGTTGTCATAGGTAGGTGTGTCATAATATCTGTCATAGATTCTATCATTAATTTGTCATTACATTACACATGGCACCTGCTTATCAATATTCCAAGATCCTCCAAGTGGGATGCATACTTTCTCATGTGAGGACAAGTCAGCATGCCAACTCCCACAAGATGACAACAAAACACGTGCAAATAAAATTATCTAGTAGGCTCATACAATTAAATCAAATAATAAATAAATAAATCCAATTACCAATGCTAGGACTTGCAACACCTTAATCGCAACAGGATATCCTCCTAGAAGTTTGTTTGGAGAAAAATAGGCAAGTTGAGATGGTTGCTGAGGTGGATGCTCCCTTCTTTGATTTGGAATGAGGGTTTCTCCTCCCTTATTTGGGGGTTTCATCCTCCAAATTAGTTCACAATATTGTGGATCACTTGTTGCCCTTATCTCCTAATCTAGGTAAGCTAGAATCAACATGTGGTGTTGTAGTTTTGCAGCTTGAGTTTGTGGACGAGGGGGTTGATTCTTCTCCTCTTGTGGTTAGTTCTGTTTTGAACCTTAGGGTTTCACTTCATAGTGTTTTGAAGGATGTTCTTATTCTAAAACCTAGGGGTTTACAAGGTTCTAACCATGATGGGTTTGTTGAGAGATTGGACACTCCTAAGATTGTTGTTTCTTTCCCCATGGTTGTTCTTAACCCTAGATTTTTAAAGGAACCTTGTGTTGTTGGGAGCTTTAGTATTGGAGATTCTTTGATGTTATGAAGGGTAGATTGAAATTTATATTCTTAAATATCTTCTTGTGAAATCGTATGCTTGGCTTAGGTGCTCGCTTGTGGGGAGATTTCATGGTAATTGTCCTAGTATCAATATAGTAAGAAGATGGGTTCTTCAGATTTGGAATCTCAAAGGACAATTTAAGGTAGCTTCTATGGTGAACACTTGTTTTCACTTTCCTTTTCTAATGAGGAAGAGTGCTCTAGGATTAATCACAAATGCCCTTGGTTTTTGGGGATGAATGGCCTTTGTCTTTAGAATTGGTTCCTAGGTTTTAACCCTTTGAAAGATTCAATATAGTAAGAAGATACGTTCTTTAGATTTGGAATCTCAAAGGACAGGTTAAGGTAATTGCTATGGTGAACACTTTTTTTCTCTTTCCTTTTCTAATGAGGAAGAGTGCTCTAGGATTCTTCACAAAGGCCCTTGGTTTTTGGGGACGAATGACCTTTGTCTTTACAATTGGTTCTTAGGTTTTAACCCTTTGAAAGATTCAATCTTTAAGTTCCATATTTGGATTCATCCGCTTGGCTTGCCATTGGAGTTTTGAGATGAAAAGTTTTTATGATCATCCCCAATTCTTTTGAACAATTTGGTGTCCTAGTTTTGATAACTAAATTTCACTCGAGTTTGTGTGTTTGTGGAAAAGAATTGAGTGCTCCCTTCTAAGAGTACTTTACATTTTAAATTTGGTCTTTGGTTGCAACAAATTGAATTTGAATACTCTTCTATTATTTGTCCTTTTAGTAAAGTGGAACATGCTTCTGCTGCTTGCTTAAGGAATAAGAAAAACCAATTTTTTTGGAGGAAAAAGAAAAATATGTTTGCTATTGTTGACGACTCTTCTCTTGAGGAGTTTTAGAATGTTGATAATAGGAAAAAATATCCTATTGTTTGTTGAGACATGGACCAGCTAGGACTCAAACCTAGGACCTTCCATACACTGCTAGAGTACTCTACCATTAAGCTACTGGCCCCTCTTGGACCAGTCCATTGTTAGTCTAGGTGTGGCTTATTTCCAACACCAACACCCCCCCCCCTTAAGCCACACCTCTCATGTGTTTGGGGCTCCTAGCTTGGACCTGGCTCTAATACCATGTTAAATTTGGATCAGATTTGATATGTGAGTAGTTTTAATTTTATTTCTATTACTTAGTTCACAAACTAAGCTATATGACTATAAACTCTATGTGCAGGTTGCTGCATATATGAGGAGAACACAACTTAATTCACAAAGTATTTGCTGGATTGCAAATGAAGGAGATTGATGTCTTATTGGCTTGCACTTTCGATTTATGTACTTGCCTTTAGAATCGAAATATATCATGATATATATAACACGGGTTGGGCATGTCGATGAATAGACACGCCTCCACGTACGTGGAGACTTGTGTCTTCATCGAGATACCTCTCTATATACCAATTCACATAACGGTTTGTTAGCAAGATAACGATTCACATAATCGTTTGTTATTATTAACAATAGGTAACGATTCACATAATCGTTGGTTATTATTAACAGCAGGTAACGATTCACATAATCGTTTTGATATGAAGATCAACCATAGTTGATTCAAACAACAATTAATAATATCAAAATGTTTAATGTGGATGATCAATTTATATTGATCATTCCATTTGACCAATATAATCGATACTTATGATCATTTAGCAAATGATAAATAATCTGGTGCTCATATTCAATTTAGTATAAACAACGTGATTATAAATTCAATTTAATCACTAGATTAATATAATAGATATTACTTATTGATTCAACATGAATTTAATCTCATTGATTTATCAACAATACGATTAATGATTTTAATATTCCAATCATAAACTATGTATATATAAATATTCATATATATATATATATATATATAATAATAATAATAATATTAATATGTATATATACATATCAACAAATCATTAATCAAGTTGATGGTATCATAGTTCCCAAACTCGCCGCAAGTCGTGCGAGTTATCCGAGTCGCCGAGATGAGCAGACCTCGCCAAGTTTTTATGACTCGGCCCGAGTCATGGAATATGATATATAATTTCATATATATATAATTGTAAAAGTATATAATTTCAAGATTTTTCCGAGTCATTGCCGAGTTGTAGCCGAGTCACGAGTCGAGTTGGCCTTGCCGAGTCCGAGCCGAGTCCAAGTCTGGGAACTTTGGATGGTATAATCAACATTACTTATACATATGATTTCATGAGATTGCTCTGACTGAAGCTATAAATCATAAACACTCCCTCTTAGCTAGGGAGGATGATCATAAGGTACTCATAGTAGAACTACACATAGTGTAGTAGATATTATTACACGATATCAAGAGCAATGGTCTACAAATATCAACACTTACAATATTCACCAAAAGATCACAATATCCATTATGGTATGTACACTAACATCAACCATATGATGCCTACCATAGGGATATAGAAGATCATGGCATACCCACATATATTAAGCACTTAATATCCACCATGACATATCTCAACAATCCAACCTATAGATATCAACCTTATAATATATAATTGATATTGTTTTAAGAGATATGGACTATCATGACATGTTCACAGATATCAACCATATGATATCTATCATGATAGATTGTAGAGTTATTGTAAAGTCGTCACCTTCCAATAACTACTAGAAGTACAAGTGATTATCATTCAGAAGTTGTCACTTCTTAATGATGCACACAGGTGCCCATAAAGTCATGAAATGACAAAAGGAGTTTATATTAAACATCTTTAGAATATATTAGTAAAATAATAATGCTGAGACTCAATCTTAGAATTTACATTTCAATCATACCAAGCTTACCTCTGAAGTGTTATACCTTTGTTTTGGTGAGAATGTCCGATGTTTGATCTTCAGTACTAATATACCTCAACTAGATTACCTTTCTCTCCAACATGTCTCTAACATAGTGATTAGGTATTTCAATATGTTTGGATGTCATGAAATACTGGATTTGCTGAAAGCTTTATACAACTCTAGTTGTCACAGTGGATGATGGTAGGATCTAAGGATTGTCCAAACTATCCTACAACGAGTTTTCTCAACTATACTGCTTCTCATGCTCCCATAGATGCCGCAATGTACTCTGATTCTATGGAGCTTTGAGCAACTGAAGATTGCTTCCTACTAAACCAAGATATCATAGCTGATCCTAAACTGAAGCATCACCCTGATGTCCTTTTATGATACACCACACTTCCAGCCCAATCTGAATCTGTATATCCATATAAGTTTAGATCTACATCTTTATACTTTAAACCATATCCAATTGTTCCACAAAGATATCTCAAGATGTGTTTTACTGCAACTATATGTAACTGCTTCAGTTCACACATGAACTGACTGAGTGCATTCACAACATAACAAATATCTAGTCTAGTAATGACCAAATACATCAATGATCCAATCATCTGCCAGGAGAGGGTGGAATCTGTTGATTCTGAACTTGCAGTTGCCTCTCTTAACTTGTGTAAGTTTGTTTCCATGGGAGTGGACATAGGCTTACAATCCATCATTCCAAACCTTTTTCAGAATTTCAATAGTGTATTTCCCTTGATTTAGGATAATCCCATCAGTCTGCTACCATACTTCTAAACCGAGAAAATAGTGTAGAAGCCCTAAGTCCTTCATGTCAAATTCAGATGCAAGGTCTTGTTTACACTTGATGATAAGATGCTCTTCACCTGTGATTAACAAGTCATCAACATAAAGAATAAGAATTAACATATATCCATTTATTACCTTGAAGTAAAGGTTCAGATCTGCATCATTCTTCGAGAAGCCAAGTCCTAATAAATAGTGATCTATCCTTTCATACCAGGCCCGAGGAGCCCATTTGAGCCCATACAAGGCTTTCTTCAATTTGCAAACATGAGAATGTTGTCCATGCACTACAAATCCTTCAGGTTGTTCCAGATAGACATCCTCCTCTATTACAACATTTAGAAATGCAGTTTTTACATCCATTTGATGGGTTTTCCATCTCTTTGATGCAACAATAGAAATCATATCTCTAACAGAAGTGTATCGATCAACATGAGAAAATGTTTATTTATAATCAATTCCCTCTTTCTGAGAGAGACCTCTAGTGACAAACCTTACTTTGTATTTTTTAATACTTCCATCTGCAACATGTTTGATTTTGAAAAGCCACTTCGAAGACCCTAATGATTTGTCCTTAGGCCTAGGCACAATGTCCTAGACATCATTCTTGAGAATAGACTTATACTCTTCTATCATGGCTTCTTTCCAGGCTTGATGTTGGAAGGCTTCCTCAACAGTAGAAGGTTCTGAATTTATGATTTCACTCATTAGTGCAATATAGCTGGAGAATCTATTAGGTCTTTTACTTTCCCTAAAAGTTCCTTTTGGAGCTGTATAATTTGCAACCTCCTCAATCATCTTCCTAGCCCATAGTGGTCTTTTCTTAGTCACATTAGTGTCTCTAGGTTAATCCATATAGTCCATAGGCTCAATGTGATTGTTGCCTTCAATTGGTTCATGAGTCTCACTCTGAATCTCAGAGGAGTGATCTTTTTCATTGTATTGAGGAGATTCATCATTTGTTTCATTAACATCCTTAGATCTTTTGAATGCAACATCTTCTTCAAATATTACATCCCTGCTTAGTTCAATTTGTCTTTGACCAAGAATATAGACCCTATTAGGCTTTAGAAGTTTCACTATACCCAACAAAGATTCCCTTTTTTTCAGAGGGTTCTAATTTAGATCTTTTCTCCTTAAGGATGTGAATGTAAATGAGACAACCAAAAATTCTTAAGTGACCTATGTCAGGTTTGATTCCTGTGAAAGCTTCTTCAGGAGTTTTGTTACCAAGAAATGAGTGTGGACATCTATTTTGGATATACACAACAACACTAGACGCTTCGGCCTAGAATGACGTATGAAGGTTCTGGTCATGCATCATGAATTTCGCTATTTCTACTATATGTTCTATTTTTCCTTTCTGCTACCCCATTTTGTTGAGGGTTGTAAGGAACGAACTCCCTCTTAATCCCAATATTATTACAATTTTTTTTAAAGTTTTCAGAGATGTATTCCCGCCCATTATCTGATCTAAGGGTCTTTATACTTTTACTTGATATATTTTCTACTAAAACCTTGAATTCCTTAAATCTTTTAAGGACTTCATCAGACTCTTTACACTTTAGAAAATATATCCGCGTCTTCCTAGAATAATCATCTACAAAAATAACATAATACAAAAATCCTCCTAAGGAGGGTACCAACATAGGTCCACATAAATCATAACGAACAATTTTTAATACATTTTTGGATTTACTTTCACTATTATGAAATGTGCCCTTGGTTTTCTTCCCTAAGGCACACCCTTTGCAGATTCCTTCATGTTCTTGAGTCAGCTTAGGTATCCCTGTCACCATTTTCTCTATAGAGGGTAAAGCATGAAAATGAAGATGCCCTAATCTTCTATGCCATAATTCACACAGGTTAGAAGATTCATGAATAAGTGCTTGTGAAGGAAAGGGTGCAAAGTTTGTACAGACACCCATGTCGAATTCCAATGGTGTGTGCCTTCTTGATGTTTGAGTTCTTAGGCCAGGCTAAGACTTTTCCATCCATGAAGGTGATTTTGTATCCCTTGTCTTCAAGAGATGATATGGAAACCGGATTGCTTTTGATGCCCAACACAAATAGTACACTTGTTAATTGAAGGGTGATGCCTGATTTTAGTTGAATGGTACAGGTTCCAATCCCTTCCACGAGGTAGTTTGAATCATCTCCAATTGTGACTTCCTTATCAGAATTTTTTATCATAGTGTCTAAGTGCTCCTTGAATCTTGTTATATGCCAGGATGCCCCACTGTCTATTACCCATGTTAAGGTTGGTTGATACTTGACTGGATAGAGCTGAGTAGAATACAAGTCTTTCAGAATATGTGTTGGCCTCACTGACTTCTGCAATTGAGGCTTGAGGCTTAGGTCTGTCAGGACACTTTACAACAATATGACCATATTTATCACATCTAAAGAATTGCACTTTAGATAGGCCACTCTTCCCTTTGAATGACTGCTTCCTAGTTGAGTCCTTGCCTTTCCTCTTCTTGGAGTTATTCCTCTATCCTCTTTTGTGAGATTGAGAGTTTAGGGCTTGCATCTCTTCATTTTTGGAGTTAATTCCAATCCCTCTAGTGATCAATTTGGATTCTTCTTGTATACAATAAATTTTCAACCGATCAAATTTGGGAAGTTTGGATCGGGCACTAATCCCTTGAATAAATGATTCCCAAGAAGTAGGAAGCTCTTTGAGTGCCACCATGGTCAACTCCTTGCTATCGAATGTGTGACCAATGTTAGGGGTAAATACGTATGTTAGTACGAATAATAATTATAAGTGTGTTATGTGTGTTTATGTTTTGCTATTGTCGAGAGGTTCCCGTCGGGTAGTTGGGAGTTGGTGATGGTTGGCAACTTGGCCAATCGTCGGGTCTATATATTGTTTGGTTGGAACCTCGACAGGGGGATTATGGATGGACAATTTTGGACATTGGAATAAAGATATAACTTTCTAGTCTAATTATTATCATTTGTCATTTATGTTATGATGTACAATTGTTCTGTTCCATGAATACTTGGTACATGCAAGAATTACTGTGTTATCGGATTATTCACCAACTATACATTTTGGACTAAACATTTTGGCGCTGTTGCCTGAACGAACCTGGAGATAACCATGGCAGCAGGCGAAAGCAATTAATGGGCCGACCATTTAACCAACAATTAATTGTCGTGGATAGCGACACGCACAAAGAGAGTACCGCAGAAGAGGAACGAGAGGATCAGTTGACGACAGACTTGGTGGAGTTGTGGGACGTGTTGGTCATGTAGTACATTCAGCAAGAGGCTCAGGAGAGAGCCGTCTCAGAAGGTACGATACATGGTGAACTCACCGTCAGCACCCCCGTCTTTGACTTAGTCGGAAGTATTCCAAGGTTACTCTCCTGGAATTTGATTGCACTCCAAGACCAAAGGGAGGAAACGACAAAGGAACTTCGGCGGCAACAAGTTCTCTGATGGTACGAGGAACGAAGTCGTAGGGAGGAAGAGGAGAGGGAGGCCAGTCAGCGCCGTACCTCTGGCACTTGATGCGCCTACGACCGAACAAAGACAGACGTACCACTGCTACCGAAGGAGTAAACAAGGGAACTGTACAACGATCTCTCCGCATAAAAGAACAGGTCGACAGGAGATGATGACTAAGAGAGGTTGCCGACTCGAGGAGTCCAGAGAAACACAACAGAAGTCAGAGTGTGAGTCGGAGTTGTAGTCGGGAGAGGCAAAAACCATGTACGTGGAAGGAGTTGGCTGAGGTCGCCAGGAACCTGCCACTTCCAGATGTAGCGGAGGAAGATCTTGCCGACCAGGCCCCACACTCGACATCAAGTGAGGAAGACTCCAGAACCGAATCACAAAGCACCCAATCGGAATTTTCAGAACAAGGAGAGAGGCGGTACGAGACCCGCACGAGGAAATCACCACTATTTTCGAAGAACATTGTCTGGCATTAAAAACTTGTCCTTGTCAGAGGGCATCAAAATAGGAAGATCGGATCTAGAAACGCTGGGAAGGAGGGACTATAGAAGTGAAGGTGACCAAAGCCCTGTTGGCAGGGGCCCAACCAGACCAGGAGTGTACGGTACCCTCCGAACACAGTACCTTCCCAGCATATAGCCATTTCCAGGCATTGTATAAAACCGCATAGAAAAGAACGATGGCACGCACCCCGGAGAAACAAAAACTTCCAAAATTCATGGGCGACGGGTCATAGGACCCCATACGGCATTGCAAGACATGCGTCACCATCTGGGAAGCAAATGGCTAGGACGACCGGGACTACTGGGTGAAGGCATTTTCGGCCACTCTACGAGGAATAGCTATTGGCTGGTACACAGACCTTGATGCTCAGCATAAAACATCCTGGAGAAATCTGAAGAAGGCCTTCAAGGAAGAATTCAAACTCCTATGGGATGGCAATGAGATTGTGGCGGAAATTTACAACACCAAACAAGGAAAAAACGAAAGTGTGCGCGCATATAACAGAAGGCTGAGGGAATTGCTTAACAAAATGGAGAACCAGCCGACAGATGGCCTCAAGAAGCAGTGGTTCGTGGAAGGAAGGATTGGTACCATCCCTGAGAAGGATGATGAAAGTAGTCCCTCCACCATCGTACGATGAAGCATACAACCGTGCCATGGATATTGAAAGTGAAAACAAGACATCTCGGGGGAAGCGACAGACCAGTGATGGTGACAGCACGGATGAAGACAGTGACGGGGGATCCAAAACCGTGCAAGCACTCCGGAAGGATATGATGAGGATAATGAAGGAGTTAAAAGGTGACAAAGAAAGTGGCAGGGAAGGAAAAGAACTATGCTGTACTGACTACAAGACTGAAGGACACACTAAAGGAAGTTGTGCCCGTAAAGTTTTCTGTGACATCTGCCAAGTAATGGGACATTCCACTAAGGAATGCCCGTACAATTTGAAAGCACGAAGCACACAAGTGCTCTACGCCCAACCCGACCTAGCCACATCACCGACGACACCGCCGAAGCCAACAACAAACTTTGACGCCTCACCTGGAGGGTACAGAAACAATCGAGGTAACAACAGATCCAATAATAACACACCGAGGAGCAGAATTCAATACGATGGGCAGGGGTGACCCATGATTCAGTGCAGGAAGTGCAACGAATGGGGTCACTTTGCCCGAGAATGCCAAAATGGAGGTGATGTAGGAAGTTTGTTTTGCAGATGGTGCAGTCCAGGAAATCATGATGACATAGATTGTCCAAAACAAAAAGGGGTGAACATGCTCGATGTGGGGGGATCAAGAGAAGACGTGCTAGCAATCACAAGGTTGTAGAACAAGAAAGCCATGTACCCGGACCCTCGCACAGAAAAAGAAAGACTCCAGGAGGCAAGGGCGGATGTCGAGCGGGCGATGGCTGGAGAGCGAAAGGCCTTGCACCTAGCTACCGATACACCAGTCCGATCGGAACCAGAGAAGAATATCATCAAGCAGATGTTACAAACCACAATACCCATACGGGTGTCAGACCTTCTACAGACCATGCCACAATTAAGGATGGCTCTGACAAATGTAACCGGGGACACTACCGTCAGCCAGGAACACCAAACGATGTCAAAGTCTTGTACGGACCCGGTGAAGGGATCCGGTATGGATGCCATGAACCCTATGCTACTAGCGGTGGGCGTCGGACGGAAACTCGCAGTGGTAGAGATGGATATATTGGGACAAAAGTTGACAAACACCATTGTTGATGGTGGGTCCGGAGTCAACGTACTGCTGGAGGAAACTTGGTGGAACCTCGGCAAGCCAACTCTATGGCCACTAACCTTCCACTTAGTCGGTGTGGATCAGCACGGCATCAAACCCCTTGGCACCCTCATGGCACAAAAGGTGGTAATTGGGATGCAATACTTCCTTCTAGATTTTGTAGTCATCTCTCTGGAAAGGAAAGCGTACGACGCTCTTCTAGGAAGGGGGTGGCTGATCATGGCCAAAGCTAACCACAACTGGAAAAGGAATACGCTTTCAATCGAGAGTGATGGTCATAAGTATGTAATTGATCTAAGGAACCAGTCCGTTAGCGAAGAGCTCACGTCATCGGACTCCGACTCAGAAGATTCAAATAGATGGGAGTGGGGTTCTGCAGGAGACAGAGGAGGGAAAGAACCCGATGAGGAAGGAGTGTTGGAACTGGATGAATGTTCTGAGGATGGAACCAGTTCACTGGCGGGACTTTTTCATTGGCAAATGGAGGACTATGAGGTCTTCCACCTAGAGTGTCACATGCTTCAAATATGTGAGATAGGAGAATCAAGCGGCGAGATGGAAGAACAATCCTTTTCCCTAGAGTGCAATAGATACCAATAGGGAATGGCACAGATGGACGACACACCAACCCACTAGTTTGAATGGGATAAACCCATCAAGTACGAGGAAAGGGATGTGAAAAAAATCAATCTAGGTAAGGACGAGGACCCGCAGGTGATACTTGTAGGGGATGACTGGAACCCTATACTAGATCACTCGTACGACATACACCAGTCGAGGGAGTGTTGAGTTATTTGTACGACGTACGGTCGGCAAAGAAGGGAGACTAGCATAGCCCGTACGACGTACGACCTGCAAGAGGAGGAATACCGTACATCGAAACATTGCACCCACAGGAAACTAAGTCATACGATCTTGTACGACTAGCAACGGATAAAGGAGAAAGACCCTACGGTCAGAAAATAGACAAACCATACGTGCAGGATCCATACAATCCACTCCTTTGTGGTCTTTGTACACGCAGGGAGCGGTTGTATGAAAAGTTTGAGGGTATCTGTGCAGAGATTTGTGCCATCCATGTGAAGCCGAGTGAAGAGTTGGCACAGGTTGAAGAGGCCGTACGACCAGGGAGTGAAAGTGCACAAGTTAATCCATACGGTGTAGAGGCAGCAATCGGTCCAATGGTCCGTACCAGTATGGCAAACCAGACAATGGTAGAGGAGGCTGCACTAGGGAAAAATGAGGTCGCCATACAGGTAATTGGTACTAGTACGACATGTTCAGGTACTGGTACGACGAGCACTAGTACAGTACCAACAGGTATTGATACGATTCCAGCAAGAATTAGTACGTTTCCAGTAAGAACTGGTACGATACTAGCATGTACTGGTACGCCAGGTGCTAGTACGACAGGTTCAGGTACTGGTACAACGATCATTGGTACCAGGTTGGAAGGACAACTTCTGGCAAAACGAATAGCTAGCCCAATGGGAGATGTACAACCAGTGGGGGTGCTGTTCCAGAAGATTGGAGAGGGGGATATCGCCGACACAGCGACGGGTATTGTTGCCACAGATCAGTTTGGTCGTACTTGCAGCAGGAACAGAAATTGGTACGGTGGCAGCAGAAACTAGTACGACGACAACAAAAACTGGTACAACGACAACAAAAACTGGTACGACGACAACAAAAACTGGTACGGTGTTGACATAAACTAGTATGGTGTCAGCAGAAACTGGCACGATGTCGACAGAAACTGGTACGACAACAACAAAAACTAGTACGACGGCAACAAAAACTGGTACGACAGCAACAGAAACTAGTACAGCGGTAACAAAAACTGGAACTGGTGCGACGACAGCAGAAACTGGTACGACGACAGCAGAAACTGGTACGATGGTAGTAGAAACTGGTTCAACGACAACAGAAACTGGTACGGTGTTGGCAGAAACTGAAACTAGTACGGCGACAACATAAACTGGTACGGTGTCGACAGAAACTGGTACGATGCCAACAAGAATTGGTACTGTGCCAACATGTACGGGTACGAAAGGAATTGGTATGGTGCCAACAAGAAGTGGTATGGTGCCAACAGGAACTGGTACTGTGCCAACAGGAACTGGTACAATACCAGCAAAAACCGGTACGGTACCAACAAAAATCGGTACAGTACCAACAGAAACTGGTACGGGTGACTTGGAGGCAGAAATCGGTACGGTACCAACAAAAACTGGTATGGGTGACTTGGAGGCATTAGCAACCTAGGTGGTGAGGCTCACTTCACAGCTGGAACAAAAAGATAAAAAGCTACTGGAAGCTGCTCACATGGTAAAGAAAGCTCGGGAACGACAGTTAATGGTAGAAAAGAACCTGAAACTCCAGGCCGAACAATAGCCTCCTACCGCGACCACTACAAGGATGCCTCCTCCCTCTTCTCGGTCTTAGCTATGTTTTTCATTTCAGTTTCTGAGTCATCTAGAAGACGACTACGTTTTTGGGGAGGCTAATGTTAGGGGTAAAAACGTATGTTAGTACGAATAATAATTATAAGTGTGTTATGTGTGTTTATGTTTTGTTGTTGCCGAGAGGTTCCCGTCGGGTAGTTGGGAGTTGGTGACGGTTGACAACTTGGCTAACCGTCGGGTCTATATATTGTTTGGTTGGAACCTTGACAGGGGGATTATGGATGGACAATTTTGGACATTGGAATAAAGATATAACTTTCTGGTCTAATTATTATCATTTGTCATTTATGTTATGATGTACAATTGTTCTGTTCCATGAATACTTGGTACGTGCAGGAATTACTGTGTTATCGGATTATTCACCAACTATACATTTAGGACTAAACAACCAATTATAGATAGTTGGTTTCTTAGCTTCGTTATCCTCGTGAAATATGAAGTGATAGTTTCACCTTGGTTCATTTTGATGTGGAGTTGCTATTTTAGAGCAAGAGCCCTGCTAGTGTTATTTATCTCAAACATGTTCTCTAGTGTTGAGAACATTAGATAGGCAGTATCTAATTTTGAGATAATAAGAACACTATGATCTTTTACTCCATCCACCAATAGCTTTGTACCTTTATTATTATTCCTTGTCCATAGGAGTTTCTTGTCTTCTTCATCGGGCATGGGTAAGGCCTTTTCCACAAGAGTGTTCAATTCATGTTCCTTTAATGCGAATATCATTCTAAACTTCCATGATACATAATTTGCAGCTCTGACGATCCTCAGGTCTAACTCCATTCACCATTTTGTCGAATATAGAATTCTAGAAACTTTAATGGAGATTAGTTGTTTCCTTTTACAAATCTAATCAGATCTATTCTTCAAACTAGCTCTAATACCATGTTGAGACATGGACCAACTAGGACTCGAACCTAAGACCTTCCATACGTTGCTAGAGTGCTCTATCACTAAGCTACTAGTCCCTCTTGGACCAATCCATTGTCGGTCCAGGTGTGGCTTATTTCCAACACCAACATTGTTTACTCTTCTTTTGAAACCTCTTATGATATTTTGGGCTTAGATGTGGATTCCCCTGTTACAAAGAGAAGAATGATCAAGGAGAAGAATCCTTGTATTGAAGTCAAGCAAAAATATTTGGAACACTTCTTCAAACCACCCTTACTTTAGGCTGGTATTTTTGTAAGGTTTTATGTTGCCCGTCTCTTGTAGTTTCATAGTTGTCCTCTTGTTTTTGTTTGGTGTTTTGCTGGGCTCTATTATTCTATATTTCTCTTTGTAAGAGAGTAAGGGCCCTTTCAAAATCTATGCTTGAAGAAATATGGTGCTCTTTGAAAAGAACTAGTTTTATGTGAAGGTCTAATTTGCTTACATTCTCTTGTATGAAGATAACCATTCATTAAGTGTAGGTCATTCTTTATACAAAGCCGTAGAGAACCAATCACCCCATGTACAATTAGGTAATCTTTGAAAAAATTCAAATCTTATAATTAACAAAATCACTTATTTAGGCATAATAATTGGTCAATCTATGAGAGGAATCGATAGCCCTATGAGCCATTCATATTTGGTGGTTTTGTAAGTATAGAGCCAATTGGCATATTAATTGCTTATAATTAACAAAATCACTTATTTAGGCATAATAATTGGTCAATCTATGAGAGGAATCGATAGCCCTATGAGCCATTCATATTTGGTGGTTTTGTAAGAATAGAGCCAATTGGCATATTAATTGCTTATCATTACATGAAGCCTATCAAGCCTTCTACATAAGGTACTGATCATGATTCTAAGAAAAGTTGATCATCGTATGAATATCTATCAAAGGCATGGTGTTTGTGTAACTATTGCAATACTACATTTTGCTATTTATAGAAGAAGAAGAATAACTTTTAACGTCCATGAGGCTAAACATTGAAAACCTACGGGATAATCAGCCTTGCCATCATTAACTTTTGCATTTCGGTTCCTTTTCTATAGAAGCTGATGATGAACTCCCCCAATTTCTCCACGGACCCCTCATTGAAAAGACTGAACCAAGAGCCAACTGTCAAAACATTATCATACTTGCTCCTGATGTCTCTATAAGCATCACACTACAAAATGAAGTGTCTTTCGGATCCAACTACCCCAGAATTTGAAAAGATACAAACCTTTTCTTCCCAGATTTCTTTTGACCTTTTCTACTATCCTATTTCACATCGAAGTTGATGAGAGTTGGTTCTCAATTGAAAAATAAAGATCTCTAGTTGTCTTGCCACATTGATAGAGTCAATTGCTGTGTATAAATACCTTACAATTCAACGGTCATCAAGTGTTTCACAAACCCAAGGAATGTTCAAAACAAGCAAAACAGAAAAACATGTAAATTGAAATGAAGCTTAGGCATGGGAGAAATTTAGTATTGCAAAAGACAAGGAACCCCAATATTTGATTGCGGGATTAATAGCATCTTCAAACAACTGTAAACGTATGGTAAAATAAGCTCATTACAGACAGCTTAACTTATTTGTATGGTATCGTCAGCCAATTTAGTTAGTGCTGAAATGGTCCAAACATTGAACTTGTTTCTCTAATCTTAAAGCCATGTAGAATTTCATTATTACAGAAGGGTCATTATTTATTTGTAAATCGGGCTTGCCTGATTCTCTCAATATTTGTTTATATTGAGGTAATTTACAGAGAGTAGCATACTGCACATCCATACTAGTTATTGGTTGATAGGTCTTCACACTACAATTAAATAAGCTGTACATGCAATGTTTAATCGGACGAAGAACTTAGAAAACATCTATAGTAAACATAACGAAGATCGAAGTGAGGTCTTCTCAACCTCATCAATTGCAATTTGACTAAGGACTTGTTGACGTGTATTTTGTACACAATCATACACAGAATAAAATACCCAAGGGTACCTTATCCTCTCTTGAATAAAATCTCTAACTGCTGAAGATATCGCAAGAAGGATCAGTTAGGGTGACTTCAATGTTCTTTTAAGTAGGGTCTCTACGTGTGGACAAGCACCAGTGGTCGTTGTGATTGCTGTTTCATCAAGGGGTCTTACGCCAAATCCGAACTGCAGGAACAAGGTTTCCTAATACTAATAAGCTCTCAAAAAAGATCAAAAGAGTAGGGCTTGCAAGAGATAAAGTCTAATCTAATCCTAAGAATGACTCAATGTGGACGAGACTTGGCAAGATTCTACCAACTTCAATATTGTCATAAAGTAACAACTCAATTGAAATTGATGCGATCTTCTAAGGTAACAAATGATTTTTTCAATTCATCAAGGATCATAAACACTACCACAAAGGTACATGTCCAAGATACAACAATGATTGAAAGTTTAAGTGATTCAAGTTGATCCAGTTGACCACGCAAGGCGTTCCCACAATCAGCAAGAAGCTATTGGTTTGGAAAGTGAACCTCACCAAGGATCAAGTCCAACACTTTGTCCTTCAAATTAAAACACTATCTTGATTGAGAATGATTCAAGAAAACGAACAACCATGAAGATAACTACACGAATTGCAATAAAACACCATAATTTCAATATTTTATTGATCTCAAAGCCATCATGAACAACAATTGTTTGAAATTCCTTCTTCAAAGCTCAATCTTGCTACAAAATACTTGCTTATATCAAATTGCTAATCTCTAATCACTAATGCTGATATCTAATCTTTAGTTTCTAGTTCTAGTTACAAAATGAAAAGAAATGAGGGTATATATAGCATCCTCAATTACAATGAACGGTCCAGATCGAAAGAAGATCAATGGCCAAGATTATGACACCTAAACCCTAATTAGGGTTTATTACAAATAGCCCCTTTTTTACTGAACAATATTAAATGCATAGCCAAATATTAAATTTGGCATGAAAATCTAGGAGACATAGACCAATGACAATTAAGGTGCCACATCATCTATAACAACCTCTCATCTAGAATCTTATTTCCTTTCCAATGCTCTTTTTTAGCATATGCAATGAATCTAGACATGATTCCTTCGATCTCAGCAATTGGAATCTCGGGAAGATTCTTCATTCGTTCTTCTAAGTGGATGACCTGATCGAAAGCTTTGAGAAGAGCAGCGTCCCATTCAGGTTCAAGTTCCTTGGTCCTCTCAATCAGGAGCATGGTAGCAAACATCTGGTCCCGTTGCTCATCTGTAATAATATTCTCATCTTTGCAAAAGATGACCTTGACTCTATCCTCCAATTCCTGCAAATCCACATCTGTCTCAACTTCGATCCTCCTGCCAAGAATGGTACGTAGTACCTCAAATACTCTGTCCTGGATCGGGTGGATAACCTCCTCAACATGATTGCACCTAGTACTGATGTCCTCGAAGAGAACTTCCTTCATCTGGAGTAAGGTTGACCACTGAAGCAAACTATGAGGTCCTCCATCCATTATCTTCTCTTGCACTAGGACCTTCCTTGATGTTTGTCTGATTACTTGCAAGACAGGAATACCAACATCTTTAGTATGAGCAAAGGCAGCTACCATTATCATCAAGTTGTGGATGACCTCAAGAACCTGAATAGCTCGGTGAATGGTCTGCATCATCCTTGTTGCAAATTCAATAGCAACTGTATGGGATTTGTCAATCCATGAGCTCATAAGCCGAACCAAACTCCTGACTCTCTCTGCCTCACCAACTGATTCGAGGGGAAGTGCCTGTGCAGGAGATACTGCTAGATCCCGGCGCCTCAAAGGCTGATTGAGATGGCTAAAGTAGCCTCTCCAAGCACTGACCTCTCGCTCAAGCTTTCTATTCTTTTCCATTTCTTCTCTAAGCTTGTCCTTAAGTGCCTCAAATGAATCAGTGGCATCATCCAACGTCCGCTCGGCTGTGAGTGGACCAAGCTCAAATGTCTCTACATCAAACTCTTCTGCGAGGATCTCACCTTCATACTTGTCCACTGCTGGTGTAGCTATCTGTAATTTCCTAGATCCTGTCTCATCTCTGATCATCTTGGACATCTTAGTAGCTTTCCTTTTCTCTGTCACTTCCTGGGAATTTCCAACAAGGCTCTCTAAATCAATCACATTATCTTCGTCCTTGATCACAATCACCCTCGTTAGTCTCTCTTTTAACCAATCTGGAATGGCAGATCTTGTTTCTTTAACCTGAATCTCATTAGGCAATGTTTCTTCTTTTTTGAGAGGAGATGTTACTTCATTATCTTCCTTATCTTCATGTAACTCATTAGCTTGGAGAGACCCACTTGGTGACCTTCGAGGTGCCTGTCCTTCTTTATCGTTCTGTACCATTGATTCCATAGACTCCTCTATCTCAAGTGTCCTCTTCTCAGGTCGAGAAGATGTGCCGGATGAAAGATCTCGGTTGGCCTCTTGCTTCTTCTTGGAAGATTCTCTTTTCTCAGGTCTCTCTTTCCTCTTTGAGCCTCTTGGAGGGGGATTGCCCTCACTTACGCTTCGAAGGTTGCCTTCGCTTGCATTTCTGGGATTAGGATTACCCTCACTTACACTTGCCCCACCTTCAACTGGTCTCTCCTCCAAGGTGAAAGTCATAGCTATGCCCTGTTCTCTCAACTTTTGATGCTGCACATCAACCCATCTGCGAGTACAAGACAAGACTGGAGCCATCAAAGCATCTAGATCCACAACCTCGGGTTCATTCCAATCCAGCCTCACTGATTTGCTTTCTCGATCATAAGATGATTGGAGATGTCTGCCACTGTCCTGGGCTTGGTCGGCCACTCTGTAAATCTTGCATTTCCTGATGAAATCCAAAGGCAATCTAGAATGCATCTTTCTTTTTACTTCAAGGTCATCCAATAGATTCATCACAAAGTCCTCTATCTGAAACTCATGCTTATATTTTCTTCCGACTGTCTCCTCTATATGCCCATATGGATCAAAGCTCTCTCTTAAGGCAAAGAATGAAAATGAATATAAAGCTAACTCTTTCTCTGCATCGTCCATGGCTAGAGCATTAGGACATACCTCAACTGAATTCCCTAATATGATAGGCACAGGAACTCCATTTCCATGTCTGTGTCTGAATGCTTTCACATAAGCGGCCAACTGTCTCGTTACCTCAAGTAACACTATTCTGTCTGTCGAATACCTCGGCAACATATAGGGAGGTGAAGGACATCCATGAACTCTAATATAAGTAAACTTCTGAAATTGGATGAACCAAGCACCGTACCTCTTTACTAGCTCTTGTGCATCCTGTGATAGCCTATTGTGAATCCCGCCTTGCAAAGTCCTGGTGATGTTCATCGTGAAGGTATCATTAACTAACTTGTAGTTACTTCCTGGTGGATGATGCAAGTGGACATAAGAATCACAAACTCTGACCTCACCGGGTCCTCTTCCAATCACTCCTCTGTGAGGTAGTCCTGCATACTCGAAGCTCCTGATCAAGGCATATATGACGTATGAACTCATGTGGAAAGACTTGGTAGCCTTCAATCTCCTTAACTGTACGTCCAAGCAATGGCTAATCATTCTAGCCCAATGAATTGTTCCTTTTCCCTGAACTATCACTTGGATGAAGTAGAACATCCACTTCTCAAAATAGAAGGCTTGAGGAGCCCCCGTAACTCGGTTGAGCAGTGTTATCAAATCTCTGTACTCCTCTTGGAAGTCAATCCTATGTGGTGTGTTCGGAATCTTGCTCAAGCGAGGCCGACTCTTGAGTAACCAGTTCTTATTGATGATGCTTAGGCAAGTATCTGGATCATCTTCGTACATGGACCTGGCTCCTTCTATGCTTTTATAAATCATATCTTTATGTTCTGGCAAGTGAAGAGCTTCACTGATAGCTTTCTCTGAAATATAAGCAAAAGTATCTCCTTCCTTGGACACTATCTATCTAGACTGTGGATCATAATGGCGAGCACACTCGATCATCAATTATCCTTTCAATTATCCTCCTGGTGACAGGTGATGGCTTGCCAATGTAAGGGACCTCTCGAAACTTCTTCACACTGAAGTTGCCCAAGTTGGTATCTCCAATGTTGCTCCACTTCGACACGATCTTGGTCTCCAATTCTTCGTTCTTCTGATCTTCCTTCATGAGGGCTGGACGACTGGTGGATGCTCCCGCCTTCGGGGTCGCCATCGTAACACCTACACAACATTTCATAATAAGAAATAGATTTTGCAATGTATAAACATAGATTAGATTAGAGATTGAATTTAGGAAACTTCATGATAAGTCTTTGAGTTATCATTTCCTAAATTCGATTGAGCTACAGGAAATTCAAAATTTCAAAATTCAAAACTTAAGATCAATATTCAAAGTTCAAGACAAGGGAAGACTTCGCCATACCTCACTTTGAGAGCTAACTCTAAAAAGATGCAAAAATATGAAATTCGCTTAGGCAAAAAATGAGGTTTGAATATTCCAACGTGATCTTCCTCTAGCAAAGGCACCTTCTTAGTTAATTTCACCACCTTGAGGACAAATTCGCTTCACTTGCAATAAAATTCGCACTCCTCCTTGGATGGAATTTCGAACTTCTCCTTGCCTTCCAAATCGCATATGAAAGGATGATAAAATGATGATTTAAAATGAGATATCACGCCTCCCTTTATAGGCGCTTACCTCTTCAATCCCCATAGGCCGACTTTTGCAAATAAATAAATTTTAAATAAAAAGAGGAGGCCGACTTTTGCAAAATATATAAAAAAATAAAACCCAAGCGCCCCAATTTATTTATTTAAAAAAAATAATTAATTTAATTTAATGCCTTCATATTTAAAAGTTTCGATTTTTTAAAGGCAAAATTAATTAATTAAATGTCTTGTGTGCACTTATTAAATGCAAATTTTAATTAAATATTTCAAATTTTATCGAAATTTTGCATTTAATGCGATTTGAAAATGATGTTGGCACCAAAAATATGGGAGAATAATGGATATTAACCTTATCGCTCTGGTCCCTGGGAGAGGGACAGGAGTGCTTTAGCATTTTGGTCTTGATTTTTACGCCTTTTACGTTCAAAGCCACTTCCCTAGCATCCAAATTAGCATCTTAATTGGGAACCTTGAGCTTGATCGATTCAATCTTTTGAATGAATGTCTCTCAAACCATTTTCGCCCTGGTCCCTTGGTGAGGGACAGGAGCGAACTTTGCTTTCTCCTTGATCTTTGATCATTTTGGTTGCCAACTTACGTCACAAGGCGAGAAATAACTTCATCCATTCATTCTACGCATATTTAATTTGTTCTTTGCAAGGCAAATTTGATACTTGAGTGATTTTCGCCCTGGTCCCTTGGTGAGGGACAGGAGCGAACTTTGTATTTTAGCTCCAAATCGTCAACTTTTAACATTAACTCCTTGTTCATCACCTTTCTAATGACATTTCGGACCTTGCATGACTTCGCCTTGCTATCGTTTTTTGAAGGAAATGATCAACTTAGTGAATATCGCCTTGGTCCTTGCCTGAAGGACAGGAGCGATCTTTGGTGTCTTGGGCTCATTCTTGTTTCTATCAACTCGCAATTGCCTTCACAGTGTAAAATGAGATCCCTTGATCCTCCTTGAACGTATGAAATGGGATTGATATTCAAAATTTAAGCACACCTAGAGATTTCGCTCTGGTCCCTGGGAGAGGGACAGGAGCGAACTTAGGCATTTCATCATATTTGGCGATCATTGCAACTTCGTTTCTCTTGAAGCACCTTCAAAACATCATTGCCTCCTCGTACCTTGGTCTGGAGTGACTTTAAACTTGTAAGGAAGGCAACATAACTAATATTTCACCCTGGTCCCTGGCTGAGGGACAGGAGCGAATTTGCATTCATCTTTAGGATGGAATTCATTTCAACTTGGTGAGAAATCCTCCTTAGTAAGAAATCGCTCTGGTCCCTGGCTGGGGGACAGGAGTGCCTAGGACAACATAGGCCTCACTTGGCGTTTTACAATCTACAAATTATCTTCAACGGGTTCGTTACGCCTCCTTTGCTTGCCTCAAAGTTAAAACTTACTTGATCTTTGCCCAAATCTTGCCTTATAAGGAAATTCGCTTTGGTCCCTGAGAGAGGGACGGGAGCTACCATTAAAATTCGCCCTGGTCCCTGGCTGAGGGACAGGAGCGATTTTGCTTCTAGGGCCAATTTTCTCCTTCGAGGTACAATCAAATTATATTCAATGAGTAAAATGTACCTCCCTCGTTCTTCTCAAATCGCGAAATCGTTCAAATCTTTCACGGACAAGGCAATTTTGGATTTCAAGCTCCGGTCCTTCAGTGAGGGACAGGAGCAATTTTGCTTCTTAGCATGTTTCCTTGTTTGCAAATTTCTTCAAGTTATATTCAATGGACAAAAGATGTCTTCCTTTACCTCTTCCAATCCAAAAATTCATCTTGATCCTGCAAGGACAGTAAAATTTTGAGAAACAAGCTCCGGTCCTTCAGTGAGGGACAGGAGCAATTTTTGTCCCTGAGGGCAAATGTTCAACTTTTGTTGCAAATGACTAAGTCCTGGCGTTCCATCACATTTATTCCATCTTTCATCACGCCCTTGACGTTTTAGCTTAATCAAAATGAAGTCAGAATGGTCCAGACAAGATATTTCGCCTTGGTCCCTGACTGAGGGACAGGAGCGATTTGTCCTAAAACTCCAAAAATTCGCCATTTTCAAATCTCAAAATCTTCAAAGGTTTCAATTCGCGTTCAAACGCATCTCCTGGCGACCCTGCACAAGACAAATGAAACAAATTAATAACCAGGATGCATGAAATATCACTTTCGCCCTGGTCCCTGGCTGAGGGACAGGAGCGATTTTGCTTCCCTAGGCCAAAATATCATGATTTTAGAGTTTTAAACACTTGACAAGGCAACAATAAGACCTTTCCAATGTCCGGAATCAATTATCAAAATTTTCAAAATTTGGTCAAAATCATTCAATCAGACAAAATTCCATCATCAACACTTAGGCAAAATTCGGGCTTACATTCAAAATTCCGACTGAACCCAGACCAACCCACTCGACCTCTGACGAATTTACCCCACTTCAAAATTGCATCCTACGAGAGGAAGCTCAACAATCTCTCAAAATTGGACTGGACTCTGGCTTAAAATCATCAAAACGGAAACCCTAAGGCTTGACCCTAATCCAGACGACTCAAAAACCCTAAAAGCAGAGAGAGAAACAGGCAAAACCGAGCAAAAAAGAGGAGGTCCCCATTTTAATGGGGAGATGTGTGAAATGGTCACAACAGGACTCTACATAGTATTGCTCCTACACTTGCAAATTCACGAAGGAATGAATTATAAATGGATATAAAGTCCTTTTTATTTCATATTTATACCTAATAGAAGATTTAATTGATTCAAAGATATGTGTTTTTTTTGTAATGTTGGACGGCCTTTAATATACCGAAAACAAGACTACTCAATTATTACAAATAATCTAAACAATGAGGAGCTGTAAATATGAAGTAATAGAATTAGCATGCGCATTCACACACCTTATTTACTATGTAAGAGAATAGCATGGTGGAGTGAGGCTCCAATAATAGACTGCCCAAGAAGAGGATCTAAAGCAAGAAATTTGAATAAAAAAAATTCAATGAGACATTTTTTATCATATTATACATTTATAACCAAATATTTTTAATTGCATAAGATTATATAATCTACTTTATGATTCAGTATCATTTGTTTCTAAAGAATACGTCAATTTTGTATTTACTAAATTTACTTATAATGTTTTTTGTTTAAATATATTTTGTAATTAACCAAAATAATAATACTATTTCTACCTTATTCTTAAAAGATTAATTCCAAATTTCAGGAACGGAAATCTTCATAAGACCCCTTCTTTCATCCTGATGCAAGCTATTAGTCATAAATTTATATAAGACATTGGATACGATAAATGACTGGAATTTAAAAAATCATTTGTCTATAGATTCATTCTCAATGGGCTGCACTGTCACCTTGTTCATTTTTATAAATACATGAATAACTTTCTAAACCAAGGTATCTGATTTTCAAGAGATACATATCTGCCCAAAATAGCAAAAAATACGCTGCATGGGTAGCATAATACACCCCTTCATGGGTTTTTCCTCCATCAAGAACAAGCTGAAAACATTTCGGTTTTTCTGCATGCCTAACATATCTACCCATATCTATATCATGAATGCAGATTCCCAACTAGCAAACATACAAGAACAAGATTTATTGATTTTCAACTTGAGCTAGCGAGGCTCAACGCTCATATTCTACCCCACACCATCTCCAGATTATTCCTAATGGTTGCTAAATAGCTATTTTTATTCAATATACATGAAATCTTAATTGTTTTGGTCTGGTGAAGGTCAAGTCTCCAATGCTAACCCACTGTAACAGGAACTAAGTCACATACATTGTACAAACTAATCTAATTGGAGACCTGATTATGGAAAAGTTTACTTGGTGAGTCGATTCGCACAATGTATTCATCTTCTGCATCTGACCCCTCACTTGAATCATCTGCTGGCTTTCTTGTAGCAGCTCCCAGGCGGGGTGGTATTTTTGAGGGGCCAGCACTAGCGGTAGGGATATGACCTTCACTTTTCAACCTTCTTTGCATTGCAGGTCCTCCTTGTGACTGAACAGAGAGGAGTGCAGTCGAAGAAAAGAATTTTCTGATTTTGGATTTAACTGATGGGTATGACTTGCTGCTTCGTAGTCCTGTGCCCCATGGCACCCTCAAAAACCTTCCTCCTCTCGCACTATACTTCTTCCCAGTTACCTATCCAAGCAAAGAAACTTTATTTAATAACAAACTAAAAACTAAGAAATCACTTGATGTGGTTTATCAATGAACACTTTTTTTTCATTGTACACATAGGCTTCTCCTTATGAAGAATTTATAGTTCTCTAAAATTCATTCAAAAATTATGTTTGATAAAATTTCCCTAAAACATTGCCAAGCTTTTATACAAATAGTTGTATTGTTTTTACCATATTTGCCAAAATTTCAATGTAGCTGTAGGAATTCCCATTTTGTTTCCCAATTATTATTATATAACAAAATATTTATGCCATATTTGATGAAAGATTCACCAACTCATAGAAAATTAGTATTACTGCTCTTTAAACTTGTTGCAAACTTCAAGTCCAATTTTGTCATTTAAATTTCAAGTCATGAGAGACTTACCATACTACCAAACCTACTCAGCTGCATTGACTTTTCAGACGAAGGTCTATATCCAGGATCTGAAGCATATCTTGTAACTGCATTCTGTTCAGACTTCCCTGAAATATATGGTTTCTCAGGCCAGGATACAAGACCTTCATGTTCATAGCTAGGGCGGCCTGGAACTCGTAGGCTACAAGACAGAATTGAAGCTGAAGATCTAGTACGATGGCTCACGTTATGAACTGAACTTATGCCAAAAATAATGATCCTTGAGCGTGTATCTGCATCAAACCATTCTCCATGGTGGGCTGTAATGGACTGTTTGCTACCTGTAAGAAACTGGTACCATCAAAGCTTTGTTCTAGAATGGTAGTCCAAACAAACAAATAAAACAGTCGAAGACATTAAAACAAGGCTTGCTATTTGTAACTAAAATCTGGGACAGGAAAATTCATTTGCATTGTTGCCACAACTCCACAATTAGTTTAGATTTAAAAATTGCAACCCCAGAAGGTATTAAGCATCACTTCGTGAAAATACTATTTTGGTAATTTGCATATTTTTCATCACTAACCGCATTTTGTTTCATCCACTATAGTTTCAAGATTTCAAGGTAGATGGATTTAGTCCTTGCTATAGTTGATCAGAGAAGATAACTGCATGTGATACAATTTGACCGAATTGGTGTTTGGTAACAACGCACAGTAGCTTGCAATAGTACTTTGGTGAACAATCAATAATAGGTTTAGGAATTAAAGCAGGAAGAACAATCCCACAGAAGTATGGAAATTATCTTTAAATATATACTAAATCTTGTGGTAAGCACCCAGATTCTAAGTTTTTCAAAGGTTACCAGTCCATTAGTTCAAGCAGGAGACCAGATATGTCCCAAAATGATAATGGATTCATATTCTTTTTCGAGTGGTATATCATTTACATTTCTTTCAAATTTTACTATTGTAGTTGTCTTGGAATATGATTATTTTAGGTGTATAGAAATTCACCAATGGAAAATATGTATGTTACCATATTCACTGGAATTCAAACTAAATTAGGAAGGAGCTTCATATAATTCTGAATGTAAAATCTAAATTATATGCATTCAATTTATGAATCTATTTAGAGAAAATATCAAAATATTATCAGACAGGTATGCGTAATGCCACATTTGCTGATCTTTTCTTTGATTGACAATTATTTTAGTAACTGACGAAGAATTTCAATCTTGAGCCAAACAAGAATAAGTACAGTCAAAAGCCTATGTAAATCTTCGATGGATTCAACTCCAAAGATAGATGCTGGAAGTACACAGCCACATGGAAACTACAACTTGTTTCTTATTCATGATAACCCATTTCAATATCAGCTTTTTAAAAGTTCCTTTGGACCACATCATTTCCATGAAAGGGAGAAGCACTTGTATATGCATCTTCTTCTTTTCTCACGGTATAGAAAGTAATAACAGGGCTAAGAGAACATTTCTCAAAGGACAACAGTATACCTGGAAACAGAGGCGTATGTCACAGGGTGACACATGCATCTAGATGAAAATTTGTTTAGATTTTAGTATTTTCATTTGGACATCCAAATTTCCAAAATGTGAAGGCAAGAAAGTAGTAAGATCTGAATCCACCTTGTGAATCACATATGTGAATTGGGTCACAAGAAGTTTGAAAACAGAATGAGGAAAGCTTTGTCTGTTAGTTAAAGCTATTAAGTGCTTAAGCAAAATTGTTAACTAATTGCAAAAGTAAAGTTGTGAACAATAAAAAGTAGGTGGATAATGCTGAAGCAGTCGCATGTCAATGAGAAAAGAAGGAAATATCTGCACAATAGCTTAGAACATGAGTGAAGTGCATGGAGCACTGAAGCTATGTCAATAGAAACATTAACAACATCAAAGATTGCAAAAGCCAATAGCATACTGAAACCTTAAAGATTCAAAACAATCAAGATAGCAAATAAGGTAGATAGAGAGGTACCTGCATTAGTAAGATGACTCTCTTTATGTGCAGCTAGTAAAACTGCAGGAGCAGTGGCGAACTCATTCTTGCCTTCCTGTTTGACAAAGCCTTCCAATACAATGGCAACATCGTAGGGCGGAATTTCAAACATTTCACCCCTCAAGTAAATGCGCATGGTTGACCTCTCCAAAACAAGGACTCGCAATTCTTGCATCGACATCTCCTCAAATTGCTGAGGCAGTATGAGTTTTGCAACAACCATTGCACTTTCCTGCAAAGATTACAAACAAATGTTAAGGGTTTGACAGTCGATGCTAAAAGATGTTCAGAATAAGATTATAAATCTAAATCGTAACATTTGTTGTCATGGGTGCTATCAACTGTATGATTTGTTGCAGTATATGCCAAATTTACGTCTTTCTTATCTAAACCCTGACTAGGAAACATATTTTTCCACATTTATGCTCCTTAATTGGTTGTAGTTTTCCAGGAAACTAGTTTTTGCTAACAATTGAATACAATATTGAGAATACAACCAATAGTTGACAATGCAATGTCACTTTCAAATCGTAAATGTTAAATCAAAATGATTTAATCAGAGTAGCATTACATGGAATCAGGATTGACTCAGCAAACCAAAAGTATAAATGAAATTCAATTACTTAGGATTTCATCCGGAAAAAGTCAAAAAATCTATTCAACAGAAGCCAAAACAATTTTTAATTTTTTCTTTTGAACCCTGAGTGTAGGTCTAGGTTGAAGGCATTTTTTAAAAAGTGTGTTTTTTGTTAAATTAAAAATCTGTTTTTTCTTAAATCCATTTTTAAAATTCCTCCTTTTTCAGGGTCTTCCCGAGTTTGCCTTAGGAGTGTCCCTGGGCCTGGCCATTTGGCTAAGGTACGTCTCAATCTTACCTAGTCCAAATGGCCAGGCATAGAATGTGCCCTGCCCAAGCTGTGCTAGCAGGTCCTGCAGGTATCTCTGCTGAACAGGAACCAGTTCGATCCAGGTTTGAAATGCAAGATACCTGCATGGTCCTGTATCACAGCTATTAAGCTCTCAATTTCACTTGTTTCGTGCATTATACTAAGCAAAGGAAAACTAAGAATAGAGCCTTACTAATGAAAGAAGGCAGGAGAGAGATGTTGAATAAAGTCAAATATGATTTCCAAAATAGTGTAATAACAGAATTTGGAGAATGCCATCTAAATTAAGGTTAAGGATTCTAGCATTTTAAAGAGGAAAATATAATCCAATTGGCCTTTGGATATATAGGACAATATGCAACAATTCAGCTTCCTTGTCCCTCATAAGCAAAGGGATAAAGATCTTTGCCAAAGCGGTTATTAGGCAACTCAATCCTACTTAATTACTACAGATTCACAGAATAATAATGACTAATTATTTAACTAAATCCCTTGTGTAAGGAGAAGGAACATGATCATCATAATTTTTAGTATGCACTGATATGACTCATATGAGAATCTCGTTGGCAATGTATTGTTGGCTAGCAGGCCAATTACTTTGTGATTTTTAAAAGTTAATAATATTGACTCTTCATTTAACCAAAAACAGTTTCTTAAGAGATTTATAGATCACACACCAAGGGGTCCTTCAAATTCAAACAATTTACTGGACCATTGTAATAAATTATATAATCAAGTGGCTCCTACACTCCCTCTAAAGATATTAATAGTAGACTATAATAACAATGGCACAAATAAGAAATGTTGTAATAAAAGAATAAGAAAAGCAGAACAAAAATAGTGGACTAACTGTTGATGTTGTTTTTATGCACAATTGAACACAGAATAAAGTATTGAATACTCTATCCTCTCTTTAATAAAGACTTCTCAAATGCTGAAGATTAGCCTAAATGATCACTTGAGAATCTCATAGTAGCAAAAATTGTTTGGGGAAAAAATCGGCAAACCAAAAGTATAGGATTTTTTGAAAAAATTGGAAAAAAATCGAGAAAAAATCTGATTTAAAAAAAAAACATAAAAAATTGTAGAGAAAGAGACAACTATTTTTTAATAAAACTTAAGGGCATTTCCATGGCATAGAGATATAAAGAGCAAATAAAATAGACTTTAACCATGAATTGTAGTACAAAATAATTTTTTGTTGTTTATATTCATATTGCTGATTATATAGGCAAATATTCAGTTAAATTTTTGAGAGGGCAGTCACCAAACACACCTAATAGTTGTCTAAGTTTGAGATCCAATATTAGCGAAGTCTATGAAATAACTAAGATCAAAAGTCAACAGACAAATAGTAAAAGTGGAAGCCATTTGGAAGTGATCCAAGAATTTCATTGTGATTGATGCAAGAAGTTTTGTAGGGTTAATTCAATATTGTGGAAAGCTTATCAAATCATATTTCACAATTGCAATGCTTTATATCATAGCAACAAAAATCTTTTGGGAAAAAAATCGGCAAATCAAAAATATAAGATTTTTTGAAAAAATGGGTAAAAAATTGGATTTTAAAAAATCGTAAAAATTGGTAGAAAAATAGACAAACTATTTTTTTTCAAAACTTAAGGGCATTTCCATAGCATAGAGATATAGAGAGTAAATAAAATAGAGTTCAACCCATGAATTGTAGAAAATAGATTTTTGTTGTTTATATTCATATTGCTGATTACATAGGCAAATATTCAGTTAACTTTTTAAAAGGGCAGTCACCAAATAGTTGTCTAAGTCTGAGATCAAAGATTAGTTAACTATGTCTATGAAGTAGCTGAGATAAAAAAATGTCAGACAGAGATCCAACTATTTTTAGGAATTTAGTAAAAGTGGAAGCCATTTTGAAGTGATCCAAGACTTCCATTGTGATTTAGGCAAGGAGTTTTCTAGGGTTAGCTCAATATTTGAGAAAACTTATCAAAAAATATTCCACAGTTCCAAATGGCAATTGGTAAGTCTTTTATATGGGGTAGAATTCAACACAAGACATTTGTTTAGCTCAAGTAAAAGATTAGCAAGCCACTGGTTTTGGCAATACCTAGCTTGCAACTACTATTTTTTAGGTAGAGACAAATTTTAATGATTGTGTTGGAGGCTCTTTTATTACAACTGTGTAAGCTTGTTTGTTGTCATCAGATTTATTTTGTAAAGCACTTTGGATATATTGCTCACATAATGAATTGTATGTATTCGTTTGAGCAAAAATTAACTATATCAAGTTTCAACAATAAATTAAAAAACATATATCTATATCTATATATATTATATATGTCTGCAGGCATTTAGCGCTGTGGTAGAAACACTCCATTGGTGAGGCAGTCACCAAGGTTCAAACCTCTGCTGGGCCATTGAGCTCACAGACTTTCCCCTTCTATTGGGTCGTTGAGGTCATGGGTTTGAAGTTTGAACAAGTGAAGTGTGGGGAATGATGAACCCCCCCAAAATGGACAAAATAATAAAAAATTTCAATGTTGATTCCACATTGACTTTGATTAAGTCTTGGATCAACACTATTTCTAAGCAATTCAGTAATTTCACGAGTTTTTCTAGGGTTTGCAAGTTTTTACAATGATCTTTTTCCTAGGTTGCATGGGTACAGGGATACTTAAAGACTGGTACTGGTACGACTATTTTTTCAAAATAGGAGACGGGTACTTGGAGATGCCAATTTTTTTTTTAATATAATTTAATAAATTATAGAAAATCTGAAAATTTGATGACATTGAACTTTCAAAACAAGAATTAACATTAACAATGAAGTTTAGGATCAAAATTTCATACAATCATTGTGTCATAGTTTCAAACTAATTACATATTGTCATATTGAAAATAGCTTGATAAAAATCAAGCTGATATGCAAACCAAAAAAGGAAAGCAAAAAATCAGAAATTTTATATCTATAATCTACTCTTCTTCGCCATGATCATCCATATCAAGGTCCTCAACTATGAGGCTCTTCAAATAGTCATCACTCTCGAATTTAGGTTCCTTTGATGGTAGAATAACAGGGGGTAAATCAACTAGTCGATTTGCTTCAACCACTTCATCCACAATGGCTGCCACTTCTCCATCAAGTGAAATTTGATCCCATTTTGCTGAAGGACCCTCATTGTATACAGGATCTACATGAAAGAGAAGACGAAGTGAGCTATGAATATACACCAGGTTCTCTGCTTTCTTTGATTCTAATCGGTTCCTCGATAGTGAATGAATGAACCCATAAGTGCTCCAATTTCTCTCACAAGATGAAGAGCTGGCTACTTGTGAGAGCAATCGTATTAAAAAAGATTGCAATTCAGGGGCTTCAATTCCATGGTTCCACCACCACTCTATAGGGTTTTTCTTTACTTTCATATCATATATAGCTTCAACGGAACCAAAATCATCTCGCTCACGGGAAAAATTATTCCACCGAGTACTCAAAACTGAAGCATCCTCACCATGGCCATAAATCTTTTTAACCATTGCTCAAAATCCCTTCATTACCTCTCTATCCTGATATGGAGCCCTTTTTTTGGTCACTTATGTATCATACCATTTAGGATTAAGGGCATAGGCAACACAATGAAGAGGCATGTTAAGTTTGTTCCACCTTCCATGTAACTTTTCCTCTATCAGAGGATATAGAGAAATATCTTTTGCATTGGTTATCTTTTTTACTCTTTCACACATGGAA
Source organism: Cryptomeria japonica (assembly GCF_030272615.1). Taxonomy (NCBI): domain Eukaryota; kingdom Viridiplantae; phylum Streptophyta; class Pinopsida; order Cupressales; family Cupressaceae; genus Cryptomeria; species Cryptomeria japonica. Next base: position 36,393,606 of record NC_081412.1, on the reverse strand, counting down.
TCTATTGCTTCATAAACCTCTCCCAAACATGCCTTGTCTAAATCTGCAAATCTGATCACCTCACATATGGGCTTAATAAAGTCCACAACAAACTTAACATCAGCCCAAAAATGTTCATCAAGGGCCGTAGCTCTCACCTCAACTGCAATATCCGATGTAGATTGCTTCCAAGTTGCCCATGCATCACTAACAACTGTGGAACACAAAGCTCTCCTTTGACTTCACAAAGGCAGTCAAGAAGAATGAAGTAAGAAGCAAAACGTGTATCAGTAGGTTTTAGAAGTTCCACCTTGGCAAATTCACAATAAATGACGTGTGTGGTGATGGTTACATATGAACATTTGTATCTTTCTACCCTTCTCTATGAGATCTGAAATCCATTGGAACTTGCCAATATCTTTGAGAGCATTATTCAATGAATGCACACAACATGGTGTCCAAAATATCTGCCTGTACCTCTTTTGCACCAACATGCCTACTGCTTTACAAACAGGGGCAGCATTGGTAACAACTTGGACTACATGTGATGCCCCCACCTCATCAATGCTGTCACATAGCTGGTTATGAAGAAATTCTGCATTTTTTTCTTGCCCAAAACAATCTATTGCCTTCAAAAAATAAGGCTCTTTGCTACATGTTACCATGATATTAAGTACTGGATGATTCCTAGCATATGTCCAACCATCCATCACAATACTACATCCTTCTTGAGCCCACACTCTTTTCAATGGTGCAGTTTGTTCCTCTAATCGACTTTTTTCTTTATCAACAAGAGTAGTGCGAAGCTTCTCATACCCAGGTGGTTTATAGCCTGTTGGTGCATTATTGATAGCATGAACCATCTCTTCATAGAATGGAGAGTGAGCCACATTGAATGATATTCCATTTGTATAAAAGAATCGTCCAATAGCTGCATCAACTGCTTCTCAACCTTGCACATCAAACAATCTTCCAATGGGGTTTTAGCTGCCAATGTGTGATCTTTTGAGAGCCGGTTCAGTTGCTACACCTCTAGAAGTCACATCCACCTTTGAATCTATATTATGATTGTAAGCTGCAGTAGTTGCCCCTATTGTTGAAGTATGAGAGCTTCGCATACCAACTTTCCCATCAGCCCTTTCTTGTTCTCTCACAGCATCATATCTTTCACATTCATTTGTACAACCTTCAACACCATTACATGGCAAGTGGAGGAAATGAGCCTTCACCCTTGTGTAGGTACCTTTCCATCCCAAATCACAAAGTTTGCATTTGATAGTGGCTGTTCCACCTAATCCTTTTGGCCCCGGAACACGGTCAACATACTTCCATAGTGGGTACAACCCTTGTCTTCCTCCACCCGACATTTTGAATGCTGAACCAAAAAAATAATAAATTAAAAAAAAAAATAGTCACTACAATGCTTAAATTCTCACTGTTTTTTTCTTTTGATTTCAGTTTCAAAATTGCATGGTGTTAATAACAAATTATAAAATTATAATATCAATCTTAAAAATTAAAAACTATAAACAAAAAATCATATTACTACAGTTTTTAAATTTTAAACAAATTTGAATTTAAAAATTAAAATACTGAAATTTACAAAATAAAATTAAAACAATATTAAAAACTAAAAATACAGTAATTAAAATACACTTATAGTAAACAAAATATCAATAACTATTAAAAAATTAAAACTAAAATATTAATATATTACTATTACTAGTAACTACATTCTACGGCTTACGTATTTCTAATTTTAAAATAAAATATTAAAAACTAGAAAACTTTCTTTAAAACATTTGATTAATAAAGTTTATATTATGATTCAAAACAATGAAAAGTTGAAAACATTAAATAAATTATAAAACAAACATTCAATAAATCGAGGCGATTACAGACATTCAAATCAAACAAAATGGAAAAATCCAAAATGTAATCCGAGAAAAAAACCTTTGTATGAAGTGCAACTCGTTTGCAAATCGTTCGCGTGACAGTGTAAATGCCTTCATGCGTGGTGTAAACGTGTTCACGCGGCTGTAAATCGACTTTGCGTGATGTAAATGTGTTCGCATGGCTGCAAATCTGTTTGGTCAGTGTAAATGACCTCGCGTTTAGCGTTTTCCGACCCTTTCGCTGCCGTGACGTCGCATTTTTATAAGTTTTTTCACGCGTTTTTAGGGTTTTATTTTTTCCGGTTGGGATTTGTCAGGAGACGCCCTGTCGACTCCCGCCCACGTCTCCTGCAAGTGGAAACACATTCACTCCAGTCTCCCACAAGGGATATGCGAACCAGCATCCGGTTCGGGTTTCCAGGGGTCTAGGGTACGTTTCCTTGCAACCTAGTTTTTTTCACTTTGTTTTTGCCAGTTTTTGGAGGTTTTAGCATGATTTTAATGTGATTTAAATGCAAAAAATCATTGAAAATTGGGTCAACGATTTTTTCATGAATTAGGAGTTTTTCAAGGAATAAATCAGCTGGCTCCAGGATTCAGGATCAATCGGGTATACTCACGATTTTTTCCAGATTATTGCTTCTATGCTTGAGATGACTCCAAGGTTCTCAATGTCAGGTCTTGACGTGTTGGATGGCTTCAATGGTATGATGTGATTTGTTGTACCTGCGAGGGGACTTACATAGTTGTTCTTTAGATTCAATTCAAGCTCAATGGGATGATGCTCTTTAGATGATGTGATATTGCTCTTTCCTACTACTATTGTTCTTTGATTAAAAAAAATGAAAAAAGAAGGTTTAGAAATGCTATGCTAATGCTAAGAATGCAAGATAATGGACGATTTCAAGTGAGCTCAACTAAGCTTTGCTTTGACATGTTGCAAACATCTCCACAATGCTAGTGTAATCTTCTAGGGGATAGCTTGGTGATTTTCAAATCACTGTCACATACGTAGACACCTTCAAGATGAAGCATATCAATGATGGAATAGTAATTGAAGTTAAGCTTTGGCTAAATTCAGTTCAGTTGACTATGCAAGATACTTCACCATCGATGGAATACTAGTAGTATGAACAACGAGCATCACTTTCAGTCATGCACATATATCTTTCACTCATCTAAAATACTTAAAGAAAATTCTACTCTAATTTTTTTGTGGCTTTTCAATTTTAACTTCTCTCATAAAAGGATGAAGAAACAAGAAAATGCTTCAAAACTCAATAAGTCACCAACACTTCAATGATTTTATTAATTTCTGCCACATTGAGCAACAATTCTTCAAAACTCTTCTAATCAATCCTTACAAATGAAATGTAGTGTCCCCTGTCCAAATGATGACTGAGAACAAGGAATATTTGCTGCTAGGGCTGCGTATTATGCTGTTCTGAAACTGTGTGTTATGTGACTTTGGTTTCGCGTGTTATGCTGATAATGTTTTCAGATTTGCAATGTAGACTAACACACATAAATATCTCAAAACTAACAACTTCTAGATGATCCTAAATGATCCTCAAAGCTGATATTGATCAAACAACTGACTCAAATGATTATATTGTAAACTAAACATCAAATCAAGTGATAACAGAAATGAACATTTAATCAAACACTTGGCATGCATCCTCAGAAAATTCATACAATGTGAATGAAGTTTAGACCAGATGCAATCTTCTTTCTTTCTCATTCAGATCAAGGTCTTATTACAATGGAATAACAATAGACATGACTCTTGTTTAACATCATATTAACTATCAGCAAATCTGATATGAACAAATCTGAGTATATATAACAGCCATTAACACATAACCAAGAAAAAGTACATGTAATAGAGATGGTAGAACCTGGTTACAATTAGCCTTGAAGAAGGATGCAATATCTACCAACTTAAGACTCCTTGGATACCAAACCGAATCACTCCATGAAGCCGACCTTGCTACTGTAAAGTATGGGCTGAGTACATGGAATAAGGCAGCCGAATTCACCTCATGAATCTTCCAAAATGATCAGCTAGCAGTGTAAGATGAATCGCCCTCTCCCAAAATGAATTTTGGAAGCTCAAAGCATGTGCTAGGAGTTAACATGTGAGGTAACAGCAGTCAGGTCCATTTTCTGATTATAATTTAAGAGAGGCTGATTCCTTACTAATATGCCTTCAATTGATCACCAAGAGAATTGCCTTAGACCCTTGTTAAATCGCCGACTTCCAAATGAGACTGCAATGCATCAGATGATGCACAAAGAGCATAATCAGGGTTTATACCAGCTGGGTACGAATCTGGTTTGAATATGATTGGAGGCCGTTCTTCTTCAAAACTCTTTGAAAGTGTTCCTAAAAGGATCGCCCAAAGATCTCCTTACCAATGCTGCCCCTTCAAGGTATAATATGCATCTATAGTGATGCCATATGAACTAAATCGTGGGTGTTGATGATGTGCTTCACATTCACAACCTGCTGCAACTTACTCGATTTTTTTCCAATACAATACAGATAGGATCGCCCTATTCCCTTGAGCATGATAGATGTCTTCAAACACCACAAAGATGAATCCGCCATGTACAATGAGTAAAATCAAGGTATTGTGAAGGTCTGATACTAATGCCTCAAATCTGATATGAATAACTCCATAAGCCCAATGTGGAGAGCTGAGTGCTCCTCACTCGCAAGCAACCCTTCGGAAGGTCTTTCACTCCCTCAATTATGCAATCTATGGGAGTTTTGGTTCCCAAAGACTCTAGTCTGCAAACACCTTGCGGTCCTACAAGACCCAATCAATTCAACAATTCCAAATCCAAGCCTATCTTCTCTTCAATCATCCTCTTCTATTTATCTTTTTCCATAACCCATCATGAGAAGCTTCTAGAAGAGGGTAGGTACACTTTATTATTTTATTTTTTTAATACTTTAGTCAGTTTTAATTAAATTAATTAAATATAAAGTCACTTTTCAATAAATAATTTATTTTAATGACTTTATAAGAAATTAATTTATCCTTATAGCTCCTATTAGCCTAAAGGCTAAAATTGGGGACATTACATGAAATGAGTTGAGCTTATATAGAGCTCTCAATTACAATGAACGGCCAAGATTGAGTCATAATAGAGGGCCCAAATTTTGCCACCTAAACCCAAATTAGGATTTGTAACAACCAAAATACCTAATTAGTTGAAAATGTTAAATATCAGCCAATGGGAATGTGACATCGATTTGGCACAAAATACAAGGAAAAATCCTCCAATAGGAAAAATTGATGCCACATAGGATCATAACAAATTATTTTCTAGAATCTTGTTGCCCTTATTTTTCTCTTTTTGCAAATTCAACGAATTTGGACATCATTGATTCGATCTCAGTTATTGGCTCTGTAGGTAGGTTCTTCAATTGCTCTTCAGGTAACCGACTTCATCCAATCTTGAGACGGAGGTTCTCCCATTCTAGCCCGAAATCTCTTGTCCTACTAGCAAGTACAGTGAATGAATGGATATCATCCAACTATTTCTCGGAAGGTGCTCCATTTGTTCCAAAGAAGATAGTCTTCACACTCTTCGCTAGTTCTTTGACAACAATATCAATCCCTTCATTCTTCTTCTTGAGAATAATCTCAGCCACTTCCAAGATCTTGTCATGTATCAGATTAATCACCTGATCAACTTGGGTGCATCCACCACTGATATCTTCAAATATGAGTCTCCTCATCTAAAGCAAATTACACCATTTTTGGAAATCAGGTGATTGCCCATCTTTCAATATCCCTTCGCTTACCAACATTTGTCTTGATGTGTTCTTCATTACTTGCAATATGGGTATGGTGAAGTCTCTAGTGTAGACAAAAGTGTCATATGCTGTCATGAGTGCTTGAGTTCTTTCAAGAATGCCCATAGCTCTATCAGATATCTTCACTAACTCTCTTATAAATGCCTTTGCCCTTTTATAAGTCTTATTGATCCAAGCATCCATTAGCTGTGCCAAGGCTTTCATCTTTTCAAAATCATCAACTATGTCTGGAGGAGGCAATGGTGGAGGCACAACCAAGGGATCATGCTGCCTCAAAGGCATCTTGAGCTACTAGAGATGACTTCTCAATATACTATTTTCTTTCTCTAACTTCTTGTTCTTCTCCACTTCCAGCTTAAGCATGTCGTGGACTGTCTTCAATGTGTCATTCATATCTTCCAATGCTTGATCGGTGGTGGGAGAATCTAAATCAATAGTCTCCAAGTCATATTCTTCCGATGTGATCTCATCTTCGGGCTTATCTACTCTTGGAGTGGCAATTTGTATTATTCCGGATCCTTCACCATCTCTTGTCATCTTTGACATCTTGGTTGCTAAGTTCTTTTCAGTTTCTTGATTTCTATCCAAGTAGCTACCTAGATCAACAAGATTATCCTCTTCTATTATCACTTCTTTTATTAACATCTCTCTAAGCCATGTAGGGATAGCCAATATCTCCTCTTCGACTTGCACTTCATTCAATTGTTGATATTCTCGAGGTGGAGATGCAACTTCTTGATCTTGATCTTTAACATTCACATATGCATCATTGCTTGCCTTGTCTTGACTTACTAGTTGTTTTCCTTTGTTCGTCCTGCTATTTTGAATTGTAGATTCCATGGACTCATTCATAGCCTGATCAATGCTCCCTATAGATGGGTGATCTTCCTAGACAGCTGCTTGATTCATTTCTATTTCGTGCATGGAAGAAGTACAAGTAGAAGGGCGCTGTCCTAAACTTGACTTATGCTTCTTCTTTGGAGGCTCTTCTCTGTTGATTTGCTTTCGCTTGGATCCTTTGGAATGAGTTGACTGGGTGGCACTTCAGCTTTGGCTTTCACTCTCCGTTTGATCATCGGAAGACTCTACCTCTCCCATCAACTCAAATGTCAGTTGAGTGCCTTTGGTCTTCAATACATGTGTTTGTGCATCTATCCATTGCCTTGTGTATGATAGGACCGATTTCGTTAAGTCCTTCAAGTTAGTGCACTCTACCTCAATTCAATTGACTTTCACTTCTTTGTCTTTCTCTTGTTCGTATAATGGTAGGAGACACCTTCCATTGTCTTGTGCTTGATCGGGAAGGTTGAAGACCTTGGTTTCTCTAACAATATCAATTGATAACCTTGAACACATTCTCTTCCCTACATCCAAATCATCCTTAGCATCATGAAATGATGCTACCATAGGGATTGAAGTTGTCTCTAGAAAAGTATGGAATTAGGAGAGACTTCAATTCTTCATCCACCTTCTCTACCACTTGCAAGGATGGGCACACTTCCAATGATCATCCAACTGAGATGGGAAATGGAATCCTTGACGTGTATTAATTCCATTATCTACATCTCATGTTGTAAACAAAAATGGCAACCCAACATACTGTTGGTACTTAAATGGATGAATCAATCTATAATACCAAGAAACTAAGAGACAACCATGAAGATCAAAAGTGCAAATTTCAAGACTAGCTATCCTAATAGGCTCAACTTACAAAGTTAGAGAAGAATAAGTCTGCCAAAAAAGATCAAGAAATTTCAGAACTTTGAGGTTGTCAATGAGAAGGCCAAGGCTCAGCTAGTGGAAGCTATATAGATGGTTAAAGCATCTAGGGAATGGAAACTTCTAACTACCCACCACTTGAAGCAATGGGTAGAAGAACTTTATAAGTTACAAGTACCTACATCTCACTATTCCACCCCATCTTCTTCATTTTTGGTGCCGCACCTCCAAGATGTCTCCTCCCTTTACCCCGTAGTACTGTTATGCATTCTTGTTTCTTTTTATTAGGAAGATCACTTTTTCTTTGGGGGAGATGATAAAGATAGTGTAATTAATATTTAGTTATGTTTTGATTATCAACAACATCTGTAATAATGATAATACCTTGCCACCTTGTATAGTTATGAAAAATAGTTTAGTAGTTGCCAACGTTGTAGTTACTTGGCAACTGTCAAGAATTTTATATAGAAACTTTGCACTCAAGGAAAGGGACCACTTGTTGGAATTGTTCTCTTATTCCAGCTTTTGTGTAAGAGCCTATATAAATAAATGATGCAAGTCTGACATCATTTCAGAACTCTGTTAAATTTACTTTGCAACTTTTGTATAAATCATTGATGTGAATGTAACCAGTTTAGTTTGCAATAAATAGTTTTTTATTCATTTAGCTAGTAAATAAAGTCATTTCTATAAACTTGAGACATGGAAAGCATATTGAATTAGCATCTTCTCCGTTTGGTCTTGGGAACATTAAGTGATCTTGAGTCAAGGGTGTACAGAGATTGTTACTACAGTTATGGGCACATTCAGCTTAACTTTACCACATTACAGTAAGGTGATATAGTATATCCATAAAAATCATAATTGAGAGTAAAATAAAAAGTGAGTCATGTTGATAGGTAATGTAAGAAACAATAGGAATTAGAAGTGGTGAAAGAATAGAGGTCTGAATTATATAATAGATTATCAGGATTTTACCAAAATCTGTTAAAAAAGATCAGAACAAATCTGGGAAACCCGGGGACGCGTCCCCTACCTGAAAACCCCCGTCCCAGTCCCGGGGACGTGGGGACGGCTAGGGGACGTCCCCCCCCCCGTCCCCAAATTGCCAGATTTTTTAGGGAACGTCCCCGAAACGGGGGGACGGCTGCCCTAGCTGGGGGGGACGTCCGTACGTCCCGGGGACGGCTGGGGACGGCTGGGGGACGTCCCAGCCGTCCCAGGGACGGCTAGATGTCCCCCACATCTAGGGCTAGGGAAAATATTTATTTTCAATTTTTTTTAATTTTTCTAATATGCCCCTCTATCAATTCAATTTTTTCAAAATGGTTATAAAAATTATTTAAATTAATAATTAATAAATTATTGAAAATATGACTGTTATTTTAATATTTTTCAAACATTGACCCTCTATATTGAAAGATTAAAAAATTAAAAAAACGACTATTTAATTAATAATTTTTAATTTTAATTTTTTTTCATTATTAAATTTGAATAGTTATAAAATCAAAATATGACTATCTATATTAAATAAAATTAAATTAAATTATTAAAATTAAATAAAATAATAAATTGTTAAAAACTTAAATGTTAATGGTTTTGAATTTTTAATTTTTATATCTATGTTTCAGTTTTATCGTTTCATAATTCATAGCAAACATTAAAAAAATTAAAATTAATAAATTTTAAATTTTAAAATTATAAATAGAAAATAAAAATAATAAAATAAAAATATTCATAATTTAATAAATTTATAAATTTAATTCATAAGTCTTAAAAGACTTATTAGTTATTACTCTGATTATATCATTATACCATACGATATATGATTATATCGTATGTTATAATCACATACGATAAAATCATATATCGTATATGATTATATCATACGATATAACATATATGATATATGATATATCGTGTATTCAGTATTACTTTAATCGCTGCGGAGTGCGGACTTTGGGGCGGGCGTGATTCCGCAGGTAAAAATGAAAACACAGGGAGGTTACTTGCAGCGTGCAGGGCACTGAAAAATTGCAGTTGATCGATTTTCTGTTTGGAAGGCAAGTCTGAGATAACCATCGCCTAGGGTTAAGGAGGATTCTGGATTTCAACTTTCTTATTGGTCTTCACTCTTCAGGTTGCTGCAAATTGGCAACGTTTGGCAAGGTATGTAATTTTTTTTAAGGCTTTCAGTTTTAACTTTTAAGTTTTCTGTTTATTCACCAGTCATTCCCAGTGGATAAAGACTAAGAGTTGAAATTTTAAATTTATTATTTTTATTTATAGTTTTAACTTTTAAGTTTTATGATTATCTATTTTAAATTTTTAATAAAACAGTAAACTTAAAAAATTTGAAAGAATTGTTTAGCATCTGACATATTTATATTATCATTATGAGATAAATGTCTGATTTTTATTTTTTTTATCAGTTCATTCAAAGAATCAAAATAAAATACAATGAGCAGCAGTGGGACTGACAGTAATAGTGACCATGAAGTGGAAGTGGTTGGTGGAAATACAGGGGGAAGTTCTGAGACTGAGAGAAGTAGTGGGCAGCAACCTAACATATTTAAATGCCCTTCAATAATTATGAGCACATATGCAAAGGGCCCTTTTAATAAAGACAAACCTCTTCTCCAATTTGCTACACCTAGGCCTAGTGGTGAAGGGAAAAAAAAATCTGGAGGGAGTAGGGTGTGGGGTTGTCATGTTTGTTTGAAAGAATTTAGGGGCAGCTACACAATGGTAAAGTCTCACTTCTTGGGTTTTTCAGGTCATGGGGTCATAGCTTGTCCAAAGTTAACAGATGAGGAGAGGATAGAGTGTCATAGATTGCATATGGAGACTGAAATGGGGAAACAAAGTGGGGTAGTCCTAACACCACCTTTTTCATCTTCACAAGCATCTGGGCCTATGACATCCACTATTGGCAGTAGTCAAACTGAGACAAGAGGAAAGAGGAAGGTTAGTGATAAGGGAAGGTCGGTAGAAGCTTTGTTTAATATAAAAGGACGTGAAGCTACAGAGTCATCAGTTGGTAGATTCTTTTATGCTAATGCCATCCCATTTCATGTGGCACGTTCCTCTTACTTCAAACAAATGGTCATGGATATAGCCTCTTTCGGTCCCACATTCACACCCCTTGGAGATCATAAGCTACGAACTACTCTCTTAGACAGAGAGTATTCCAAGGTTAATGTGTTAATGGAGGATATGAAACGAACTTGGATGAGGACAGGTTGCTCTATTGTGATGGATGGGTGGACTGATGTTAGACATCGGCCACTCATCAATGTCATTGTCACATGCCTTGCTGGTTCTTATTTTTTGAAAGCTGTGGATTGTTCAGGGAAGTGTAAGGATGCAGAGTTCCAGTTTGGCATTTTGAGATGCCATAGAGGAGGTTGGGGTTGCTAATGTTGTACAAGTGATCACTGATTCAGCACGTGTGTGCAAATCAGCAGGTTTGATGGTGGAGGGTGCTTACAAACACATCTTTTGGACCCCATGTTGTGTTCATGCATTGAACAATGCATTAAAAGACAGGGAAAATAGATTGGGTGAAGCAAGTGGTGGCAGAAGCTAGAGACATTCAAATGTTTATTTGCAACCACCACACCTCACTTGCTCTCTTTAGATCATTTTCAAAGAAAAAGTTTCTTAAACCTGTTGAAACAAGGTATGCTAAATTGCTAATGCCACTTAATTTTGTATCAAACTTTCAACTTTTTAATTTAATTCTCATTGAATAAAATATAGATATGCCACTTAATTTTTTTATTATTTTAATGAATGTAGGTATGCCACTTACTTCATCTTGTTGGAGAGGATGCTTGAGGTGCATGATGCTCTACAACTGATGGTGGTGAATCCTGAGTGGGGTAGATGGCGGGAATCAAACTCTACTGGAGGAAAATCTATCAAACAAAAGATTCTTGATGACAATTGGTGGTCTACTATGAGGTAAGACATCACCGATTTAAAGATTTTATCATCAAATTGTTTATTGTTTTAGATTGCTGATTTTCATATTCTAATTTTAATATTTTGAACTTTGCACTTGCAGATATGTTTGCTCTGTCATCTCACCTATTGTAGATGTCATTAGATATGCTAATACAGACTCTCCTAGTCTTGGAGAGATATATGAGACATTTGATAGTATGCTTGGGAAGATTAAGCAAACAATTTTGGCCAGGGATCCTACTTTGGGGTTCTATGAGCAACATATTAGGCCCATTGTGACACGGAGGTGGAACATAATGAACACCCCGCTTCATATGGCAGCCTATGCATTGAATCCCAAATGGTATGCACCAAAGGATGGAAGGTTGCCTCCATGTGACGATGATGAGGTTTTAGATGGGTTCATGCGAGCCATTGATAAGATATATACAGAGGAGCAGGCTTCCATACTTCGTGCACAATTCCTTGACTTCACAAATCTTCGTGGTCCTACATTGAGTAAACCACAGGCGAGGTTGGACATAGCTATATTAGCCCAGAGAGACCCTATTGGATGGTGGACATGGCATGGGAGGGATACACCACAATTGAAATTGCTTGCCACTCGCTTACTTTCGCAGGTTGCTAGTTCCTCTGCTGCAAAGAGGAATTGGTCCACATATGGCTTTATCCACTCTATCAAGAGGAATAGACTTACCTCTAGACGAGCGGAGAAGCTAGTGGCCGTGCATAGTGCTCTTCGACTTCAGGATCATCAGACTCCAGCTTTACGATGGAATGTTAATCCCGAAGATGTGGCCCAGGTTGATGAGGAGGAGACACCACAGGGATTGGTTGGGATTCCATTGGACGAGGTGGACGTTGACCAGGACAGTGGCATAGACTCAGAGGACTCGGATTTTGATGCAATGTTAGGAGATGCAGATTAGGGGGGCAGCATTATACTTTGCTTTTTAGTTTTTAGTATTTACTTAGTACTATTTTGATTTCCATATCGCAATTGACAATGAAACAATATGGCAGCAGTGTAGCCTTTGGGCATTTTGTATGTTATTTCTTTAATATCTATTATGATATGCATATTGACAATGAATGAATTGAAATTCTGAATTATGAGTGCATATTGAGTATTGACTATTGAGTCTATTGATAATGTTGTATGTTCGATGTTTGCATTCTAAAATGTTTTCATAGTATCATACACATGCTATATGTTCGATGTTTGCATTCTAAAATGTTTTCATAGTATCATACACATGCTATATCCATGTTTTCATATTTTCTGTTTTCATAGTATCATACACATGCTTTATCCATGTTTTCATATGAACATTTAAATTTTCCTATATATTTTAAATTTTCCCTATATTTTATATAGCCGTCCCCTTTGCCGTCCCCCCCCGTCCCCAAATTTGGCAAAAAAATTTCCCGTCCCGGAAACTCGTCCCCCCGTCCCCCCGTCCCGGAAACTTGGGGTAACGTAGGAACAAATCAATTGCGCAAAAAATGGTGACATGATTTTAACTGTGAACCAGACCAGAGCAATCATTATAGCCATACTTGCAAAACTCAGCGAGCAATTCAAAAACTCGCGAGTAATCGCGATCCATAATGGCGCGCGAGTTAATCGCGGAAATACTCGGGGCGATTTTTTCATATACTCGCCGCGATTTTTTTGGCAAATACTCGCCGTTAATGGCCAAAACCCGCCCGAAACGCGGCACAAAATGCGAGAAAAACGCGACTTAAGTCGCAGGCAAAAAAAAAACCGAAGTCTTTATTCCATTTCGCGGCTCGCGCGACTCCAGAAGGCAAAAAACACGACGTGATTTGCAGTAGGGTTTGCATTTGCACGCGCGACCAGGTTTTTACTTGTTTATTCGTGATCTTTTTGTATTGTTTTATTTCGAATACACAGTCATTTTGACTGTGTAATACACAGTCATTTGAAATGACTGTGTATTACACAGTCAAAATGACTGTGTATTGTTTGCATTTGCACGCACGACCAGGTATCTTTTTGTATTGTTTTATTTCGAATGACTAAGACTGTGTAATACACAGTCATTTGAAAATGACTGTGTATTACACAGTCTTAGTCATTTCAAATGACTGTGTATTACACAGTCATCATTAGATTCATTACACAGTCACAGTCATTTGAAAATGACTGTGTATTACACAGTCACAGTCATTTCAAATGACTGTGTAATACACAATCATTAGTAATTACAGTCATTTCAAATGACTGTGTATTACACAGTCACAGTCATTTCAAAATTCAAATGACTGTGTAATACACAGTCATTTCAAAATGACTATGTATTACACAGTCACAGTCATTTCAAATGACTATGTAATACACAGTCATTTCAAATTTTCAAATGACTGTGTATTACACAGTCATCATTACACAATCACAGTCATTTCAATTTTCAAATGACTGTGTAATACACAGTCATTTCAAATTACACAGTCACAGTCATTTCAAATGACTGTGTATTACATAGTCACAGTCATTTCAATTTTCAAATGACTGTGTAATACACAGTCATTTCAAATTTTCAAATGATTGTGTATTACACAGTCACAGTCATTTCAAATGACTGTGTATTACACAGTCATCATTACACAGTCACAGTCATTTCAAATGACTGTGTAATACACATTCATTTTCAAATGACTGTGTATTACACAGTCATCAGTCATTTGAAATGACTGTGTAATACACAGTCATTACAATCATTTCAAAATTTCAAATGACTGATGACTGTGTAATACACGGTCATTTGAAATTTTGAAACGCTGTGTAATACATAGTCATTTTCAAATGACTGATGACTGTGTAATACATTAATCATTAATGTACATTGTAATTAATGACTGTGTATTACACAGTCAATTGTGAAATACTCATAGTCATTTGAAATGACTGTCAACTGTGTAATGTCAATGTGTAATATGTATTAAAGTATTTCATTTAAATTTAAATTTGAAGTTAAAAACTTAAAAAAATACACAACCAACTAAAAATTTTAATTTTAGAGAGTCATCTATTAATAGATGACTGTAAATAAAATACAGTTATACAGTCATTGTAATTTTTGGATGTTTGTGATTTTTTTTGGTAACAATGTTATTTATCTCTAAATGTTGCCTCTCTTTTGCTAGGTTCTTTTCCACATCTTTTTGAAAGAAAATGGATTCAGCTTCTACAGTTAAAGTTGGTGGCAAAAAGAGAGACCCTTGATGGAAACATGGGAGACCAGGTCCAAAACGAGGAGATGTTTTTTGCAACCATTGCAAAAAAATTGTAAAAGGTGGCATTAATAGGTTCAAATATCACCTTGCAAAAATTCAATGCCGAGATACCACAAGCTGTACGGAATGTACTGAAGAGGCTACGAGAGATGCAATAGCAACGCTTGAAGCATATGATCAAAGGAAGGCAACAAAAAAGAGAACAGCAGAGGCAATGGCAGCCCCAAGGGCAGATTTGAGTTCCATGGGGTCACATACAGATGTGGGGACATCTGGTTCTTCCCTTGGGCCACGGATACGAGCAAAGGGAACTTTGGACAGCAACATGGAAAACTTCTTTATTCCACGTAACACTCCTGGTGCACAACCTGGATTGCTTGGCACTGCATGGAATAAAGAGGCTCACCAACAAGCCAAGGTGGCGTGTGCTAGATTTTTTATCTACAACGATGTTCCGTTCAATGCTATTTCTAGTCCATCTTGGGACCAATTGGTCACCGCGTTGACTGTGGCAGGTAAGGGGTTCAAATCCCCAAGCCGTTATGAGGTAAGTGGACCGTTATTGCAGGATGAGGTCCAAAACACTCATGCATTAGTGGAAGAGCAAAGGACTATTTGGGAAAAGAATGGCTGCACCATTCTTTCTGATGGATGGACAAATGGTAGGAACAGGACACTCATCAACTTTCTAGTTGCTTCAAGAGGACAGTTAGTATTTTTAAAATCAATTGATGCCTCCAATGAAGTGAAGAATGCGGAGACCTTGTGCAACATGTTGGATGAAGTGGTGATGGATGTGGGAGTGCAGAATGTCATCCAAGTTGTGACTGATAATGCAGCTGCATATGTGGCAGCCGGCAAACTTCTAATGGCTAGACAT
Source organism: Cryptomeria japonica (assembly GCF_030272615.1). Taxonomy (NCBI): domain Eukaryota; kingdom Viridiplantae; phylum Streptophyta; class Pinopsida; order Cupressales; family Cupressaceae; genus Cryptomeria; species Cryptomeria japonica. Next base: position 36,378,074 of record NC_081412.1, on the reverse strand, counting down.
CTGACATTATTTTGGAGCCCTTGTGCTGCCCATTGTCTTGATTGCTCCTTGAGGACATAGGGAAACTAAGTTGGGTAAAGAAAGTGGTTGAAGATGGAAGGAATATCACCAAATACATCTACAATCACACATGGGTCCTGAATCTTATGAGAGAGCACACTGAAGGTAAGGATCTTGTGCGGTCGGGGGTCACACGCTTTGCTACCAATTTCCTCACCTTGCAGAGCATACTTGCTACATTGCCCAACCTGAAGCGGATGTTCGTGAGTGAAAGATGGTTGGGGAGTCCTTATGCTACAAAGCCTGAAGCAGAGAAGGTTGTGATTGCCATTTTTGATACTAATTTTGCCAAGATAGTGGAGGAGATCATCAATGTAAGTTTTGAAACTTTAATTGATGATTTATTATTTAATTTTCTAATATTTCAATCTGCTGATTTTGTTAGATTTTTTATATCTAGGTGTCGGAACCGTTGGTGAGGGTGCTACGAATGGTGGATGGGGATCATAACTCCATGGGGTATCTATATGAGGCCATGGATAAGGCCAAAGAGGCGATTCAACACTTGTATGGGTCAAACAAGACCAAGTATGAACCCATATGGCGCATAATTGATCGGAGGTGGAACCATCAACTCCACCAACATATTCATGCTGCTGCCTACTTCTTGAATCCCAAGTTTTTTTACTCTCCGAGTTTCAAAGCAGATGCAGAGGTTAGAATTGGCCTTGACACATGCATTCGGAGATTAGTTGATGATGAGATCCTTCGAGACCTGATACTTGATGAGTTGCAAAGTTATAAGAAGGCCTTAGGGGAATTGTTTTCTTCACCTGATTGCAAACGTAGGAGAGCCACCTTACGACCAGGTAAAAAAAAACATATGTTTAATTTTTACCATTTATTTCTCTCTTTAAGATTATTGAAATCTTTACAAGTTATAAATCACATTTTGTATCCTTGCAGATTTGTGGTGGGAAGATTATGGTGCCACAACGCCTAATCTTCAAAAGCTTGCCATCCGCATATTATCACAGCCTTGTAGTGCTTCTGGTTGTGAGCGCAACTGGAGTGTTTTTGAGAACATCCACACAAAAAAGCGCAATAGGTTGACTCAACAACGCTTGAATGATCTTGTCTATGTGCGGTACAACATTCGATTACATGAGAAGAAGGTGCTAGGGCAAGATTCACATGAAGCACTTGACTTGGATGACATTGATCCATATGCAGCAGAATGGGTTGCTTCTCCTGATGATGTTGATAATGATTTGGATCCATTCCTTACTAATGAGTAGCTGAGTGAGTTGGAGAGGGCAGGAGAGGAATGGGATGCGGAAGTGGCAGCACGTGAGGAGGAGCAGGAGGTTGATCATGCAGCAGAGGCACCTGTTAGTGTTGAGGATGTTGCCACTACTTCAGCACCACCCACCCAGCGGCCACAATCTGTTTTGAGCTTTAGTCGTAGACGCAATTTATGATTTCTTATTTTCATTGATACCAAACTTTGAACTTGATATGTAATCAGAATTTCAGAGGTTCTTGTTTTGTGGTCTATGACTCTATAACTCTATGAGACTGTCACTATGATACGTTGATATGTATTGAACTCTTATACATATGTTGCACTTGGTTTTTGGTTTATGCTATGATACTTGCATTTGTTGCTATGTATTACCAAAAAAATTTGATTTATATATCATGGAAATCATATATGTTATACAAATTTGGTGTAAATGTGTGTTTTTGAATTATATATAAAAAAAAAATGTATTTTCAAATGTTCGATAAAGTTGCCGAGTTTTGCCGAGTTTTGGCGAGTCCCGAGTTTTTAAAATTTTTTGGCCTTGCCGAGTTATTGCAAAATCCGAGTTTTTCAAGCTTGATTATAGCATTATTACAGCTGAAAGGTTTAGCTTACCCTTCATATTATTGTAGGTTGAATAGAGAAAACAAATTATGTTATCGTTGTACGAGAAAGATTCCTTGCAGTCTCTTGAAAAAACTGAAGATTCTGAATAAGGAAGCTTCTCTCATTATTGTTGGCATATTATGAAAGTAGAAGATAAGATAAAGAAGCAAGCCTTTCAGCAAGTGGCAGCATTTGTACCAAGGACAGTGCCTTGGTAAAACTCACTAGTAATTAGGAGAATTCTGAACTCAATGAAAAAACCAAAAAATTTATATATGACATTGCATGTAAGCAGTACTAAAAACCAGTAATATGTCTTTGCGTAGTAGTGTATTGACAGCAATAGCCTAGAAGCAAGGTAACAATTTTGGATCATTGAAAATGCTCACATTAGGATATAGCTATACTCAAATGCGGTTTGTACTCTAGATCTGAAGATAATTGAAAAATTGCTCCACATTAAGTTCTCGAATGCATATGAATGTGGCAGTTTTCAAGAACTATCCAGGTTGCAATTGATTTTTTTCCCTCCAATGCCACCTACTGGTCATTTACAGGCATTTCTCTTAATTATATTGCAAGAGTTCTAGAAGAATATGATGAATGGTGGGGAACATATTGGTGAATTAAGCTGACACAGCTAAGATAGTTATTTCGTAATTTATGGTTTATTAAATCTTTTTTTATTAAGCATATCAAGTTGCATTCCTCCAAACAACATTTGAATGAAACTCATAAAATGGATTACTATATATAATTACATATTAAATAGATTTTACAAGCAAATCTGCTAAATGTTAGTACCCTTATCATTTTTTTTCTGTGGTCAAGATTGTAGTCGGTAATTATATCATTCTTGTGATGATACTAATGCTAGTTAAGTATCCTTCCCATTAAATCGCCAAGTTGTCAGGTGTTGGTGTACTTCTGTCAAAGCTGATAATGTGTGCAGGTTGTCCAAAGTCTAAACAGACAAGAGTTTATGTTCATCTTATGATGCTGAGGTTTTAATTCAAATTTCAGAGTTAGAATTTTGTCTTCTATATGAGCAAGTAGGCAAGTAAAGTAGTAATGAAGGTTCCTATTTAATTTACTATAATATCAATCTTCTACCTTGCCAAGTAGCTTTATATACTTTGGAGCTGTTGCTTGCTTTCAATCTTGTCCTTTGTCAACTATTGTAATAAGTATTGCACTTCTTGTTTGAGATCAAGCCAACTGTTGATGTGTATCTATTGATCTCTCTTTAAATCATTGTAAAATATTTGTGTTTAAATTCATATTATAATTTAGCTGCAAGGAATAGAAAACCTCGTGTCTGTGCGCCATCCGCATCTTCCGTTCCCAAGTACGTCTAGGCAACGGCGCCAAATGTTTGCCCTCTCGGGCGAATAACTTAAAGTACATAGATAAAGCACGCAATGCAGAATAATAATGCCATAGATATCAGGTCAAATATAAGAGATGTTATTCCATTCATAGTCGTCCGTCACAAGTTACATTCAGAAGTATATAAAGATACCGAGTGTAATATTCCTTGGCTAATCTGACCCTGTTTTGCTTATTTGAACCCCAAGGAATATTGTCAAACACTTGGCATACAATGTTTGAAGCCGCTGTAGTGAATTCTTTATTTGTCTTCTTTGGGTTTGTAGGCTGCAAATGAAGTTATGGAAAGCTTCTAACAATGCAAAGTTGTTATAGAAATGATATACTAGCTGTTTTAGACCTTTCCACACATATGTAATGACTGAAATTAACTAGTACAGCTAGTTGACATTAAGACAAACACTTGTCATGCATCCCAATGTATACCTACAGCCTTTAGGCATTTAAGCAAACAATTGGCATGAAAGCTAAGTGGCTGATCAATGTTGAATGTTACCATGAATGTGGAATATGCAAATTATATCTCTATTAAACATATGCATCCTCCAAGTATTTCATGATATAATCATAATAGAAAATGATGCAATGAAGTAATGATTTTCTAATACAATGACCATAGATAGAAAACCTGGAATTTCAATGGCTGCTTTGATATATTGGTTTGATTCTACTCATATGCAAATCCCTTGTCAAATATATATAGCTGTTCAACCTTTCTAAATCCCCTTCTATAGAACTCAAACTACTGTAGCGCACTGTTCACGGCACTGTTCATGCGCACTGTTCATGGCGCTGTAGCGCACTGTTCACGGCACTGTAGCGCACTGTAGTCTCTTTCAATCTGCAAACAAACTCTGAAATAAACCCTCCAATCAGCTCAATATTGACTTCTGAATGAAGCCAACTCTCACAAGCATAATCAGATGATATTGCACACCCTCTATATGCTGTTACAATGAAGAAGCCACGCTCTCCAATGCCGACAAGCCTTGAATCCTGCAGAAACCCTTGGTATTCTACACTTCAATGCTCCAGAGAAACTTCAATCAAAAACTCCAATCACATAATCAATCCCCCTTCTCTTCTTTTCAAAAGCCTTATATATATTTCCCATGAAGGTTTGATTTTCTCCAATAAGGCATTAAATCAATTAATGATATTAAATGACATTTAATGATATAATATTTTCACTTTGTCATTTAATAGTTCACCTTGGTAAAAGAGCCACAATTAATTAATTAAATGGTCCCCTTTAATGATACTTGGACTCTTAAGTTATAATATAAACTTATATTATAACTTAATAATATAAGCTCAAAACATTAATGCTTATTTAAACTAAATAAACATTAATATCTCCATTAATATTCAACATTTTTGAACGCCGTCTGAACTAGGAGCTGACATGATGAAGCTGCATATGACCATACCCCCTTTACTAAAAATAGCAGGGGTCCATCTCTAACATCCCAAGACTTACTAAAAATACGAAGTAGAGCAAATGATGTCCGAATGATGCCAAACGAAGACCAAACTGAAGCACTCTGAACACTGGAGATGATACCAATCCTCAAAAGACCCTCTATCCAACACATTAGCCTACGAGGGTCAGGATAATAGGCTAATCTCACAAAATCCAAGTCTGCTAAAATGGGGACATTACACCGAGGGGGTGCGAGCGCCAACCACTGCACTGCAACTGCCATCCCTCGGTTGACACTAACCAAGATAATTACAACTTACAACTTAATTAACTAGTTTTATTTGTTTACAATATTGCCGCTAACAGTAATCATCTAGATTGGATCTTTCACCAATGTAGAAGGTGTTCTTTGCAAGTGTTTTTGTCCTCACAAAACCTACGCTGAACGAAATCCAACTAGAAACCAAACAAGGTTTTCTCAGAGAGAAATATTAGAAATAATAAACTCCACTATACCAAATGAGCTCTCAATTCCCTTTTTATAAGCCTTTTTTCTAGAAACTCTCTTTTAAAATCAATTTATTAAGCCTTTTAAATCCAAAAAGTGATTTAATTTATTTTTAAAGCATTTCAAGCACTTAAATTCACTTTTAAGCATCCCATCACTTAAAATTTTTCGTTCTCTTTCCAACAAGCTATAATACTAAGGTGCTAGATAAATAAATTTAATTAAAAAAACAACCTTAGTGAAAATAATTAAATATAGCTAAATAATGCAACCAATTAGCAACAATGGTCAAAATGCATCGAAATTGAAATGACTACGTAGGAGTGATCCCGATGATGAAAGATGGTAATCGGAATTGATGAGGTGACTGACTAAAAATAGATACTCCCTACAAGAATCTTGGAGCCCAAACTCCAAGACGAAAATAAGTTAACAACATCTAAAAGCATTATATGACACCTCTAAACCATCTGAGCTCATTGGTAACATCAATTTACCCTTTTGAACATGTTGACACAAACCCAAAAAGTCAACGATAACTGCGGTGCTAAAGAACTTGAAAATGGGGACATTATAATTTGCTCTTCCCAAAGATTGCTTGTTCTCAAGCAATGCCAACACAATCCCACAATCATCATATTGTTCCAGACCACAAATTACATACTCAGACTCGGAGAGTACTTGGCAAGCCCAAATATTTTGACTCGGCAACTTAAAAAGCACTAAAATTTCTTTAAAAACTTTTTTTTGCAAAATTCGATTAAAAAATGTATCGAATGAGTATAAAAACCATGAGGAAGTGGTTTCTACTAAATTTGATTGTTCAATACATATGAATTTCAAAATGTTCAATAATAAAGTATTAAAAACATTATTTGAATTCTATATATCTAATTTTTTTAATAATTAATATATGAATATATTTTATCATGATAGTTAAAAACTTAAACAACAAATAAATTATAAATATTATTTTTAATAGTTAATACTACGATGCAAAAAAACATTATTTTTAAAGTTCGAAGAAATATTAAAATTCATAATGTGTGGAAAATGAATAAATTTACATACATAATAATTTACATAAAATTCATTATGAGTATGGAAAATGAATAAATTTATAAACATAATATCTATTATAAGTTCCTATTTTTTAATAAGTTCAATAATAAAATATAAAAAAATTATAATCGAACTCTATATTTCTAAATTTTTAATAATTAATATATGAATATATTTTAATTGTTGTTATGTAGCTAGGTCGGATCCCTTCTTGGGCCGACCTAGTTCACCTAAGTGCTAAGTGGCCTTTGGCCTTAGCAATTTGGCATATGTTTAATTGGGCCTATTTGGGCGATTGTGTAATATATTATAAAAAGGCAGGCCCTATTTGGGCACACTTAATGTGTAACTTGTAAATTCAATAGGTCGGGACCTATTAATATGTAACTTGTAAAGTGTTATTGGTCAGGTCCTAACTGATGTAACTTGTGATATTGGTCTGACCCTATAATGTAACTTGTGAATTTGTAATTTAGTGCCAAAGCCGACCTAGGCATAAGGGTTAAGGGCATGCATATAAGAGAAAGGTGACTTGTAGTCACATTAAGTTGTAAGGAAAATTTATCTCAGATTCTGCAAGTTCCTCCAGCAACGATTAGCATTTGCAAGTCATCTCTAAGGCAGAGAATTAGATCTTCCAGTCAGCGAATGTAACTTGTGAATTTGTAATTTGGTGCCAAAGCCGACCTAGGCATAAGGGTTAAGGGCATGTATATAAAAGAAAGGTGACTTGTAGTCACAAGGGCATTAAGTTGTAAGGAAAATTTATCTCAGATTCTGCAAGTTCCTCCAGCAGCGATTAGCATCTGCAAGTCATCTCTAAGGCAGCGAATTAGATCTTCCAGTCAGCGAATTGTTTCCAGGATGGGCGAATATCTTGCTAGGTCAACTGAAGTCATTCTAGGCTGCCTAACTTGCTATAGGCTACCGAATCTGTTGCAGGACATTGAATCCTTGAGTTAGCTGTGTGACATCTTCCAAGTGCAAGCTCAATCCATCAGCAATCATATTCTGGGCATCATTATCGGATTGAGATCAAAATCAAGGTTCAGATAAGTAGGGTTTTGGTGCTTATGTTTTGTGCCCTAGCTGGGGCAAGGTTGCAATCTGTCTCTATCTTATTCTAATCAAATTTGAGATTCTTTTTGCTGGGTTTTTCCTCCAAGAGGGAGGTTTTCCCAGGGTATCATTGTGTTATGTGTTTACTTTACCTTGCATTCTTATTTTCTGTTAATTACTGCTAATCTGATTGCTAAAACTAACATTAATTACAATAATTAAAAACTTAAAATAATGAATAAATTATAAATATTATAGACTTAATACTACTATGTAGAAATTAATTATTTTTAAAGTTCGAGGAAAAATATTAAAATTCATAATATAAGTATGGAAAATGAAAAAATTGTAATATATAATTAATATAAACTTAATACCACCAATGCTTACTTTAATAATTGTATAGTTCGCTGAAAAATATTGAGGGCTAAATTCATAAGAATGGAAAATCGTAGAAATTTCAAATAGGAAACATGCAGAAGATAAATGCAAAGATTTTCGAATTTACCTAATTAGCATTGCCTAAATTTGCTACGAAGTGAGGCTTGTGTCGAGGTTTTTAATAGGAAAAATCCTGTCCAAAATTTATGTTTCCTATGTAGAAATCACGTGAAAAATCGCATTAAATGTTTTCTTCCTACGTGCGCGAGTTTCCGATCAGATTTTTGGCGAGTTTAGCCCTAGTTTCATGCGCAAGTAAACTCGTGAGCTTCTCGTGAAGGTTGTTTTGCTGCAAGTAGGACTCGGCAAAAGCTCGTCGAGTCTGCGAACTATGATCCAGACTAAACCAAGAATGATCCTTGAATCCCAAGTCAACCTAGGAGATCTGTAGTGTTAGTTTTAGTGATCAGATTTAAGTAAACTTAGAAATTAACTTAAATGTAAACACACAAGAGACACAAAACACAATATACTCTGGGAAAACCTCCCTCTTGGAGGAAAAACCCAGCATCAAAGATCTAGATCAAAACCCTTTAGTATGAGCAAATTACAATTACAATAAGGATAAGATCACTTATCTGATAAGACTCCCAATCTAGGGCAGTGCTTTGTCAATATGAATTCCTTTATGTGCAGACCCTAATCTAAAGATGCATAGGCAGGGTTTCGGTTGTAAGGTAGATGATTGTCACAACTTGATATCACCCAACAAATCTGTCAATAAGTCTGCTACTTGAAGATACACAGATCCAAATGGGAATGGAGCTTGACATGCACAATATTTAGCACATATGTGAAGGAGATCTACAGCCTGGTCTGGCATACAAATTCGCCCAGCTGTTATGAAGCAATTCATTGATTTTGTGAAGACCAATTTGCTGAAGAAGAGCAGAGAGGATATTCGCTAGGGTAGAATATTTTATTGCTAGGAATGATTGATTGAATGTATATGTCTGATTGCCATGATTGAGTCTTGTTATATACAAGACTCCATCCTCTTACATAGGTCGGCCTAGCCTCATTAGGCCGACTTCTTCATATTATTTTCCTTTTGACAAGTTTGGTGCCCAAGGCCCAACCCAATAATTTGATTACAAGTTATATAAATAATTGCATATCACACGTTTCATTTGGGGATGGACTAAATTACAAGTTACATAATGAGTCTCCCTTACATTTAACTTAATCACAAGTTACATGGTGTGATTTTGGGGCCAGCCCAATAGTAATTTAATCGCACAAGTTATACACATAATTTGAATTGCATTTAAGCAACATTTAAATTTGAAACATAATCCGAGCTAGCTATAATTTCAACATGTAGCACCATCTACACAAGGCACTATCTTGCAAGGTACCAACACAAGAGACCTCTTGAAAACATCCTATAAGTAGAGCAATCGGATACTCTATAGCCTTAGTCAACTTCTTAGAGAATTTCTTTTTGAGGGAGCCATATCAATGCACCATAGGATTAAACCCCAGAAAGTCAACACTAGCTCTCTCATCCTTAATAACCGTTGCACTACAAACCAAAGTGATCCCATAGTTCCAAGTCAACCTAGGTAAGGAACCACCATGCTGATGCTATGACACTCAGATCATCACTATCAAACCACTATCCCCAAACTACACTTTCCTCTCCTGAAACTCAAAAATGTAATCGTCATCTAAACACAAACTGCAATGCCTGAAAGGGTTGAAGTCTAAATCATGAAATATATCTCGCCAAGGCATCTCAGTGAAACCCAATACAACAATCCAACTTCCAAACTCGATCCTAGGCATCAAAAAAGAAAATCTGCTCAACCATAACAAATAAAACTCAGCATATCCCCTCATGACATCCCAAAAATGAAGTAGACCAGTCATAGTCACAACTCTAAAATCTAACAACTAAGGAATGTCTTTTCTATCACCAACTGAAATCATATCATCAAAACTTAACCTCCAAGTGTCAAAAGAATAGTTTCGAACACACCAACACATCTAACCCACTGCAATCAATAAGCCATCATTTGAAGATATGGATACTATTGATGTGTGTTTGTGACACTCTCCAACACAAAATAAAATACCAAGTATTATATCCTCTCTTGAACAAGGAAACCTCAAATGCTAAACAATGTGATCAAATAAGGCAACCCCAAGGTTTACAATGTGACTTAGCAATGGATAGACTTAGTGAATGATGTGATTTTGTTGTTTACACAAAGGTACTTACACTTTTCATTGGAATTGGAATACTAAAATGACTTGAACTTCAAATCAAAGACAAAAAGGGATAAGGGTTAGAGAAATCTAACCTAAAACTTAAGGACAATGAAGATAATGGATAATGCTTAGATAAACAAATTCCTTATGGAACTACATTCTACTTAACCACAGATAGGTCACAATGCCATAGAAAGAGTGCAATCTTCTAAGGTAGTGAAAGATTTTCATATCACAAACATCCATCCATATACCCAATGCTGGTGCAATTCCAACGAATATCCACAATCAAACTATTGCAAAAATGAGGATCAAACTAACCATGCAAAGTAATTTGCAATCAACAAATCACAAATGGCATGAACCAAGGAATTCATCATATAACTTCACATTTCTCCATCAAAATCAATGAACATTAACTAAAAAAACTTGAGAAGTAGAAGCTAGAGGTTTTGAGTGCATAGTTAGAGCGCTGAACGTGAGGCAACCTATGCCAAGATATGCAAGGTGGAGAGTTGAGATGTGTGTGAACAGATCGCCGACTGCGAGACAATTCACATTTGAGAAAGTAGACCGATTGTGGCAAGCTCAAAAGCATCATTGTAGGTGTGCAGAGTCCTAAGTGATTGAGAGCTTGAAGCCGTAAAGAAGAATGTGAATGTGTGAGAAAGATTATAGAAAATGAAAGGATGATTTCGAATAAGAGGATGAGGTGGGTTGTGAGGAGGCCCGTGTTGATTTCATTCTTGGAGAGATATTGGGAAGAGAGCTATGGGATGTGCAGATTCCCATTGAGAAAGAATAGTTGCAGCCGGAAAGAGAAAGAAGTGAGAGCAGCCCACACCAGTGAAGTGAAGAATGAAGAGAAAAGAGAGGAGGAAATGGTTATGGTGGACCATCAGTTGGCAAGTGAAAGCTGCAAATGTGATGAAGATAAAAATACCTCGCAGATTGAGGTAGAAAATGAAGTCCAGAATGTAAAAGTTGCAGTAGAGGTTATTCAAGGACTTGATGAAGACGACATGTTGCTTGGAGAGGAGATCGTTTCGAGTAAAGAAAACGAGAAAGAAGATGAGTTACTCGAAGAGGTTGCAGTTATAGAAGAGGTTGAAGGTTCTTGCAGCAGTTGAAACTATGGAGGTAATTGATTTTGCTGAGTTTCATTAAGTAGAGATAAAAGAGAATGAGTTAGTGTATGTAATTGCAGTTGTAGATTGGCGACAAAAGGTTGCTTGTTTGCATATTTAAGCGGTAGAGGATGCTGCTGGTGAGATTTGGTGGAGGTGGTCAGTTCATGATGGATTGAAATGCATGAAAGAGGGGAAGAGTGGAGTTGTGTGAACTTATCGCCATCCATAAGGCAGTTGGCACTTGAGAGTGTGAAGCGGTTGTGGAGAGGTCAAAAGGATCGTTGTAGGTGTATGAAGTCCTGATCGATTAAGAGCTTGAAGCTATGATGATTTGCAAATTGTAGAGTGGAATATTGTAGTAGAGAGGATGAGTCCATGAGAGGGAAGGGGGAGAAGAGGACACACTTGGTGGAGGAGGTTGGCAAGTGTCCCAGCTAAGTGCTGGAAGAGGCGAAGGAAGAAGACTTTTGATGTACCTAAAGTAGTAGTCGCCTTTGTTGTAGGATGTTTAAAACCTAGAAGAGTAGTTCAACTACTTAACCCCAGATTGTGAACCTATGCTCACAAATTTCTTACTCAAGGTGTCTGGTGCAGGAGCAAATGGGTGGACTAGCAATCAGCATGAAAAAAAATAAAAATAATAATTGTCAGTTGGTTTCTTTAGTTATTGTTTATCTTGGTCTTGGTGTCTCTCCATGGTCAACTCTGGCTTTTAAGAGGTTGTGCAATCACCAATTGATAGCCACTCTTTCAGTCCAAAAAAACTAGTCGTTTGATGGACACATGATCAACCGGTTCCCTATTCAAAATGGAAGGATTATAGTATAAATGTATGTTAAACAACACTGCAAGCATTAACTCTGTTTGATGTTCAAATTTTAATTGCCTTAGTGGATAAGTATGCAAAGCCTATGACTGGTTTATGCCTCCAAGAAATGTGGTTACATGTATAACATTTGGTAATGATCGTTGGAGAACAAGTAAAGGTCTTGAAAGGTTTTTTTAAAACTTTTGATTAAATACAATTTGATAGGTGTTGAACTTGTTCAGTTTTATCTCAAGATAAGAAGCAATTCCAAGGTAAAAAGAAAAATGCCACATCCATTTAAGTTGGAGATCTAGCCACAAGGTATTTGAAGAGACATCAACCTTTTGGACTGTAGACTAAAGAACCGAATGTAGATAGAAAAGTTTTCTATTGGCACAAGAAGGGAGGATGGGAATGCTGAATGAAAGGTCATAGAATACCATAAAGCAGCAGCGGCATCAATAAACTAGTTTAGAAACATATCATTTCGAATACCAAAGCTTTTCTACGAATTGAAGAAACAACATCATGTAGCAAAACGACAAAAAGATTGAAATGTGATAAGTCATCAAATTGTGAAATAAATCATGCTTTGGCAGCAAAGACAGTTATATTAAATGAGATTTAATTAGCAAAGAATAAAATAGAGGAAAGGCATCGATGAGGAATGTGAACTGAATCGCAAAGGAAAAGAATTAAAACTAAGAAGACACCCATTTGAATTAGCTAAAAGCTTAGAACTTTATAAGTCACTGGAGATGCAATATAAGAGCTACCAGCCAATCATGTATGTAGGTCTGAGGGTAAGAAAAGCAACCAAACAAGGGTGTGTGTGGCTGTAATTAGGTGAAGAGAAACAGCTAAGAAGAGGTGTAGAGGTTGCGTATGGAAAGTATATGTTTGCATAGGGAGAGATTTGTTTGTTTGTGAGCTGAGGGAGGCCAATAGAAGGCCATAATGTAAAAATTGTGTTTACAGTTTTGTTGCAGTATAAGTGATTATTTCAAATAGAGTCTCTCCATGGTTTATGTTTTGAGTTTTGAAATGGAAGGCAAGGGTGATATTTTTGTCTTGCATCACTTCTCAATTACAAATGAAGGGCCCAAGATTGATTCTAAATCAATGGCCAAGATAATTCAAAGAAACCCTAAGGTGAGATAGTTACAACTACCACCTCCTTACATTTAATACTATCCAATGAAAAAATTACATGTCCTTGAATACATATCCTTTTAAGGAAAAGGACCAATGAAAATTAACATATAGCCTCAATGGCACAATTTACAAGGAGTAGATGATGACATCATTCAGTGTATCCACATGTCCACTTGTTGATGAGTCAAGTTCAATGAATTTGGACATGTTGACCTTGATTTGTTTGATTGGTTGGAGATGACTAGACACCACCTCAGCTTGCATATCTTGTAAACTTTCAGCTCCTTGCTCTTCTATAGCAATATCTCTTGATACTCAACATATGTCTAGCTTTTGACTGATTGTGATGGTTCATAATCCCAAATTACATCATCTCCTTGAATGTTCTTCTTCATCTTTCACTATCCTCCTTGGAAATCCTTGAACTTGAGTATCCTTGAATTTGAGTTTCTTCATGTTGTTGTCTCCTTCATGTTGTAATCATCTTCTTTGTCCTCATCTTGAACATCTTGACCTTGATTTCACTTGCACTGTTGTTGTATCTTCCATGTTGGAATTGCATCGCTGAAGTAGTAGTTGGCATTTCCTTGAACATGTCTAAGGTATACATACACCCAAATGTGGTTTGTATTCTCTATGTGGCGATACTTGAAAAATGGTTGCACATTAGGTTCGCAATTGCATATGAGCATGGCAGTCTTCAAGAACTGTCCAGATTTCAATTGATTTTTGTTCCTCAAACGCCACCCGGTAGTCCTCTACAAGCATTTCTCCTATTATTTGGTTGAGCTTTAAAAAAGATGATGAAATGGTGGGAAACATATTGTTAAATAAAGTTGACACAAAGCTAAAATAGTTGTTGCAAAATGCCTTCAAGGCTATCATGATGCAAACTAGCCTCTTGGCTAGTCAAATCTCTTAATGTATTTCAGAAAGCAATACCGTTGAATTTGATATTTTGCTAAACATAAATACCCATAGCATAAAGCTCTTTTCCTAGCAAATATTTCTCATACATGAATGCACATATTTTTCATACAATATTTCTTATCTATATTACAAATACATAAGAACCACAGAGAGGGAAAATTTCATCTACTCAGAATGGGTGATTAACATTATATCAATGGGTTTTTCAAAATTTGACACTTTTTCATGCTTACCAAAAGTAGTCCTACTTACTTGCCAAAAGAAATCCTCAATATCTGGTGTCAATCGAAGGGCTGATAGAATTTTTTCTGTTTCAATAAAGAAGCAATGCACTACAGAATCAGCAATCAAGTCACACATGTGTGTCTTTCCAGTTAAGGCTTCATAAAGGCCCAATGTGCTTCCGTGGGAAAAGGTAGGGTGTAGTAGATGTCGTTCTGCAATACTCTTACTTTTCCACTGTATAATAACAGTTTTGATCATATCAGTTCTCAGAACATTAAAAACAAGTCAGGTATATACTTGTGGATATTGAGAACTATCATGGAGCACAATCTACAAAATAACATTGGCCATAGAATCAGAAATTATCTAGAATCAAGCATGAATAGTGACAAAGAAACATGCTATTTTGCGGATTAGAATTTCTATCTTACACGGACAACTCCATTGGCAATAAGCCATATCCCATCAGGTTTAGAGCCCTCCTCATATAATATATTTCCGCGCAACTTCATAAATTCTTTTGCAGCATTTCCAAGAGGCTCAGAAATGAAAGAAGGCAGAGCTCCCAGAAAAGGATGACTGCTTAAGATCTCCCTTACAGAAGGCATCTGAACTGATGGAGGTTTTCTAAGAAGCTTTTTCAGATCAGTCTGCAAATATAAATGCATTGATTAAAGTGTGTCCATTAAATAGTACTATGGTCCTAATAGACAACAATGTCAAATGGTACCTCCATCTATGAGAGAATTAGGCAGCAAGGCACATAAATATAAAATAAAAAATGGCTGAGCACTGAGATGCATTTGAACTTAAAGGTTACCTGCACAGCATCATGGAGTTGACTCATCTCTTTTACATCCAATAAACCAGACTTCTCAAGGTTTTGAACATATTCACTAAGATGTAGTAAAACAGAATATGTTACTTGCTTTGTTTTCAAAACACGTAAAACCTGAAATTAACCATAACAATTGTCTCAAACACAATTCCATGAGGTAGAGAGCCATTTCCTTGCAATCAATGGTCAACATAGTGATCACTAGAATACATCCAGATTTGAATAAAATGTTATGACAGGAAAAGAAATTTAGACAGAAAATATGTTACTGTTGAGAGACCTCAGGGAAGTTAAGTTGAACATCTTCTAGAAACTGCTTGGCTGGCTCCCCTTCTGCTTCACTTTCTTGAATTATTATCTCGGCAACCTCACTCTCTCCTGCATGAACAATTGTGTTAAGAGCCAAATATTGAATACATTAAAATAATCCTGAATTATAACCATAAGGCATGAGAATGATATATATAGTGGGTACAACATAGTAATCTTCAATATACTTATAAACAGAAATATCCTTAAGGTAGGGTTACAATACAGAATGTTCCTTAGGAAAGAACAAATCCAAGAAATCTGCTGCTATGAAAGTGGAACCTGCTACACTGTTCTATATTTAGTACTAAATACAAGAGACATCTATGTGTAGTTTCCCATCTAATAATCCTAAGGTTAGATAAAACCTTTATCCCACCCAATATGCGTTAGAATAAATCAATTACCAATTACAATTTACCCATTTTATGTAATATGCCTTACTCATTTGGCCCATCCTATCTACACATGGGTTGTGTATCACAATTTTGATACTCCACAATGCCATCTACATCATAATACCTAAATATAAATTAGTGAGGATTAGTTTTGTTCGTTTGTCCCTGGTATTTTTATGAGTTTTAGACCATTTTATATATTTAAAGGGCATTTCCTAAATTTCAAGTTGGTTGGAGGCAGGACGCCCACCATTACTCTTCTCATGGGGAATTTACCCTAAGGGAACCTCTTTATTGTTGACTTTGTTCATACCTTGAAGATTTTTAACTGTACATGTCCACTATAAGTGCCTGGTAGAAAACTTGTTCCCATTTCTCAGGGGCTTTTGGAAGGCTGACATGAACAAGATCATGTCATGCAGCCAGTCATTAGATCCAGGTGTGAGTTACCTATTCATAATGCTTTATCTTAGGTCTTTATAGCGAGCAGTTCACAAGATCATGTCATGCAGCCAGTCATTAGATCCAGGTGTGAGTTACCTATTCATAATGCTTTATCTTAGGTCTTTCTAGCGAGCAGTTCACAACCTATGATTAATTTATTGATTGATGAGGGGTCATGGTTTATTGACTACACAGGCCATTTAATGTTGACTTTAGTGCCATGTTATGTGTTACTTAATTAATAACATTAGAATTAACATATTCTGAGTGATATTACTGTCATATCAACTAGACAATAATCTTTATTAATTTCTTTTGACAATTGGGCTAAGCACCTAGGTTGTCGAGCATGTCAATGAATAAATAGAGGTTGGCCAACATTGAAAGATTCATTCTATACACATTTCAGATATTTATGACTAGAGAGCGGCTACATCAAGCAACACTCGTCTATTGATTAAAGGACAAAAACTGTTGGATCATGAGATCAGAGGACGAATCCCTTATGTTTTCTTGTGGCCAATCTAATCTAGAGATTGCAATGAATTGAAAGCATTCTCTTTTATTGACAAATCATTTTTAGGGCAACTAGAACAACATTTTACTACAAGATTAGTACTGATTCGAGGAAAGAGTTTCCAGCAAGTGCTTGATTTCTAAATAGTTCCATGGTATTATTATTTTGCTAAGTTACCAGTTATGCGCTTAAGGCCTCTTACACTTGTACCACGTACATCTGGGTACAGGTTCACCCAAGAGTATGCCTGGGTAAGCCTAGGGTACGTACTTGGGTGTACCCAGGCATAACCAAGGGCGTTGAGTGCCCAAAAAATAACAAAAAAAGATATTTTTTAACTTATTTTTGTAATGTCCCCTACTAGATATAGGCCTGTTTAACAACAATTACCTAATTTCAATACACTTATGACTTAAAATAATTTGCTTAATTAGGAGACAGTTTCCATTCTTAACTTGATAACAGTATATCTGAAACAGATGTTTATCACAGTACTCAATGTAATTATTCTTGAATCTAATATCCAACTACAATCAAGAATTCATAAATTTATAAATCAGAAATAGGGCTTGAGACTTACCTTGTATTAGAGGAGTGGACGCTTATAAAGATAACCTGCACCCACAAGGAAATGCAAACACCTACAAGCATATCCATTCTTAATCAGTTATAATCTATTCTAATGTAACAACAAAAAGAGTGGGTATATGAGACATGAAAGGGTTGCTTGGGTCCATCTACCAGTTCCAAGGAATGGTTGCTTCTAGCCTCCTTGCTAAACATGGCGGCCCATGTTGCCGTCCCTCCAAGCTCATTGCGTATACACACATCACCATCTTTATGAGTTTGGCATAGAGGGAGTAACTAGTTCCTTGACTCCATGGATCCTTATGACCACTTGTGAGCCCCTCATCACCACTAGGTTACTCCTCCATCCCTTTCCCACAAAATGGACTATCAAACACAGTTTCTAATGTATCTTTTAGAACAACTATAATGCTGATAATGTAATGTCTGCAGTAAGAGTAATGAATCTCCAATAACAGTAGAGATTCTGCTATTAACATTCCTTAATAGTATCTATGCTGATCATTCAGGTGGAATCCTGTGTTAATTATACATATATATATCATAATAGACTGACAGAAGTTCCATTATAACTATAATTTAAATAATATTATGGACAAGATTGGATATGACATACCAGTCGGTAATGATGTCTGCCATCCTTCTCGATGTTAGCAGATTTCTTTTGCCACTGAAAGATAATCCACTCAGGTCTGCATGTCTAGCTTATTCTTATCTTTTTCTAGAATTTCCACCACTTTTATTCGCATGACTTTCTTTTCTTCTTATTCCTATCCTCTATAAGTATGTGTACGTATTGTGCCAAGAGGCTGGGCTTTATGGACCAATTCTATGAAAATGTTAATAAGATAATTTGTGGTTCCTGAATGTCTTTTGTCTCCTCCTACCTCTCCCCAGATTGAGAGGGATCAATTCCCTTCTTATACTATGCAAGTGGGATATGATGCCCCCAAGAGACATACCTGATGACTCTTTTTAACAAATTGACGGTTATCGTAAATACTGATTAGTATTATTAATCTATGTTACTTTAAATGTTATTTGTTCCTTGTAATAGTATCACTCCTTAT
Source organism: Cryptomeria japonica (assembly GCF_030272615.1). NCBI lineage: Eukaryota > Viridiplantae > Streptophyta > Pinopsida > Cupressales > Cupressaceae > Cryptomeria > Cryptomeria japonica. The sequence goes on along the minus strand of NC_081412.1, from coordinate 36,359,654 downwards.
AATAATGCTGTGTTTCCCTTATGTACCTATTATTAATCATAGTTGATTTGTTGTATAATCATTAGTCTTAACAGTCCAAACCTAATGATTACCGTTATTATTTCATAAGTTTGCTTGACTCATGTGTTGCCTGTATTCTCCTCACAATATCCTTGATTTAGGACGTAGCTGCACCTTTATAGATTTAGCAACTTATGCCTTTGCTCATCAATCATAGTCGCTGACTTATATTTGATAAATGATTATCGATGATGGTTATGTTTGGTTATGTCTTGGTGCGAACTGATAATGACAGTATGGAAAGTATCTCATATTCCAGTTGTATGCAGCGGTCTTCACTTATTCATTTCAACACCTGAATCAATATATCCACTTCTGCTTACTCCATCAAATCATTGATCAATATGCTCTAATTGAGGCCTTCCTTTCTTAGTCATCTGATCATTGCACATCTTATTGGGTATAGTATTTAATCGTTATTGATACTATATCGGTTGAGTCTTATTTCCAAATTCTTCTCCATAGGAGACTTCCAAATTTGGGCCATCTCCCAGAGCGGGGATATCATAATTAGGGTTTCAAATGGGATATGACAATTTTTGCATCCAAAATGTAATGCCCCAGATTGATGAATTTATAAAATTAACTTACATTTGTAGCAAGGGACAGAAAATGAATTTAATTCTCATTCCAAACCCTCATGAAATTGATTTTACTAAATTGAATTAAAATGCTCATAAAGATTCATCAAAATTCTACACAAACTATGCACCTGATTTTGAGATTTGACCACCAAATCAACCTGAAACTTCACTAAACTTAACATGCAAGTAATTAACATAAAATATCATCATTTGCATGGCCTGTAACTGTTGTATAACATACATTCATCAATATTTATGTTCAACATAAATCTGTATAGAAAACTATGGGATTTCTCACACCCAATAAACCCAAAATGCACAGAAACTTATTGAAACCCTTCCAAACTTTATTTAAATCAAAATATCAGTTTTGATTACAGATTAGGGCCTGATATATATTAATAAACATGCATAAATCGATATCAAAACAGCTATAAATCCTATTGAGCAACAACAGAAAATTCGTCTTTCTCATTGTAGAAAGCCAAAATCCAGGGTTTTTACTTTCAGCTTGCTTGCGTGACAAAGACATGAGCAGTCAGCAGAAAGCCATGAGCGACATGAGTAGTGTGAGTAGCCAGCCACTAGGTATTTCTTGCGAGTTTAGATGGAATATTTTTATTGTTGCTAATGTGTCAGTATTGTTTTTGAATTTTTGTATTGCCATATTCTGAATCATTGGTATTGTTTTAGTATTTTTGTATTGTCATCTTCAATCCTCATGTTTAAAATTGATAAAATGCAATTATTAATCAGTGTGAGTAGCCAGCCGCCAGCTATTTCTTTCAAGTTTAGATGGAATATTTTTATTGTTCCTAATGTGCCAGTATTGTTTTTGTATGCCCATATTCTGAATAATTAGTATCCTTTTAGTATTTTTGAATTGTCATCTTCAGTCCTCATGTTTGAAATTGATAAAATGCAATTGTTGATCAGTAAATGGAAATGCTGATATTAATTAGTAGTTTTCTACTGATTTTTGTTGCATTTTATACTACATTTTATCATATTAATCAGTAATTTTATATTGATAAAAGTTGATACTAATCAGTACTTTTAGCTAATGTCAGTTTTGTTGCATTTTATACTTGTTGAACATGGAAATGCTAATATCCTAGCTAGCGCATGAGCGGGAGCGGGAGTGCGGGAGCTAGGGTTTCGGCTATGGCTGAGGAAGGGGAGGATTCAGACGACGATGAGGATGATTGCTTGGGAGCCTTGGCTATGGGTATTGCTGGCTGGCTTGACCTGGATGATTCGTGATGCCCCCTTCGCTCCCTCTTTCTGGTGGATCGGCTTCTGGGGTCTATCGGAGAGGCGGCTGTTTGGGCTGTTGCTATTGCGGACTTAGTGGCTCGGAGCCAGTGGGAATTTCTTCTGGCGGCTCTCTCTTCCTCTCCTGTCTGTTGGGTCGGCCTTGTTAGGCCGTTTTGCTCTACTTTGGCTTGTGTCCCTGCTTTGCTCCCTTTCCCCTGTTGGGTCAGAGGATTTTGCACTTGCAGTGCTTCTTTTTCCGTTTTCCTCCTCTCGGGCTGGGATTTGTGGAGCTCTTTTGATGCCCTTTGGGTGGAAATGCCTAGGTTTTGGGTTGTTTCTTGACACCCTTCTTCTCTCTATGTGCTTGTTAAGAAGGTTTTATCTCCTATAGAGGTGGAGATATCTTTCGCAGAAGGAGTTGGATGCTCTTGTTCTAAGGTGGATTTGCTGGGCACAGGTTGTTCTGGTTTTGGGCTGCAGTTGGTGTGGTCTGTCCTTCTGAAGAAACTCTGTTCTCTCCCTATTGAGGTGGGGGTTGTTTCTTTGCTGCTGGAGTTTGGTTACACTTTTGGTGGTCCTGTTTCTTCTATGCGGGCCCTCGGTGCTTCCACTGTTGTTTTCCTTTTGAGGGTTTTTTCTCTTACTACCCAGTCCCATGGATCTCTTGTTGAGGTGTTGTGCCCTTCTATGGAGGTGGAGTGGCTACTTGGTGTTTGGGTGGTTAAGGGGATTTTTGGTGCTTCTTCTCCTGGTTTGGAGGACCTTTCTCTTGAGGCTGGTGATTATTTGGTTGCTGGATCTTTTCTCTCAAGCTCGTTTCTGTCTTCTCCTACTGAAGTGGAGAGTGCGGCGGTGCTTGTTTGGATGGATGCTTTCTAGATCGGGCCTCTATTTCAGCTTAAGGTGGTTGAGGGTACCACTTCAAAACCCTTTGAAGTGGTTCTGGGAGCCATTTCAAAAGATAGTTTTAAGGTAAGGGAAGCCTTTCAAAATCCCTTTATCTCTAGGTATCTTGTTTTATTTGCCTTGTCTTTTCTTATCTGGCTGGTTGCTAATAGTTTTCAAGGGCCCAGTCCAGATTGTGGTTGTTTTTGGTTATGGGCTAGTCATGATTTTTGGTGTCTGAAATCTCTGTCTCAGGTCAAGGGAGCCGGAAACATCCCTGTTGTTTGGCTGAGGATGCATGCTAACCCTCATCATAGTTTGAATCTTTAGCCTAGTTGGTACAGCCAACTTGATTTATATTGATTTATCTTAAGTGTTTGGCTGGTTCTTCCTGCTGGTGTTTGTTGGCGTTTGTCGGCTCAGTTTTGTGTGGGCTGCTAGTTTTTCTGGTTAATTTTCTTTGGCAGCGTTGTTCTTTGGGTTCCAAATCCTGGTAAAATCTGAGGGTTTCGGGTCCCCTCAAAACCTGTTTTTCCATAATAAAAAACATAGAAATGCTAATATTAATCAGCAACTTTCTAAACTACATTGTCTATGTAATTTAACTAACAAAATTAGGAAAAGCAATTAATAAAAAATTAGCTTCCAGAATAAAGTAGAACACCTTTGAGGACAATTTTCCTACACCCTCTTCTGTTTTGCAATTTATCTCTCGATTTTCCCCATGGATTCTGTTGATGTGTTTTTAATGCACATGCGAACACAGAATAAAATACCAACGTATCTTATCCTCTCTTGAACAAAGTCTCTCATATGCTATGCTTTGCGATTAAATGAGACAACTCCGAGGTTACGAAATGTCAGGTCTTGACTTGTGGATAAGTTCAGTGGTTTGATGTGATAATGCTGGAATCACAAGGGGACTTACGTTGTACATGAATGCTCAATCTTATCATGGATCGAGATAGGTATGCCAATAACTTAGGATTTGGCAATGAAGCTCAGGACTTAATTCTTACTAAAAAATGGGCAAAACGAATAGGGTTCAGAAAATCTATTCTAGGCCTATGAATGTAGGAAATGATGAACAAATCTAGTGGAATCAAACTAGGCAAGGTCTCACAAACAGGTATTGACACAAGCTTAGTGCAATCGTCTAAGGTATACATAAGGATTTTCAGACCATTACCATCAAACGTTGACACCATCCAAGTTGATGCTTGTCAAGGGACGCATAATAGTTGAAGTTAAGATTACTCAAATTTCCAGTTGACCACACAAGGCGCATTTACCAGTGGCAAGAGGCTAGTGGTATGGATTAAGGATTCCACACAAATATATTCAACAAATCTTTCACTCAATCTAACATACATGAAAATAAATTCTAATCTGATTTGGAGGAATTGAGAACCATGAATGCAAAGACAACATTTGAAGAGCAAAATCACAAACAATTGAACAATGATTATGATTCAAATAGCTGCAGCATATACCAACAATTCTACAAAAACTCTCTTACAAATGAGAGGAATCTTCCTCATCTTCATCTGCATTCTTGTCCGCACTTTAGTCTGCACTCCCGGTGGAAAAACGAAGGCTGTCAAGACAAAATCCTGACACTTAGTCAAATTTGATGCTTCCAGGGGAAAAATGACCTAGGCATGGATAAACAGTGGTGGATAATCATAGCCAGTATGGATTTCAAGGGAAACCCATGTGTAGTGTGGATTTTGAGTGTGGGAAAAGCACCTCTAGTATGGAATTTTGACCTTTTAACCCTTAGATTATGGATTTCCCTTAGGAATTTGACATTTTAACCACTTAAAATCGCTTAGAAACTTTGAAACTTAATAAAACTCATCTGGACTTAGGCAAATTCATCAGAAATTTGAGCGAAAAACAAGAAAACCTATCAGGATAAAGTGCAAAATCAACTCGAATAAATTCCTAGGAGCGAGAAAACAACTCCTAAAGGTCTTACAACACCTTAGCACTTAAAAAATCACCAACGTGGACGTTCAAAAACACGTTAACGCTCAAATGTCAAAGCAAAATTAAAACTCAACACTTAGCAAGGATAAATCAAAACCGTAAGGCAACCCCTAGACTTAGGCAAAAATCAAGATCACTCTAACATTTTGACATTTTAAACACATGATCCTATTCAAAATTCAAAATACCTCTCATCAGCAAAGGCAAACACTAGGAAATTGGGCAAAATTTCTACTCTAAAAAGCGAAAAGTGGGGGTCCCCATTTGCAATGGGGCGATGTGTGAAGACGTCACAACAGATTCCAAGTGAAATGAAAATGCTATTGCCCATAAGATCTTTGCACACTCCTAAATATAATCAAAAGTCATAATTTTTACAAAGTGTGTGACTTGTGAATCTAATTCATTCACCATAGGTGAATCTGATTTGTCTGTTAGCTTCAACCCTTTCTCCATAGGTGTGGGTGTAGGTTTGCAGTCTTGCATCCGAAACTTGTCCAGCAGATCGTGGGCATCCTTTGACTGAGATATGAAGATACTACCTTCAGTTTGCCAAACTTCAAAACTTAAGCAATAGTGCAAAAGTCCCAAGTCTGTCATGTCAAAGAATTGGCACAAATTCTGTTTGATCTGATCAATCAAAAGTGTCAAACTACCAGAGCAATCAGAGCATCAACATAGACAACACAAATAAGAATATCACCACCAATTTTTTTGACATAAAAATCAGAATCAAATGGACTCCTCGGAAAGCCATGATTTGTGAGGTTCTTGTCAATTTTTATGTACCAAGCCTGAGGAGCGTGTTTGAGGCCATACAGTGCTTTCGTCAATCTACACACCTGATGTTCTTTTCCAACAACCTTGAACCCTAGAGGCTGTGTCATGTAGACTTCTTCCTGCAACTCACCATTGAGGAATGCACTCTTAACGTCCATCTGATGGACTTTCCAACCAAACTGAGCTACTAAGGCAAGGACGAGCCGAATGGTACTCATCTTGGCTGTAGGAGCAAAAGTCTCCTCACAATCAATGCCTTCTTTCTGTGAGAACCCCCTAGCGATGAGATGAGCTTTGTACTTGTCAAGGGTTCCGTCAATTGTGTACTTAACTTTATATACCCATTTGCAACTAATGGGCTTCTTCCCTCGAGGAAGATTAGAAAGGACCCAAGTGTTATTCTTCAAAAAACTATGGTGTTCAGCTTACATAGCCTTTTGCCACTCGAGAATTCCTTTAGCCTCAAAATATGTTTGGGTCTCAAAAATACTATGAATGTTGGCCATGAGAGCATAGGTTGACTATATTTTGCTACTTGCTCTCGTTTCTAGATGATCTACACTCGATGAGCTCATCAACATTGAGATCATTTATTGTCTTAACCCACCATTTAGGTCAAAGAGTAGAAGGGCCAACATTAGATGCAAGACGAATAACTCAAATTGGATTTGGAATAGGTTCAATAGGTGGAAGATCAACATCATCCAAATGGAATTAAGGTTGAGAATCATCAAATTCTAATTATGCATTGTCCCTCCCATCAAGTGAACCTAATGGAAGACAAACACCCAAATTAGTAGCCTTCAAAGGCTGATCCTCAGAATTCTGCAGAGACGAGGATAGTTGAAAAGGTCCTCCTTCATCAAAGCCAACATCGAGATTAAAGATGAGACGATTAGTGTCTACATCAATCAGCCGCTAAACCTTGTGGTTGTCACTGTACCTTGTGAGCATAAGTTTCCGACTCTTGGAATTGAACTTGGAGCACTTGGCATCTGGAATCCAAACATATGAGCGAAAGACTTTCAAATGACTAATCCTAGGTTTGCAACCAGTCCAGGTTTCCTTAAGAGTCTTCCCCTTAACAGTCTGTGTGAGAGACCAATTAAGGAGATAGATTGCAGTGAATATTGCTTCTGCCCAAAATTTCTTAGGAACACTCCTGTGTTCCAACATTGACCTAGCCATCTCAGTTGTAGTGTGGTTGCAATGCTCTACAATGTTGTTCTGTTGAGTGTATGGTGTCAAAAGCTGGCGTTTGATGCCATGAGTATCATTGAAGTTGGAGAAAGCGGTAGAACAAGAGTCCCCCCCATTGTTGGACCTAAGAATGACTATGGGACAGCCCAACTCTTTCTCTACTAAGGCCTTAAACTTCTAAAATACTATAAACACATCTGATTTATGTCTAAGAAAGTACATCAGCATTTTACGACTGAAATCATCAAGTAAGAAATACCTGGACCCAGTAACAAAAGATGTATTCATTAGTCCACATACATCAGCGTGAACCATAGAAACAGGACTCGGACTTGGCTCGGACTCGGCGAGGCCGACTCGACTCGAGACTCGGACTCAGCAAAAAAAACTCGAATGGACTCGTCAAAGTGAAAAACTCAAGAAATTTAGAGATTTTTAAAGATTTAAAACTTGTTTCATGCACCCTTTATTAAATACACCTTAAAGACACAATAACATCATCAAATAGAAGCTAATTTGATTACATACACAAGCATACATTAATCACATAAGCATAAACGCAAATTGTAGCTGAAGGAAATAACAAACATAGATATAGTAATATTGTCAAATGTATACAATATTACAAAACTTGTGGAATAAAAATTCCATGTCATCATATGATCAAATGAGATGCAAACTCTTCCTTTCCAACTTTTGATGAACCAAATGATAGTCTATGTTGTTATATGGAGCCTAATCAGACTCGAAGGTTAAACTTTCCCTAGTTTATCAGTGCAGTTTCCCCCCTAATTTTACAATGGGGGTTTGGGGGCAGCATTGTTGTCGGCATAAATTGCCAATTGTTATGTTTGATAATATTTCTTATCCGACAAGGTATTAATTAATTGTATTGAGTGGGTTGTTAGTCTCGGGTAGTTATGTGTCCGTTGGTTGACGGTTGTGTACCTCTCGGCAATTGTCGGGTCCTTTAAATATGTCATGTATTGTTACAGAAGTAGTATGGTATTGTCGGATCTGTTGTAATCCTTGGCTGACCATCTCTGGTCTTCTTCTCTGTAATGATTGCATGTGCGAATAAGATATATTTTACTGCCATGTTTGGTATGCATTGTCATGTACATTGTTATTTTCTATATTTAATTTACCAGTTGTACCAACAAACATTTTGGCCCCATTGCCTTAAAAGAAATCGGGTCAGCCTTGAGTGATTCATGTCCGTAGATCCCATCAAAGGTGAGAAGAGGCCACAGGGTGGTCAAGACCAAGTGATTAGGTGATCCACCGACCCTCGACCGGAGGGAGCACTGAGACAAGTCAGCCTAAAAGTACTCAGAGTGTTGGGACGCTGGAGGTGGACGTGTAGAGCGCATGTTTGAGAGTGCAAGGAAAGCACCAGAACGTAGCGGTAGGAACAGTTCACTCAGGTCCGACACACCTGGAAGTACTTGAAGTGTTGGGGACGCTGAAGGTTGATGTGTCGAGGATGCCTGCGTGGCTGAGAGTGCAAGGAAAGCACCAGAACGTAGCAGTCGAAATAGTCAACCTAGGTCCGACACACAAGGCAAATACACACGTACCTTCCGAGTGAAAATAATTTTGAGCACCCAAGAGAAGCAAAAACTGTCGAAGTTCATGGGATACGAGTCGAAGGACCTGGTACGACATTGCAAAACATGCATAACCATTTGAGAGGCAAATGGCCAAGATGATAGGGACTACTGGTTGAAGGCATTTCCCGCCACCCTTCAGGGGATCGCCATTGACTGGTACATAGACCTTGACGCCCAGCACAAGACGAGATGGAGTGATCTGAAGAGGGCGTTCCGGGAGGAATTCAAACTCTTGAGGGATGATAATGAGATCGTGGCCGAAATCTATAATACTAAGCAAGGGAAAAATGAGAGTGTACGCGTTTACAACCGTAGGCTCAAAGAATTGTTGAACAAGATAGAGAACCAGCCAGCTGATAGGTTGAAGAGGTGGTTCATAGAGGGATTGATACCCTCACTGCGCAAGAAGATGAAAGTAGTGCCTTCATCCTCGTACGCCGATGTTTACAATAGGGCAATGGACATCAAGAGTGAAAACAAAACCTCTTCCTGAGAGAAGAGGAAGATCGACGATGATGAGAGCACCGAAGGTAGCAGTGACGAAGAATCCAAAACCGTACGAGCCCTTCAACGAGATATATTGAGAATGATGAAAGAATTGAAAGCTAAGGGAGGAACCGACAAAGAAGGTAATGAACTATGGTGTATTGAGTGCAAAAGGGAGGGGCACACGAAAGGTAATTGTCCTAGAAATATGTTTTGTGAAATTTGCCAAGTGCTAGGGCATTCAATCAAGGAGTGCCCGTACAATTTGAAGATGAGTACTACACAAGTACTCTTCACACAGAGCGAGTCTAGCCAATCGAAATCACAAAATGTATCGCCAAGTGGTTATGGAAATCAACGAGGGCAAAACCAAATACAGTACGACTCCAGAGGATGTCCTATCATACAGTGCCGACAATGTAGTGAATGGGGACACTTTGCGAGAGATTGCCATAACAAGAAATACAACATACAATTATTGTGCAAATGGTGTGGACCATGTGACCATGAAGACACCAATTGCCCGAATTAGAAGGGTATTAATATGCTGGACGTGGAGGAACAAGAGGACACAGTTTTGGCAATCACAAGAGCACAAACAAAGAAGGCGATGTATTCAAACTCTAGTACGGAAAAGGAACAAGCCGAATAAAAGAAGTGTTGGCGAAGGAACAAGTAACTTCCAATGGAACTGCAAGTATGTCATTGCGGGAGTCAGAGAAGAACATAGTCCAGCAGGTGCTACAAACAACCGTACCCATCAAGGTGGTAGACCTTCTTCAAACTATGCCGCAACTGAGAATAGCAATTGCCAACACAGTTAGTAACGACATAGTCATCTAGAAACAATGTAAGCCACACGAGGAGGAATTGACAGGAAAACCATCACCCGAAGGGAATGAGTCCAGTGATCCAATGGTGCTGATGGTGAGCATCGGGAGGAAGCCAACGATCGTCGACATGGAAATAATGGGGAAGAAGTTGACAAACACCATTGTCGATGGAGGCTCGGGAGTAAACGTACTACCAGAAGACACATAGAAATGTCTGGGGAAGCAAAATCTTTTGCTGCTAAGCTTCAACTTGGTAGGTGTCGACCAACACGACATCCAGCCGTTGGGAACGTTGATGGCACAAAAACTAATGATTGGGACACAACAATTTTTCTTGGACTTTGTAGTCATCCGGTTACAGAAGGAGTACGGTGCACTCCTCGGGAGGGGATGGTTGATTACTGCCAAGGCGAATCATAACTTGAAGCGAAACACACTCTCGATCGAGAGTGACAGGAGGAAGCACGTCATTGACTTGAGGAACCAAGCGGTGAGTGAAGAATTGGCACCCTCAAACTCAGTCTGAGGGTGGAGAGTTAGGTATGGACGGAGGGAGGAAAGGCATGAAACCCAACGATGAAGCGGTGCTTGAACTGGAAGACTGCTTTGAGGATGAGACGATTTCTCTTAATGGATTATTTCACTAGCAAATGGAGGATTATGAAGTGTTCCACCCCAACTGTAACATGCTACAAATTGGTAAAATTGAGGAAGTGCAAAGTCCAACAGGCTTGAAGGAATTGTATGGGGTTAGGTCGTATGAGAAGGAGAAAAAAAGTTGCAAGAATAATGAAGCACGTCACCTGTATGCTATAGGGGGGTTGTATGAGAGAAGGTTGTACAAGTTGAAAGCACATCATCCGTACAACAAATCCGTACAAGATTTTGAAGCACACCATTTACCTCAAAAGGATTTGTACGCCCTGTGGAATACTACCCAAACAAGGAGTAAAGACTTGGGGTCAAAAGAGTTCCGTACCACAAATCCGTACAGAGGTGAAATTCAAAAAAGGCACACAGACAAACCGTACATTGGTAGGGTCCGGTGTTGGACGAAGGGAATAAGGCTCAACCCGTACGAAGGAGTCCGTATGGAAGGAGACACGAAGACAAGTAAAGACCAAGATGACATCATATCAAATTGCCAAGAGGAAATTACCACCATATGAACATCAAACTACCAAGAGGGAATCACCATACGGACATCAAACCGCCATGAGGGAATCACCACCGTATGACCACCCTCTCCTTGCCACGTACATCACCTCACAACCTTACGTCCAACTGTACGACATAATTGTGGAATAATCGCACGGACTTCACCACGGTCATTGCTTTGTATTGTACGACTTTCAACTCATTCCGTACGACATGGCAAGTTCATTCATCTCGTACGGTATCACAGGTGCATTCCTTTTGTACGACACCTAGTGCATCATTCCCTACTGCCAATGCACATTTCTAAGTTCCAAGGAGTTATTGTCGTACGTCAATTCCGTCATGTACAGACAAATCATATTGCCCACATAGTACGGAGGATACTTCATCTTGTATGCACAAAGCCTATTGTTGACACCGTATGGCCAGAGCATTTCTTTCGCATCGTACGACAATGGTTACATCCTGTACGGGAACACCAATCAGTCGTACATCATCAACCTTAGCCTGCATGTGGAGTTCTCATCATGTCAAATATGGTGCAATCCTCTCAATGCCATCGTTATGTACAACAAAGTGGTTTTTGTTTCGCGTATGGAAACTATTTCAGAGACATAAGAAGTAAATGCACAGTACAAAATAAGAGATGCTAGTATGCCATAAGATAAGTGTTATAACTCCAGAGAACAAGTATATTTGCCTTCATATAGTCTCCTGTTACAATGATGATTTCCCGAGGGAACAAGATACAATATATAATACCCGAGGGGGTGCGACCAACCGTCGCGTCCAACTGCCCTTCGGGTGAACTAACCGACTCCCATAACACACAATTACCGATGATGACACAACATAATGACGACACAATAACATAATTGATTATTCCTGACTACATCATCCCCCCCAAAAAAAGAAGTCGTCTCCTGACGACTCAAAACAAGATAGGGATGACATACATGACTATCAAAGACAGAATCAAGGAACAAAAGAAGAAGGGGGCTGAGAAGGCGTCCCTAAATCAGCAGCAGGTGGCGAGGTTGAGGAAGATGCCGATGCCAGTGCTCGCAGGTCGTACACCTATTGTGTCCGTATCCTCAAGTCTCGCTATGAAATCTTCCTGTTCTCTATGGCAAGCTTGACCAGTCCGCCAGCCTCCAATACCTTCTTCTCCTCATCCATGGTCTCTCTAGCCTGCACCAAACTCGTACTCAGGGTCATCTTCTCTATTCTGGCGACCTCCAACTCTGCTGCTAACTAGTCCCTCTCGGCAGTGAGATGAGCCCTCTCCATGGTGAACCGAGCCCTTTCGTCTTCTAACTAAGCCCTCTCGGCATCCAAGTCTTTCTGCAACTCCGCAACTCTGGTGGTCAGCTCCTTCCAAGCTCACTTTGCAACCACCTAGGCAATCTTATGCCCTGCAGAAATGTGCTCCGTACAGCGAAGAGTGTAATACTCCTCCCTAAAAGCCTGCTCAATCTGCCTCCCGAGAGACTTGACTCTACTCTCCACTACTGGCTCCCTCACTGCCCATGCATTCAACATCTCCGCTGTCTCAGTCTCTGGCCATCCCCCTCTCTCAAAACAAGCACCAAATGCCTTAGGACACCCCTCCCGTACAAACCTGAGCATCCGCTCCAACTCCTGGGCAGTGCTATCTGAGGCCTCTGCCTGTAGGGATGCTATGACATCCCGCCCTTTGCGTACCTCGTCCTGCAGATAAGTCTACACCATCTCCTGGAAGTATGTCTACCCTCGACCAACCACATCTTGGAGGTAAGCCTCCACATCTATCCTGCCTGGGTGCCTGCTCTCCGTGTGAACCTCCACTCTATCTGACGGGACCTCTGTCTTCTGTTCAAGTGCCAACTCTCTCCCCTGCACTTCTGTCGAATGTGCCATATCTCCAGGGGAACCGTGGCTGTCTATGTCAACCACCTCCACCTCTACGTCTTCCCGAGGGTCCCTACTCCCAGAAGTCACCCATGGGGGAGAAATGGTAGTAGCCGACCTAGGTGACATAGGTGTTATCTCCATCTCCCTCAACCAACATTCCTCTTTGCCCATACTACCTGTCTGATCCTTCCCCAATTCCCGTGCCTCTACAATGGGAACGGACTCCCCCACACCCTCGGATGGTACTGCCTCTCTCACTTCCTCTTCTGCCACTACTGGCGGCACCATGTGAACTGGCGGCCTCTGCTAGCCGAAGGCAGGGAAAGATGCAACAGTCACCGTCAGCGGACTCAAGTGTGTTGAGGCTGTCAACATGGGCGTAGCAAACAAGACTGGTGTGGATGCCCGTACGGTCTTTGCTAGGCTCTCCTCGCTATCTCCCTCTGAGTCACTCGAGGCCTGTGAGGTCTCATCCCTCCCACTGTCAATATGCTTAGACTCTGACACCTCTTGCCTTTGCCATTTCTGCCCCACCTCGAGTACCAACCCTATGTCAAGATGCCTCCACTGAAAAATAGGCGGCTCGCCGGGTGCCAAGTTCCCCTCCGACTGAATTTCCAGCTTGTCTGCTGGAAGCTGTGAAAGCGTCGCCTCAAGAGATAACCCGATGGCGTAATGCGGCATATAAAACGTGCGAAGCTGCAATGTCATGAACATAAACATTATGTCTACCAGTACTGATGCCCTGTCATACTGTACTCCATTCATCAACCCGTTCATCAGGATGATTTGTGGGAGCGCTATGTCCGATGCTCGGCTAGACCCCGTCAACCTGCTCTTGACCACGTCCATGATGCAGTGCCATGGTCCTTCTGCCACAAAAGATTTCTTCATCCCTCTCCCCTTAGTGGCCTTGGCTATGGAATCAAATTCCACTGGTGTAAGATTTTTGGAGACCATGCGTATCCAATGTTCTTTCTGGTTCGCGTTCATCTTTTGCACCTTCATATCTACTTTCTTCCCATTCCTCCCGGGTGTGCCAAATACCCTGGTGAAGTCGGCTGCCGAGGAGACTGTGACTGTGTGCTTCATATACTCAAAAGTGCTTTTTCTGGTGGTGCAGTCGAATGCTGCTATCATTCTCCGCATTGGTGGCTCAAATTTCTTGATCTGAAAAACCGGCATCTGAACCACCCAATGCACTCCTGTCTTCCTTAACCAATTTTTTACTTCATGGTTGTGAGGGTTTTGCTGCCACCACCTCCTGCACTCTCCTCCATTAACTCCCTCGAATATAACCGTGTCGGCTGTAACCTTGGCTGTTGCTTTCCCTGTTGGTGGCTTCTTTTTGCTGCTACCGACAACCCTCACCCCTGAAGGTAAAATCCTTGCTGTTTTATCCATGCTCTTCTGCAGATTCGTCTTCCATTGCCTTTTTCTTGCTGAATGCATTTCTCTTGTTCTTCCTTTTTGTCTTCAACTGCCTGAGGTAGTTACGCCACCTTTCCCTTTATTCCCGGCTATAATCTCTTTTTCCCTCGCGATTGTGTCTTTGGCTAGGCATGGGCACTTTTATTTGATTTGGTTGGGTGTAGGCATTTTTATTTCTTTTTGGCTGGGCGTGGTTTTGTCGGGCATCTTCCACGGTGGATAACCACTGCACGGTGGTCACCTCTTTTCGGCTGGGGGTGGTTTTGTCAGGCATCTTCCGCGGTGGACAACCACCACACGGTGGTCCCATCGCACGGTGGTTATTATTATTATTATTATTTATTTTTTATTTTTTTAAGTGTTACAGGTATCTTCATCAGGCTGGGTGGGGCCTGTGTCCTGTCTCCATTCATGATAGATTTTCAACTTGGACCCGTTGACGGCCTCTGGAATCTCCCTATCGTCGAGCGTCCCCAATTTGACTGACCCATTCGCCCCAACCTCTCGGACTCTGTAGGACCCTAGCCACTTTACTTTAAATTTCCTTGGTTTTATCTCATTTTTTCCATTATATTTCAATACCAACTGACCTGGGGTAAAGCCCATCTTCCGGAGGTGCTTGTCGTGCCAGTGCTTCCTTCGTTGTTGCGCGACCTCGGTTGCCCATTGTGCCAGCATCCTCCGCTCCTCGAGTTTATTGAGGGTGTGCAATCACTCTTGTAGGCTTTCCATATCCCCGAGTTTATTGTGAATAGCGATCTGCAAACTTGGTACCATGAATTTCATAGGGACTACGGCCTCCTGCCTATACATCAACTGGAAGGGTGTGTGGTTTGTGGTGGTCTTGTAGGTCGTGTGGTAGGCCCACACTACCGATGGTAACCTTTCCTCCCAATCCTCCCCTTCAACTCCACAAGACTTGTAGATAATTGTGACCAAGATTTTGTTTGTTGCCTCGGCTTGTCCGTTCGCCCGAGGGTAGTAGGGACTCGACAGAGAATGAATTTTTTTGAATTCAGTCATTAATAACTTTACCACATGGTTGACGAAATGTCCTCCTCTGTCACTGGTCAATTGAATAGAGATGCAGTAGCTGGTAATAATCTGCTCATAGATGAATCCAGCCATACTTACTGCAAAGTTGTCTGGGAAGGCCCTCACCTCCACCCTATTCTATAGAGACCACATTGTAACGGCATCAGCGTGCACGGATGGCCTTGAGAGGCCCTACGAAGTCAAGTCCCCACCATTCAAATAGTTCTTGTGCGTGTGAAGGGTTTCAGGGCATAAAGTCCCGCTTCAAGGGTTTGCCTGCCCGTTGGCAACTGTCACACCCCACGACCCACTCTTGAGCATCGTTGTATACCGTGGGCCACCATAGTTTTGCTAGCAACACCTTTCGTGTTGTCGTGTCTGGGCCCATATGTCCGCCTGCGGGGCCCTCATGTGCCTCCCTCAAGACACTGGGAACTTCCTCCTCCATAACGCAGTGCCTTAGTACTTGGTCCGCTCCCATTTTATATAGTAGGCCATTAATTAACTGGAAAGTCTTGCTCCTTAACACTAGTTTCCTTTGTTCCCTTGGAGGCATGTCCTTCGGAAATCGAGATGACGACAGGTACTCCCCAATATTTTTGTACCACGAGGGAAGTACGGCTATCCGAAACAGGTGTGCATCTTGGAAGTCATCATTGACTCCCTCCAGAGGTTCCCCTGACTTGATCCGGGACAACTGATCCCCTATGACATGGCTCTGTCCCAGTCTCATCACAATTGTGAATGTTAACTCCTGAAGCAACAAGAGCCAATGACTTACCCTTCCCTAGATGATGGGCTTGTTCACCAAATACATAAGTGCCTGATGGTCTACATAAAAGGTGAATGGTGTGGCCAACAGGTAGTGCCTAAACTTCTGCACGAAGTAGACCATGCTGAGGGCTTCACGCTTTGTGGTGCTATAGTTCTTCTCGGCCTTAGATAGCAATCTACTTGCAAAGTATATTGGGTGATCCAACCCGTGCCCCCCTACCTGAGCTAGTCTAGCTCCAATGGCATAATTCGATGCATCCACGTGGACGTGGAATTCCTTGTCCCAGTTCGGGTAGGTGAGTATGGGGGCTCCCAGCAATCTTGTCTTCAACTCTTCGAATGCGTCACTCTGTAGCTTCGTCCGAACATATGGCTCCCCCTTCCGTGTAAGTTTGTCTAGGGGGTGGGACACTTCGGCGAAGTTCTTGATGAACCTCCTGTAGTACCCCACTTGGCCAAGGAAAGACTTCACTCCAGTGATGTCCGTCGAGGCTTACATCTCTACTATGACTTTGATTTTGTCAGGGTCTGTTTTTAGTCCCTCCTTGCACACAATATGCCCGAGTAATCTTCCCTGTGGCACCATGAACTTGCATTTTTTTGGATTGAGGGCTAGCCGTGCCCTTCGACATCTCTCCATGCACTCCCCGAGGGCTTTGAGATGCGTGTCCTGGCTGCTATAAATGGACCAATCGTCAAGGAAGGCCTTGAAGTTTCCTGTAGACATCTTGTCGAAGATGTGCAAAATGATACGCTAGAAGGTCGCCAGTGCATTACACAGGCCGAAGGGCATTCGATTGTATGCATATACATCGTCTTTCACTACGAAGGTTGTCTTTAGCTTGTCTTCCTCCGCAATGGATATCTGGTTGTACCCAAAGAACCCATCCATGAAGGAATACATCTCGTGTCAAGCCACTTCTTCTAGGATACTGTCGGTGAAGGGGACAGGAAAGGGGTCCTTGATGGTGACCGCTTTCAGACACCAAAAGTCTACACAAATCCGGATCTAGTTGCCGTCCTTTTTGAGTGAGATCACAATGGGGGACACCCATTCACTTGTCTGTACTTTAAAAACTATCCCCGCTTCCAGCATCCGTTCAATTTCTTCATTCACCCGTGCAACATAGTTTTTATTCATACGGTAGGGTCGCTTCCTTACGGGTTGGGCTTCAGGTACCAATGTAATGCGGTGTAGTGATATCTCTGGGGGTACACCCTTCAGGTCCTTGTAGGTCCACGCAAACACATCCTTATATTCAAGGAAAATTTTAAATGTTGCAGCCTTCAGCACTGGGTTCCAGTCATCTCCCACAAGAATCTTTTTGGGATTGCTCGCCTCTCCTAAATTTGTTTCTTTCAACTTGGCTTCCTCGTATCTAATGGGTCCGTCTTTGGGAAACTGGTGTGCCAAAGTGTCATTCAAACGGGCCTCCCCCTCCCTGTATTCTCCGTACTCTGGGGGGGAATACCTCCGATTGTTCTTCGATGCTCAACACATTACATGAGGGTGTGAACAATTCATAATCCTCCATCTACCAATGGAAGAGGCCGTTCATAGAATCCCTGTCATCCCCCGAGCATGCTTCTAATTCTACAACCCCTTCGCTGTTGGGCTCCATTTGCCATCAGCCTTCATCTTCCTCCCACCGATCTCCATCCGACTCCGACTCCAAGGAGGATGCCAACTCTTGGCTCACCATCTATGTTCGGAGGTCTATCACGTACTTTCTCCCCATGCTCTCTAACGAGAGTGTATTTCTCTTCCAATCATGCTTTGCCTTGGCGGTAATTAGCCACCCTCGTCTGAGGATGGCGTCGTACCCTTTCTGTTTTAACGGGATCACTACAAAATCCAGCACAAATGGCTGTGTGCCGATCATCCCCTCCTGTGCCATGAGTGTCCCGAGGGGTTTAATCCCATGTTGGTCTGCTCCCAGTAGGTTAAGCATGGGGGGCCACAATGTGGGCTTCCCCAGTTTCTTCCATGTCTCCTCCGGGAGCACATTTACTCCCGACCCTCCATACACGATGGTGTCCGTCAAGGTGGTCCCGAGGATGCCCATTTCTACCACGGCTGGGTGGCATCCACTGTTAAAAATTAACAACATTGGGTCGACTGTAGAGTTTTCAGCGTTCCTCGCTTGGTGACTTTGTGCGGGCACAGCATTTAGGATAGCCGTTTTTAAGTGTGGCATGGTTTCGAGGAGGTCTTGGACTCTTACGGGTACCTCCATTTGCAAGATTTGCCTCAGGATGTTTTCTTCCCCCTTAGTCGGGGACATGCTTGTGGCCTCCCCGCTATTTCTCTCTTGTGCGCTCATCTCCTTCGTAATCTCCGCCCTTGCTTGTTGTACCCATTCCATTTCTATGCGAGGGTCTAGGTAGAAGGCCATCTTTGCCTGCGCCCTCATAACCACCAATACCTCTGCCTGAGTGGGTTCAATGTTCAAAAGATTGACTCTGGGTTTTCGGCAGTTTGTATCCTCATGGTCCCCCGGTCCCCACCATCAGCAGAGATACTGCTGGTTAGCCTCCTTCATGCAATCTCGAGCGAAGTGCCCCCACTGACTGCAGGCCCCACACTGGATCATAGGTCGGCCCTTGGCATCATACTGGATACAGCTTCGGTTATTGTTATTATTATTATTATTCCTTCTGCCACATCTATTGTCCCAGTACCATCCAGAGGTTGTCGTCGTGTTGTTCTGCTAGGCCGTTCCCGCTAGTGCGAATGTTGTGGCCTGCTCAGTGAATAGCACTTGTGCATTCTGTGTCTTCATGTTGTATGAGTGTCCCATCACTTGGCAAATCTCGCAAAAGGCCTTCTTCGAACAGGTACCCTTTGTATGTCCTTCCTCTTTGCACTCCGTGCACCATACATCCCCTTTGGTCCGACCCGTGCTTCTCATTGCTTTAAATTCTCTCCTCATTCGCTCCATGTCTTTCTGGAGCACTTGTGTTGTCGGGAAATATGTATATCTTATGTTTTGGTAGTAATGTTATTTGTTAGTAGTTAGTTAGCCGACGGATAGGTAGTCGGAGTCGCGACGGTTGTGTCACACCCCTTCGGCTGTTATATATTGTACTACCTGCGAGTATTGAAGGGTGTGATGTTTACGACAGATAATACTATGAACATTGGATACACTCTGAGTTATTAATGGAAAGCTTATTCTCCTATTCATGTGGTTATTGCATTGTTTATTTCTGCATTACTTCTGTATTCCTTCTGTTTACACAATGAGGCAAACATTTGGAACCACCATGCAGTGGATACCACCGCCGCCGCAAGGCCTAAAAGCGCAACCGCAAGTCATAAACGCAGCCCACGCTATAGCACAGCCACAAGACATAAAAACGCAAACCCAGCCCAGCCCACCACACACGCACTCTGCCCAACAACGCAGCGCGCAAGCACAAGGAAGGCATACGCAGCCTTACACAACCATCCAGGAGGTAGTTACGCAACGGTATGACTATAACCAAAAATCAGTTACAAGAAAAATTAAATGGAGTGGGCTGGGAAATAGAGTTGGAAGAAGCAATTGCAAGCTTCCTCTAGTAGGAGCCAGATGAATAGAAATACCAGGGTCCTGTCGTCAGGCGTGCGTGTTGCAGGCAACACAATGGATGCTAGCACAAGTCAAAAGAAAACGCAGAAAGCACCACAACCTCCGACAAGTGGAAAAAATACATTGACTCGTCAGAATATCACCTTTGAGGGCCTGAACGGGTTTGAATGCCGAAAATGGTGGCAGGACACTCCCGACGATGATTTGGTGAAGCAAAACCTTTGTAAGGCAGAAGTGGAGTGGGCTATTCGAATGCCCGTGTTTCCTATCCGTGAGTATGAGGGTGCCCTACGGTTCATGGTGGACACCTTTGACAGACACACATGGACGAGTACTTTTGAGTATCTCGGGAGGGATGTCACCATATCCTTCAAAGCTGTGGACTTTACCAGAGTATTCGGCATCCCAGGCAGACAGGGCAAGAAAATCGAGTTGAAGGCTAAGAAGATGAAGCGTGAGGAGAAAGAATATTGGATTAAATTGGTATCCACAAACTTGACGACAGCGGAGCTGGACAGCCTGGCTGATGCCACGAAGGGACGAGGAATACGCAAGACCTTTGTTGCAGAGGGCCACTAGTGGTGCATAATGGATGTCATAACGAGCAGGTTGACAGGCTCTGGTAGGGCGTCGGACATCGCCCTCCCTCAGATTATGCTCATGAACAAGCTTATGAATGACATTGTGTACGATTGGGCTGTGTTGCTGGCAGAGCGAATGTATGAGTTCTTGACGATGCAACATCGCACGTTTTATATGCCCCACTATGCCATAGGACTATTCTTAGAGGCCACATGGGAAGCAGTGCCGGAGGCAGAGTTGGGGGTACGGTCGCAGGGACCGTTGGCAGCAAGTGAGCCTCCTATCATGTATTGGAGACACCTT